>NW_020837954.1:43960690-44560690 GCF_003676395.1 Aethalodelphis obliquidens
AAAAAAAAAAAAAAAAAAAAAAAAAAAAAAAAAAAAAAAATTAAGTCAAAACAAAACAAACAAAAACGGACGGACAGAACCCTAGGACAAATGGTGAAAGCAAAGCTATACAGACAAAAAAATCACACAGAAGCATACACATACACACTCACAAAAAGAGGAAAAGGGGGAAAAATCATAAATCTTGCTCTCAAAGTCCACCTCCTCAATTTGGGATGATTCGTTGTCTGTTCAGGTATTCCACAGATGCAGGGTACATCAAGTTGATCGTGGAGATTTAATCCTCTGCTCCTGAGGCTGCTGGGAGAGATTTCCCTTTCTCTTCTTTGCTCTCACAGCTCCTGGGGCTCTGCTTTGGATTTGGTCCCGCCTCTGCGTGTAGGTCGCCTGAGGGTGTCTGTTCTTCGCTCAGACAGGACGGGGTTAAAGGAGCCGCTGACTCGGGGGCTCTGGCTCACTCAGGCCGCGGGGAGGGAGGGGTACGGAGTGCGGGGCGGGCCTGCGGCGGCAGAGGCCGGCATGACGTTGCACCAGCCTGAGGCGCGCCATGCGTTCTCCCGGGGAAGTTGTCCCTGGATCCCGGGACCCTGGCAGTGGCGGGCTGCACAGGCTCTCGGGAAGGGGGGTGTGGATAGTGACCTGTGCTTGCACACAGGCTTCTTGGTGGCGGCAGCAGCAGCCTTAGCGTCTCACGCCCATCTCTGGGGTCCGCACTGATAGCTGCGGCTCGGGCCCGTCTCTGGAGCTCCTTTAAGCGGCCCTCTTAATCCCCTCTCCTCGCGCACCAGGAAACAAAGAAGCAAGAAAAAGTGCCTTGCCTCTTGGGCACTTCCAGACTTTTCCCCAGACTACCTCCCAGCTAACCGTGGTGCACTAACCCCTTCAGGCTGTGTTCACGCCGCCAGTCCTGTTCACCTGTTTGAGACTCTGAAACCAGTGTTAACGATTTGCCAGGCACTGACTAGCACCTCTGACTAGCAAGTTAGCACCAGGGGGGAGGAGTGGAGTGTGGGAGTTACTTGTAATAATTACTGTTGAATCTATCATTTGGTTGAGTTCCAGAGTGGAGTCACAATCAACTGTGCAAGCAAAGTCATTCCAAAATCCTCATGACTTTACTTACATTTTTCTAACCCAATGACAAGGACTGTAGTCCCCAGCTCCTGTGCTCTCTCTTCAGAGACCTTGGGAAAACTCCTAACTACCTTCCTAATTCTATTCTCTTTCCCCTTCCTTCTATCAGACTTTTATGAGGTATATTGACACACTTTCCCAATAAAGTCTACCTTGCTTCTCCCATCTAATTCACTCCTCTTTGCCCATTATAGAATAATTTTCTTTGCCCAAGAAAATCATTTTGTCTGCGCAGACTCTTTCTTTGGAGGGCTGGAGCCAGGAGCAGGGGAGGAAGTGAAAATTCACTGGCAGAACTAGAGTCCACTGGAGTGCACAGGGGTTTTGTGTACAGCCTGGGAACATTCACATCCCACTGCATTACAAAATGCAAACTTGACATGTGACAGGGAAATCTGCCCAAAGTCAGCTGCTGCATGCTGTGGCAGGCAGTCGGCAGCCAATCCAATATCCATTCCTTCACCCCTTTTCCTTGCAAATGCAGCCCTGATTTGATTTAACAAAGACACCAGATTCAGATGATGAAACGTGATTAGTCTAAACCAGTCGTGATCTCCTACTTCCTTTCACAGGCTAATTGATTTACCAATCTTGCTTGCAATTGGTGGTAGCCACCGGATCTGGTTTGGCCAAGGACGCTATGGTAGGCAGAATAACGACCTCAGAAAGATGCCTTCATCCTTATCCTTGGAAACTGTTACACAGTAAAGGGGACTTAAGGTTGTAGAGGGAATTAAGTTTGCTAATCAGCTGACCTTTACATAGGGAGAATATCCTGGATTATCCAGGTGGGCCCAATATAACCACAAGTGTCCTTTAACATGGAAGGAGGAAGCAGAAGAGTCAGTGTCAGTGTGATGCAGCATGAGAAAGGCTCAGCCAGGCATTGCTGGATTTGGAGATGGAAGGGGGCCATGAGCCAAGGAATGTGGGCAGCTTTTAGAAGCTGGAAAAGTCAAGCTTCTCCCCTAGAGCCTGCAGAAGGAATGCAGTCCTGCTGACACCTTGATTTTAGCCCAGTGAAACCCATTTCAAACTTCTGGTCTCCAGAACTGGAAGATAAATAAATATATGTTGTTTTAAGCCACTAAATTTGTGGTAATTTATTACAGCAGTGTTACGAAACTAATACAGACACATAAGAGAAACTCTACTGGGGGGTTACTGCAGAAACTTTTGCTTTTCTGATTAAAAAACCAAAAAACGTGGCTGGTTCCACCCTTTCCTCTACTCTTTCTGCCTTGAAAATAGACATGATAGCAAGGGCTGTGGCAGCCCTCTTGTGACTATTAGGTCACAGCAAGAGAATGAAAAGCCACGTGTCAATGATAGCTGAGAGATAAGAAAAAACAAACCTGGTTTGTTGATTACATTGTTGAATTACCAAAATAATCCAAGAACATAACTCCTTGTTATGTGAGAATGATATATCATTTAAGCCCTGTTAGTTGGGTCTTCTGTTACTTACACAGTCCATCAAAATTTTTATTGTAGCAGAAAATGGGCATGAATCAAAAAGAAAAAAGGAAGGACCATTTCCTGAGCACCTACTGTCTGTTAAGCATTATGGAAAGCACTTATTTGATCTCATGTGACTTAAGTGGAGGAGAGACAAGGGGGTGGGGGACATGGAGTCCATTCCCAGCCCCAAGGCTTTAGGAAAAGCTAATCAGGCCCCAGATCTCAGCCCCTCCTTGGACAGCCTGATCCCTACCTTTGGAGTTTGGAGAGGGCTTCCAGCAACTCTCACACCTGAGGAAGCAGCCAGACTTCCCCGGGCAGGTGCTGAAATGTGGACTCCTGCCACCTGACCTCAGCTTGAGCTGTAGACTGATTTCTGAGGGACTCCCTGAACCCCCTGAAAATTTAGAGGAGTGGAGCTAGCATGTCTCCCTGACCTTCTCCACAGCCTGGGGAGCAGGGAGGGAGAGTCTTGCTCCCTCCAGGCTGGGCAGAGAGCTGCGGTTCAGGACAGGGTTATGATGATGGTGACATAGGGCTGCAGCTCCTAAGGCTGCTTCCTCAGATGTCGAGGGGAGCCCGTTCCCACCTGTGTCGCTTCCTGGAGGGGGCAGGCAGCTGCCCGCAGTGAGACTGCCCCAGCATTAATGCCGGCCAGCAGCACCCTTGATGATAACACAGCAGTCACTCTCCCTGGAGCCCCTGGCAGCTGTGGGTCACAGCAAAGTAAGTAAATAGAGCCCCAGTGCCCCTTCCTGCCAGGCGGGGTGGGAGCGGGACAGAGATCAGACAACAAACCCGACATCCATTTATTTAATACTGTGCTGCTGTGATTTATAAGAAATGTATATTTGTTGTTCATCCCCATTTCTGGCACAAAACTCCTAAAACCCTTGGAATTTCCTGTGAAGAGAGAGATATGGGGTGACTTTGAACCCACACCTGTGGATGGCACTGGTTGCCAGAACTAATCACTTTCAGTCCTATCCCCCGACCTCGGGGGAAGGGAGAGGGGCTGGAGGCTGAATCAGTTGACCTTGGCCAATGATTTCATCAATCATGCTTATGTAATGAAGCCTCCAAAGAAACCCAAAAGGATGGGGTTTGGGGAGCTCCCTGCTTAGTGAACACGTGGAGATGCAGGGAGACCGTCCAGCTTGGAGGGCGTGGAAGCTCTGTACCCGCCCCCATACCCTGCCCTGTGCATCGCTTCCGTCTGACTGTTCCTGAGTTGTATCCTTTTATAACAAACAGGTTACATAGTGAGTAAAATCTTCTCTGAGTTCTGTGAGCTGCTCTAGCAAATTAATTGAACCCAAAGAGGGGGTCATTGAAACCTGCAATCTATAGCCAGTCAGTCAGAAACACGGGTGACAACCTGGACTTGTGAAGTGGCGTCTGAAGTGTGTGTGTGGTGAGATGGGGGGGACAGTCTTATAGGACCGAGCCCTTAACCTGTGGAATCTGATGCTATCGCTGGGTAGACGGTGTCAGAATTGAATTCGACCGTAGGACGCCCAGCTGGTGTGGGAGACTTGCTTGGATGTGTGGGGACACCCCCCTCCCCCCACCAACACACACATTGAAAATTGGTGGCTAGAATCTTTAGTTGGTGATCAGAAGTGGGATCAGAGTCAGACCACTTTAAATGCTCTTGTTGAGGGCCTGCTGTGTGCCAAGTATTGAATTACAAAGAAGGATGAAAAAAGGCCTGGCCTTGAGACCCACACAACCTTGTGGAGAAATCGTGGATGAGAACGACTCCAGCTGGGCTGAAGGTGCACAGTGCTGCGAGGGAGGCACGAAGATCATAAGATGGCTTCAACTGAGAGGCCCTGGAGGGCTTCCTGGAGGAGGTGCTATGAAGAGGAGGCCACAGGAAAGCCACTCCAGGTGGAAAGCATTGGCATAAGGAGAGGAAACATGAAGTGTGGGAACAGAAGTGCAGCCTGACTGAGGCACAAGGCCCCGGTAGGGTGGTAGCTGATTGTTAGGCTGAGGAGATGGCTTGGGGCCGGCTGAGTGCCTGGAACGCTGTGTGACAAGCCATGGAGGGCCGTTCATAGGGAAATAACCTGAGTGTGTTTGGGGGAATTGAACCTGGCTGAAGGAATTGAAGAGGGAGAGAGATCTGAGAGCCATTCCACGAGATAGGAACCCCTAGCAATATTCCAGGCAGGTAAGGAGAGTGCAAACAACAGTAGGGCAAAGGGCAGGGTGGAAGATGAGGGCCGATGCCAGCCCTAAGGTGCCCACCCTGCCCATCAGATTCTCTGGTCCCAAGTACAACCGAAAGAGCTCATTTTGCTGCACAGAAAAGCATACCTTTGTTCATCACCAAGCAGCGCTTTCTTTGATAAAGCAAACCGAAGTTTAAAGTTCTTGAAAGTTAAAGCTACATAAAATATAAACGAAAGAATTCTGTCATTTAAAAAATAGATAATTTTGTTTTAAGCAAACCTAGAATGATCTTCACTAGGATTGAGCATTGAATGCGGGGGCAGGGGAGACATAGGGTCGTGTTCCCCCACCCCTCTCTGCTTCAAGCCCGGGGGTTCCTGAGCCCTCTCTTCAGAGGGAGACACCCCACACCAAGCTGGGGAGGTGTCCTTACCCCTGCCCACGTGGGCATGGGCTCAGCTCTGACACAACCCCCCTCACAGGGCCATCAGTGGAAACACATCCTCTGATGAGGGGGCAGTGCTCTAGGGACCCTGGGCAGCACCGGGTTGGTGTCATCACCTCTGAGACGCCTCCAGCAGGTGCTGTGGTGCATTCACACAGCCTTTGTGCCCTTGGAGGGTGAAGCTGAGCTTCTGCAGGCATCTCTTGTTGAGCTAAATGTGCCAGGGTTACCCAGCCCAAGCTCACACCGCTTGCCACACAACAGGCCAGTAAATCCAGAGACGAGCTGTTGGCTCCTCAGAATTGCAACGTGTTTGGAAAGCCAGCAGACTGAGAAGCTGGTGGACTAGTGTCCCAAAGAACCATCTCCCCAAGTTAGAATTCAGGCTTCTTTTATACTAAAAGGGGAAAGGGGAAAGTCCTGGTTCTGGCCAGACTAGGAGGGGATGTGTTAATTTCTTCCTTCCTGCAGCCATTCACAGGTGAGCCTGGTCAGGATGTTTCCCTGTGAGCTAAACAAAGGTATTTTAACTTAATGCTCATTACCTGGGAGGCAGGGTTCCCAGAGATGAGCCATTATGTATAATTTCAGCTTATAGGCAACATCCCTTTAGTGATGAACTTGTACTAGAGTACAAAGTTTCTTCCCTATTACACTCCCATTTAAAATGCACAACTAAATGGTTTTCAGTATATTCACAGATTTGCACAACCACTACCTCAGTCAGCTTTAGAACATTTCATCACCCAGATTGAAACTCTGTACCCACTCTGTACCCATTCCTCCCTCCCTCCAACTATAGGCAACCAATCTACTTTCTGTCTCCGTAGATCTATTCTGAACCTTTCATATAAATGAAATGGCACAACGTCTGGACTTTTGTGACTGGCTTCTTTCAGGTAACAATGTTCTCAAGGTGCATCCACGTTGTAGCACGTGTTGGTACCCCAGGCCCCTCTATGCCTAATGATATTCCACTGTGTGGCCTCATCACATCTTCTTTATCCGCTCACCTGTTGATGGACACTTGGGTTGCTTCCACTTTGCAGCAATTGCGAACAGTGCTGCTGTGAACATTTGTGTACAAGTTTTTTAAGCAAAGATGTAAAGGAGATGAAGGGATTAAACTCACACAACCGCGTAAAGGCCCTAAGTCGAGAGCCTGCGTGGTGTGTGTGAGGAAAAGCGAGGAGGCCTCCGTGAGGAAGAGACGGAGGGAGACGAGGGCAGAGAGAAATGGGTGGTGAGTCACGCGAGGCGTTGGGAGCCATTGTAAGGGCTTGAGTAACGTGAGGACCATTGGATGGGGTTGAACAGGGAAACACATGAGCTGACATCTGACCCTGTTTTAGGTCAGCGTGTTCTCTGAGGTCATGGGGAGGATGAGAAGACGTGGGATAGGGCTTCCCTGGTGGCGCAGTGGTTGAGAGTCCGCCTGCCAATGCCGGGGACGCGGGATCGTGCCCCGGTCCGGGAAGATCCCACGTGCCGCGGAGCGGCTGGGCCCGTGAGCCATGGCCGCTGAGCCTGCGCGTCCGGAGCCTGTGCTCCGCAGCGGGAGAGGCCGCAGCAGTGAGAGGCCCGCGTACCGCAAAAAAAAAAGAAGACGCGGGATAGGGTGGAAGAGAGAGGGGAGGAAAGTGTGGAAAGCCCCTAAGGAGCCAGGAACACCCAGTGAGCAGAGGGGACAGGCCATGACGCCCCAGGCCCAGGAGGTGCAGCCTGGTTGATGCTGGGAGGAGCTCAAGGCAAGCCTGGGCAGGACTGAGTGGGCCAGGCTTCCACACTCCTGTCGTCCCCCGATGAACGCTGATGCGTCTTTATCCAGAGAGTTCCTCCGAGAAGCACATCCTCTGACATCCTGAGGAGGGCAGGTGACGGGAGGTGGGCAGCTACTGTCACTTGATCAGGAGTCCCACACCCTGTGACATCTGCTCTCCCTCCCCCAGCTGCCACCCCCATCCTCAGCTCTCAGTAACTTGGCTTTCACCGCAGGGACTCTACGGAAGTTCTTTTGATTACCAGAGCTCTTTGAAACAGCCCAAACGCTTCCTCTTTCAGTCCACCCTGTAGAGCTTTTCTCCCAAAGGATGCAAGTACTCAGGCACCAACAGCATCGACCTCGACCAGGAGCAGGTTGGAAATGCAGAATTCCAGGCCCAGCCCCACGGAAGCAATCTGCCCCTTAGCAAGATGCCTGGGTTTGAGAAGGACAGTTTTATCTGCCCATGTTGAGGGGGACAGCTCTTTCCTCCACTTTGCCAAATTAAGGAGTGAGGGCTGCTGTCCTTTTCCAGGACTTCGTCCCCCAGGGCTCAGTGACTGTCGAGCAATGGGCACAGTTAAAGTCAAAACCCTGGGTTCTCCCTCTCTGGTCAGCTTTTGCATCCCCAAGCTGCAGAGAGTAGAGCCTGGGTCTCTCTGTGCCTAAATGATTCGGTAGAATAAGTGCTGCCGTCCAAGGGAGAGAAATTGAAGTGCTGTTGCTGGATACTCAGCGGACCCTGAATCAGGGCACTGTGCCTTTAAGAAAGATGAAAGCACATCTCGGGGGTGGAGCCTGGCCCAATTATCCAGGTCCTGGGAAGTTGTTAGGGCCTGCCTTTGCTGAGACCAGGCCTTGGCGGTTCTGGTTTGCAGTTCTGGCAGCCCCGGCCCCGCGTCCCTACTTCCCTGTTGCCACACGACTGAGCTTTGGCACCGGTGAGCCTCCCTCCCACCGCCCACCCACGAGCTCGCTGTGCCGCCGTCTTTCCAAGCCTTGTGTTGACAGCTATCATTTTCAAACTCCTCTTCAGGCCTTTCTTCCTCCTTTCAAGTTCAGGCTCTTCCGTGGTTAAAATCATCTTCTCTACATTTTCCCTTTCCTTCCTCTCAGCCTGTGCTGGGGGCGGGGAGCAGGCAAAAGTAAGGAAGAAGGCTGATTTTCCAGGCTGAACTTCAGAGGGTGAAGGTGAGGCCACCCAGTCTGCTGGCTGAGCAGGTGTTTTGAATCGTGTGTGTGTGTGTGTGTGTGTGTGTGTCCTCTGAGCTGGAATCAGTGACTCTGGAGAGAGGCTCCAGGTGTCCCGTGCCTCCAGCCCTTACCTGGTATTCCAGGTACACACAGTAGGTACTCAACAATAATGGGCAAAGATTAAGAAGTGCACAGTAATGGCAGGAGAACTGGTCTGGGAAATTAAGACACTTGGATTCTATCTCCAATTCCACCTGTAGCTTTTTCAAAGCTCCTTGACCTCCCCAGGCTTGCACTTTCTATAAAAGAGGCCAATAATTCCATCCTCACCTCCTCTGGCTACTGTGAGACCAATTAGATGACTGAGGAGATATTTTCTTCCAAGGACCAGAGAACAGAACCAGGTGGGTGGAAGTCACAAGGGGGCAGATTTTAGGTCAAAATCAAGAAGAAATTTCCATTAACCAAAGTCCCTTCTATAGGCCACGTAATCAAGCAGAGAGCCTTCTGTTCTGGGAACCACGCAAGACAGACAGGTGGACCAGCTGACTGAAGTCCTGCCTGAGGGGGGCTGAACCCTGGGCTGTAAGGTCCCTTTGAAATGCGAGCGGCTACATTTTGGTGGATATCAAAGGACTTTGGGAAGCATCTACGTGAGGCTGTAAGTACGTTGGCTGTTCTGCGCATTTCCCAGAAGCCAGGCCGGGTTCAGGGACGGGAGATGGGCCCCAAAAGCCAGGGGAGAGCCAGCTGACCACCTGGGCTCTGGCGTCACAGAGTGACTTTGCCATTGCGGGCAGCACCTGGAGTCCAGAGCTTCTGCGTCTGGCAGGTGCACCGACAGAGAGCACAGGCACTTTCTGCTCAGGTCCCTGCAGTGGGCGGACTCTAGTGGGAACCGGCTCTCAGGACCCCTAGAGCCCAGGCTTCTCTGGCTGGGCCGCACGCTCCCAAGGGAGGAGGCCAATGGTGAGACTGGCCCCTCAAGGAGATGCGAGCGCTCAGACAGGGAGGCCAGGTGTCCTCCACCGTGAAATCAGACCCTGCAAATCTGGTACAAGCGGGGCCTCCCCGGGAGACAAGCCCACCCTTCTTTCCTGGTGGTTCTTAGCTATAAAGTCTGATCAAAGGAAAAGTTATCTTTCACATCTTTCAAAGCCTACCCCTTGGCTCCAAGACTGAGAATCAGACCCTCTCCTTCCACTCCCTAAAGGTCCTTTTGGGAGGATTCTCTCCCATTCCACAAGAATTGACTCAGGGTGGCTGGACAGACAGCTCCTGCCCTCAGCGCCCCTGCAGGAGCCTGGTCCTCTCCTCCCCAGGGTACGCTTCTCCCCAGCGTACACTTCTCCCCACCGTACGCACCCTCCGGTCTCTGCTGCCCACCCTTCATGCAAGGGAGATTTTCTTCTGTAACTTGGGGAGGGTAAAATATTTTTGGTAGGGCAAAGGCCAGAGGAGATAAAGGGGTTATTTGACATCCCTCCTTTTGGCTGGTCCTGTGTGAACTGTTGTATCGCCCAATTTGGCAGTGGGGGTTAGGTAGGGAGGACAAAGTTGGAGCTGAAGGAGACCATTGAGGAAACCTTGCACACAAGTACAGCTGCTCTGGGGCTCAAGAGAAGATGTGCAGCTGGGGGTCAGAGGGCCCTCCCCTACTCCCCTGCTTGAAGCCCAGCCCGCTCTAGCGCCCCGGGGACTAGATGTGTTGGGAACATCTGAGACAGCCCCAGGTGTTGATGTGCCCATGGTGGATGCCAGCCACTGGGGGGGACTGAGCAGGGGAGGAAGCAGAGATGCCAGGCAGCACAGAGAGAAATTTGGACCCCTTGGGTGGTAAGAGAGGAGAGAGAAAAAGTGCTGCTCTGAGAAGAAGCTTTGCAGTTAGGGAAGGAGAGTAACCAGAGTGGAACACATGTTTGGTTAACTGTGTTTATGTAGGAGAGACAGAAACGTGATTATAGACTGAAGAGGAGAAGCTCACAGAAAAGCCGAAGTTGAATCATTAGGAGAAAGATAATTAATGGATCAAAGACACAGTGAGGGCGGGGAAGGGATCTTGGAGGCAGAAGGGATTTTCCTTAAACAGGACGAGGGAGGACGAAGGTAGGAAGGAGGTAGAGACCCAGCGGGTAGCCTTCACCCCACCCCTGAAATGGAAGGGGAAGGTCCCTCACAGCACCCTCTGCAGGTGAGGGGCTCGAGGAAGCGGAAGGTCTGAAGTGGCCGCAGGGGGGCTGGGGAGGGCTGCACAGGACCTGGGGGCCTCAGGGCTTGAAGACGTGCCGAAGCCACCACAGCCAGCTGTGAGCCTCAGCGGGGAACCCCTAGAGGGGACAACTAGGGAAATGGCCCAAGAGTCACCAGGAGGGACTGCTGAGTGTAGACATTCACCGCCCCACCCCCCACCCATGGTGGGGGCTGGCCTGAAAACCCCAGGGGCCCACTTCTGGCTCTGTTCCCATGATGCCATAATGATGGGATATTGGGCGAACCTGGAGACTCTTGGGGTTTCCTCTGTCTGGCTGGTGGAGCCAGTGGAAACTCATCGCCTGGCTTAGGAGTTGATGAAGGAGGGGAAAGCTGGCTAAAGACTCGCTGTAGCTCTTGGGAAGAGCAGAGTACGCTATTAATGGTACCACCCGCTGCCCCGGAGAGCAGATATTGAAGGCAAAGCAAATTTCGCAAGGCCCATCGAGTTATTTCCCTGGGATGCAGTGTCTAGTGGCAAATGATGAAGGATTGGTGCTCGGGATATCGGGAGCCCAGCCTGACTGCCTCAGAAAACTGGGGGACTTCGCTTAGGTCATTGGCCTCCGTTTCCCCGTCTCCTTGAGGGTGTATTTGCGGTCACATCATCGGGTGAGGGAGCAACTTCATAGGAGTTGGGTCTTAGCAAATCTGAGAGCAGAAAGAGAGTCAAGAGTCTGTCAGGTTCGCATCTCTTCTCCCCCCGACCCCCCCGAATCAGCGCAGACATCCCACAGATTTAGGAACAGGATCCGCGTGAACTGGTCCATCCAGGGCCCTCTGTCCCCCACCCCACCCCCACTCCCCAACCCTGCTGCCGTCATCAGACACAGGCAGCAGAGGTGGGGAGTCTGTCCACCCCTTGTCACACGCTGTAGTCGCTGCACCAGCTTCTTTGCTGCTGATCCCGACCTGGCTCTCCAGCCGGCTCCGTGACCAGCACAGCTCGGGCTGTGCTCACCAGTTTGGTGTCTGAACCCAGAACACCACCAGAGCAGCCCCAGCTCCCTGGCGGCAGGTGGCTTGTTTTCTGCCCCTGCAGGGATCTGAGATTGATTTAGCCTGTTTCCGTGGCAGCGCTGGTTGCAGTTGCAGCATCTGCTTCCCCACGAGGCTGGGTGAGTCACGGCCGCCCACGCTAACCCGTGGCACAGCACAGTCCTGCCGGGAGCATGGATAAATCAGCAGGAGGTTGCCGGAGCGCTTTGCAGTGCCTGGTGGCTTCCTGCCCTGGGTCTCAGGCCCAGTACAAATAGTGTACTGGGCATAGGGCCATGGACTGGGCTTACCCACCCAGAAAACTGGCAGTCTCTGCCCACGAGAGCTGTTAGATCAGCTTTGACTGAATTCAGAGTGGTTTTATCTTGGCTCCAGTAGCTGCGAGGCCTTATGGGAGAAAAATGCAGGTTTTCAGACTCCAAATCCAGTGCTCTTTTTCACTACCCAACGATCAGCTCTCAAACTTGTCTTTCTCTGGCTACCTCAGCACCCAGGTTCCTTCTGGCTCTCATCCCAGGACCTTCCTTTGTGACACCCGTCAGCCCTCCCCTCTGGACAACAGTCCTCAAATTGGATTCTTTCCCAGGCCTTCTCCTCCCTGAAACGTATCTTTTCTTCATCCTTTCCTTTCTACTGAACTGGGTAATCTGGAAGAAAAAAAAAAAAAAAGAGTTCCTTCTGTATCATTAAGGCTAATAGCAGGTTATAGGGCTAATCTCAAAGGTATTGCTTTTATCCTTGACTTTGAGAGGCAGAACGTCCACCTAAGACAATGGTTTCTCAAAATATATTCCCTGGACCAGCATCAGCATCACTGGGGAGCTGGTTAGAAATGCAAATTCCCAGGCCCCACCCCAGAGTACTGCATCACAAGCTCTGGGAATGAGGGTTGACAGTCTGTGTTTGAACAAGCGCTCCAGGTGATTCGAATACACTCCAGAGTTTGAGAACCCCTGGTCTAAGGAAGTGGGTCTGCGGCAGTGGGGATGGAGCGTTTTGGTCCTTACCTCTGGCTATGGTCGCGGCACAGCTACAAGTGTCTCTGTTTTGTGTGAGCCCCACTGGGGGGCTTGGGTAGGCAAAGACCCCAGCTGCTCCAATTCTGGGGGCCTGGAGTTTTCCTCAATTATGTCCTTCCTCCAAATGGTTTGCATCAATGGAGAGAAACTGGTGTGCTTTTTTCTATGTGGAAAAGGCAGCATTACCTTACCTACCACAGAGAGGGCCTTGGGGGTAAAAGGAAATCCACCTATTGGAAATGAACGATCCAGCCACTGTGTCTGGGGCCTAGGTCCCGCAGAGCACACTTCCTAAGAGCTGAGGAATTCCAGCAGAGGGAAAAGGCACTGATAATACGTATTAATCAATGTCCATTCCTCTTCCACCTCTCAGTTCTTTTTTTTTTTTTAACATTTACCGATCACCTCTGTGCTTGGTCCAGTAAAAGGCCCCATGACCCAACTCACAAGAGAGTGAGAGCATCAGTCAGAATAGATCAGTCTATGCCAGGGTATCAAACAACCCCGCTGTCTCAGTGCCTTAACATAACAGGCTTCTTTTATAAATGCTTCTTCGCCAATGAGGGACTGCTCTGCTCTGCTCCACAGAATCTCTCAGGGGCTCAGGGTGATAGAACCCATCATCTTATAGCTGCCTTGGTCACCGCAGCAGGAAAAGAAACAGCTGGAGGGGGTCAGGCACTGCCCACGCACCCCGCCTCGCCAGCCCAGAAGGTGAATCCTGGCGCTTCTGCTGGCATTACGCTGGGCAGATTCAGTCACAGGGGCCAGGACGTGTGTGCAGAAAGACAAACGGATACAGTCACACGTTAAAAGCCGTCACCACACTGGGGAAGACCCCTCATTTAATCCTCTTTTGCTCTCTAACAAACCTTTACAGCATCAGGCATCAGGCCAGACCCTGGGAATGTGGTGACACTAGGGCTGCTGCCCTGCACAGCCTGAGGGACATCACTCCCACTGTGTTCTGTATGAATCTGCCCCCTGCAGTTGTGTGATGCAGGAGCTCTGCCTCTGTTTTTCTGGGTCTGTTCTATTTTATCATGAATATCCATTTTCCCCAGCAGAAGAAACACTCTCAAAGGGCGGGGATGGTACCTGAGTAGCTCAGCACTATCATCTTAGAGTTTAGCACGGTGCCTGGTGGACTCAGTCAATGCTGGTTAAGTGGGTGCTTGAAAATGAATAATTCTTGACTGCGTTTCCCACCGATCCCAGCCTTCAGGGAGCTTATAATCGGCCGAGTCAAGAGCTATACAAACAATTAACTGAAATCTCAAAAAAAAAATCTCATGCCAGAGAGAGCAAAATACATGTCACATAAAAATCTGGGCTACGTGGCTTGGAGCACAGAAAAGCACGGGGTCACTTTGACCCAGGTGGGCTCAAGGAAGCTATCCTTGTTCTGTCGGTGAAGCACTCAGGTCCAAAGAGGTTGATGGCCCTGTCTGACACGGGGTGAGCTGCAAAGCAGTGGAAGGACCCTGTTGTATCCCTTGGTCTGGTGTTATTTTCTTCTCCCCACACTATTAACTAACAAATCGCTATTTTTGCAGAGCAGTTCACAGTTTTCTGACAGCTTTCCTGTGCAGCTAAGACCTAAAATACCCCCAGGCGCCCAGCCTGAGAATTTGGTTAGCTTTTGGTGCTGCGTTCACTTCCCGTAGGGGATGTGGGATGTGTCTTTTGTTGTGAGGCTGGAACGTCTAGTTCTCCCTGCCTGGTTCTACCTCACAGCACTTTCCCCCCCACCTGCCCCACTCCCCAGCTGCCCAGGACAGCCTCGCAGAGCAGGTAGCATTTCCAAAAGGCATCTGCAGAAAGGATGCCTACCTTCCCCCGCAGGCAGGAACGCGACCCATTATTTTGAGCTCACAAGGGAACACAATGACATAAGCTTCCCATCTGCCTCCCCAAACACTTTTGAAACGATTCCATCTCAAGTCCGTTAATTTTATGGGGACTCTAAGGACAGGGCAAAGTTAGCATTTATCATCTGGAATCTCCATCATTCAGGCTTTGTCACTCTGTGTCCTTTTCTCTCTCACCTGCCTTCCTTCCCCTCCTGCAAACCTCTCCCTGACTCGGGCCCAGCCAGGGCTCCATTCAGTCTAACAAACATTTCTTGAGTGCCAACTCTGTACAAGGCCCATGCTGGGTGTTGGAGATTCAAGGACGAGTAGGACAAAGTCAGAAGCTCAGGGAGCTTTGCTGTCAGTGGGTTTGGCCCAATCGCGACACCTTCCTAAGATACCTGCTTTCATCCTGTCCCCCCTTCTACCCTCTCCCTTTCACAGAACATGTGTCCTCCTTAGATTCTTCTGTGTGCCAAGCAGTGAGCTAAGGGTTTGCATGCCTTCTTTCATTTAAGTTTTCAAATCAGGCAGATTCTATTATGTCCATTTTCCAGATAAGGACATTAAAGCTTAAGAGGTTATATAAATTGTCCAAGCTCACACAGCTAAGAAAGGGCCCAGCGGGGATCCCTCCCAGAGGGACTGCCTTCAAGACCCACCTTCTTCCTTCTTCCATTGTAGCCACCAAAACTCGGTAGTTGGCTATCTACACTCAGAACAAAAAGAACAAAGAAATATCTGGGGCTTTAGCGCTCTCTCTACCACCCCTTCCTTTTGACATTTAGAGATTTTTTGTTGTTGTTTCTAAGTCTAGTGATTCTTTCTAAGACCAGGGACTTGGAGCTCATTGTCTCAGATTCCTGGAGTTTTAAAAACTGGATGTTTTAAACATTTCTTCACCCTCTAGAGGGTAGGAGAAGCCTTTTCTGACACCACCACTTGAGCACTGGTTTGGTCTCTGTCTCAGAAGTCATCTCCAGGAGTCCTGGAAACAGCACGGATGCTGGGCTGTCTTTTCACATCCTTGGAGAGGGGGTTTCAATGGTCCAAGAAGTGGTTCACACTGTCAGTTTACTGAAAAGCTTCATTCACGACCCTCTTTCATCCTTTGATCCCCTTGGAAGAGCAGGAGATGACACAGACCCCCATGGAGGTTTCTGAAGGGTCCCATCAGGAAAATGGACAGCACCGGAGGGCCGTCTGTTGGTTGTCATGTGATTTGCATGTTGCGTGTAGTTTTCAAGCATTCCCACAAACCAGCCAAATGTCTATGGCAGGATCCACAGTATGATTTTGTTATTCTTATTCTGGTGTTTGAAGCTGTCAAGTCTTGATTTTTGTTTTTAATTGGGGTATAGTTGTTTTACAATGTTGTGTTAGTTTCTACTGCACAGCAAAATGAATCAGTCATATGTATACATATATCCCCTCTTTTTTGAATTTCCTTCCCATTTAGGTCACTACAGAGCACTAAGTAATGTTCCCTGTGCTATACAGCAGGTTCTCATTAGTTATCTATTTTATACATATTAGTGTATATATGTCGATCCCAGTCTCCCAGTTCATCCCGCCCTCCCTTTCCCCCCTTGGTGTCCATACGTTTATTTTTTTTTTTTTTTGGCGGTACACGGGCCTCTCACTGTTGTGGCCTCCCCCGTTGCGGATCACACGCTCCGGACGCGCAGGCTCAGTGGCCATGGCTCATGGGCCCAGCCGCTCCGCAGCATGTGGGATCCTCCTGGACTGGGGCATGCATCCGCGTCCCCTGCATTGGCAGGCGGACTCTCAACCACTGCACCACCAGGGAAGCCCTCTATTTCTGTTTTGGAAACAGGTTCATCTGTACCATTTTTCTAGATTCCACATATATGCATTAATATACAATATTTGTTTTTCTCTTTCCGACTTACTGCACTCTGTATAAGAGCCTCTGGGTCCATCCACGTCTCTACAAATGACCCAATAGCGTTCCTTTTTATGGCTGAGTAATATTCCATTGTGTATATGTACCACATTTTCTTTATCCATTCATCTGTCGATGGACATTGAGGTTGCTTCCATGACCTGGCTATTGTAAACAGTGCTACAATGAACATCAGGGTGCATGTGTCTTTTTGAATTATGGTTTTCTCTGGGTATATGCCCACTAGTGGGATTGCTGGGTCATATGGTAATTCTATTTTTAGTTTTTTAAGGAACCTTCATACTGTTCTCTGTAGTGGCTGTATGCATTTACATTCCCACCAACAGAACAAGAGGGTTCCCTTTTTTCCACACCCTCTCCAGCATTTATTGTTTGTAGATTTTTTTATTATTATTAATTTATTTTATTTTTGGCTGCGTTGGGTCTTTGTTGCTGCGCGTGGGCTCTTCTCTAGTTGCGGAGAGCAGGGGCTACTCTTCATTGTAGTGTGTGGGCTTCTCATTGCAGTGGCTCTCTTGTTGTGGAGCACAGGCTCTAGGCTTGCAGGATTCAGTAGTTGTGGCATGCAGCATCAGTAGTTGTGGCTCACAGGCTTTAGAGTGCAGGCTCAGTAGTTGTGGCACACAGACTTAGTTGCTCTGCGGCATGTGGGATCTTCCCGGACCAGGGCTCAAATCTGTGTCCCCTGCATTGGCAGGTGGATTCTTAACCACTGTGCCACCGGGGAGGCCCTGTTTGATGTTTTGATGTTGGCCATTCTGACTGTTGTGAGGTGATACGTCATTTGCATTTCTCTAGCAATTAGCGATGTTGAGCATCTTTTCATGTGCCCCTTAGCCATCTGTATGTCTTCTTTGGAGAAATGTCTATTTAGGTCTTCTGCCCATTTTTTGATTGGGTTGCTTGGTTTTTTTTGATATCAAGCTACAAGAGCTGTTTGTATATTTTGGAGATTAATCCCTTGTCCATTGCTTCATTTGCAAATATTTTCTCCCATTCTGAGGGTTGTCTTTTCGTCTTGTTTATGGTTTCCTTTGCTGTGCAGAAGCTTTTAAGTTTCATTAGGTCCCATTTGTTTCCATTACTCTAGGAGATGGGTCAAAAAAGATTTCTTTTTTGTACTCCCCCTCACCCAGTCACTCCAGCCTATTCAAATTCCCTATGCCTCTGTGTGGAGAGGCAAGGAAAGCAGGAAAAATGTAAGAACTCCCTGGATGGTCTTTCGGGGCCACCTGCCCCCCCGACAGTTTTGGCGCCAAATGCCTCCAGGAACACTGACTCAGTCTCATATCGCATCACCCCCATCAAAGCCTGCAAAACCCTCACACTGAGCTCGGTCTTGAAAGCAGCCTTGGTTAGGTAGTGATCAAGACTCAGTTAACTGCAGCAGGAAGGGGGCAGACGTGGAGCTGGAAGTATGGCCGCTGGGGATCCAGGAAAAGGCAAGAGGTCGTGTGTTGACATAAGGAAAGTCTCTCAGCAGATAGTGAAGCTGGGGACATACGTCCAGGTTCAGAATAAGGGCCTCTGCCCCAAGAAGTCCAGTCCTAGAAAGACTGAGTCACTGGGGCAGGTTACAAAAGTGGGGACTCACATGGTGCAGGGGGAAGAACCATAATTAGTTTCAACAATCTGGGTGGGGATTTGTTTTCTCATCCTCACTCACCTTTATAACTGGGGCTTAATATCCGAGTCACAGAAGCAACAAGAGTAACTCAGTGCTGAGTGGCAGGACGTTGAAGTTGAGCTACTGAAATCTCTCCAGCTAAAGGCAGGCATACTGAACACATGTTTTTGTCTGTCGTGCTCCTCCCCAGCCCCCCCACCCTCTGATAGCACATGATCCACATCGTTACCTTCCCTGCACGGCTACTACAGAATCATCAGCTATTTTATGTGACATACCCCTCCCCCTATGGCCCCAGTTGACTGGTCCAAGGGCAACATCTGACCAGGGTGACTAACCAGGGCCCTTCCCAGAGATGTTTAAACTTGGGACCCAACTCATTGAGACACCTTCTCCATGTGACTCTCGCCCACCCTGCCAGTGCTCAGCACGTGTCCCCTCTTTCTTACTCTCTGGTTCTGACTTCACATGACATATCTCCTGTAACGGATTCTCTATCCACGGACCAGCGCGTTCTCCAAATGGTTAACATGCCATTGGGAATCTGACGTTCCTGCTTCTTTTCCATGTATGCCTTGCTCTAAAGCCAGAAATCAAGAATGATTTAGTCATTTTCTTCCTTGGGTTTCACACAGCTTCTTTCAGGGCAGTCAAAAGATTCTGACTTCATTTTGAAGTCAAAGGATTCATTTCAACACTACAGCTCTCTGTGCAACCTCCGGAATCTTTCCTGGTATTCAGAGCTTCTGAGTGGCCCTTTTTCTACCGGATACCTGAGTCGAACCTTAGCTAATTTCAGTTAAACTCCTCAAGCTGAGAGTTAGGTGAACTTAGTAAGCTGTCTTTTTAAAGAAACAGACTGATTCTGATATAGAATCATATTTAGTTATTTTTGTGCTATCCACTTATTTCATCTAGTAGATTGTAAACTTCTGGAGGAGACTTAAGTGTTAAATATCTTTGTATCCCTTGGCTCACAACCATACACTTATTAAATATTCAATAAATACAAGTTTAATACCTAACTGAATCATTCAATCACATTCTTATGTTAAATATAAAATTAATGCTTTAAGTATCATTAATCAAATAGATAATCCCACTAGGATACATTTTAAGGTATACTGTTATATATTAGAATGGTTTCATTTATTTTTTTATTAAAGTAAAGTTGATTTACAAGTTGTGTTAGTTTCTGGTGTACAGCAAAGTCATTCAGTTATACATACATATATACATATTCTTTTCCATTATGGCTTATTACAGTATTGAATATAGTTCCCTGTGCTATACAATAGGACCTTGTTGTTTATCTCTTTTATATATAGTAGTTTGTATCTGCTAATCCTAAACTCCTAATTTATCCCACTCTTACCCCCTTTCCCCTTTAGTAACCATAAGTTTGTTTTCTATGTCTGTGAGTCTTTCTGTTTCGTAAATAAGATCATTTGTGTCATATTTTAGATTCAACATGTGATATATGGTATTTGTCTTTTTCTTTCTGACTTATTTCACTTAGTAGGATAATCTCTAGGTCCATCCGTGTTGCTGCAAATGGCATTATTTCATTATTTTTTATGGCTGAGTAATATTCCTTTGTATATGTTTACCACATCTTCTTTACCCATTTATCTGTCGATGGACACTTAGGTTGTCTCCATGTCTTGGCTATTGTAAATAGTGCTGCTGTGAACATTGGGGTGCATGTATCTTTTTGAATTAGAGTTTTCTCTGGATATGTGCCCAGGAGTGGGATTGCCGGATCATATGGCTAACTCAACTAAAACCATTTTTAGTTTTTTGAGGAACCTCCGTACTTTTTTCCACAGTGGGTGCACCAATTTATATTCTTACCAACAGTGTAGTAGAGTTTCCTTTTCTCCACACCCTCGCCAGCATTTCTTATTTGTAGACTTTTTAATTATGGCCATTCGGACTGGTGTGAGATAGTACCTCATTGTAGTTTTGATGTGCATTTTAGAGTGGTTTTATAGTAGACCCCGATATTAATAAAATTGGGCTAAACTAACTGACACTTTCCTTTTGCGTACGGCACACCCAACTGCTAAGAGACCAGTTTCCAAATATGTGTCTTATATAAGGAAGATCTCCTGCTTTCCCCATCAAAAACTGTTTAACCCTTTGATGGAATAGGAAAATCTCACTGGCAGAGCACAAATGGAAGCTGTTCAAGGGAGTTGGTGGCGGCGGGGGGGTCACCTTGAACTGTCAGTGAGTATTTGTTCTGTCTGCCATGGGCCAGAGCTCAGTTAGAAGGAACTTATGAGAGCCTTCTCCCTGCCCCAATCCAGAAAGCAGGGGTCATGGCACCCCTGACAGACGCACAAGGAGAACCCATTAGAAGTGGGCACAGAAAGGTCCTACCAGGTGGCGGGTTTGATAGGTCATGAGTGGGGACAGAGCAACCCCGTGGAGAGAAGCAGTAGCCCAAAGCCTGGGATACAGGCTTACCCCAGCTTCCCGTTTTCTTACTGCACCCAGACTCCCACACATGGCAAGCCAGGTCTCTGGTGTGAAGTCCTCACGTGGCCCCAGATTTTCTGTGTATTGAGGGAAGGCAGTCCACTCTCAGAGGAGTACAGGTATAAGAGCACAGAAATTTCTACCACCTTGTAGCCAGGAGAGGAAATTCGAAGGCCCAGGGCAGAGCAGAAATGTGTTATAAATTTACACCTTGACTCTGCTCCTCAGCTGATGACCTGGGTGAAACGCACACACACATACAGATGAACATATAGGATTCCGGTGGCTCAGTGGAAGCACAGAGGTGGAGAGAGAACCCCTGCTCCCAACTGCCTCTCCAGGTCCCAGCTGTTCCCAAATATCCTGCATTAGAATAGGTCAGGCGGCTGAGGACATCAGTTGTTCTGGCCTGCCCAGTGTCCATGCCACCCTGTCTGACAATGGCATCCTGATTTTCCTTTGGACATCCACCCTTCCCCTCCCCCGCCCCAGTCCTTGTGGCCTCATAACTCCTGTTCTAGAAGTGGACACCTGCTCCCATCCTGGCCAAACAGTGGGTTCCATTCCCCTGGCCATGGTGATGATTTAGGAGAAAGGCATGAGACCCAAGCCCAACCAGCCAGCCCAGGGTAGATGGCTGGAATAGGAGAAAGAGGCACCCTTTTCCCATGGGGCAAGCCTAGGGATTCTGGGTGGGGTGGGGAGGAGAGGGGTGCTGTGTGGGGTGTTGGTGCCTGAGAATAGAACCAACATGGGGAGGTCAAAGGGAGCAGCACAACCCTTATTCAACAGATTCCCAAGCCAAGAAATTCCCAGCCAGATTGAGTCAGCTCTTAATGCAACCAAGAGTCCCTTTGGTGAATACAACTGCCAATGGTCCCGGCAATTAGAAAAGGGAACAAAGGGAGGGACCATCACTGAGGTGCCAACCTGGAAGGGCTCCACTTCTGGGCCTTTTCCATTTTCACCCCTGAGAGGGGTTCACACAGAGGCAATACTCCTTGAGAGGCCGCCTGCAAATCCCAACAGCCGGAGGGCCCTCGGCTCCCTCCCCACTTCCCGCCCTCTGTGTCATTGTTGAGGGAGGGGTGGGTTCCTTGTGTGTGCACTTTACCTGCAGAGCCATTTTTGGACCTTGTTTTCTATAGACCAGAAAATGGCTGAAATTAGGAAACATTTGAAGTGGCTCTTCATCAAGCCCAAAAGAGATTTCTGCAGTTGCTATATTTAAAAGCCCAGCAGCAGGTTGTTTGGGCTTATGTCGTGCTGTTATGTAATAAACATAATGTTAAGCTTTGGAAGACTTGAACACTGGTTGGGGGGGGAGGAAAACAGTAGCCTCACAATGATGTGTGCCCTGCAGATGCTTTGTAGAGGTTGGGGAGAAGCTAATATAGTTTCTACATTAAATAGTGTGAAAATAACCATGTGTACACAGCAGATTTGAATTACTGTGTAAATTCCCAAAGGAAACAGTAGGGGAAAAAAAGAAAGAAGAAAGAAAGAAAGGAGGTTGTGTATTAATATAAGGGAAAATGTAATCAACAACCAAACAGAAGCTGGTTTTAGTAAGATAAAGGGACTCAAGAGATGTGGGCTGATCTCCTGTAGAAAGGAGGTTGTATTGCTTTTCTAGGCTGTATAACAAATTGCCGTAAACTTAGTGGCTGAAAACATCATGAATTTATTATAACAGCGTTCTATAGATCAGAGGTCTAGTCATGGTGTGGCTGGGTTCTCTGCTCATGGTTTCATGACATGAAATCAAGATGTCAGCCAGGCTGGGGCCTCATCTGAAGTATGGGGTCCTCTTCCAAGCTCACACAGCTGTAGGCAGAATTTAGTTACTTTTGGCTGTAGGACTGAGGGTCCCCTTTACTTTTTGGCTGTCGCTGGGAATTGCTCTCAGCTCTTAGAAGCTTCCTACGTTTCCTTACCATGTGATCCCCTCCATAGGCCCTCTTACGACATAACTCTTAGCTCCTTCAAGGCCAGGAAAATCCCTCTCACATTTCCAATCTCTCTGACTTCTTCCATCTCTGACCGCTAGACCCTCTTTAAAGAGCTCACCTGTTTAAGTCAGGCTCACTCACCTCAAGGAAAGAGATTACATGAGTATGCACACTAGGGGGTGAGAATCTTGGGAGCCATCTTAGAATTCTGTCTACCTCAGTGATCAAACTTTCGTACAGAAGCAGGGATCCAACATACGTAATCTTAATACGCTACTGACATGGGCTAAATGTTTATGTCCCACCAAAATTGATATGTTGAAGCCTTAACCCCCAATGTGATGATGTTCACAGAGAGGAAGCCTTTGGGAGGTGATTACGTTTATTTGAGGTCATGAGGGTGGGGGTCTCACAATGGGATTGGTGTCCTTATAAGAAGAGGAAGAGAGACCAAAGCCCTCTGTCTCTGCCATGTGAGGGTATAGTGAGAAGGTAGCTGTCTACAAGCCAGGACAAGGCCCTCACTGAGACCTGAACTAGCTGGCACCTTCATCTTGACTTCCAGCCTCCAGGACTGTGAGAAATAGACGTCAGTCTGTGGTATTTTGTTATAGCAGCCCAAGCTGACTAAGATGACTACAGCACCAAAGGTCCCATTCATCTACCTTCACACGAGCCTTCTGGAAAACAGGGTGTTCAAAGGCTGTGAAAACATTCAGTATCTAGAGTTTTCCAATAACTGTCCTTCTTCTCTACCTCATTTGTTTGTGCCTTTATTCATTCAATGACTGAGCTCCTATTCTCCCCTTGGCACTGTGCTTGACCCCAGGGCCATGTCTAGAGTGAGATTAGTGAGACACCTGGGGACAGATAAGATGTAAGGGGTGCCCATTTGCACAACCCTGAGAATGACTGCCCCCTGAGATTTTGCACACTAGCTTCAGAAGGGCACAAAATTTCTCCTAAAAAGCATAGTTGAGTACAACTAAAAACTGACCCCTTCTGACCTTTGATGAGTCCATAAATAAAGGTGTAGAGTCATTTATAACACTATTAAGATAAAATCTGACCCTAGTATAAACTCGGTGCTCCATTTCATTGAATCATAACTCTGATGAAACCTCCGCCACCAGGTGCTCCACCAAAATGTTTGTGCAGTTTTCTCACATCCCGGGGAGAAACCCATGTGTCCCAGGAGCATCCTCATATCCTCTTCACCTCTTGCTCAAGTTTTCTCTCTTATCGGCCATTTCAGTGCCAGCTGGGTTGCCCGTTGGGAGATTTACATGAATTTCTTTCTTTCTCCTTACTTCCATCCACAATACGGAGCTGAGCCACTCATCAAACTCTGACTTGCCATCCTGAAAGTTGCCCAGAATTTCTCTCATCTGACTGAGAAGCCCCTGGCTCTGTTCTGAGCACCCTGGGGGCCTTGCCGGTCCTCGGATGCAAAGGCAGCAGAACCCTGTGACCTCAGCCCTGAAGCAGAGCCTGGGAAAGGAGACCACCCCCAATGCCTCTTGCTCGGGAGCTTTCAGGCTCTTTGGTGAACCGTCCTCTGCTCACTGTTCTCTGCTCCCCCATTGGGTGGGAAGATGAGCCCCACATGGTTACAGTCTCAGGGCTGAGAGCCCTGCCACGTCCTTGTTTAGGTTAAATTTCCTTAAGAAACCAAGAACAGCCCTGTGTTAGATTTCCTAGGGTATTTCTCTGTGCTGAGTGCTTCACAGGGAAGAAAGTTAAACAGAGTACTGAGCTGATAGCAAATACATGGGACTGATTCCCCAACCTCAGCCACGGAAGGGACTTGAGGGGTTGTACCTTGGGGCCTCTCGTGCTGCCACAACCCAGATCTGCGTCTTCTAGAATTCTTTGCATAACAGCAAAGGACTGTTGCTGTTGTGAGAACTTTCTTTACTCCCACCCTCATGCCCTGAGCAAGGCAGATGTTTACTTCCAGCACTAGAAGAAGGAGGGGGTGAGGGCAGAGATGGGGGGAATGCTAACCATAGCTAACCTAAGTCAGATCACCAGGCTGGCCGCTAGTCAGGCTCTGAATCGCCCTCTGCAGATAGCATAGGCAAAAAGCTGGGTCTCTGCGCCCTGCTCTCTAGGTTAAAGTTCTGATTCAAGGCTCAGTCACTCCCCCTTTGATGCTATTATCAATCATCCCTTTGCAGAGGAGGTGACTTGTTTAGACAACAAAAGGAACTTGAGATGGATCCTTACCTAGGGGTTCTCAGAACTGAAGGAGGTTCATTAATTTCTCTCCACCTCAGTTTCTTCATTCAAAAGAGTAGGCATATTTATGCAGGATTTTTTTTAAATTAGAAATAATATATACCTGGCACAATGCTTGGAAACTGCTACCCCCTTAAGAAAGGGTTGCTACTGCTATTACTGTTATCCCTGCCTCAGGGTATGTGTTATTGATCTGAGCTGTGAGTTTGAGAGCTAAGATTGTGTGCATGGCTGACGGCAATGACAGTGCTTGACACAGGAGGTGTGCAATCAATGACTAAGTCTGGAATTTTAGCATGGGACATCAGCCCCACCAGGAAATAAGAGTCTACATGCAATTACCTGCTCTATTTCCTGGGTTGGTAGTTCTCAAATTCTTTGTGTTCTGGACACATCTGATGGGACTGATACATTCAGACAGCTGTGAGTCAGCGGTAATTGCCACTCAATCCTTGCTATGGAAAAACGATGTTTCCCAATATCTATGAAAGCAACCACTGTGGTCCCACCATGTATTTGGATGCCCTTTGTCATTGTGGTTGGGGGGTAGAATGTTTACTGCCCTGACCTCCCCAACTAATGTACACAAGAAGAATTCTCACATATCCACTTAACCACTGTATTTCTTGGCCACTGGTTTGATAAAACACACCTTCTACTTTTTCCCAGCATTTCAGGTTGTAGCCATGGTATGTTGGCCTGCAGGTCTCAGTCAGGCACTTCAATTGCCCTTGGAATTCCAGGATTTAGCTTTGCAGTCTCTATTTGTCAACAATCTCCAAGGTCCTTGACATATAGTCATTTGTAATTTTGCAAAGATGTCAATTTTTTAGAAATTAGTTTATTATGGACTTCCCCGGTGGCGCAGTGGTTAAGAATCCACCTGCCAATGCAGGGGACACAGGTTCGAGCCCTGCTCTGGGCAGATCCCACATGCTGTGGAGCAACTAATTCTGTGCGCCACAACTACAGAGCCTGTGCTCTAGAGCCTGCGAGCCACAACTACTGAGCCCGTGTGCCACAACTACTGAAGCCCACGTGCCTAGAGCCCATGCTCCACCACAAGAGAAGCCACTGCAATGAGAAGCCTGCGCACCACAACGAAGAGTAGCCCCCGCTCACTACAACTAGAGAAAGCCCGCTCACGGCAGCGAAAACCCAACGCAGCCAAAAATGAATAAATAAATAATGTTAAAATAATTAAACTATTAAAAAAATTAGTTTATTATACAAGTAATATATGAGTGTATATATATATTGCAAAATGCTTATATAGTTGAGAAGTACACAAAACTTGTAGAAGTCTTCATTTGTATCAGTCAGAGTAGGCCATGTAACAAACACCCCCCCAAATCTCAGTGGCTTATAGCAACAAATGTTTATTTCTTGTTCACACTACATGTTTATCACGAGTTGGCTACAAGCTCTGCTTATTGCCTTTTTCACACCAGAACCAAAGCTGATGGAAAAACCTAGCCTCTATCTGGAACACTGTCAATCTGGCAGAAAGAAAAAGACAAGACAAATGAGGCCCTGACTTCTACAGCTTAGCACAAAAGTGATCAACATCTCTTTGGCCAAAGCAAGTCACATGGCCATTCCCAAGGTCAACAGTGTGGCGATATATCCTACAGAGAGGAGCGCAGCTGGGAAAGAAACTGGAAAGTTTGGTGAACAAGAAGACATCTCCCACTACCTCCTTCTAGGACAACTTCCCTCCCAGAGGTAACTGCTCTCAGCACCTCAGTCCCCTTTCTTATGTATTTACCTAAGAGTGTGTGTGTGTGTGTGTGTGTGTGTGTGTGTGTGTGTGTGTGTATGAATATATATGTATGCACATAAATGTAGAATATTCACATGTTGTCCTGCAGCTTGCTCTGTTCATTTAATCTACCTCAGAGACCTTTTCATATCAGTACATATAAGCCTACCCCACTCCTTCTAACAACTATATGGCATTTCATGCCATAATATATTTAAATTCTTGGTGTACTTTTGGATCTTTTCAAAAATTTTTTCTGTTACAAATAATGTGATATTTATCCTTATGCATATGTCTGTGCACATGTGTATTTCTGAATAATAGGTTTCTAGAAATTAATTGTTAAAATAGAGCATGTGTGCATTACCATTTCTAATAGATACCACCAATTTGCCTGGAAAAATGCCTCATCAGTGTACACAGACATCAGCAATATGCCTGATTTCCCAAATCCTCAACAACTCTTAATATTATTAAACTTTTTCTTTTTGTTGATCTGATAAATTTTTTAAATGGTTGTTCATTGTTTTAATGCATGTAGTGCATTTTCTTGTTTGTTGGTGAGGTCGAGTGTCGTTTGTATTTGTTGGCTAATTTCACAGTTTTTTCTTTTGTGAGTTGTCTGTTTCCCTTCTCCACCCATTCTCTAGTGGTTGTTTATTCTTTCACATTTGAATATGTAGAATTATAGTTTTTCTCAATATTAATCCTTTGTACTACTGCTTGTGAATATGAGTATCTTTCATTTACCATCAGGAACCTTCCTAAAAGCCAGACACAGAGTGAAATTATTAACCAGTAGCCCCTTTTTTGCTAATCCATCACTACCAACCAGTTTCCTAAAACAAAGAGAAAGTCAGTAAACGTAACAAATTACTTAGTATGTCAGATGTAGAAAACATTGCTTCCTGTTGACCACACAGTGACTCTGACTTTTAACAGACATTTGCATGTGTGCAGCCACACAGCCTCTCAGCACCGTCAACATCTGACTCACATCCCTTTGTTGACATTCCGCCCTCTTCAAAACATCTGCATATGATTCTGAAATTCCTCCAGTTATATTTGGAAAGTAACTAAAGAATTCCTGCCCCCTCCACCATAAATATATTACTTTGTTTAAAATGTTATATTGAGTTTGGGAGATGTACAAATAAAGTTTTCTATATAAATCTAGTCCCTAAACATGTTACATTGGAGAGGTATGTATGCTTTATGAAATCTGAGTGTTGATAAAGAGGGATTCTACTGAGAAAAGATTGCTAGGGAGGCAGCTTGTGAGGTGTATCTTTATTTGCGTCCAGTTTGGCCATTTAGTTTTTAATTTTGTTTTTGGCTTTTTTTCCCCAACTTTATTGAGATATAATTGGCATATAACATTGTGTAGGTTTATGATGTACAATGTGATGATTCAATATGTAATGTATTGAAAAATGTTCATCACAATCCGTCACCTCATGAAAATATCTTACATGTGTATGTTGTGGTAAGAACATTTAAGATCTCTCTTAGCAGCTTTCAAGTGTACAATACAGTATTGTTACCTATAGTCACCATGCTGTACATGAGGTCCACAGAGCTTATTCATCTTGTAACTGGAGTTTGTACCCTTTGATCAACATCTCCCCACATCCACATTTGCCCCTGGCCATCACCGTCCCACTGTTTCTATGAGTTTGGCTTTTTAAGATCCTACATGTAAGTGAGATCATCCAGTATTTGTCTTTCTCTGTCTGACTTATTTCACTTAGCATAATGCCCTCAAGGTCCACCCATGTATTTGCAAATGGCAGGATTTCCTTCTTGTTTTTATGGCAGAAGAATATATATATACCATATTTTCTTTATGCATTCATCCCTCAAACAAACTTAGGTTATTTCCAACTCTTAGCTCTTGTGAGTAATGCTGCAGTGACTATGGGAGTGTGGATATCTCTTGGAGATAGTAATTTCATTTCACTTAAATATATACCCAGAAGTGGAATTGCTGGATTATAGGATAGTTCTAGTTTTAATGTTTTGGGGAAACTTCATACTGTTTTCCACTGTTGCTGTGCCATTGTTTTTCATTTTGTTCATGGCATTTTTTTGGTCGCACAGTTCGCCATTTTCATGTAATCAAATCTCAGTTATTTTTATTTAATATTTCTGGATTTGAAGTCTTGCTTTAAGAAGGCTTTTCCTAACTCAGGATTTCTTTTTGAAATTATCCTATATATACAGATATTTTTAAGTTGTTAGTTTTGTTTTCTGTTTAGCTCTTTAATCATAAGGAATTAATTATTGGATAAGATGTGAGGTGGGGTAGAGAAGGCTAGGCTACCTTTTCTCTGCCCTGAAGCAGGTAGCGTATCAACCCAATACCATTTATTGGATATTTCCTTCTTTCTCCAACTGGTTTGAAATGTACCATGAATTAAATTCTCAGCATTAAAAAAAAAGTATTCTGTATCTTAAGGCATCAGATTTTATGGTGGAGCTGGTGTACAGGTGTGCAAATCTCAGGGAACATGAGGTTAAGTACAGCATCCATGGATCAACACAGGCATTCCCTGCACATTGTAATTATTCTCACAAACGTAAAAACTTTCTTATGTGTGACAAGCGATCCTGATAGCCAGACAACTGCTAATGATGCACGTCAAGGTGTTACTGACTTGGGTCCTTGGACTCTTTTTTTTTTTTTTGCGGTACGCGGGCCTCTCACTGTTGTGGCCTCTCCCGTTGCAGAGCACAGGCTCCGGACGCGCAGGCTCAGTGGCCATGGCTCACGGGCCCAGCCGCTCCACGGCATGTGGGATCTTCTCAGACCCGGGCACGAACCCTTGTCCCCTGCATCGGCAGGCGGACTATCAACCACTGCGCCACCAGGGAACACCGGGTCCTGGGACTCTTTAATCAATAGAAATTGATAACAGGCCAGACTAGGAATTCAGGCAAGGCTTTATTGGGAGTGAAAACAAGTAACAGGTTCCCTTGCTTGCTCTCCGAGGACGGCGGGCTGGTTCCTTAAATGGGGTGAGGGTAGGGGTGGATCTGTGGGTCAAGCTGGAGGGGTGGCTTAAGTGATCTGCCCACCCCCTTGGTGCTGCTGTGTGCAGGGATCATGGGCAGTGCCCTGCTTTTGCTCCCCACACCTAAGAAATGGCATTTGGTTTGTGGCTTTTTTGTATCTTATTGCTCATCATTTGTCCCAACTGCGCATGCATGCAGTTATTTTTAGTCCCTTATAGTTTCTTTGTATTCTGTTGCTGCAGGAGACATTAGTCCAGGTGTAAGCACTCCAGTAAAGGGTCCCAGGTGCCAGGTCCCAGCCTATCTCAAAGGGATCTAAGAAAGTGAAAGGCCATTACAAATAACTAGAGTCCTGTAGTAATAGAATTATTAAAGTTTTTAAAGGGTTGTTTTAATTTCTCAGTTATCCTTTAGTATGTTTTACGCAGGGCCTGTTTGGGTTTGATGGTGTTCAAGAATTCAAGGATTCAGTAGTTCTGGGCTGAGTCCCTGGACACATTCAGGTTCTACTGTGCCGTGAGCTTTCCTGGTTCTGGAGATTCTCCTGCAACTGGTACCACCTTGGGGGCGGGAGCGGGTGAGACTTTTCCAAGCATTTCCATCCCACACGTTGTGTGAGAGAGAAGGCTGCCTTCTGTGAGTCCATTTCTCACCACCAGTGGCTTATCGTCCCATGGCAATCTGAGTGGCCCTTCTCCACACCTCAGAAATGCCTCATGCTGGTCTAATCAGAGGAGTTGAAAGGTGCTGGTGGGGGGAGTACAGGAGTGCAGGTAGTATTCAGAGGATGGTTGACATCATACGGCAGATGCTTTGAGCCTACTGTGTCCCAGGGGGTGGACTTAGATAATTAGCAGATGAGTCGACAATTGCCTAAAGAAAGAGAACAGAGTGCGGTAGGAAAGGGGAGTGAGTCAGAGGTCCGTCTCCTCTCTTTCTCTCCTCTCCCCCCACCACGTGCCCCACTGGCTCCTTCCTGTCCCAAGACAAACAGTTTCATCTACACCCTGATGGAAGATTAGATGATAACTTAAAACAAGAGGGGCTTCCTGGGCTGAGGAGACAACACTGAAAGCTTTGTGATGAACTTGGAGAATGCCACGGCAGGTAAAGGAGTTGCTGGCTGCCAATCTGGGCCAAGGATCTCCTGGCCCTGGGCTGCCCCCAGCCAGCCAGAAGGTGTCTTCTCATGTCTTCAGAGGGCTTCAGCCCTGGAGCCCAAGCCCACTGTGCCCCAGCCAGTGTTTCTCAAACTCTTCCTACTCAGCCACCCCTTGAGGCTGGAAGCCTCAACACAGAACTCAGGAGAGGATGAGACATAGCCAGTCCCACTCCAGGCAAATGCGATTTCTCTGCCGTCTCCACCTTTACCTCTAACACTGAAGCAAGTTTGTGTTCTACGTCATGTATCTATGCTCGTTTTGATATAAAAGTTGTGTTTGCAATTTCATGCCTAACCTCCCCTCTCCCCTTTCCATTAAGTCCCAGTATAAAATCCAGTGCTTCTCTGTATTTCGTGGGGTTCATTACAGTTGTAATTATGTTTGCCCATCATGTATTTGCTGTCTTTCCCACTAGAGTGTAAGCTCCAGGAGGGTAGTGGCCATGCCTGTCTGGCTTAGTGCATCCTCAGTGGCTGGCCAGTGCCTGTCTGTGGCCTTTAGCCTTGGTAGTTAGAGCCTTCTTACAGTTAGGCACCTGTAGGTCAAGTGTCTGTTCTTCCTTTCACCAGAAGAAAGGCCTGATAACTCACAAAAGGGTCATTGTTCTCAAAGGGTCCAGGTGAGAGGAGCCAGCCATCATTGCTGGGCCCCAGCCCTATCACAATTCCTGGCCCCCTCCCAATGAAGGTGAGACCGTGACATCATCTCAGAATATATACAAAGAACAGCCTTTCTGTAGATCTCTCTATGGAGAATTACTTTAAGCTCATTCCTACTGTATTAGGTGCATAATATCATAACCCAGAGTTTCCCAGATTTAGTTCAAGGGCATAGATGATTTGGTTACGTATAAGACTTTTAGAAATTTTCTTGTCCAAGAAGAATTTGAAGCATGTCTTGCTGATGGTAGGAAATCAACTCAATTTGGGAGAGGAGCTGATTTTTCAAATAAGTAATTATAGATCATACCAACCTCCCTCACCTATGGGTCTAGTTCTCCCATGTCTTACATGGATTTTCTGTAACAACCCTTATCATTATCATTCTTGATAGCCACAGAGCACTGTTCAAAAGATTTATTGGTTAAAAAATGCAAATTCCATAAAACAGCAAAATGCTGCCTCCAAGTTTCATGTAAAGGTGTGCTTAAACAAATGAGTCCACATTTGAAGACAATGCTAAAGAAAAGTAGTAAGAAATCTGAATTGTGGGATAGTTATTTCTACCATAATTCCGTACATTTATTGAATATATATTGTGTCAGATACTAAACTGAGTTCTTTGCATGAATTGGCTTGTTTAATTCTCACAGAAACCATTTGATATAGGGAGAATTTTATTCCCATTTCATAGATGAGGAAACTGTTACTTGGGAGGGAGTACGTAACTTTCCCAAGATCAGGCCTAGGGGGGAACTGGGCCAGAGCTCTGGTGCTGCTTTATACCGTGCTGTGGCTCATTCTCTCACCACTGGACGTGAATAAGTGTTACCGAATCAGGTCTGGCTGCTCGCCGCTCGAAAATCAATACCCGAGAAAGAGATGTTGGTAGAAAGGAAAGTTGCTTTTAATCAGAATGCTCGCAATCTGGGGAGATGGTGGACTCAGTGTCCTAGAAAAGCATCTCCGAAGATTCTGCTCGGCCACGAAAGTTTTTAAAGGGAAAAAGGGACGTAATCTCGGTTCATCGTTGAGATAGGGGATCAGAGTCGTTGCCATCCCCCATTGCCTGAAGGCTTGTCGACTTCTTGTGATTTTCCTTTCTGTGCTATCTTGTTCACACAGTTTGTTCGCAGGATTACTGAAGGGGAAACTAGGGAAGAGATCTGGGCATCTGACAATTACTTATTCTTCATTTCTATTTCTTTGATCTACAGAAAGAATCAACAAATTAGGCAAGGTATTGGGTGATCAAAAGATTTGAAAGGGGTGCTAGGGCCGGAGATGAGTGGAGCATGGGGGTGCCTGGTTTAAGGTTGGTGACAAGACAAAAGGATGCCTCCTGCAGAGAGCTCTTTCCTGTCAAAAGCTGCTCACACAAGCAATAGACGTCTGTGAAAAAGAAAAAGAAAGAAACTTTCACCACTTTAAGTGCTGGTTAGCTGTGTTGCTCAATCCAGGGCCTTACAGGTTTGTTTCAGTGAACAAATTCATAATGATCCTTTGTAATGGCTCATTGGTTCATTCATTTTTTAGGTGATGGAGAATCTGTTAAACGTTGCCTCTTCCCCCAAATCTCATTACAATCTCACAAAAACAATTTTCATAAGTGAGTTTGGCCCATTTCTAAATTGCTTCAAGATCCAAATTTCCGTTTGACCCGCCATCAAACAGGAAGTCCTGACTAGTGGTGCACTTTTGAACAATATGTTGACATTTAAAGTCCCTGTTTGAGTTCCTGCTCCAGGCATTATCTCATTGCATGCACTATCTCATTTTATTCTTACAGTCACCCTCTTGGTCCCATTTTTCAGACAAGGAAACTGAGGCTCAGAGCGGATGAGCCCCAGGTCACACAGCTAGTGGACTGAGGATCTAGGTTGATCGCAGGACTGACATCACAGTCTGAGCTTTTAACCCCTATTCTTTAGTACCTTTTCAGTGAGTGCCAGGGAGTCTGGAGATAGAGGCTGTAGTAGTTCAGGAAGATTCCACGGAGGAAGTGCAAGATGAGTTGGATTTTGAGGATTGCATTGGAAATATGAGAATTGCATTGGGGAGGGAGTAAGGCAGAAAAACAAACAGAGCAGGCTCCCTTGCTTCTGTAGAGAAGGTGAGTTAGACCATTTTGTGGTTGACATTGCCAGTTAATTTTCAATTCAACACCTGCCTTGCCATTTGAACTTAATCTTATTATAGCAGATCTCTTTGCATGCCTTTTGTTTGTGCAGGTTTTACACACTGGGGGTTTTTAAGTCAATCAATGAGCATCTGTGCTGAAAGGAATTATTTTTGTGTGCATAAAAATAATTGGTCCAATTCCTCTGTGAACCAACAAGTAAAACCTATCTAATTCCTGTCTTAGAGGTAAAGAGTGATGCAGTATAGGAAGAAAAGCCTTTACCTACCTACCTCTCTTCTGTTTCTAGTCCTTTCCATGATTTCCAGGAAAATGAATTTATACTGTTTGGAGGAAAGGCTGAGGTCAGCGTAACTAGCCTGAATTTAGCATACAGACAGTGTCCTTGACAGTCACGCTCAATGTGCATAAATGTGCAAGGTATTCCAATAGCAGAGAGAGAACCAGCCGAGAAAGAGATTTGAACTTTAATTTCCCACACATGACATCCAGATATACCACTGTCCTTTCCTTAAATTCTGTTTTGTACCATCCCACCATGAGAGTGTCTCATATAAAATATTCTTTCTCAAATATCCGGACTTCATTTCCAAGTCATTTAATTTTCCCCAGGTCGTTGACTCTGTGTCCTTGTCTTTAAATCATCTACTTCTTTCACCATTTCCATCTTTCTTATCTTTTTTGCAGAAAGTAATTTTTCCAAAGACATATTTCAATGCATAGAAGGGGGAAATTACTTCACTTTTATTTAGCATCTCCCGAAACTTTCTTTGTTTCAGGGAAAGCTGGAATCAAGTGACTTTCTCCTTTGTCTATCTGAGCAACGCAGTTTCTCCATCTCTGTATAAAGGTAAGCACCACTGGTGGCAGCCATCTAGCCATTGCTGGGTGGGACCAAACCTACTCTCAGCTCCAGAAGATAGCCCTGATTGGTCTCCGCTACTGGAAGTCCAATTGTCATGGTCACAAGGTTTGGTTCAGGGATGAGCCAGTCAGTGCAAAGCTTTGAGCTGCTGTTGGTTGATCGTGAGAGACAAACTCTCCTGTCACGTGAGAACAAGAGAGCGTGAAATTCTTCTACAATCATCAGGAAGTTAGCCCTAGGAGGCAACGAACATTGGGTATAAAAAAGAAGAGAGGTAGGGCTTCCCTGGTGGCACAGTGTTTGAGAGTCCACCTGCCAATGCAGGGGACACGGTTTGTGCCCCGGTCCGGGAAGATCTCACATGCCGCGGAGCGGCTGGGCCCGTGAGCCATGGCCACTGAGCCTGCGCGTCCGGAGCCTGTGCTCCGCAACGGGAGAGACCACAGCAGTGAGAGGCCCGTGTACCACAGACACACAAAAAAAAGCCTTGGCCTAGAAATGGGACAAACTCTTTACACCCTCCCTTGGCGTAAACTAGTCACATGGGCACATCTAACTGCAAAGGAACCCAGGAAGAGGAAGTGGATTTTTGGTAACTAGTTCCTAGTCTTGGCCTGGATAGAATACTTCAGGAGACTCTTAAATACATGGGAAAATGCCAACAGAGCATTGTGCATAGTATGAGCCCAGGTTTTCTAAGGTCGCAATCTCTAAGGTTCTAAGGTCCCACATAGCGTAAGCTATGTCTCTTTCTGTTCCAGCCCTGTGGCAAGGCTCTGCGTTTGTTCTTTTCCAGCCATGTTGGTACATTCATGATGTTCTCTATAGCAAACCCACCCCACCATCCCCTGATGAGCAATATGGATGTCACTGAAGTTCTTGGAGGAAGACAGAAATGTAATCAGATTCCTCCATGGATATCTGTTCTTTGCTCCAAAATTCTCTTCCCTTGTAGCACACTCACCTCACTTGTTCCTCTTCTCGGCCACATGCTTCCCTTTCGCCATCTCCAGCCCCTAAAAGCGTCCTCATTGAGCAGTTGGCTCTTGCCCTTTGTTATATGTCCACTCAGCAAAGCAAAAACCTGATATTAAGCCTAAAACCAAACAAGATATTTTTACCTCCAGCATACCCCTCAGGGAACTTAGCAGATCATTCCCTGAACAAAAAAGGTCTCTTCTTGGGGCAGGGCTAGGTGGGGAGTTGCTAAATAAGGAAATGAATTTTTGTCATAAAAATTCATTTACATAGAAAGAAAGACTGGAAGGATGTTAACAGTGTTTATCTCTAGGTAACTGGATTGCAAGTGGTTTTTTCCTCTTGCGTGTTCCTGTACTTTAATTTCTGTTTCCCGATCTTTCAAATTTTCTAAAGTACATGATGTAGTTCTTTAATCTGAAAGAAAAAAAGTAAAGGAAATTGTCTTTTGCTCAATTTTACTTATCAGTAGGGAAATGCCAATCAAAACCACAATGAGATACCACTTCATACCCATTAGGAGGGCAATTATGGAAAAAAAAAAAGACAACAGAAAATAACAAGTGTTGGCAAGGATGCAGAGAAATTAGAACCCTTGTGCATGTTGGTGGCAATGTAAAATGGTGCTGCCACTCTGGAAAACAGTATGGTGGTTTCTCAAAAAATTAAATATAGGAATATCATATGATCCAGCAATTCCACTTCTGGGTTTATACCCCAAAGAACTGAAAGCAGGGGCTTGAAGAGATAATTGTACAGCCATGTTCATAGCAGCATTATTCACAATATCCAAGAGATGAAAGCAACCCACGTGTCCATCAACGAATGAATAAATGAAATGTGGCATATACGTATGATGAAATATTATTCAGCTTTAAAAGGAAGGAAATTCTGACACATGCACACGGATGAACCTTGAGGAATTATGCCAAGAGAAATAAGGAGTCACAAAAAGACAAATATTGTATAATTCCACTTATATGAGTACGTATAGTGGTCAAATTCACAGAGACAGAAAGTAATATGGTGGTTGCCAGGGCTAGGGGAAGCAGGGATGGGGTGTTAGTGTTTAATGGGTAGAGAGTTTTAGATGGGAAAGGTGAAAATGTTCTAGAGATCGATAGTGGTGATGGTTGCCCAACAATGTAAATGTACTTAATGCCAATGAACTGTACACTTAAAAATGGTTAACATGGTAAATTTTATGTTATGTGTATTTTTCATAATTTTTTTAAAAAAAGAATTTATCTTTCCATAGACAATTTTACAAGAATTTTTGACTTGGATAGCTTGTGATTTCTTTTGAAAACCAGATATTTCCCTAGTTTGGGCTTTCCACCTACACAGTATGCCTTTTTATATGAATTTGTAAAAAAGAAGAAATACTCGTTTTACCAGTATTACATAAGGCTCAGGGGTTTAATAAGATATGGCTTCTCTTCTCCAAGGATTTGCCATCTAATAAGTGGGAAAGACAGGTAAACAATTAACTACAATCCGCAGGGAAATGCAATAGTGGCCAAGTGTAAGGATACAAGCAGTGAATTCTGCCTGGGTAGTTAAAGAGGCTTTTCAGAGAAAGAGGTGTTTAAACTGGACTTGGAAAAACCCTTGCGAATTTACTAATGAAAAAGATGGGATGAACATGGAGGGCACACTGGAAAGTGACATAGAGACGGGGGACAGCCCTGGGACAGGAGGAAATCAGTGACCCCAGTCTTAGGGCATCACGGGACCCTGAACACACCTGGCTGAATGCCAGCAGGGGGGCAAGCTCAGGCCTGGACGTGGCAGCGTTGTCTTTCCTGGGGAGATGACCCAGGATGTGGGCTGAACTCAGAAAGCAAAATCCAAGCCAGCCATGTGTCAGGACCAGAGCTGAGACCTTGGCTGGCTCGGTGGTGTGATTCTGGAGGGACACGGAGCATGCTGGAGCTTCCTGTGTAAACAGGGGAATGGCTCCCTGCATGTTGGTGCCTGATTGCGTGCAGCTGTTGGTTTTGCAGTCTGACAAGGAATGGAGTAGAAGTGCTTTTCATTAACTGCAAAAGCTTATGTAACGTTTCTTGTCGGCATCTTGGACTTGGCCGTTCTGCAACGCGTCTCCCCCCAGTACCCACACACATGGACTTGCGTGGGGCAGTGGAGTGCAAATGGCGCACAGCTGTACAACCAGTGCCTTGGCCCCAGCACGGGGAGAACAGAGCGTGCTGGTGTGCTGGAAATCCGTGGGTGCTGTGTCAGTCATTCTGAGTCGTGGGATTGGTGGGGGGGAATCAGCTTGCGAGGAGGAGACAGAGGGCGTGTAGAATTACGCGTCTTGGACCTGGAAGGTCATCAAGATCAACTCATTCACCGGTTTATTGTCAATCGGTGTGGGTCACTCTTGTCACTGCAGCTGTCTCTGCTGTTTGAATCTTCTGCCATGTGCTGGTCCCTGCCTTCTGTTGGGCACTTCTATTTCCGGCAACCACAAAGATGGCCTTTACGGCTCCTCTCTGCATCCCCAGGCTTCCCTAAGAGGTACTTTAACCCTGCTCCCAGGGCCACAGAAGTGTCCAGGATCCATGAGCGTCCACAGCCAAATCTCATCTGGCCATGGCAGGAGCACAAAGTATAGGGGACGGGCCATGTGGAGAATCCTACAAATGTACCCCATCTCATTTTCCAAATTCCCAGGATTCTATCACCTACCTGGGGTCAGACCTTGACTCTCTTACCCAAACAGCACCTAAACCTCTACCCTCTTCCCTTCTTGGAAGCCTCCTTAATTCCCCAGGTGGGCCTGACTCACAAAGAGCTGGAAATTCCCTGCCTGGGGTCAGGATACCCAGGTCTGGGAACACAAAGCCCTGGCTGCCTTTCCTGGAAGGGAAAGGGGGAAATTATCTTTCCATCGTGTTCACTGATAGGTCAGAATAGCACAAAAGATAAGCTATGATTAATTTCTCAGTATCTCACCTTGTTACACATGGATGGTCTCATTCACCTGAACACCTGGAGACAGGTGAGCTGGACTCACTCATCTGATACCATAATGTCAAGTGGAGCTGTTGGCCCTACCACCTGGTAGTCTGTTCATGGGTCTCTCTTGACTCCCCAAGATGTAACTGCTGGACACTTCCAGGTGGGCCTCTGATTGCTCCTTCATTTCCTTTAATTTACACTCACAGCTGCTCCTAGGTGACACCTCCCATCTCATCCCAGCTCTGCCTCCTGTTCACTCCTAGACATTCTCCTGCATCCTTAGGCACAAAGCCCCAGGGAACCTGATCTGATTTTAGGGCAGAGCCCCACTGATACAGCAGGACCTAACCCTAGCAAAGCAGTGACTGAGGGTTGGGAATCTAAGGTATGAACCCTCCTTACTTTCATACAATTCTAAAACTACTTTTGAACTAGGAATCCTGGCACTGCTGACCCAGAGGAGTACTGCCATTTGTGACGAGCCAGCTGTCCCCAGGCCCAGGTCAAGAAGCCCTGGGATCGAATGGCCTGAACTCCACTAAATGGACAAGGCCCTTCTTTTCCGGAATTTGAAACGATTAAGTGGCTCAGTGAAGGCACTTTGTTCACTGAAGGAAGGGCCTTGTTGGTTGGCTTTCTCTAGAGTGTTCTTTAAGGACGTTTCCCACCTTCCAGATTCTATATATTTGATTTTCCATCTTGTCTGGGTTCCTCGGAAAGCTGGAGCCTTCCCTCTGATGTCCAAATGCAGGGCATCGACAAGCTCTTTACGCTGGAAGATGTGCTAACATCGGGGCCACTCCTTAGGCATCCTTTTCCAGCCCCTCCCAACAATCTCTGAGCCTGAGCTCCACTTCACGTCTGGTGTCTGGGATGTATGTCCGCATGTTTAAAGCGTCTTCTGCATGTCAGCTCCTGCCCTCCTTTCCCAGGTCTGGAAACTACGTCCTTTTACCTCCTCCTGGCTGTAGCCCCCAAAGCTGGAGGGCATGTCACCGTGGCCTGCTGCAGCAGCCTATGTGTACGAGCAGATATAGCATCCAACGATCTGATTTATGTTTTCCAGATTTACCGCATCGCTCGCATACCCAGGCCGGCTGATATTTTAGGAATGTGAATCAGAGTGTCTGGCATGGCTCCCTCTGCAGCCGAGCTCCGGCTGCAGGCATAATGAAGTTGGGAGGGGGGAAGAACTCTACTTATCGGGGAGGAAATGTGTGTCAGTAACAAGTCTGCCTGGCAACAGCACTAGGAGAGATCCCAGGCCCCAAGATCAGAGCCAGCATCTCCACACTGGTGGAGAAGCGTCACGCTGCACAATTTTCCTCCTTGGTGGGCTGACTACCTTCTTTAAAAAAAAAAAAAAAAAAAAATGGAAAATAAGTGTTTTGTACATGCATTCTCCAAAAGATATCCCCCTAACTTGCCATCAAACAGGGAGATTGCAATAAACTGAAATGTCACCGGGCTGGGTCTGTCCACGGAGATGTTATACGTGAATAATAAGAGATGAGTTTCTGCAATGCAGTAAGAGGCAGGAAGATGAAGCTGAAAGAAACAGAGCTAACTGACTCTCTGCAACTCAGTGTAGGACTCTGCTGCTTAGGGAGTAGGGCTCAAGACTAGGGAGACAGGGAAATATTCCTCTATTTTTTCCTAAGCTTCTTGGCATGTGCTGCTAAATATAGAGTTTCCTATTTCTCAAGGAGTCTATTCAGAATGAGGGAGAAAGTGGAACAAGGACTGATCTAGACATCTGCACATGTGGGGCTACGACAAGAGCAGTGGTTCTTTTTCACCTCTGGATGCCAATGCCTAGAGCAACAATAGACACCAGGTAGCAGCCTCATACAGGTGTGTTGAGCCAAACCTGGACCTGGCTCTCTTTGTACTTTGAGTGCCCCTGAGTGTATCTCTTTACCCTTCCAGGCATCCTTTTTACCATCTGGAGAATGAACCGATGATCTCTTAGGGATTGTCCCAGGTCCCACATTCTAGGGTCTCATGGTCAAAAGTGGTCTTACGGGCTTCTCTGGTGGCGCAGTGGTTGAGAGTCCGCCTGCTGATGCAGGGGACGTGGGTTCGTGCCCTGGTCCAGGAAGATCCCGCATGCCGCGGAGCGGCTGGGCCTGTGGACCGTGGCTGCTGGGCCTGCATGTCCGGAGCCTGTGCTTTGCGACAGGAGAGGCCACAGAAGTGAGACCCGCGTACCGCCAAAAAAAAAAAAAAAAAAAAAAGTGGTCTTACAATTTTTAAAAAGCAGGGAATTAAAAATGTTCCCATAAATGTTTATATCTCAAATGCCTGATCTTCAGGTTCTGCTCTATTATCACAGTGTGTGCACACAACTCTTCAGACTTGAATGTTCCCATGAATACATCATTCAGTGGTATCTGGGATACATTTACATTTTTAGCATCAGTGTAATTCTATTTGGTTTTATGCCACGGGAAGTTCAAGCCTGATTCAATTACGGGGTTTCACAAAATGAGTTTTTAAAAAGGGAAGACAATGCGTTGCACATGTTATAACATTGTACTTTGCATTGTTATCCAATCAGGCATGTTGGGGGTGGCTCGTGCTTCGGTCCAAGAATTTAGCAATCCGTAAAGTTGAATATTTTACTATCTTATTTGGAAGCATGGAATTTAAGAGCTGGAACGGACCTTCGAGGTGGGCAGGCATCACCTACTAAAATAAGGGCAGGGAACTTTGCGTACACTTTTGCATACCTCTCACCTCCTAATGTAGCTTTCATATTGTTGGCTTGAAAAACTGAACAGAAAAAGCCTTGATTGCTAAACCTGGGAACGAGGAGGGCTTTGGGAGCATCAAACAGACCAGCATGCAATCTGAGAGCGCTTCCCTTTCTATCAAAAACAGCCATAGTAAGATTGCAATTCCTGTCTGTCAGAGAAGGGGCAGAGGTAACCGTGCAGAACTGCACAGAGGGAGAATTCTTCCCAGGTAACAGCTGCAGCTGACTTTTTCCATAAAGTACACACTGAAAAGAAGCAACCCTCCGTGGAAATAGAGTTGAAGTCAACTCAGACTTAACAGGGGGAACATTGAGTCAGTTCAGCACGAATGAGGAGTTATAGCAGTTGGTTAAAACCTCTGGTCTGAGTAAGCAGACATGGTAACTGTAGAACCCAGAAGGGAAATTCAAACCAAAAAGGATGAGAAGCAAAAGTCCTGAGATCACCCAAGTGAGGTATGAGATGAGAGGGGAAATCACGGGGACATTTTCCTAAGTCCTACTGAGGCCATGTAGTTGCAGGGAGACTCCTAGTCTTAACCAGTGAGAAGTGTAAGCTGTAATGCAGAAGGCAGGACTCACGGTCAAGCCTGAAGACGAGGGGAAGTTGAATACTGGAGACTGAAAAAAGAAGTCAAAGGCAAGCTGGAAGAATTGAGGGAAGGGAAGGGTCAAAGCAGCAAACTCAGAGCAAAGACAGTGAGTCTTGGTGGCACAGTGGTTGAGAGTCCGCCTGCTGATGCAGGGGACACAGGTTCGTGCCCCAGTCCGGGAAGATCCCACATGCCGCGGAGCGGCTGGGCCCGTGAGCCATGGCCGCTGAGCCTGCGCGTCTGGAGCCTGTGCTCCGCAACGGGAGAGGCCACAACAGTGAGAGGCCCACGTAAGGCAAAAAACAAACAAACAAAAAAACAAAAAAAAAAAGACAGTGAGTCTTAAATTTCTGGAGTTCTTTTATATGATGCTTGATCCATGGCTAGGGTGACCATTTAGAGGAACTACATAGAGGTTTGGACAAATAAGAGGACCCAAACTGGATCATGACAAAATTACTTCCTTTAGACAATGTCCTTAAATATTAGAAGTTAATACCAGAACCACAATCTATATGTATCTATCTTCATTTTATTTTGGCTAGAAGCAATGTTACCCCCAAACTGGGTTCATTTTTTGGTGGGTGTCAAGCCAAGAGATAAAACGGAGCAAAAGCTCAGGAGAAGACAGTATTTATTACTTGCAGCAAGTAAGGAAAACACCGGGGAAATTTTAAGCTAAGGGTACATGCATATTCATGAAGGGGCTTGAGCAGAGGAGAATTCAGCATTGAATTGGGGCAGAGGTTGACAGAGTCCAAGCTTTAGCTGATTGAAGTCATAAGGGTCAGAAAAGGTCAATGTCATCATTCCTTAGGTCCTGACCAGACTGGGGTCTTATTAAGCAGTTACCATCCTCCACCTAGGTAGGGACCTTAGTTCCTGCAGAACTCAAAGATGTGTATCAGATGGTGATGTATATCCTGTGAGGAGGAACTAGGATTCTGTTTCATTGCTGAACTATTGTTTCTGGACTGCTTTTCATTCCTTTGTTCCCTAAAGGTCATTAATTACTGAGACCTCCTCAAGGACAAGCATTGTGGCCAGGCTCAGATCACAAAACGGCTTCTCTTATGTCAAGAAAGCCATGACTGGTTCTCTTTCTCTGGGCACCCCCCAACCCCCATCTACTAACAGTAACAGAAAACCCGGCAGAAAGGAGTTTGAACCATAAGGAACATTTATTGATTGATTGATTGATTGATGTTGGGGATAGGAGTTTTTATTAATTAATTTATTTTTGCTGTGTTGGGTCTTCGTTTCTGTGCGAGGGCTTTCTCTAGTTGTGGCAAGCAGGGGCCACTCTTCATCGCGGTGTGTGGGCCTCTCACTGTCGTGGCCTCTCTTGTTGCGGAGCACAGGCTCCAGACGCGCAGGCTCAGTAGTTGTGGCTCACGGGCCTAGTTGCTCCGTGGCATGTGGGATCCTCCCAGGCCAGGGCTCGAACCCATGTCCCTTGCATTAGCAGGCAGATTCTTAACCACTGCACCACCAGGGAAGCCCAAGGAACATTTATTGTCTCATAAAACAGGAAGTTAGGTGAGATAGGACAATTCCAGAGTTCTTCCAATCAGGGTCCCCATGCCTCCTGCAAGAACCCAATTCTTTCCACCTTTCGCCTCCCCCATCCTCAAAGCGATGTCCTCTTAGGATGGCTCTCCTCATGGCTTCTGCAGTTTTAGGCATCCATGTAGATAACAATGTTCAAGACAGGAAAAACAGAAAGTCCCTCCCTTGTGTAACTTCTTAACAGCAAAGAATCACTTCCCAGAAGTGCTTCTCATAATTTTTCCTCACATCTTTTCAATCATAATTGCATTACACTCCCATGCAATTGCCGAAAGCAATCTTTTGGCAAGGGAAGCTAGATAAACAGACCAGCTGAGACTGATAAAAGTTCATTCTGTGGGGCCTTTCCCTGTTGCTACTTTGGTCAGATTCTTTTTTTTTTTTTTTGGTGGTACGTGGGCCTCACTGTTGTGGCCTCTCCCGTTGCGGAGCACAGGCTCCGGACGCGCAGGCTCAGCAGCCATGGCTCATGGGCCCAGCCGCTCCGTGGCATGTGGGATCTTCCCGGACCGCGGCACGAACCCGTGTCCCCTGCATCGGCAGGCGGACTCTCAACCACTGCGCCACCAGGGAAGCCCCCTGTTGCCACTTTGAATGGGATTGTTTTCTTCTCTTTCAGATATTTCATTGTTAATGTATAGAAATGCAACTGATTTTTGTATGTTGATTTTGTATCCTGTAGCTTTATTGAATTCATTTATTCTAAGAGTTTTTTGGTGGAGTCTTTGGGGTTTTCTATATACAAGATCATGTCATCTGCAGATAGAGATAACTTTATGCTATTCTTTCCAGTTTGGATGCCTTTTATTTCTTTTTCTTGTCTGATTGCTTTTGGCTAGGACTTCCAGTACTATGTTGAAAAACAATGGTGAGAGTGGTTACCCTTGTCTTGTTCCTGATTTTAGAGGAAAAGCTTTCAGCTTTTCACAGTTGAGTATGATGTTAGCTGTGGATTTTTTCATATATGACCTTTATGTTGAGGGATGTTGTTTCTATACCTCATTTGTTGAGAGCTTTTATCATGAAAGGGTGTTGAATTTTGTCAAGTGCTTTTTCTGCATCTATCGAGAGGATCATATGATTTTTATTCTATTAAAGTAGTGTATAATGTTTATTGATTTGTGTATATTGAAACATCCTTGCATCCCATGGATAAATCCCACTTGATCATGATACAGGATCCTTTTAATGTGCTGTTGAATTCAGTTTACTAAAATTTTGTTGAGAATTTTTGCATCTATATTTATTGAGGATATTGACCTGTAGTTTTCTTTTCTTATAGTGTCCTTATCTGGTTTTGGTATCAGGGTAATGCTGGCCTCATAAAACGAATTTAGCAGTGTTCCCTCCTCTTCAGTTTTTTGGAAGAATTTGAGAAGATTGACATTAATCCTTCTGTAAATGTTTGGTAGAATTTACCAATGATCATCTGGTACTGGGCTTTTCTTTGTTGGGAGGTTTTGATTACTGATTCAATATCATTAGTCATTATTGGTCTATTCAGATTTTCTGTCTCTTCATGATTCCATCTTGGTAGGTTCTGTGTTTCTAGGAGTTTATCCATTTCTTCTAGTTATCCAGTTCGTTGATGTATAATTGTTCATAGTGACCTCTATGATCCTTTATATTTTTATGGTCTCGGTTGCAATGCTTCCTCTTTCATTTATAATTTTATTTGAAACCTCTCTCTCTCTCTCTCTCTCTCTCTCTCTCTCTCTCCCTCTCCCTCTCCCTCTCTCTGTTAGTCTAGCTAAAAGTTTGTCAACTTTGTTTAACTTTTCAAAAAATCAACTCAGTTTCATTGATTTTTTTTTAGTTGTCTTTGTACTTTCTATTTTATTTGTGTCTGCTCTAATCTTTATTATTTCCTTCCTTATGTTAATTTTGGACTTAGTTTGTTCTCCTGTTTCTAATTCCTTGAGATGTAAAGCTATGTTGTTTATTTAGATCTTTCTTTTTTTTAATGTAGGCATTTATTGCTAAATACTTCCCTCTTAGAACTTCTTTTGCTGAAACCCATAAGTTTTTGTATGTTGTGTTTTCATTTTTGTTTTTTTTTCTTCTTCCATAGTCTATGATTAAAAGATTATTTTAATGTTATTGACAGATAGAGAAGTGCTGAAATCACACATGAATTATCGCAAAGTGAGCACACCAATGTAACCAGCACCAGGTCAAGAAATAGGACTACATCAGGACCCTCAGAAGCTCCTAGTGTGCCCTCCCAATCAGACGCCCTCCCTTCTCCCCAAGATCTCCATTCATCTCATTTCTAACACCACATATTGTTTTTGAAGCTTACATAAATGGAACCCTACAGGATGTGTTCTTTTATGTCAAGCTTCTTCACTCAAAATTATATCTGCCAGATTTAGTCGTGCTGGTGACTGTAGCAATAGTTTGTTCATGTTCATCAGCGTATAGAGTTCATTGCAATTATTTGCCCATTCGCTGTTAATGGGCGTTTAGGGTTTTCCAATTTGGGACTGTTACGAACAATGTTGTAATATTGCTGTGTCTTTTGGTACATATGCACTCATATATCTAGGAGTGGAATTGCTTGGTAATAGGATATACACACATTCAATTTTAATGGATAATACCACACTTTTCCAAAGCACCTATTTACATTTCTACCAGAAGTGTTTGAGGGCTCCAACAATTCTGCAACAACACTGGTATGATCTGTCTTTTTTATTTTAGCTTTTCTGGTAGAGTCTATAGTGGGACCCCCTTGTTTTCATTGCATTTCTCTCATGACAAGTGAGATTCAGCATTTTCCCATGTTTATTTGGATATCCCCTTCTGTGAAATGTCTGGTGATCAATCTTGCCCACTTTTCTATTAGATTGTCTCTTGTTTGCTTATAGAGTTCCAGATATGAGCACTTTGTCAGTTATATGTGCTGTAATAGCTTCTCCCATCCTGTGGCTTGTGCTTTCACTCCGTCATGATGTCTTCTGATGACCATGAGGATGAATGCCATCCAGACTTTGCCATGATGTCTTCTGATGACCATGAGGATGAATGCCATCCAGCTCAGGCTCCTTCCTGGTTTTAGTCTTATCTTCTGTTCTGTTTCTAGTCTTCCTGCTTTTGCTGGAGCAAACTTCATCATAAGACAGAGAACTCACCTCTTCCAATCCTGCAAGGTATAGTTTTACCTGGCTGTCAGCTATGAAAGGCAGAAAAGACCTTTTATCAGACATATTTTTCTTCTTTTTCTACTTGTAGAGGACGAACTTTGAGAGAAGCTTATCTCTTTCTCATAAAAACTCACTGAGAGCTTTAAGAAGCAGCAGACACATTCTACAGCCTGAAAAGTTCTGCTAAATAATGATTCAGTCTCAAACGGCATGTGCTCTGAGTCCCAAGAGAGAATGGGCGACAATTTAACCAGCTGCTTTGTTAAAGCCTAACAAGAACAGCTAACTTAGCCAGGGACAGACAAATCCTCACTGACCTTCAATCCTACCTTGGATGGTACCTTTTAAAGTCTATCATTTGTAACACTTCACTGCTAGTTACTGATACCTATCAGGAATCATTCACAATTCAAACTAGCTTATATGAATAAAAGGGGGGTGAAGATTTATTAGGTCATGTAACTGAATAGTCCTAGTATAAAGCTGTCATAGCTGCATACAGGGGCTCAAGCAATTTCATTTGGACCAAGTTTCTCACTACCTTTCCATTTTACTTTCCTCTGTGTTAGCATTGTGTGTCATTCATGGGAATTTCTGGTGGTCCACTGGTTAGGACTCCATGCTTTCACTGCCAGGGGTGCTGGTTTGATCCCTGGTCAGGGAACTTAAGATCCCACAAGCCACGCAGTGCAGCTGCCACTGGAAGTGAGTGAGGAGGGCAGTATAGGCATTTCCCGTGACGTGAGAGCCTGGACTCCATTAGGCAGCAGGTGGGGAATAATCAACACACCAGGGATCAGAGCGAAGCGGACCCAAGGACAGAGGCGGCAGCTGCCTCTGCTGCCCCCACCACCACCGCCCCACCGCCGGGGCTCAGCCCAGTGACAGGCCCTGTGCCCCCACAGCCGCCCCGCGGTGCCCGCCCTGTGTTTTCATTTTTGTTTGTCTCAAGATACTTTCTGATTTCCCTTTAGATTTCTTTATTGATCCATTTGTTGTTCAGGAGTGTGTTGTTTAATTTCCATGTATTTGTGAATTTTTCAGTTTTCTTCCTGTTATTGATTACTGGTTTCATACCATTGTGATTGGAAAAGATACTAGATATGATTTCAGTCTTCTTAAATTTGTAAAGACTTGCTTGGTGGCCCGACATATAATCTATTCTGCAGAATTTCCCATGTGCACTTAAGAAGGATGTGTGTTCTGTTGGATGGAATGTTCTGTATGTGTCTGTTAGTGCCATTCGTTGTACAATATTATTCAGGTCAGGGAAAACTGATGTTGCCATGAAATTGGAAGACATATCCAACATAGCAGTAATGAGATGTAGCCATTCAGTGAAGAATCAGACAGACTTGGTTTTATTCTTGACTCCATTTTCTAGCTGACAGTCCTTGGGCAGTTACTTACTTTCTCTAGACCCATTTCCATTGCCGCTATTCCTTTGGCATATGAGTTCTTTCATGGGAGGCAATATTGTGAGGGATACCACAGCAATGAATGAGGCATTTTATAAGTCCCCAAAAAAGAGTGCTTGCCTAGAGGCTGTGGACAAGGAAGCAGGGGAAACAAATGTCCCCGTTTTCCTCTCCTCTCACCTTCTGATTTCTGTTACTGTCCCCCCACCTTGGCCAAACCCAACAAGAAGCCAAAGAGACAAGGGTGGAGAATGGATGGGGGAGGGGCAAAGGAGAATAGCCAGCAAAGTTGTTGTATGCACCTGATATGTACTACCAGATGTATGCAGGTAAATGAGTATTATTTTTATTTCCATAATCTTGAAGTCAAGTTTTGGAAAAGAGAAAAGTCAAATTTCCTATGTATAAGAAACAAGCTTGGGGCTTCCCTGGTTGCGCAGTGGTTGAGAGTCCGCCTGCCGATGCAGGGGACACGGGTTCATGCCCGGGTCTGGGAAGATCCCACATGCCGCGGAGGGGCTGGGCCCGTGAGCCATGGCCGCTGAGCCTGCGCGTCCGGAGCCTGTGCTCCGCAACGGGAGAGGCCACAACAGTGAGAGGCCTGCGTACTGCAAAAAAAAAAAAAAGAAAGAAACAAGCTTGGTGCCCTAGACTGTATGTTAGGGATATCATGGTTCCCAAACTTCCTGCTCCTGGTTTCTCTCATCCACAGATCAAGGCATGTTAAAAGAAAGTTAGTATCTACTGAGATTCAGCTCTTTGAGGAGAGTTGTGAAAAGTGTGTTTAGAATAGCTTTGTGATCTTCCTGCCCCTGTAAATGCACTGTAGCCCCCACTCTGCACAGATTGTCTCTTTGTGCCAAATGAGTTCCTCCCCTCTAACTAAACTGACCTGGCAGTATAGCCAGACACTCGATAAACACGTCTGACAGAAGCTGTGGTAATAACAACAAGGAAGGCCATCTGTCTTCAGCTGTGATGACAGCCTCAATAGTGCATGCATCTTGAATAGTTTTCTCTGAAGTGATGGTGATTCCAGCCAACCATTCAGTACAGCCACTCTCTCTTCTCTCTACCCTTCAGTGACCAGTGAGTGATGACAGGTCACTGTTCCATTCTAAACTCAAGAGCCAAACTTCTGCAGCCCATGCAGGTTTCTCCTAGCTCAGAGATGATTCAGTGTCAATGAGGGTCAATGAATTACAAGTGGGATCTGATGAGTATGGACATTTAAAGGTACACCCTTCTCACACCTCCCGTTCTCACCCACTTCACCTTTCTTCACTTCTCCCCACTGCCTCAGATTTTTGCTTCCTTATCTCCTCTTTACTCTGTGCCCCCCACCTATGGATTTAGGTAGGATGAACCACACAGTCAACCAGACTTCCCTGCCTTTGAGGGGTGGAGCACATTTCCCAGCCACAGGAGAAAACCAGCTTAGTTTCCAAAGTAGATCTGTTTTCCTCACTAATTTACCTTGAGACAGTAACTGATATGGCCTCCAGTTTTGATTACTTACGAACTTGGGTGCCATTCCTGGTTGTTTATTCCACAAATTACACTCTTCTGATGGCTTGACTCATCACACAAGGATGCCAGATACTCACCAGTTCTCTTCCAAGGGAACTAATGTGTGAATCCCTTCCCTGCTTACCCCTTACTCAACTGCCGAGGGAGCCAGAGAGAAAGTATTTTTAACTGGGTCCTGTTTTGATAAGATTTTAGGTGTTACCTTTAAAAGAAACAGATAAAAACCTTCCTCTTCTTCCGCTCTTCCAACTGTAGCAAAAGAAATAAAAGAAAAGCACACCTGGGGGAGGGAAGAAGATGTTCTCTCAACAGTAAGAAATGTGTCAGCAGCTACAAGTTAATTTAGAAATTTATAGATAGTTCCAAAGAGGGGAAGATTTAGTACAAATTACATTTCTTGTAAAAGCAACAGTTACCTTTATTTAATGGATATGTGGAAGAACTTTTTGTCATCTGTGCCTGGAGTTATTTGCTTCAATTATCTTGGTAGATGTCAATTTCACCTTTTCCTCTTCTCTTGAAAGAGAGAACATTGTTTGTTAGAAAGGAAATCCCGTTCCCTTCTAAAGTATCAGGTGCCTGTCATGTCACTAAAGAAAAATGTCTATAAGCAGCCTCCTCTGCACGGATGGGCGTAGGATCCTTGCTCAGATAAGATGATTAGATCATTTTTTTCCAAACAACAGTCATTTATTTCTCACAGTTCTGGATTCTGGGAAGTCCAAGGTCAAAACTTTGGCAGATTCTGTATCTAGTACAGGACTTCCTCCTGGTTCATAAATGGCTGTCTTCTCTCTGAGTTCTCACACAGTGGAACAGGTTAGGGGGCAAGATGATTAGATCTTAGCATAGCATCTGAAAGGGTACAAGCTTGAGCATCATACCCTGAGAGCAGTACTTCTTAACCGAATTTGCACATTAGAACCACGTGTGTGTGTGCGTGTGTGCATGCGTGCACGCACATACATACACATACACACTGATTTCCTGGGCATCACCCTGGAGCATCTGATTCAATTGTTCTGAGGTAGGGCCAGGCACTGGCAGGTTTTTAAAGCTCCTTAATGATTCTAATGTGCATCCAGGTTGAGAATCACTGGCTCATAACTTCAAGAAGAAACCTGACCATTCCCATACCTGGCTTTGTTGCCTTATGAATTAGATAACTGTCTTCTGAAATTCAAAAGGAGATTCTTAAAACTGGTTGCCTGTCTGCAGCCAATGACAACCAGCAACGAAAGAGAAAGGAAGTGTAACACCTAAAGATAATAAGGGCCAAAGTTCTGAAAAGTCAAATATTAGAATCTGAATGCTGGGCGAACTGTGATGATGCTTCCTTCCCTCCTTCCCTGCTCCTCCCCCATGTGCATGCATGCTTGCATGCATGTGCAACACACATGCGTGTGGGCGCACCCACATGCACACAGTGACATACTGTAGCTCTACGCACAAACTCCAGCTTTGGCCAACCTGGCACAAAGCAGTGAAGTGACTGATGTCTCTTTGTCAAAGTGGTCTTCCTGCCCTTACTGGGCTGCAGGTGGCCTCAACTTAGTGACAAGTTGTATTCCACCTTAAGTTACTTGTTTGGAATTCCAATACATGTTCTCATAGAAATGGTGTGATCGTGGTGATAAAGTTCCTAAGTCAGCTCAGTGCAGCCTGTTAACCCGTAATACATCTGGACCTAAGCGCACAAAAAATTCTAAGGCAATCGTGGGTTTAGAGCACTAACAGCATGTGTCCACCCTGCTGGATTCCTGATATAGTGAGGTGTTCCCTGAAAGAATAATGGCAGAAGCAGGTAGACTGACATGAAATGGCAATGGTGTAGGGAAAGGGGTAGATCAAAAGCAGAACCTTGAGATCTAAGGGATAGGCTGAGGCAGCTGTGAGTGAGGTGGTATGAGATGGGGGCTGCCTGTTTAGTAGACCATTGACATTCACAAGGAGGTATTTGGAGATCTTAAAAATTCCCAAATACTTGAACAGGGAGCTGTTTATGGAGGGTCTGGCTTTCCTACAAATGACATGCCCATGGAGACTGTTCTCTGATTTTTGTGAAGATCTTGGTATACCTTGACCATGTTTTCAATTTAAACAGAAATTTTAATCCTCTCTTGATTGCCATTTTTCACAAAGGAGCAAAGTGTTGTGACCATGAATGGTGGGAACCACAGTAAACTAGAAGCAGATACTCCATCTCAACTCCAGCCAACTTTTTCCAAGATAGGCTGTTTGCCCAGTTCTCTATTTTTTTCAAGAGAAGCCAGAAATATAGATATTTATATTAAATATCCTAATTTTAGACTAGAAATACTAGTTAATGCAATAAAACAGGGAAAGGGAATACAAGATATATAGATTTAGGAAAGAAGAAATAAAACCATCTGTTCACAGATGACATGATTTTCTGTGTAGAAAATCCCAAAGAATTGGAACTAATAAGCAATTATAGCAAGTTTGCAGGATACAAAATTAACATACAAAAGTCAGTTGCTTTCTTATATACTAGAAATGAACAATGGGAATTTGAAATTAGAAAAAACACCATTTCCATTAGCACAAAAAATTTAAATACCTAGGTACAAATATAATAAAATATGTATAAGATCTATATGAGGAAAACTGCAAAACTCTGATGAAAGAAATCGAAGTTGTAAATAAAACAGAGAGGTGTTTCATGTTTATGGCTACAAAGACTTGACATTGTTGAGATGTATGTTCTTCCCAACCTGACCTGCAGATTCAACACAATCCCAGTCAAAATTCCAGTAAGTTATTTTGTGGGCATCAATAAGCTGATTCTCAAGTTTATATGGAAAGGCAAAAGACTAGGAATAGCCAACACAATACTAAAGAAGAACAAAGTCAGAGGACTGACACAACCCAACTTCAAGACTTACTACAAAGCTACAGTAATCAAGGCAGAGTGGTATAGGTAAAAGAATAGACAAATAGTTCAATGAGACAAATTAGAGAGCACAGAAATAGACCCACATAAATATAGCCAACTGATCTCTGACAAAGGACCAAAGGCAATTCAATGGAGAAAGGATGTCTTTTCAATAAATTATGCTAGAACAACAGCACATTCACGGACAAAAAAAATTAACATAGATCCGGACCTGAGACCTTCCACAAAATTAACTCAGAATGGATCATCATAGTCCTAAGTTTAAAATATAATACTTCTAGAAGGTACCATAGGAGAAAATCCAGGTGAGCTTGGATTTGGTGATGACTTTTTTGATAAGACACCAAAAAAATACAATCCCTGAATGAAAAAGCTAATAAGTTGGGCTTCATTAAAATTTAAAACTTCTGCTCTGTGAAAGACATTGTTAGGAGAATGAAAAGACAAACCACAGACTTGGAGAAAATCTTTACGAAACACATATTTTGTGGGATTGTATCCAAAATACACAAAGAGCGCTTAAAACTCAACAATAAAGCAAACGACACAATTAAAATAGACAAAGGAACTGAACAAACACTTCACCAAAGAAGAAATGCAGATGGCAAATAACATGTGAAAAGATGCTCTACATCATGTGTCATTAGGGAACTGCAAATTAAAACAATGAGACACCACTACACATCTATTAGAATGGCTAAAATACAAAGCGCTAACAGCTCCAAATGCTGGTGAGGCGGCAGAGCCACAGAAAATCTCATTCATTACTGCTTTAGAAGACAGGTTAGCAGTTTCTTACAAAGCTAAACACAGTCTTACCATACAATCCATTAGTCGTGCTCCTTGTTATTTACACAAATTAGTTGAAAACTTGTGTCCACGCAAAAACCTGCACACAAATGTTTATAGCAGAGGAGATTGGTTCAAGATGGCTGAGTAGAAGGATGTGCTCTCACTCCCTCTTGTGAGAGCACCTGAATCACAACTAACTGCTGAACAATCATTGACAGGAAGACACTGGAACTCACCAAAAAAGATACCCCATATCCAAAGACAAAGGAAAAGCCACAATGAGACGGTAGGAGGGGCGCAATCACAATAAAATCAAATCCCGTAACTGCTGGGTGGGTGACTCACAAACTGGAGAACACTTATACCACAAGTCCACCCACTGAAGTGAAGGTTCTGAGCCCCATGTCAGGCTTCCCAACCTGGGGGTCTGGCAACGGGAGGAAGAATTCCTAGACAATCAGACTTTGAAGGCTAGCGGGATTTGATTGCAGGATTTCGACAGGACTGGGGGAAATAGAGACTCCACTCTCAGAGGGCGCACACAAAGTAGTGTGTGCATTGGGACCCAGGGGAAGGAGCATTGACCCCATAGGACAGTGAACCAGACCTACCTGCTAGTGTTGGTGGGTCTTCTGCAGAGGCTGGGGGTGACTGTGTCTCACCATGAGGACAAGGACACTGGCAGCAGAAGTTCTGGGAAGTACTCCTTGGCATGAGCCCTCCCAGAGTCCACCATTAACCCCACCAAAGAGCTCGGGCAGGCTCCAGTGTTGGGTCGCCACAGTCCAAACAACCAACAGGGAGGGAACCTAACCCAACCTATCATCAGACAAGCAGATTAAAGTTTTACTGAGCTCTGCCCACCAGAGCAACAGTCAGCTCTACCCACCACCAGTCCCTCCCATCAGGAAACTTGCACAAGCCTCTTAGATAGCCTCATCCACCAGAGGGTAGGCAGCAGAAGCAAGAAGAACTAGAATCCTGTAGTCTGTGGAACAAAAACCACATTCACAGAAAGATAGACAAGATGAAAAGGCAGAGGGCTATGTACCAGATGAAGGAACAAGAAAAAACCCCAGAAAAATAACTAAATGAAGTGGAGATAGGCAACCTTCCAGAAAAAGAATTCAGAATAATGATAGTGAAGATGATCCAGGACCTCGGAAAAACAATGGAGGCAAAGATCGAGAAGATGCAAGAAATGTTTAACAAAGACCTAGAAGAATTAAAGAGCAAACAAACAGGGATAACCAATATAATAACTGAAATGAAAAATACACTAGAAGGAATCAATAGCAGAATAACTGAGATAGAAGAACGGATAAGTGACCTGGAAGACAGAATGGTGGAATTCACTGCTGCGGAACAAAATAAAGAAAAAAGAATGAAAAGAAATGAGGACAGCCTAAGAGACCTCTCGGACAATGTTAAACACACCAACATTCACATCATAGGGGTCCCAGAAGGAGAAGAAAGAGAGAAAAGACCCGAGAAAATATTTGAAGAGATTATAGTCGAAAACATCCCTAACATGGGAAAGGAAATGGCCACCCAAGTCCAGGAAGCACAGAGAGTCCCATACAGGATAAACCCATGGAGAAACATGCCAAGACACATAGTAATCCGATTGGCAAAAATTAAAGACAAAGAAAAATTATTGAAAGAAACAAGGGAAAAATGACAAATAATGTACAAGGGAATTCCCATAAGGGTAACAGCTGATTTCTCAGCAGGAACTTTACAAACCAGAAGAGAGTGGCATGACATATTTAAAGTGATGAAAGGGAAGAACCTACAACCAAGATTACTCTACCCAGCAAGGATCTCATTCAGATTCAATGGAGAAATCAAAAGCTTTACAGACAAGCAAAAGCTAAGATAATTCAGCACCACCAAACCAGCTCTTCAACAAATGCTAAAGGAACTTATCTAAGTGGGAAACACAAGAGAAGAAAAGGACCTACAAAAGCAAAACCAAAACAATTAAGAAAATGGTAATAGGAACATACATATCAATAATTACCTTAAATGTGAATGGATTAAATGCTCCAACCAAAAGACACAGGCTTGCTGAATGAATACAAAAACAAGACCCATATATATGCTGTCTACGATAGACCCACTTCAGACCTCGGGACACATACAGACTGAAAGTGAGGGGATGGAAAAACATATTCCATTCAAATGGAAATCAAAAGAAAGCTGGAGTAGCAATACTCATATCAGATAAAATAGACTTTAAAATAAAGAATGTTACAAGAGACAAGGAAGGACACTACATAATGATCAAGGGATCAATCCAAGAAGAAGATATAACAGTTATAAATATATATGCACCCAACATAGGAGCTCCTCAATACATAAGGCAACTGCTAACAGTTATAAAAGAGGAAATCGTCAGTAACACAATGATAGTGGGGGACTTTAACACCTCACTTACGCCAATGGACAGACCATCCAAACAGAAAATTCATGAGGAAAACAAGCTTTAAATGACACAATAGAACAGATAGATTTAATTGATATTTATAGGATGTTCCATCCAAAAACAGCAGATTACACTTTCTTCTCAAGTGTGCATGGAACACTCTCCAGGATAGATCACATCTTGGGTCACAAATCAAGCCTCAGTAAATTTAAGAAAATTGAAATCATATCAAGCGTCTTTTCTGACCACAACACTATGAGATTAGAAATCAATTACAGGGAAAGAAACATAAAAAACACAAACACATGGAGGTTAAACAATATGTTACCTGATAACAAAGAGATCACTGAAGAAATCAAAGAGGAAATCAAAAAATACCTAGAAACAAATGACAATGAAAACACGATGATCCAAAACCTATGGGCTGCAGCAAAAGCAGTTCTAAGAGGGAAGTTTATAGCAATACAATCCTACATCAAGAAACAACAAATATCGCAAATAAACAATCTAACCTTACACCTAAAGGAACTAGAGAAAGAAGAACAAACAAAACCCAAAGTTAGTACAAGGAAAGAAATCATAAAAATCTGAGCAGAAATAAATGAAATAGAAAAAAAGAAAACAGTAGCAAGGATCACTAAAACTAAAAGCTGGTTCTTTGAGAAGATAAACAAAATTGATAAACCCTTAGCCAGACTTACCAAGAAAAAGAGGGAGAGGACTCAAATCAATAAAATTAGAAATGAAAAGGAGAAGTGACAACGGGCACTGCAGATATACAAAGCATCGTAAGAGACTACTACAAGCAACTCTGTACCAATAAAATGGACAACCTGGAAGAAATGGACAGATTTTTAGAAAGGTATAACCTTCTAAGACTGGACCAGGAAGAAGCAGAAAATATGAACAGACCAATCGCAAGTAATGAAATTGCAACTGTGATTAAAAATCTTCCAACAAACAAAAGCCCAGGACCAGATGGCTTCACAGGCAATTCTATCAAACATTCAGAGAAGAGCTAACACCCATGCTTCTCAAATTCTTCCAAAACATTGCAGAGGAAGGAACACTCCCACACTCATTCTATGAGGCCACCATCACCCTGATACCAAAACCAGACAAAGATACTACAAAAAAGAAAATAACAGACCAATATCACTGATGAATATAGATGTAAAAATCCTCAACAAAATACTAGCAAACAGAATCCAACAACACATTAAAAGGATCATACACCATGATCAAGTGAGATTTATCTCAGGGATGCAAGGATTCTTCAATATACCCAAATCAATCAATGTGATACACCATATTAACAAATTGAAGAAGAAAAACCATATGATCATCTCAATAGATGCAGAAAAAGCTTTTGACAAAATTCAATACCCATTTATAATAACAACTCTCCAGAAAGTGGGCGTAGTGGGAACCTACCTCAACATAAATAGGCCACATATGACAAACCCACAGCAAACATCATTCTAAATGGTGAAAAACTGAAAGCATTTCCTCTAAGATCAGGAACAAGACAAGGACGTCCACTCTCACAACTATTATTCAACATAGTTTTGGAAGTTTTAGACACAGCAATCAGAGAAGAAAAAGAAATAAAAGGAATACAAATCGGAAAGAAGAAGTAAACCTGTCACTGTTTGCAGATGACATGATACTATACATAGAGAATCCTAAAGATGCCACCAGAAAACTACTAGAGCTAATCTATAAATTTGGTAAAGTTACAGGATACAAAATTAATGCACAGAAATCTCTTGCATTCCTATACATTAATGATGAAAAATCTGAAAGAGAAATTAAGGAAACACTCCCATTTACCATTGCAACAAAAAGAATCAAATACCTAGGAATAAACCTATCTAGGGAGACAAAAGACCTGTATGCAGAAAACTATAAGACACTGATGAAAGAAATTAAAGATGATACAAACAGATGGAGAGATATACCATGTTCTTGGATTGGAAGAATCAATATTGAGAAAATTTCTATACTACCCAAAGCAATCTACAGGTTCAATGCAATCCCTATCAAATGGCATTTTTTTACAGAACTAGAACAAAATATCTTAAAATTTGTATGGAAACACAGAAGACCCCGAATAGCCAAAGCAGTCTTGAGGGAAAAAAACGGAGCTGGAGGAATCAGACTCCCTGACTTCAGACTATAATACAAAGCTATAGTAATCAAGACTATATGGTATTGTCACAAAAACAGAAATATAGATCAATGGAAGAGGATAGAAAGCCCAGAGATAAACCCACACACTTATTGTCTACTAATCTATGCCAAAGGAGGCAAGGATATACAATGGAGAAAAGACAGTCTCTTCAATAGGTAGTGCTGGGAAGACTGGACAGCTACATGTCAAAGAATGAAATTAGAACACTCCCTAACACCATACACAAAAATAAACTCAAAATGGATTCAAGACCTAAATGTAAGGCTGGACACTATAAAACTCTTAGAGGAGGGCTTCCCTGGCGGTGCAGTGGTTGAGAGTCCACCTGCCATTGCAGGGGACACGGGTTCGTGCCCCAATCCAGGAAGATCCCACATGCCACGGAGCGGCTGGGCCCATGAGCCATGGCCACTGAGCCTGCACATCCGGAGCCTGGCCACAACAGTGAGAGGCCTACGTACTGCAAAAAAAAAAAAAAAAAAAAAACTCTTCGAGGAAAACATAGGAAGAACACTCTTTGGCATAAATCACAGAAAGACCTTTTCTGATCCACCTCCTGGAGTAATGGAAATAAAAACAAAAATTAAAAAATGGGACCTTATGAAACTTAAAAGCTTTTGCACAGCAAAGGAGACTATAAACAAGACGAAAAGACAACCCTCAGAATGGGAGAAAATATTTGCAAACAAATCAATGGACAAAGGATTAATCTCCAGAATATATAAACAGCTCATGCAGCTCAATATTAAAAAACAAACAACCCAATCCAAAAATGGGCAGAAGACCTAAATAGACATTTCTCCAAAGAAGACATACAGATGGCCATGTGGCACATGAAAAGCTGCTCAACATCACTAATTATTAGAGAAACGTAAATCTAAACTATAATGAGGTATCACCTCACACCAGTTAGAATGGGCATCATCAGAAAATCTACAAACAACAGATGCTGGAGAGGGTGTGGAGAAAAGGGAACCCTCTTGCACTGTTGGTGGAATGTAAGTGGTTAGAGACACTATGGAGAACAATATGGAGGTTCCTTACAAAACCATCATTCAAAAAAGACACATGCACCCCAGTGTTCATTGCAGCACTATTTACAATAGCCAGGACATGGAAGCAACCTAAATGCCCATCGACAGACGAATGGATAAAGAAGATGTGGTACATATATACAATGGAATATTACTCAGCCATAAAACAGAATGAAATTGAGTCATTTGTAGAGACGTGGATGGATCTAGAGACTGTCGTACAGAGTGAAGTAAGTCAGAAAGAGAAAAACAAATATCGTATATTAACGCATATATGTGGAACCTAGAAAAATGGTACAGATGAACCGGTTTGCAGGGCAAAAATTGAGACACAGATGTAGAGAACAAACGTATGGACACCAAGTGGGGAAAGCGGTGGGGGGTTGGGGATGTGGTGTGATGAATTGGGAGATTGGGATTGACATGTATACACTAATATATGTAAAATGGATAACTAGTAAGAACCTGCTGTATAAAAAAATAAATAAAATCAAAACAAAACAAAAAGAAATGTTTATAGCAGCTTTACTCATAATTTCTAAAACCTGGAATAACCAAGGTATCCTACAGCAGGTGAATGGATAAACAAATTGTGATCTGTCCAAACAGTGGAATATTATTCAGCACTAAAGAGAAGTGAGCTATTAAGCTAAGAAAAGACATGAAGGAACCTGAAATGCATATTGCTAAGTGAAAGAAGCTGGTCTGAAAACTCTGTACACACTGTATGATCTCAACCATATAACATTTTGGAAAAGACAAAGCTATAGAGACACTAAAAAGATCAGTGGTTGCCAGGGGGTTGGAAGAAGGGAGGGAGGAATGAAAAGGAGGACCATGGGGGATCTACAGGGTTATGAAACTACGCTGTATGATAGAGTGGAGGATACATGACATTATCCATTTGTCAAAACCCATAGAACTGCACAATGTAAAGAATGAACCTTAATATAAACTCAGGACTTTAATAAAAATATGTCAGAATTTTAAAAAATCTTGGTAACCAATGTGTTTTTCTAAATTTGATACAAATCAACACTGAGTAGGCCGAACAAACATATCTGAGTCCAGTTACCTCTTTGAGACTCTAGGCTTTCCCCTCCTGAGTCAACAGAATTCTAAAGTGACTAGCAAACAACAAAGCTGTGTTGAAATGTGGTGGGTGGTCAGCTGGGTATGCCCATATTCAAGTGGTTTACACTTTCACACGAGGCAGCTCTTATAAATCCAAATCCCTGGAAGACCATAAATTATGACACATCGTTAACCTCCTAGGCCACTCATGAGTGGTCAAAACTATGGGTGAGAATAGCTTGCTATGTTAGTAATCCAAGTTAAATGCATGTTTGAAGATGAGCCATCAGCAGTAGGAGATGGGAGAGGAATTCTCCATGGGACCAAGCTGTCGTTCAGTCAGAAAAAAAGAAGACAGATCTGCCTGGCCAATAAAAGAAAAAAAAATGTATATAATTTTAAACATATATATAGTTTTAAAATAGAGTGAGGGGTAATTTTTTGAGGAGGAAGTCACTCTATCTCCAGGTAAGGTCCAAATCAGTTCACTGCAAATAAATCGAAATCATTTCACTTTCCATGCCCAATAGATGCTTTCTGCATTGATCTGCACTGGGCTGTACTCTAGGAGATTGAGAGAAAAAATGGTCAATGACATTTGCGGTTGAATAAGAGAAAACAGGTACACAAACAACTGGACTTGAAGATAAAAGTCACAGAAAAGGATTCTCTGCAAGGAGGGAGACTAGGGCATCCATTGGAGAGAATAAAAGAAAGCCTTCAAGGAAGAGGGGCATTTTGGAAGAGCCTTGAAGGATTCGTAGAATTTTTATAGAAGGAAATATAACAAGGGGACAGTCCAGATCAAGAGGGCATTTTGAGAAATGACCCAGATCAACAAGGACAAATATAAGCGACGTAGTTTGGCTGAAGTGGGGCACACACACAGGGATAATGGAAAATGTGGCTGAAGGGAGAGATTTGGATGTTAAGTGGAGAATTCTGAATGTCAGGCTAAAGCATTTGCGTTTAATTCAGTGGTCACTTATCAAGCATTAAGCACTAGATGGAATGCTAAAAATTTCCTTCTCTTCTCTGTCCTTGAACCTGATGCTGATGGAAAATTTCTTTTCTTCCCATATATTTTTTTCTTTCTACTCTTGTCTTCCCCTTTGCCATCCTTATTCTTCCCTTGCTTCTCCCCTTTCTTACTCTATTCCTGATAAATTTCAGGACTCCTTTCATCCTGCTCCTCTCCTCTAGGCAAGGAGCAATGGCTGTGGCCAAATCTAATTCCATTCTCCTTGGGCCTATTTTTAAGGACTTTTTCTGGGATGTTTCTAATATTCTAACCTAACATATGCCACTAAATAAACTGCTCTCTGATCTCTGACTTTTAAAAAATCTTTCTTAAATCCCCAAGTTAACAGCTTCATCAAGAGGTGAAAGAACTTTTCCTATGTGGTTATGAAATGACAGATAGTGTTGGTGGGCCCAAGGTAGAGTGGGTCCAATTATTTGCTAGAGGGTGATAGTTAAAACAAACATTGGTAAGAAAGCAGCAGCCAGCCTTAGGTGCAGCCCTCACCAAAAGCAAACAACATCTTAGTAGGAGTGTCATTATCCCCATTTTATTCATCCTGTAAGCATTTATTGAACATCCACTCTGTACCAATTGCTGTGTAGGTCTAAGGGATAGAATTATAAAAGATGATGTTCTATGTATATTGGTCACATTCTAGCAGGAGATAAAAAGAAAACATCACAATGGTATGAGGATGTCTAGAACTGTGCTTCTCAAAATTTAATGTGTATGCAAAATTACCCAAAGATCTTGTTGAAAGTATCTTTTCATTCAGTAGGTCTGGGGTTGGGCCAGCCTGCATTTCTAACCTGAGGCAGTCAAGTGATGACCGTTCTACTGGTCCTGTACCACATTTGGAGAAGCAAAGTTGCAGAGAGGTCCCAAGCACTACAGTACCTCTGTGTTCTCTCTTGCTTACAGCTGGCCACCAAAGATTTAGAAATATTAATGGTAACATCTGAATATACATGTGTGACATAGTTTTTTGTAGCCAAAACAAAAACCAAAAAAACTGTAGTCACTAAAAGAACAGAAATGCAATGATACAATGTATAGCTCCAAATCCAGAAGAAGGGAAAAAAAGAAAAGTATCTTCAATTTTGTCATATTCCACAGAAGTTATAAGAGAAGAAAGAAAGAAGCAAAGGAAAAAATAGCAAACTGAAAATATCAATATCAAATAAAATGACAGAAATTATTCCAAATATATCAAATAACAATAAATATAAGTTAGTTAACTCTGCAGTAAAAATATAGAGATTAACAAATTGCTTGTTTTATTTTTCTGTGGTAAGAACACTTAACATGAGATCTACCCTCTTAAATTTTTAAGTGTATAGAACTCTTCATTTCCATCCTACCCCCACTCCGTGGTAACCACCATTCTACTCTCTGATTCTATGAGTTTGACTATTTTAGATAGCTTATGTAAGTGGAGGAATCATTCAGTATTTGTACTTCTGTGACTGGCTTATTTTACTTAGCATGCTATCCTCAAGGTTCATCCATGTTATTGCATATTGCAGAATTTCTTTGTTTTTTTAAGTCTGAATAATATTCCATTGTATGTGTATGCCACATTTTCTTTATCCATTCATCTGCCTACAGACATTTAGGTTGTTTTCACATCTTGGATATTGTGTGCTACAATGAATATGGGAGTGCTAATATCTCTTCAAGATCCTGGTTTCAATTCTTTTGGATAAATATACAGAAGTGGGATTACTGGATTATATGGTAGCTCTAGTTGTAATTTTTAATTTTTTAAGCATCTCCATACTGTTCTCCATAGTGGCGGCACCATTTTGCATTCTCACCAACAGTGTACAAGGTTCCAGTTTCTCCACATCCTCCCCAACATTTCTGTCTTTTTTTTTTTTTTGATAACAGCTATCCAAACAGATATGAGATGATATCTCATTGTGGTTTTGTTTTTCGTTTGTTTGTTTTTAAATGTAGTAGGAATTGTATTATTTTTTGGCTGCGTTGGGTCTTTGTTGCTGAGCGCGGGCTTTCTCTAGTTGCGGTGAGTGGGGGATACTCTGCATTGCAGTGGGTAGGCTTTTCATTGCGGTAACTTCTCTTGTTGTGGAGCATGGGCTTTAGGTGCGCAGGCTTCCGTAGTTGTGGCACGTGGGCTCAGTAGTTGTGGTGCACAGGCTCTAGAGTGCAGGCTCAGTAGTTGTGGTGCATGGGGTTAGTTGCTCCACAGCATGTGGGATCTTCCCAGACCAAGGATCAAACCCATGTCCCCTGCATTGGCAGGGGTATTCTTAACCACTGCACCACCAGGGAAGTCCCTGTGGTTTTGATTTGATTTCCCTGATGACTAGTGAAACTGAGCATCTTTTCATATACCTGTTGGCCATTTGTGTGTCTTCTTTGGAGAAATATTCAAGCCTTTGGTCCATTTTTAAATTAGGTTATTAGGGTTTTTTGCTATTGAGTTATAAGAGTTCCTTGGATATTTGCAATTAACCCCTTTCCAGATGTATGGTTTGAAAATATTTTCTCCCATTATGTAGGTTGCATTTTCACTATGTTGTTTGCTTTGCTGTGCAAAAGTTTTTACTTTGATATAGTCCTACTCATCTATTTTTGCTTTTGTTGCCTATGTTTTTGGTGTCATAGCCATGAAATCATTTCCAAGACCAATGTCCTGAAGTTTTTCTCCTGTGTTTTGTTCTATGAGATTTACAGTGTCATTCTTACTTTATAAGTCTTTAATCCATTTTGAGTTGAGTTTTGCATGTGGCATAAGATAAGGGTCTAATTTCACACTTATGTATGTGTATATCCAATTGTCCCAACGTTATTTGCTAAAGAGACTATCCTTTCCTCAATGTGCATTCTTGGCACCTTCATCAAAGATCATTTGACTACATGCATGGATGTATTCCTGTCCCCTTGGTTTACATGTCTGCCTTTATGCCAGTACCATATCAGTTTAATTACTGTAGCTTTGTAATGTATTTTGAAATCAAAATATATTACAAAAGTGTGATGCCACCAGGCTTGTCCTTCTTTCTCAAGATTAATTTGGCTCTTTGCAGTCCTTCATGGTTCCAAATAAATTCTAGAATTATTGTTCCATTCTGTAAAAAGTACTATTAGGATTTTGATAGGGATTGTATTGAATCTGTAGATTGCTTTTAGTAATATGAACATTTTAACTATATTTAGTCTTCAGTCCATAAACATGGGATGTTTCAATTTGCTTGTGTCTTCTTTCATTTCTTCTAACAATGTTCTGTAGTTTTCCATGTATAAGTCTTTCACCTCCTTAGTTAAGTTTATTCCTAAGTATTTTGTTTTTGATGCTATTGTAAGTGTATTGTTTACCTAATTTCTTTCTCAGATAGTTATTGTTGGTGTAAAACCCAGATAAACAGCTATTAGAAACATGCCTAAACAAACTACTTCCCCCTAAAAAAGGTTTGAAATAAAGAAGTGAAAATAAATTACCATGCAAATGCCAATCAAAAGAAAGCCTATATGCAGAAACTAACACACCATTGTAAAGCAATTAGACTCCAATAAAGATGTAAAAAAAAAAAAAAGAAAGCCTATGTACCAATATTAATAGCAGACAAAATAGAATTTAAGAAAAAAGTGTTTAATAGGCTTTAAGAGAGATATTACCTAACAATAAAGTGTCTACCAATAACAATAACAGTGAATATTTAGTTAGGGATGAAGAGGCATGATGTCTGCAACTTGCATTCAATGGTTCATCAAAAAAAAAAGTTAATGGAGAAAAAATGTGGCAAAATGTTAATAACTTGTAAATCTAAGTAAATAGTATAGGGGTGTTCATTTTACAATTATTTCAATTCATTGTGTAAGTATTTCAGTTTTTCTACTCTGGAAATTTTTCAAAATAAAATTTTACAGAGCAAAAAGTTGGGGAAAATTAACTTGAATAACTCATGAGCTAAAGAGGAAATCAGAAGAAACTATAAAATATTTAAGATGGAAAACAAAACCATGACATGTTAAAACCTGTGGAAAACAGCTAAAGTAATATTTAGAGGGAAAATTATAGCTTTAAAGAAATTTATTAAAACAAGAAATATTTAAAATAAATAAATAAATCCTTATGCTCAGATAGCTAAAAAATTGAATAATAAAGTAAATCCAAAGAAAGTAATATAAAGAAAAAACTTAAGATATGAAAAAATGTTGATGATATAAAAACGAACAATGGAGAGATTCAACAAAAACAAGAACTTTCACTCTGAAAAATTAAGAGATACAATACCTAGAAAGACAGAAGCAAAACCAAAAGAAGTTCAAATAAACAATATTAACAAAAAGGAGGATGTAATAACAGGCACAGTAACTATATTAAAAATCAATAGTACAATGATACAAATGAATGTGGCCATTAAATTGAAAAACTTAGATAAAATATGTAGTTTTTCTAGAAAAATGTGAATTACCAAAATTACCTTAAGACGCAATTATTAAAATTAAGAAAAAGTAGAAAATCTGTATAAACCAATACTTATTAGAGGAATTGAATCAATAATTTAAAGTACACGTAAACCCACCACCTTCAAAATACCAAATGTATTACAGGCAAGTTTTAGGAGACTTTCATGAAACCGATAATTCGTATGTTTAAAATTTTTTGCAGTGAACAGAAAAAGAAGGAAAGCTTCATTAATCTGTCACTTTGCTCCTGTGCAAATTTATTAATAAAGTCCTACCAGTAAAGTTGCTGGATCAAGGGTATATGCACTTGTAATTTTGATAATTATTACCATAAAGATCATACCAATTTATACTTCCACCAGCAGTGTATGAATGGAATGCCTGTTTTCACATATCTTTACCAACAATGTCTTCAAATTTTAAAATCTTTGCTAATCAAGTGATGAAAACGGGTATTCCATTGCAGTTTTTTTTTTTTTTTAAATAATTATTTATTTATTTTTGGCTGTGTTGGGTCTTCGTTTCTGTGCGTGGGCTTTCTCTAGTTGCGGTGAGCAGGGGCCACTCTTCATCGCCGTGCGTGGGCCTCTCACTGTCGCGGCCTCTCTTGTTGCAGAGCACAAGCTCCAGACGCGCAGGCTCAGTAGTTGTGGGAGCAACAGGCCTAGTTGCTCTGCGGCATGTGGGATCTTCCCAGACCAGGGCTCGAACCCGTGTCGCCTGCATTGGCAGGCAGATTCTCAACGACTGCGCCACCAGGGAAGCCCCTCCACTGCAGTTTTAATTTGCACTTCTCTTACTATTAATATAGTTTATAATAAATTTTATCTTTTCATTTGTTTAAAAGCCACATGTAACTCTTTTATGCATACTATTTATGTTCTTTGCCCCTTTCTATGTGTTTGTTTTCCTTATTGATGTGTAGAGGCTCTATATGAGATATATTTAGAGATATATCTAAATATCTTATATTTAGATATTTTATAATGTTTTTAACATAGAGAATTCAAAAACATTTACATAATTGTATTTAATAGTCTTTCTAAATGGGCTTCTATGTTTTATGTCATATATTCAAAGATTTTCACCACTCCAAGATTATTTTTTAATCCACTGGGAAATTATTATGATGTATGGATTGAGGTAGGGATCAAACTTTATTTTTTTTCCCGAAGAGCTGAAAGTCCCCCCCAAGCTTATTCTATGATGCTCATAGTCATGGCCACAGATGATGAGGGTGCTCTGGCTAAGCCATAAGGGAAAATGGGGACATCGTCCTGAAAAAGACCATACCTGAGCTGAGTCTTAAGGAATATGTAGGAGTTAACAAGACAAATAATGACTGGAGAATTGAAATAATTCATTCCAGCTAAAGATTAGCATTTCAGAGAGAGAATGACTTAGAGACGAGTCTCAAGAGATGAGCAGGATGGCCTTGGATGCCACACTTAGAAATTTGAACTTTATTTTGAAAATGAAAGGGTACCATTAAAGATTATTTTTTAAGAGGGAAAAGGTAACGTGCTTAGATTTGCATCTCAGAAAAATTATTGTGGCAGCAACTTTGAAAACGAATTGGAATGGGGCAAACCTGAAGCCAACAGAGCCCATTTAAGTGAAAGCTGACTTTTTGTGAAAGTCACCTGACCTACATCCCTTGGTTAATAAGTGGTTGGACCAAGCATGAAACCTAAGTATCCTACTTTTAATTATTCCTTCATAGTTTAGACAAAACCAGCAGACAGTGTGCCAGGAAAGGATATAACCTGCCAATAAGTGGTTTTAAGTGTGACTATTTTAAAGCCCAAATCTAGTGTACTTGAACTCCAATAAGCTCATCTGAAGCCTGACTGTACAGTGATTTCTAAGTCAGTTCAACTATCGAATCGCATTGTTGGAGGAAGTCAAGTGGGCCCTCTCCCACCCAGGACAGGAATCTCTTCCAAAACATGCCCAACAGATGGTCTAAGAGCCCTGTGTGAACACTTTTCACCTTCAAAGAGAGCTCCCCGGCCTCCTGTTCTTCTGTTTCAGATCTAAACATAGAAAGTTCTTTCTCAAGTTGAGCCAAAATTCTTCCTCCCTGTAACTTTCACCCATCAGTCAGCAAGGTCTTCTCCCTGAGTCGTTTTTCCTCAAGGAGAAACTATTAGCCTTAGGAAACACTGTCATAGAGCCATCATAAAGGCTATAATGTTTATACCAATGGTTGCACAACTATGTGAATGTATGTAATGCCACAGAACTGTGCACTTAAAAATAGTTAAGATGATAGATTTTGTGTTATACGTGTTTTACCACAATTAAATATTTTAAATAACTTTTTAAAGATACTAGCAATACCTGACCAGTTAAAAGGCTTTGAACTTGAAATGTTGATGACTCTTCACAATGGTACTGAAATTTTATTTTGCTTCCTTTTAACTCTCTCTTGTCTCCCTCTCATAACATTTTCATGGTGTACCCCATCCCTTCTGTCTTTTAGCCAGGATCTCAGTTTATCTTTGAGAGCCAAGTCTTTCTCTCTTTGGCCCTAAATCCTGATGGTTCATTTGATCATGTGAACTTGCTTTAAAAAGAAAATCTAAATTAGGGTCGTTAGCTCTGCTTTTTCAGGGCAAAAATTATGATACTTTGAACTCAATAGTCCCCATGTTGCTATAACACAGCTCTAGAGGAGGAAAGATTTTAAAAAATATTTTCATTCCAAAGTGTTAAGATCTTAACAGGAGGAGCTTCATTTTTTTTTTTTTTCCGGTACGCGGGCCTCTCACTGTTGTGGCCTCTCCCGTTGCGGAGCACAGGCTCCGGACGCGCAGGCTCAGCGGCCATGGCTCACGGGCCCAGCCGCTCCGCGGCATGTGGGATCTTCCCGGACCGGGGCACGAACCCGTGTCCCCTGCATCGGCAGGCGGACTCTCAACCACTGCGCCACCAGGGAAGCCCAGGAGCTTCATTTTTAAAAGAGGAATCTGAGAGAACGCTCATGACCCAAGGAAACCCGTGATAATAGTGGAGTTTTTAACTGGCCCATCTTGCTAATCCATTAACCAGTTATCTGCTTGTAAAACCAGCTTCAATCATGTGACTTCAAATATTTTGATCTGCATGAGATATTTACTATAAAATTTTCTTGCCAAAGAGTGAACCTGAGTTTTTCTGTGGGGACAAAATCTGTCATGACCTCTGCTCATCCAACAGGCCAATCCCTGATGTGCTGCTGTTCCCCACGGCAGCTGGGACCTTGAGTCTGTGGGGTCACTCTGTGCCCTACCAACGTCAGCCTCGCTGGCTCTGTGGCAGCTGCTCTAGTGACAGCCTCAGGAATGCTTGTTGTTTGTCATTTATAGCTATAGATATTTTGAGTGTGGTGGGATCAACTAGAAGACATCTAACATAGCAATTGACCACAATTTGAGAGAGTACATTTAAAATTTAAGACTTAGAATGACATGCAGAATGACATCAATCTCTTCAATGTTAAACAAAGTCTTCTATGAAAAATACCGATTCTTAAGTTTGGTATAATCGTTTGACTGCTTACTCCTTTTTCAGTGTTCTTTCCCTTTTAAAAACTAATGTAAGCACCTCAGAGGGATGAATGTAATTTTCCCATAAAGACTTATATTTCCTTAATTTTTACATTCTTAGTTCATCTTGATTCTTTCCAAAACCACATTCTCCATCATACCTATATCCCTTCCCTGTAAGATCTTTGCAAGTGGTACGCTTTTAAAAAAAGTGTTTGCGAACAAATTTTGACTTCTGATAATGGCAGAGCAGCTTGGCTGGACTAACTCTCTCATACACAATAATTATAAAACCTGAACAAAATGTTTTAAAAAAACAATTTGAATACACTGGAGACCTATCAAAAGTAAACAAAGTAGAGAGCAGTCCACCATTAAAAGCAGAAAGTATACCTGTGAGATCTGCAAGTTTGCAACTTTTTACCTGAGCACACCCACAATCCACTGTCTTGGATTGTCAGGGGAGAGTTCAGGCTGGCAGATCAGCCAGAATTAAGGGGGAAATCCTAGAACAAAATGAACTGCAGGAGATGTGAAACCCAAAATCTATCTAAAACATCCACCCAACTTCTTGACAAGGAAGGAAGGAAGGAAGAAGGGAGAGTGGGAGGGAGAAACAGAAAAGAAAAGAATAAAAAGAAAGGACTTCCCTGGTGGTCCACTAGTTGGGACTTCACCTTTCAATGTTGGGGGTGCAGGTTCAATCCCTGGTTGGGGAGCTAGGATCCCACACACCTCGCGGCCAAAGGACCAAAACAGAAAACAGAAGCAATATTGTAACAAATTTAATAAAGATTTTTAAAAAATGGTCCACATCAAAAGAATATCTATAAAAAAAAGAATAAAAAGAAAGAAGGAAGGGAAGGAAAAGGCATCAACTGGAAGCTGAAAGAACTGAGCAGAAAATTCAACTGTTGTTGAGTGCAGGAAAACATAGTTTGGAATTCGAGTCTAGCCAAGTTAATAACGATTACTCTTCAAAGGAACATAGCAGAATCTAGTCTCCACGTCGTACATTCCTTTATAACCAGCGTCCAATTATAAACCACTAGATGTGCAAAGTAACAGGAAAATGTGACCCATACTCAGGGAAAAAAAAAAAAAAAAGGGACTCTGAGGTTATCTAGATGCTGTTGCAATAAATAGGACTAAGGCAACCACTATAAATATGTTCAAGGCTTTAAGAAAAAAATAGTCACAGCAAATAAACATAATGGGATAATCACAGCAGAAATATAGAAACTATAAAAACAGAACCAATGGAGTTTTAGAGCTGGAAAGTACAATAACTGAAATAAAAAATTCATTGGATGTTTTTAACAGCATTTTGGAGGCAGCTGAAGAAACAGTGAACATGAAGGTAGATCTTAGAGATTATTCAACCTACAGGACATAGACAAAAGTCCCACACATTTGGAAATTTCAATACATTTATAAAAATCCATAACTTATTTTATAAGGGAAATTTGAAAATATTCTGAATAGAATTATAATGAAAATATAAGATATCAAAGTTCATATGATGCAGCTAAAGGAGTTCTCAGAGGGAATTTTACATCTTTAAATTCATATACTAGGAATGAAGAAAACGTTAAAATCAATCATCTATTCGTACATTGATTAATAGATACATAAAATGCGGTGAATCCATACAATGAAATATTATTTGGTGGTTAAAAGGAATAAAGTGCTGACACATGCTACAACATGGATGAACCTTGAAAACACGTTTAGTGGAAGAAGCCAGTCACACAAGACCACATATTGTATGATTCCATTTATAAGAAATGTCCCAAACAGGCAAATTATAAAGACAGATATTAGGTTAGTGGTTGTTTAGAGCTGAGTGCAGAAGTTAGCAAGGGGCGGGGTGACTGATGAAGGGTATAGGATTTCTTTTGGGGGTGATAAAAATACTGTAAAATGTGTCTGATTTTGGTTGCACAACTTTGTGAATACACTAAGAACCGTCGTACTGTACGCTTTAAATGGGTGAATTGTATAGAATGTGAATTCTATCTCAGTAAAGCTGTTACCAAAAACAATCTAAATATTCAACATAAGAAACTAGAAACAAAGTGAGCAAATTAAACCCAAAGTAAGTAAAAATTAGGAAATAAAAGATAAGAGCACAAGTCAATGTCTAGAAAAGAGATGAACAATAGAGAAAATAAAGCCAAAAGTTGGTTCTCTGAAATTAGTAAAAGTGGTAAACACCTAGCAAGACTGATAAAGAAAAAGAGAGAAATTTTAAATTACCTGTGTCAGGAATGGGAGAGAGAAACACAAGTCCTGCAGACATTGGGTGGTTGCATGGCTGTACGTGTATATGCCAAAATTCAGTAAACTGTATGCTTAAAATGGGTGAATTTGATTGTAAGCAAGTTAAACCTCAATAAAGCTGTAAAAGAAACAATCAGTGTAATCTACTTGATGAATAGAATAAAGAAGAAAAGCCGTGTGATTATATCAGTTGATGACAATTCTCCAGACTTCGAGATAGAGGACTCTTACATGAGTTCTTTGCACACTGATCTAAGCATCTTTCTTGACCGTTGCTTGGTAATGATCCCCGTCCATCTCGATGATGTGAGACTGTACATCTTTCAAAGGCCATGTTATTTCCTCTCATCAAGGCACCCCATGATTTGTCATGACCATTCCCACCCTGCCTCTACCCTTTTTCTTTCTCACTTGAAAAGGCCCAGGTGAAACTCTGAAGATTTGCTTGTGCTAAGAAGCCACTTCTGTCTTAGCAGGATTCCAAGAACAGGTCATTGACTAACCGCTACTACAGTTTATTGACCTTGTTGTGACAAAACCATCCCATTCCATTCCATTCAGTGGTTTCTTTTTCCTCCTGTGGTGGTGATGTATTATAACAAAATGAAGTTCAGTGCCTGGTTCTGTGAGTGAACACATACCCAAGGAGGATCAAATAGGCAGAGACGGCCCTGTGGGAGCCTCACCTTAGGCCTATGACAAAGAACAGGAAAAGCCTGAGATTTTCTTTAAAAGCATAACCAGAAGTCACAGTTAGTTCCTACTGAGTAAAGGGAAGAAAAGGTGAAAATAAGTTTCCTTTATTCCTATGTTATTCACACTGCTGAAACCATAAAAGGGAGACCTCTTTATGTGTGATTCTTGAAGGTTTTCTTATCGAATAATACTGCTTTGTGGCTTTGTGGTGTCTCAGGCTTACTTTGGGTAGTATTGATTTCTACCAAGTTCTAGCCTTTGCAGTGTCAGGGCTTCTGGACAGAATCCTGAGGCAAGATAGACAAGTCTTTCCATATTTTTCCATGTAGACTAAAGACCCAGTAGGAAGAAATTGTAGGGCAGTAGAGTACAGGGTTTAAGACAATGGATTTGGTGTCAAATAAGCCTAGGTTCCAGTCTCAATTTGGCAATGATGAAGTGACTGGCCTTGGGCAGCTGTTTAATCTTTCTGAGCCTTAGTTTCTTCATCTCTAGAATGGATATAATAACACTACCTGCCTCATAGGGTAGCTAGGAGAATCACATAAAATAATGATTTTTAAGGGCATATGTTGGTATCTGACAAAGAATAAAAGAACTCATAATATTTATTTCTTCATGTTTACATATATTTTCTGCTAGGCACATTGGCACTCTAGAAGATTGCTGGAAGGAATATAAATTTGTACAGTCTTTTTGGACGGCCAGTTCTGTTAAATTTTTTAAATCTCATGGGCTTCAAGCCTGCAATTGCACTTCTAGGTGTCTATATTAGAGAACTATTCATAAGTGCATATTTAACTGAAAACTTGAATTTCGTATGCTAGTAAGCCTTATTAAACATACCTATAGATAACATTTTCCCTGGGTCCTACACTGTGCCCTTCTGAACTAATTTATTGAAGAATCATCAACAGGTTTCTCAGGCTTCCAAGAAAGTCAGCCGTAGTCTCCTGCTATTTTAGAAATAGATGTTATATAAGCCCTTAGAATTATAGATTGTACATTTTTTTTAAAGCTTAGAAATAATATGGCTTAAGCATCTCCTCTTATAGATGAGAAAAATTTAGGCCCCCAGTTACCCAACTAGCTGATGATGGAACCCAGGGCAAATTAGTGCTATTAGCAGTTTGTGTTCTCAAAATCCAACTGTGTCCTTTACATTGCCTGAGAATTCATTCTTACTTATTGTCAGTGCAGCAGGCATAGCTAGTTGTTTACCCAATATCTCTTTTTTCCTTCCTAAAAACACTAACTACCCAGCTTCCCTTGCAGCCAGACTTAGTTCTGGCCAGTGAGATATAAATGGAAATCCACTGGGTGAGGGCTTTCAGGAAAGCCATTGTCTTCCTGATTTAAAAAGAGCAGGCTATATAGCTGGCCTGCAATTTCTTTACCCTTCTTCATGTTTCCTCCTGAAATGAAGACACGCTATCTGGAGTGTCAACTGCCATATTGTCCCTATGGTGACAGAGAAGGACTATAGAAGGAGTCTGGGCATTGGTGACATTTTGAGCCCCAGCATGAGCCTCAGACTGGCTCTTCTTGTTGCTTCTTATTATGCTAGAAAAATAAACCCCTTTTCGGTTAAGCGACTGCGGTCCTATTTTACATTCCTCTCAATTCCCAAGAAGAATAGAGGCTGTGGGGTATAAACTCTGCCATACCTAAATTCATCTTGCCTTATTCATTCTTAGAAGAGGAAGGGACCATCTTTCTTTCCAAATGTAACCATTTCCATCTCTTTCTTTCTCCTTCCATCTCCTTCTCTTTTTTGACATACCAGAATGTTTATTTTGTATTTATGAATACTATTACTGTTACTACATCTTAGTTTGGTAAAGTACTTGGAAGAACAATATTTTATTAAAGAATTTATCATAAGTTTTGTAAGCTGTGAAACACTAAATATAGATTACTTTATTAATTTTACTTATTATAATTTTAATATTAGTTTTATCTCCGCTGCTACTATTACTATTTTTTTGTTTTTTGTTTTTTCTAACGTCTTTATTAGAGTATAATTGCTTTACAATGGTGTGTTAGTTCCTGCTTTATAACAAAGTGAATCAGCTGTACATATACATATTTCCCCATATCTCCTCCCTCTTGTGTCTCCCTCCCATCCTTCCTATCCCACCCCTCTAGGTGGTCACAAAGCACCAAGCTGATCTCCCTGTGCTATGCGGCTGCTTCCCACTAGCTATCTATTTTACGTTTGGTAGTGTGTATGTGTCAATGCTACTCTCTCACTTTGTCCCAGCTTACCCTTCTCCCGCCCCGTGACCTCAAGTCCATTTTCTAAGTCTGCGCCTTTATTCCTGTCCTGCCCCTAGGTTCTTCAGAGCCTTTTTGTTTTCTTAGATTCCATATATATCTGTTAGCATAGAGTATTTGTTTTTCTCTTTCTGACTTACTTCACTCTGTATGACAGTTTCTAGGTCCATCCACCTCACTACAAATAACTCAATTTCGTTTCTTTTTCTGGCTGAGTAATATTCCATTGTACATATGTGCCACATCTTCTTTATCCATTCATCCAATGATGGACACTTAGGTTGCATCCATATTCTGGCTACTGTAAATAGAGCTGCAGTGAACATTGTGGCACATGACTCTTTTTGAACTATGTTTTTCTCAGGATATATGCCCAGTAGTGGGATTGCTGGGTCATATGGTAGTTCTATTTTTAGTTTTTTAAGGAACCTCCATACTGTTCTCCATAGTGGCTGTATCAATTTACATTCCCACCAACAGTGCAGGAGGGTTCCCTTTTCATCACACCCTTTCCAGCATTTATTGTTTCTAGCTTTTTTGATAATGGCCATTCTGACCGGCATGAGGTGATACCTCATGGTAGTTTTGATTTGCATTTCTCTGACAATTAGTGATGTTGAGCATCTTTTCATGTGCCTCTTGGCCATCTGTATGTCTTTCTTGGTGAAATGTCTATTTAGGTCTTCTGCCCATTTTTTAACTGGATTGTTTGTTTTTTTGATATTGAGCTCCATGAGCTGTTTGTATATTTTGGAGATTAATCCTTTGTCAGTTGCTTCATTTGCAAATATTTTCTCCCATTCTGAGGGTTGTCTTTTTGTCTTGTTTATGGTTTCCTTTGTGGTGGAAAAACTCTTAAGTTTAATTAAGTCCCATTTGTTTATTTTTATTTCTGTTACTCTAGGAGGTGGGTCAAAAAAGATCTTGCTGTGGTTTATATCAAAGAGTGTTTTTCCTATGTTTTCCTCTAAAAGTTTTATAGTTTCTTGTCTTACATTTAGGTCTTTAATCCACTTTGAGTTGATTTTTGTGTATGGTGTTAGGTAGTGTTCTAATTTCATTTTTTTACATGTAGCTGTCCAGTTTTCCCAGCACCACTTATTGAAGAGGCTGTCTTTTCTCCATTGTATGTTCTTGCCTCCTTTGTCGTAAATTAGGTGCCCATACGTGTTTGGGTTTATCTCTGGGCATTCTATCCTGTACCATTGATCTATATTTCTGTTTTTGTGCCAGTACCATACTGACTTGATTACTGTAGCTTTGTGGTATTGTTTGAAGTCAGGGAGCCTGATTCCTCCAGCTCTGTTTTTCTTTCTCAAGATTGCTTTGGCTATTTGGGGTCTTTTGTGTTTCCATACGAATTTTAAGAGTTTTTGTTCTAATTCTGTGAAGAATGCCATTGGTAGTTTGATAGGGATTGCATTGAATCTGCAGATTGCTTTGGGTAGTATAGTCGTTTTCACAATATTGATTCTTCCAATCCAAGAACATGGTATATTTCACCATCTGTTTATGTCATCTTTGATTTCTTCTATCAGTGTTTTACAGTTTTCTGAGTACAAGTCTTTCGCCTCCTTAGGCACATTTATTCCTAGGTATTTTATTCTTTATGTTGCAATGGTAAATGGGAATGTTTAAAAACAGCTTTTAAATTTTCCTTCAGCTTTGGCTCCCTTCCAAAATACCATTCTTTTGCTTCACTTCACATCTAAAAATCTTGGGAGAAGAGACTCCCAAAGCCTGCCCTCCTTATGGCTAAAACTGAATTACTAATGCCCTGATTCAACCAATACCTTTCACTATTCGTTCCATCTGAACTTTGTAACTTTTGACATTGTTGGCCCACCTTTCCCATCTTGGACTCTGACCTCTCTTGACTTCCTGACACCACACTCTCCCACCTCTCTGACCCCATCACTGCCCGGGCTCCTTCCCTGGCCCCTCTTTCCCTGCCTTGCTTTTGGATGCTTGTGTCCTCAGGTGTCCTGCTAGACTCTCTCTGTCCACACCTTTCTCTGGGAAGCCTCTCTCACTTACGTGGCTTCTGTTACTTGCTATTTGCTAATTGTCTACAAACTACTTACATGTCCCCTAGTTGTTTCTTTCCTGAACTTCAGATCAATATTTTTAGTCAGTTCCAACTGCTGGAACTTCAAACTCAGTATGTCCAAAGCCGAAGCCGCAATTTCCCCTGTCCCCCCACCAAACCCCCTTTCTATAAAGTGAGTAATCATACATCCAGGTATTCGAAGCAGAAACCTTAAACGTATAGTCAATTCTAAGCCTAAAAATTTGAAATAATCCTTGAAAATTTTGTTTTACAAAATTGATCAATGAAAACCACAGGGTTCACGGGGAAAATGAGCACAACACTCAAAAACTTCATCAGTGACATTTAAAAAAAAAGAGATAGAAACCTATTAAATGGTAGCATGGTCTTACACATGTTCAGTAGTTGAGAAATACATAAATAATAGAATAAATGTGGCACTTTCAAAAGACCTGAAGTTTGCTTGGGGAAGTGGGCATCCGAAGGGCTGCAGTTTGTGGGTTATTGTGAAGTGGTGGAAATCAGGCAGAAAGTTGTAACCCCAGATGTGGATAAGTGTGACTCATAACACACATGGTGAACTGAGGAAGCTGGTAAATGTCTGAGGGGCGTGTGTGTGTGTGTGTGTGTGTGTGTGTGTGTGTGTGTGTATGCATGTGTATCATGTATTCCTAAACTAGGTGCAGTTCACCTAGTGTTTTTTGAGGGACAGGTATGCTCAAAATGTTCCCTAATATCTCAGTAGGGGTGGAACAAATTTGAATTCTCAAAGCAAAGACTCTAGTTGAACTACTGTGTCCTGAAAAACTCCATCTTTTCACCCACACAGGCCCTTGGTCGTGAATCCCCATGCATTTTGCCCCTATTCACATCCGTTCTCTTCTCCTCTTCACTTCTTCGCCGTCCCTGCCGCTGCGGCTCCAACCGGGATGCTCATCACCTCCCATGGCAACAGCCGCCCACGCTCTTTCCACTGCGAGGGCCCTGTCCCGCCCCCATCAGAGGCTTGGAAACTGCCACACCTGCAGGCGTATCCCTGAGCAAATATCCGCTGGCGAGGGCTTCTATTACTTGATAAGGACAGGGCCCCTGATCCCTGAGCCATTTGTTCATTTTAAGATGGGGCAGTGATAGCTTTCCAACAGAGTTGTCGTGAGGATTAAAGGAGGGAATCTGTGTAAAGCATCAACACGGCATCGGGCACATAGAAGGCATTCAGTAAGTGACTATTCTTCTTCCCCTTTCCTATTTCTCAATTTAAAAATAGGATTTTAAAATATTAAGAATACATGTAGTGACTCTACACTTTCCGTGGGATCTAGTGCGATCCTTTGAGAAGGGCTTAGAAGACCCTCTCAACCTGGATCTGCCACAGCTTTCAGCTTTGTATTTTTTATCCCCAGCCCAGCTCCCAAGTCACCTCCTTTCTGAAATCTTCCCAACTGCCTCCCTCATCCAGGAAAAAACTTTGTCTTTCCCCATGAACCCCACCATGCAATGTACATACACCTCTGATATAGCATCTCCCTAGTCCTCTGTAGTAGATTCAGTTTGCCACCTGCCAAACACCCAGAGCTCTCACCCCATTCTCCTTTGCTAACAGAGCTCAGTTTTATTCAGGTATCTACTCCTGCCCCCATGAGACTCGAGGATGGTGACCTCATTCTCAGCATTAGGAATAGAACCTAACTAGTCTGTGCCTGTCAGAGTTATCTCATTCCCTTTGCCAGTGATGAAGTTTGGGATGGGCACATGACCTGATTCTGGGAACTAAGACATGAAGGAACATCTGCTGGGAAATTTGTGAGAAGTGTCCTCTTTTCTTAAAAAAAAAAAAAAAAAAAGATACAGGAAGAAATGGTTTTCTTTCTTCCTTTGGCTGTTGTGATATCTGATGTGATGGCTGGAACTGCTGCAGCCATATTATCTCTAGCCTGGTTTAGACACCAATGCACATAGAACAGGGCAAATTCAAGAGAATTACAGAGAAGAGGAACTAAAATTTATGTAATGTTCATGGCAACTGCCCTACCTCTGGACTATTTGATATTTGAGGCAATAAATGTCTTTATTGTTCAAGCCATTCTGAGTTAGGTTTTCTGTCACTTGTAGTGGAACACATCTTGATGAAAATTGGCATTAGAGTTATTTATGAGTCTCTCTCCCCAGTGATGTTGAGAACTCCAAAGAATGCCTTTGATTTTATACCCCCAGCACTAGGAAGCCCATGCCACTTACTGGATACTCAGCAAATTTTTGTTGGATGGACAGACGGATGGATAGATGGACAGATGAATCTTCTGGCATCCTGCCCATTGTGCTTTCCAGTATCTGCCTCCTTCTCAAATATCCTGCTAATCCTTTTATCCTTGACATTAGATGAAATATCAAGGGGAGGTAAGGTGTTTAGTCAGGAAGCCATAAAACAGAAAGGCAGCCAAGATTGGTATCCTAGGAGTGGCTCAAGGTTAGTCAGGGTTCTTTCCAATGTCCCACAGCTGCTTTCATTCTCAACTCTGGCAAGAGCCTAGAGAAGATAAGCTATACATAGGAAGGTACCCATGCATTAAATCCAAGAAGCAAGGTCAACATTTTGTAACAAAATTGGAGCATGATGACCTGTATTCCCAAACCACTGAAGTACCAACAAGCAGTCACTGAAGCGCCTGAAACCAGGGCCAAGTTTTCTTTGCAGACAGTAGTGTGCTGTAAACTGGCTCTTTGGAAGGAAAGCTGTAATTTGTAATGTTGTCCTCATTGTGTAAATTCTCCCCCACCCCCAGAGCTGATTTCAAGTAACCAAATGCTGAGCAGCTGGCTTGCGAGTATAACCTGGCTCCAGCACACTCTACCTACAGGGCAGTGCTAGCTCTGCTCAAGAGGCAAGAGCAACATTGGCCAAGGCTCTGGAATTCTAAACCACGTGGGACTCTGATTCCCTCTCTCAGGAAGGGCACCTCCATCTACCCAGTTGCCCAAGGGCGAAAGTCATGGAGAGCTGCTTTACGGCCCCCTCTGCCCACTTCTAAACAGTGACCCCATCTGCTCTCTTCCACCTCCGAAATATCCTTCAAACCCACCTATTTAGCTCCCTCCCCTCTGCTCCTGCCAGGTCCAGGCCTTTATCTTCTCTGGCCCAGACATGGTCTCTTAATTGGTCTCCCTTCCTCCATTTTCACCCTCTGAGTAAATGTATTCTTCATATTGTGCCTGAGTCATCCTCTGAAAATGCAAATCTGATCATGTTAGTCTTTTGAGGAAAACCTTCACTGGCTCCCTGTAGCTTTAGGATTATGCCTAGTCCTTACCACTCTAGATGCAGCCCTACGTGCGTGGCCCCTCCTTTACTAGCATTAACCCACAACCCTGGCCCTGGCTTACTATGCTTCAGCCTCTTTAATGTTGTTTTGGTCCCCCCCACCCCCCCCCCATGAGTCCATGCTTTTTCATGCCTAGAGTCTTTATATGTGTCTTTTCCCTTCCCTGGAAAGCTCTTCCCCTCCCCTCTTTATCTCCTCTATTCCTACTCATCCTTCTTAAGTCTCAGCTTAAAATCAATTCCTCCAGAAAGCCTTCCCTTGGATCCTCAGACTAGGTCAGATCCTCCTTTTTTAGATTGCAAAACATCCTGCATTTCTCTTTCCAGTTACCCTTTACCTGCCTTCCCCCCTGGGCCATCAGCTTTCTCACTGCTTATGGTGAGAAATGCTAGGCTCTGGAGGTAGCATTTTCCACATAGCAGCCAGAGTGGTCCTTCTAAAAGGCAAGTCAGTTTTTATCACTCCTCTGTTCAAAATTCTGAATGGCTTTGCATCTCTCTTGGTATAAGCTTCAAGGTCTGTACGAGGGCCTCTAAAGCCCTACAGGTCTGGCATCTTCGGTCACTCTTGTTCTCTCTTACTCTGCTCTAGCCACACTGGCTTCCTTGCTTTCCCTTGACTATGGCAAACATAATCCTACCTCAGGACCTTTGCATGTGCTGTTTCTTCTGCAAGAAAACCACAAGGCTCACTCCCTCATTTTCTTCAGATCTCTGCTCAGATGTTACCTTATCAGAGAAGCCTTCATGGTCCAACCTACCTCACTCTGATATTTGTTTTCCAAAACCACCAAGGAATTCTCTGATTCTCAGTGGACACTGATTGGGTATCCTACAAATTAAATTAAGTTCTGACACTATCTACCTGGAGATAGTGTTATAATCCACAGGTTAAGAGCTCAGTCCCATAAGACGGCCTCCACTTCAGAGGCCAATCACAAGTCCAGGCTGTTGCCTGTGCTTCTAACTGACTAGCTGTAAACGGGAGATTCCTACAACTCCCTCCTCGGGTTTGATTAATTTGCTAGAGTAGCTCAAAGAAAGCAGAGAAACATTTACTTACATTTACCAGTTTATTATAAAGGATATTATAAAGGATAAAAATGAACACCAGATGAAGCAGTACATAGGGCAAGGTCTGGAAGGGTCCCAAGCATAGGAGCTTCTGTCCCCATGTAACTGGGGTGTGCAACCCTCTGGCATGTGAATGTATTCACCAACCCCCAAACTCATCAAACCTTTCTCTCTCTCTCTTTCTTTTTTTAAGTTGAAGTATAGTTGATTTGCAATGTTGTGTTAGTTTCAGGTGTACAGCAAAGTGATACATATATATATATATATATATATATATATATATATATATATATATATATCTATCTGTATATATATGTGTGTGTGTATATATATGTGTGTATACACACACACACACACACACACACACATATATATATATTCCTTTTCAAATTCTTTTCCCATATAGGTTATTACAAAATACTGAGTATATTTCCCTGTGCTATACAGTAGGTCCCAAATCTCATCGTTCAAGAGTTTTTATGGAGCTTAATCTGTAGCCCCCTCCTTCCCTGTCCCAGAGTCAGTGGTGGGGCTGAAAGTTACAACCTTCTAATCTCAGGGTCTTTCTGGTGGCCACCCCCATCCTGAGAGCCTATCTAGCGGCCCCATGCTAAGTCGTCTCATTAGCATAAATTCAGGTGTGCTCAAAAGGGGCTCGTTAATGAATACAAAAGACACTCCTATCACTCAAGACATTCTGAGGGTTTTAGGAGCTTTGTGACAGGAATTGGGAACAAAGACTAAATATATTTCACGTTATACCACACCTAGCAAACCCTCATCTCATCAGTATCTCTCCCCCTTGCCTTGCTTTTTTTTCCTTCTTAGCCCTTATCACAACATGACAGATTACATACTTATTGGCTCATTTGTTTATTGCCTGTCTCTTCCCCTCTAGAAGATGAGCTCCAGGAGAGCAAGGATTTCATCTATTTTGATCACTCTGTGCCCCTGCCATCCAAAACAGCACCTGGCCTAACAGTACTTCCCTTGTAATGATGTGTTCAATTGCTGAATCCTGGAAAGTTTTGTGGAGGAAGCTCAGAATGGCTCTGGTACCCTGCTGGTTATTTTTAGTTACTTTGACCCCAGGTGATACGTTTACTTGTATTTTCTGGTAATATCCTTCCAGCATTGGTCACTCTACTTTTCCACGAATTCACCTTTGTGTGGAGAAAATAGTCTCCTGGGCCATAGTTCTAGCACTTACCATGTACAGTTAGATGCAGCTTTTGAGAAGAAAAAATAGAAGCGTTTGTGGAGACTAAAATCTCCCTGTGCTTTGGCACACTCTGAGGAAAAAGGAAAGATACTTTAATAACAAAGGTCAGAGGCACAGTTTATTTTATCCTCTGTCCGTCAGAAGAAATTACTTTTAGTTTAAAGAACAGGCCCAGGTAATTTCTATCAGTAAACAAAGGGAATTTGAAAGTGAATGGATTAACATACCCATATTTGCTCAGTACAAACCAATCAAAAGAGTTTCTTTTGTTCCTTCTTGTCTTAAGGAAAGGATAGTGTCAGAGGGTAGGGGGTTTTCTGGGATTCCTTAGAAACGACTTGAAAGTGATAGATCAGATTTGGAGTGAGGGGTGGTTCATGTCCATTAGAAAGGGTGGGGGAGAGAGAGAGAGTCAGAGACAGAGAAACAGAGATGCATCTGGATTTCTAACATTGCCATGAGAAATGCCATCTCCTGGTTGGGCTAGAACTGAACCCCTGTCCTGCCACGAGGCTGACTAGATGCTTCTTGGGCCATTTCGACTGCCCTCTATCCTTGTCTAACCTTGGTGCTGCCCTGACTTGCTGCTTTGGCTGGAGAAGTTCTTTAACATACTTCAAGCTCTGTTTGTAAAGTGCAGCCTGGACCCTGTAGAGCAGGATGCTCAAGTGCACAGGCTCTAGAACTTGATGGCTTGGCTTCTAATCCTGGCTCTGTAAGGCACCAGATTCCTAAATTGGGCAAGTTATTTAACCTCTCTCACATATAAAATGAGGAAGGCATGTACCCACCACTTAAGGTTGTTATAAGGATTAAGTGATGGCTTAATCCAGAACGGTGTCTGGACTTCCAGACTCCCTGGGCAGACTTGGGACAGACAGTGTCAGGACAGGCAGCGTCTGGATCCTGGAAGCCCTGTGTGTGTTTTTTGTCACCAACGTGTGTGTCCCTGAATGAGTTTCTTATCCAGAATCTTTACTTTCTCTGTTTACAAAATGATGGGCAACCATTGCCAGCACACCTGCTCAGAGGCTTGTCAGTATGGGGATGCATTAGTGGGAGCGGGAAAGGACCTTCCTTGGCAGGTGTGAGGAGTGACATAGAAGCTTGGCAATGGTGTGCAAGCTCGCCCTTGGCCTGACTGTTTAGTCCTAGCGTGGGGACAACGGCCGTGTTGCCACACAATGATGTCAGGGGCTAGGCACACATGTCAGAGATGAAGATTCAGACTACAGCTAGGATATGTACACTCTACAGAGATGAGAAGAAAAGTAGAGCAAACTCCCACACATGCTGTACTATGGCACCAATACCTATTCTCCAGCCACCTGAAAAATTTGCCTGCAGGGATGGCAATGAAAACGTGACCTTACTCGCTGGACAAGGTCTGGAAAACGTGAATGAGGAAAAAAAGCTTACGGTTCCATCGGAAAATGCCGTGTATCTCACGAATGCAGCAGAAGCTCTGGCTGTTGTTAAATGGGAGGGGCTGGTCACAAAGCAGAGGGGAGAGCTCAGAGTCCCTCAGAGCGCCAGCTGTGGTCTCAGAGGGCATTCCCAAGGGAATGAGTGATGCTGGGCTGCATTCCAGGAAGACAACATCTCCGTGGGAGGAGGAAAACGAGTGCTCTGGCCTCTGCTGCTCCTTATAGCTGGTGGATTACAACCCCCTACCATGGGCACATAGTAGCTCCCTCCTGCCCCTACTATGGGCAGAGCCTATAAAGACAACAGCTGAAGCCATCATGCTGCGTACTTGGGGTAGAGACCCAGATTTTAATCATTTGGAGATGGTTTAAAGACCCATAAGTAAGTGAGAGGAAAAGGACATAGAGCAAAAGTCCAGCCAAGGGGGAGAAGAGGGAAAGGATGGGGACCAAGTCTGAAGGAGACTGCACGCAATCCACAATGGGGACACATTGTGCTGGTCACTGAGGTGGGAGAAACTCAGCCCTCCTGGAATTAGCAGCTCAGGAAAGCCAAGGACACAAGTACAAAATAATGCCAGGACAGCTATAAAGCAAAAGTCAACCAGTACAAATAATGAAAAACCCCAAAGAGGGATTGCATAGAAGTAAAGAATATTCTGGGGCAGTTGGTGAAGGCTGCTTAAGAAGTGAGTTCTGAGCCAGGCTGAGTTGAGAAGAGGATGAGAGATGTACGCTGAGTAAAGGAGAGAGAAGGAAGGTTAAGGTACCATTTCAAAGGAGGCTGAGTTTTTTTTAAATTGAAATATAGTTGATTTACAATGTATTAATTTCTACTATACAGCAAAGTGATTCAGTTATACATATACATACGTCTTTTTCATATTCTTTTCCATTATGGTTTATCATAGGATATTGAATATAGTTCCCTGTGCTATACAGCAGGACCTTGTTGTTTATCTTGTTTGCATCAGCTAACCCAAAGCTCCCACTCCATCCCTCCCCCCACACCCCATGCAAAGGAGGCCGAGTTCTGCAACATGATGCACTGGAGAGACAAACTTGGATGTGAATCCCAACAGCTTGATTTACAGCTCTGTGACTTTAGGGTTCTCTCACCTTGACTTTCCCATCATTGTAAAGTAAGCATTATAATATCTCCTTCTTGGGTAATTGTGAATAAATAAGATAATGTATATTAGAGGGCCCAGCATTGTGCTTAGCATGCAGTAGGCACTTAATATGTGGTAGTTCCCTTTCTCTTTCCAGTCTTTCATGTAAACCCATTGCTCAGACTCCAATCAGCATAAAGTCATGTTCTTTTACATCTGGTAGAGGTCATCACTTGCTCCAGAGTTATCCTATGCTCTCAGGTTCTAAAAAGAAAGTGGCTCAAAAGAGAGTAAAAATACCAAAAATGGAATTGTGACAAAGTAATCACTGCTCTGGAACTTCCTGTTTGTCTATTTCCTCCAGCTTCTTGAGAATGGGAACCATGTGTTATATCTCCAGTGCTCAACACAGTGTCTGGCACATGGTTAAACCCTGATAAATATTTTCAAAATGAATGGAAATGGGTGAGGAAAAATGGGAGGTGGCCAAAGAATTAGATGTGATTATACAGAGAGCACTATGAGAAACTGAGTGAAAGAGTAAAAAAAAAAAAGCACACAAACAAGGAAGAGAAGAATGTCTTTAAGACTCGAAGAGGGGCTTCCCTGGTGGCGCAGTGGTTGGGAGTCCGCCTGCCGATGCAGGGGACACGGGTTCGTTCCCCGGTCCGGGAAGATCCCACATGCTGCGGAGCAGCTGGGCCCGTGAGCCATGGCTGCTGAGCCTGCGCGTCCAGAGCCTGTGCTCTGCAACGGGAGAGGCCACAACAGTGAGAGGCCTGTGTACCGCAAATAAAAAAGAAAAACACGAAGAGGATTAGACAGATCACCACATGTACATGGTAAATAATCAAAGAAAAGAGCAAGAATAGAAATGAGAGAGACAGAGAGAGAAAAAGAGAGAAATTGACAGTCATTCCCAACTTGTAAAAGCCATAGGGATTCTACAACACAGAACAGCTGGGTCCCATGTCCTGCTAAGACAATGCAATGGGCTTTTTCAGTTATAGGAGGAAGAACAAGGAAGACACAGTCCTTTTGCTTGGGGCAAGATGTGTAATTATAACAGATGACAGAGAAAACAGAGCTACTGGGTCCGGCAGTGCTCCTGCCTCCCAGGAAGAGAAGAAGCTCTTCATCCTGGAAGGGGAGCTACAGGGAGTGGTGAGCATGAACGGAAGCCAGGGGTCCAGAGCTCCGAGCATCCCAGGTGGATGTGAGTCTCTCCGTCCAAGTAAGGTATGTCATCTCAGAAGTCAGAAGGAACTTGTTGCAGATAAACTTGCTGTCCTCGTGACCTGTGACAGGCCATAAAGACCTGGAATGTTGTTTTTAAACTCAAGGGGAGCAAAGGATAAAAAACGAGATCTCAATTTAGCTCAGACCAGTTGTTTCCAAATGATGGCTCTCAGATCCCTCCTGATGCCCTTTTTTAAAAAATGCAGTCTGAGGCTACAGAACTCAAACATAGAAAACTGGTCAAAGCAGAGATGCTCTGGGTGTCACAGGGAAAGAAGGCTAGGAACACCCCCATTTTGCCTCCCCCTCTTCCCCTGGAAAGGGGGCATACTCTGAGACACTCTATTGAACCCTAGAGTGAAAACCACCTCTCTAGATCAGGAAAGTTGACATTTGCTGAATAAATCATTCATTAGCTCCTATAAAGGGAAGCAGTGAACCCTGGAGGCCAGCAAGCTAGGGTTGCCTAGGAAAGAACAAGGCCAGACCAACTTCATTTCCTTTTTCATAGGCTATTGGTGGAATGCTACAGCAGAGTTCATCAAGACTTGAGCAGCATGTATAACAGCATCTTTCATTATAGCATTACAAACAAAATGAAGTTTCTATAATGATGTCATTGGGTGGATGCAACACTATTAAGACCATCCCCAAAAGTTGTTGGTTAAAGGGTTAATGCAAACTTTGGGGGAATTTCTAATGGACTGCCAAGGGGCTCTTTTCAGTTGGCTCTTTTTTGACATTTTAATCAATAATTCTAGCAATAATTACCTTTCATTAGATGCTTAATATATTTGAGGCATGGTGCTAAGCACTTTATATTCAATCCTAAAGGCAGGTACCATTTTTATCTCCACTTCATAGGCTCACAATGGACAATTAGTTTATTCAACATCATATAACTAGCAAGTGGAGGAGTGAGGACTATGCCTAATGGATTCCAAAAACTTTGCTATTACCCAGATGAAGACATTGGTGACACTCTTACGACATGAAACTATCAGGGATAAGTAATGAGTCAGATAATAAAATTATCATCCAAAAAGATCAGCATTTCAAAATGGTGGATCACATTTAAAATAATGAATGTAAACAGAAAGAATAACTGAAGGTCTAAAACAAAACAAACAAATAACAACAGCAAAAATACCCCAAACAAACCCACTACCTACCTCCAAGATAGGAGAGATATGACTTAACAGCAGCACGTGTAAAAGAGTCTTAGAGGTTTTAATTAAAGACAGACTTGTCATGAGTAAATGGTGAAATATAGCTGCCAAAAATGTTAACACGAACTTGAGCCATATTAATAGGCTTACAGGGTCCCAAACAAAGGAAGGCCCAAGTCTGCTCAGACCTGCAGTGTCCTTGCAGATATGTCATTGTCATAACTGCAGTGTTCTGTGCTGGGAAGCACATTAGAAGAGGGATGGTGATAAAAAGAAATCCAGTCAAGATGGCAAAAGATGTGAAAATGATCTGGGAATACTTATCCTAGAAAAAGTAGAGACTGGGAATAGGAGAGCCATTTGCAAATATATGAAGGGCCACTTCTCAGGTTGCTACTTGTAGCAGGAGTGTACTTTGCTCTAGCAGAGAGAACCAGCCTGTAGGGACACTCTGACTGTGTGTCTTCAATATTTATGACCAATAGAGGCCCCAGGACCTGGCCACCAGATGGAGTTTCCAATGCTAATCTTCCAAACAAGTCTTTGGAGAGTTTCAGGTAAAGATGGCAAAGAAAACTGGTTCCCAGATTAATATGCAATAATATGCAAATAATAAAACCTACCTCTCCAAACAAAACAAAAACAACCAACTAACCAATAAACATACAAGCAAGCTTCACTAACAACAACCAGACAAGGAGAAAAGTACAACTTCTTGCAGAGGGCAGACAGCAGAAGCAAGAAGAATTACAATCCCGCAGCCTGTGGAACGAAAACCACATTCACAGGAAGACAGACAAAATGAAAAGGCAGAGGACCGTGTACCAGATAAAGGAACAAGATAAAACCCCATAAAAACAACTAAATGAAGTGGAGATAGGCAACCTTCCAGAAAAAGAATTCAGAATAATGATAGTGAACATGATCCAGGACCTCAGAAATAGAATGGAGGCAAAGATTGAGAAGATACAATAAATGTTTAACAAAGATCTAGAAGAATTAAAGAACAAACACCTAGAAGAAATAAAGAATAAACAGAGATAAACAGTACAATAACTGAAATGAAAACTACACTAGAAGGAATCAATAGCAGAATAACTGAGGCAGAAGGACGGATAAGTTACCTGGAAGACAGAATGGTGGAAATCACTGCCATGGAACAGAATAAGGAAAATGAATGAAAAGAAATGAAGATATCCTAAGAGACCTCTGGGACAACATTAAACACACCAACATTCGCATTATAGGGGTCCCAGAAGGAGAAGAGAGAGAGAAAGGACCTGAGAAAATATTGGAAGAGATTATAGTCAAAAAATTCCCTAACATGGGAAAGGAAATAGCTACCCAAGCTCAGGAAGCACAGAGAGTCACAGGCAGGAAAACCCAAAGAGAAACACAACGAGACACATAGTAATCAAACTGACAAAAATTAAAGACAAAGAAAAATGATTAAAAACAACAAGGAAAAGATGACAAATAACATACACAGGAACTCCCATAAGGTTAACAGCTGATTTCTCAGCAGAAACTCTACAAGCCAGAAGGGATTGGCATGATATTTTTAAAGTGATGGAAGGGAAGAACCTACAACCAAGATTACTCTACCCAGCAAGGATCTCATTCAGATTCGACAGAGAAATCAAAAACTTTACAGACAAGCAAAAGCTAAGAGAATTCAGCGCCTCCAAACCAGCTCTACAACAAATGCTAAAGGAACTTATCTAAGTGGGAAACACAAGAGAAGAAAAGGACCTACAAAAACAAACCCAAAACAATTAAGAAAATGGTAATAGACACATACACATCAATAATTACCTCAAATGTGAATGGATTAAATGCTCCAACAAAAGACACAGGCTTGCTGAATGGATACGAAAACAAGACCCATATATAAGCTGTCTACGAGAGACCCACTTCAGACCTAGGGACACATACAGACTGAAAGTGAGGAGGTGGAAAAAGATATTCCATGCAAATGGAAATCAAAAGAAAGTTGGAGTAACATACTCACATCAGATAAAATAGACTTTAAAATAAAGAATGTTACAAGAGACAAGGAAGGGCACTACATAATGATCAAGGGATCAATCCAAGAAGAAGATATAACAATTATAAATATATATGCACCCAACATAGGAGCACCTCAATACATAAGGTAACTGCTAACAGCTATAAAAGAGGAAATCAACAGTAACACAATAATAGTGAGTAACTTTAACACCTCACACCAATGGACAGATCATCCAGACAGAAAATTAATAAGGAAAAACAAGCTTTAAATGACACAGTAGATCAGACAGATTTAATTGATATGTATAGGACATTCCAACTGAAAAGGGCAGATCACACTTTCTTCTCAAGTGCACAGGGACATTCTCCAGGATAGATCACATCTTGGGTCACAAATCAAGCCTCAGTAAATTTAAGAAAATTGAAATCATATCAGGCATCTTTTCCAACCACAACAATATGAGATTGGAAATAAATTACAGGGAAAACAATGTAAAAAACACAAACACATAGAGGCTAAACAATACCTTACTAAATAACCAAGAGATCACTGAAAAATCAGGAAATAAAAAAATACCTAGAGACAAATGACAATGAGAACATGACAATCCAAAACCTATGGGATGCAGCAAAAGCAGTTCTAAGAGGGAAGTTTATAGCAATACAAGCCTACCTCAAGAAACAACAAACATCTCAAATGAACAATCTAACCTTACACCTACAGGAACTAAAGAAAGAAGAAGAAACAAAACCCAAAGTTAGCAGAAGGAAAGAAATCAGAAAGATCAGAGCAGAAATAAATGAAATAGAAACAAAGAAAACAATAGCAAAGATCAGTAAAACTAAAAGCTGGTTCTTTGAGAAGATAAACAAAATTGATAAACCTTTAGCCAGACTCATCAAGAAAAAGAGAGAGAGGACTCAAATCAATAAAATTAGAAACAAAAAGGAGAAGTTACAATGGACACTGCAGAAATACAAAGCATCCTAAGAGACTACTACAAGCAACTCTCTGCCAATAAAATAGACAATGTGGAAGAAATGGACAAATTTTTAGAAAGGTATAACCTTCCAAGACTGAACCAGGAAGAAATAGAAAATATGAACAGAGCAATCACAGGTAATGAAATTGAAACTGTGATTAAAAATCTTGCAACAAACAAAAGTCCAGGACCAGGTGGCTTCACAGGTGAATTCTATCAAACATTTAGAGAAGTACTAACACCTATCCTTCTCAAACTGTTCCAAAAAATTGCAGAGGAAGGAACACTCCCAAACTCATTCTACGAAGCCACCATCACCCTAGTACCAATACCAGACAGAGATACTACAAAAAAACAATATTACAGACCAATATCACTGATGAATATAGATGCAAAAATCCTCAACAGAATACTAGCAAACAGAATCAAACAGCACATTAAAGGATCATACACCATGATCAAGTGGGATTTATCCCAGGGATGCAAGGATTCTTCAATATATGCAAATCAATCAGTGTGACACACCGTATTAACAAACTGAAGAATAAAAATCATATGATTGTCTCAATAGATGATCATAAGCAGAAAAAGCTTTTGACAAAATTCAACACCCATTTATGATAAAAACTTTCCAGAAAGTGAGCATAGAGGTAACCTACCTCAAAATAGTAAAGGCCATATATGACAAATCCACAGCAAACATCATTCTCAATGGTGAAAAGCTGAAAGCATTTCCTCTAAGATCAGGAACAAGACAAGCATGTCCACTGTCGCCACTGTATTTCAACATAGTTTTGGAAGTTTTAGCCACAGCAGTCAGGGAAGAAATAGAAATAAAAGGAGTACAAATCAGAAAAGAAGAAGTAAAACTGTCACTGTTTTCAGATGACATGATACTATACTTAGAGAATCCTAAAGATGCCACCAGAAAACTACTAGAGCTAATCAAAGAATTTGGCAAAGTTGCAGGATACAAAATTAATGCACAGAAATCTCTTGCATTCCTATACACAAACAATGAAAGATCAGAAAGAGAAATTAAGGAAACTATCCCATTCACCATTGCAACAAAAAGAATAAAATACCTAGGAATAAACCTACCTAAGGAGGTAAAAGGCCTGTAGTCAGAAAACTATAAGACACTGATGAAAGAAATCAAAGATGACACAAACAGATGGAGAGATATACCATGTTCTTGGATTGGAAGAATCAATATTGTGAAAATGACAATACTACCCAAAGCAATCTTCAGATTCAGAGCAATCCCTATCAAATTACCAATGGCAGTTTTTACAGAACCAGAACAAAAAATCTTAAAATTTGTGTGGAGACACAAAAGACCCCAAATAGCCAAAGCAATCTTGAAGGAAAAAAACGGAGCTGGAGGAATCAGACTCCCTCATTTCAGACTATACTACAAAGCTACAGTAATCAAGACAATATAGTACTGGCAGAAAAACAGAAATACAGATCAATGGAACAGGATAGAAAGCTCAGAGATAAACCCACACACCTGTGGTCAACTAATCTATGCCAAAGGAGGCAAGGATACACAATGGAGGAAAGACAGTCTCTTCACTAGGTGGTGCTGGGAAAACTGGACAGCTACATGTAAAAGAATGAAATTAGAACTCTCCCTAACACCATACACAAAAATAAACTCAAAATGGATTAAAGACCTAAATTTAAGACCAGACACTATAAAACTCTTAGAGGAAAACATGGGAAGAACACTCTTTGATATAAACCACAGCAACATCTGTTTTGACCCACCTCCTAGAGTAATGGAAATAAAAACAAAAATAAACAAATGGGACCTAGTGAAACTTAAAAGCTTGCACAGCAAAGGAAACTATAAACAAGACAAAAAGACAACCCTCAGAATGGGAGAAGATATTTGCAAACAAATCAAAGGACAAAAGATTAATCTCCAAAATATATAAACAGCTCATGCAGTTCAATATTAAAAAAAACAAGCAGGGGCTTCCCTGGTGGCGCAGTGGTTGAGAGTCCACCTGCCGATGCAGGGGACACGGGTTCGTGCCCCGGTCCGGGAGGATCCCACATGCGGCAGAGCGGCTGGGCCCGTGGGCCGTGGCCGCTGGGCCTGCGTGTCCGGAGCCTGTGCTCCACAACGGGAGAGACCACAGCGGTGAAAGGCCCGTGTACCGCTAAAAACAAAAAACAAAAAACAAAAAAAAACCAAGCAAGCCAATAAAAAAAATGGGCAGAAGACCTAAATAGACATTTCTCCAAAGAAGACATACAGATGGCCAAGAGGCACATGAAAAGCTGCTCAACATCACTAATTATTAGTGAAATGCAAATCAAAACTAAAATGAGGTATCACCTCACACCGGTTAGAATGGGCATCATCAGAAAATCTACAAACAGTAAATGCTGGAGAGGGTGTGGAGAAAAGGGAACCCTCTTGCAGTGTTGGTGGAAATGTAAATTGATACAGCCACTATGGAGAACAGTATGGAGGTTCCTTAAAAAACTAAAAGTAGAATTACCATATCACCCAGGAATCCCACTATTGGACATATACCCAGAGAAAACCATAAATCAAAAAGATACATGCACCCCAATGTTCATTGCAGCACTGTTTACAATAACCAGGTCATGGAAGCATCCTTAATGCCCATCGACAGATGAATGGATAAAGAAGACGTAGTACATATATACAATGGAATATTTACTCAGCCGTAAAAAGGGATGAAACTGGGTCATTTGTAGAGACGTGGAGGGACCTAGAGGCTGTCATATAGAGTGAAGTAAGTCAGAAAGAGAAAAACAAATATCATATATTAACACATATATGTGGTATCTACAAAAATGGTACAGATGAACCAGTTTGCAAGGCAGAAATAGAGACACAGATGTAGAGAACAAACGTATGGATAGCAAGGGGGGAAAGTGTGGTGGGGGTTGGGGGGATGAATTGGGAGATTGGGATTGACATATATACACTAATATGTATAAAATAGATAACTAATAAGAACCTGCTGTATAAAAAATAAATAAATTTAAAAATTAAAAAAATGTTTTAAAAGTACAACTTCTTGCCAGACATTTTTTAAAGACTTATGAAATTCAGTTAGACAGGGGATGAATAGGTAAACTGTAGTAAACAGAAACAAACAAACAAAAAACCCTGCACAGGGATTTCCCTGGTGGCGCAGTGGTTAAGAATCCGCCTGCCAATGCAGGGGACACGGGTTCAAGCCCTGGTCCAGGAAGATCCCACATGCCGCAGAGCAGCTAAGCCCGTGCACCACGACTACTGAAGCCCATGCGCCTAGAGCCCGTGCTGCGCAACAAGAGAAGCCACCGCAACGAGAAGCCCATGCACCACAACGAACAGTAGTCCCGCTCACCGCAACTAGAGAAAGCCCGCGTGCAGCAACGAAGACCCAACACAACCAAATATATAAAATAAATAAATAATTTTTTTAAAAAAACAAAAAACACTGCCCAACACTCAATGCTAGGTGACAATAGAAGAACGTTTACCATCTGCTCAGAGAAAAGTTTTGTGACCTAACAATTTATCCAGTTTATCCTTTAAGAATAAAGTAAATAGGCACATAGTCTCAAGCATGCAAGAGCTCGGTGTATATTACTAGGGGTCCTTCTTGAATAAATTACTTATTGATAAAGTTGAAATGCAAGACCCTAGGAGAGGAATCAAAATAGGGAAGTCAAAAAAGGAAAAAGAATCAGAAATTAGCATTGAATCCTATGGGATTTATGCTATACATGTCGATGTAAATGTTAAAACCTTGACAAGGTAAATTTAATATAATCAAACTTCAGTTGTATTCAGAGGGGCACTGGGAACAAGCTATGAGTGTATACCAGGAAGTCAAAATATCTTGTCTAAAATTAAAACAGTTGTTTAAAGGCACTTTAACCTGTTGACTTTTGTTTTGTTTTCAATAATATTTTCATCTTAGTTGTAGGGGGCTCTTTGAGGAAGCAATATCTTGAGTGGTGAAGGTAACATATATCTGAAGTTTGGTGCTTTCCTCTTTTCACTTCAAGTTCATTTATTTTCTTTTTTCCTTTTTTTTGAGTAATGTTAAATTTAATACTTTCCTAAAAATAGCGTGGATAGTATGGTAGATGCAATATTTAACATCTCTTCAGTTTCAGTCTACTGTGTCTTCCTGTTCTTCTGGGGCTTGGATGATACAAGTGGATCTGTATTTCCACACTCTTGCAGCTCCTGTTCCAATAGAATTTAGCAGCCACCAATCAGATGCACTTCTCTGAGATGAATTCAGCACAGAGTTCAGTGAGGGTAAGGTGGTGGCATTGGAGCTTCAGCAGTTACATCATGGCTCTGGAGCCCACAATTCCTTTGGGGCTTCTGACTCCTGTGTTGCAGCTAAGGCAACCCCATGGTTCCTGAGCCACCACTGAGAACTAAGATGGTGACTTCCTTGTGGCCAGATCACCTTCGGGTGGTATATTAATTTCCTGTGGCTCCTGTAACAAATTACCACAAACTTGGTGGCTTAAAACAACAGAAAATTATTGTACTGTAGTTCTGGAAGCCCAGAGATCGAAGTTAGTATCACTGGGCTGAAACTGAGGTGCCAGCAGGGCCAGACTCCCTCAAGAGGCTCTAGGGAGAAATCTTCCTTGCTTCTTCCGTCTTCTGCCGGCTGCCGGCATTCCTTGGCTTGTGGCCACATCACTCTAATCTCTGCCTCTATCTTCAGTTGCCTTCTCCATTTTTGTCTGTGTTAAGTCTCCCTCTCCTCCCTCTTATAAGGATTCATTCACTTGTATCCATGCCTTTAGGGTCCACCCCGATAATCCAGGATAATCCTACCATGATAATCATCTCCTCAGTTTAATCACATCTGCAGAGACCCTGTTTCCACATAAGGTAATATTGACAGGTTCCAGGGATTGGGACATGGATATATTTTAGGGCTTTTAGTATATACCATGAATGGCATGATCGTGGAGCCTGAATTTGGGGCAGTATCTTACTGGTTCTCCAGATTCCTGATTGTGGCAGAAGCAGACACTGCCTGACACACTAGTTCTAAAGCATTGTTCTGGAGATTATACCTAGAGGCCCAAGCCTGAAGCCTGATGCCTGGGTCCTTCCTGAATTCTGTTTGCACACAACTCCCTGTCTGCTTAAACTACAAGAGCTTTCTGTTACCTGCAACTGCGTCCTAATGGATACATACAAACATGGTCACATGTTGGTACAACTGTTTATATTTACCTCTGTATACTTTTATCTGTACATCTATATAGCTAGGCTGCACATTCACTATACTCCTATGTACAAAGAAAAGACACCACTTTGTTTTAAATAAATGCTCTGGTATTGATTGGAAGCTTCTTCAGCTATGTTGCGGTGGATGGAATACAAAGAAGGAGGGATTGACATTTTACTCCGATCTGGTAAACTTAATATAATGAAGTGGTTTAAGGAGTTCATTGCGGTAAATTCTCGGTCTCTCAGATTCTTCTTGCTCTTCTCCAAGGTGGAGTCTGGATTTTATGGCCTCATGGTGTCATCAGCAGGGAGGGAAAGACAGAGTCCTCAAATCCACGCTCAATCCTCTGATCACCAGTGATCTCTGCTTTGCACTGGCAGTTGTAGGCTCTTTCCTGGACTGTGGCTTCTGAGGCACCCACCGCTGGCGTTTATGGCGCTGGCCTGTCGCCTCTGGTCTTGAAGTCCCACACGAGCAGGCTTCTGCCTGTCCACTGACCTTGTCAGCTCCTCTGCATTCCTGCCCTCAGTCACGCAGGAACTTCTGGGACGCTTGCAGGCCACACCAAGCCATGGGGGATAAAGAGCAAGACCTCAGGTTGAACTATCCTCCTGAGCCCCACAAAAGTTGCTGCACTATCGCCCTGTGCCCTATCGGAGGCGGGGGCATGCAGTGCCGCTCTAGAGATTGACAACCTCCTTGTAGGATGGGTGGGGAAGCCCTCCAGTTCTTTGACTTCGGTTAGCTATGTGGATGTTTTAAGATTCCCTCTGTGCATACAAGTTTGGTTCTGAGGCAGGTTGAAAACCAGAACTTTGTGTCTGACCTTCTCCATCTCTGTCTGACCCTTCTTCTCCTACAATTCCTGGAGTGAGAATTGGGCAGGTTTGGGGGTTTCTGTTTCATCTGTAGCACATGTCTTCTGATATGCTGTTCCTAGGGTAGCCAGCCTCATGACATGACCATCACACACCGGAGAGAGGGCCCCTGTATACCAGAGAAGAAGCTCTATGATCTAGTACTGATGTTAAAGGGGGAGATGACATAGCTTAAAAATCCTTTTCTCTCTTGATTACATCTGGCTTTCCTGAATATTTTCTTGTTTGAAATCAAGAGGTCAAGGAAGTTAGCTGTGATCCATGCTCCCTGTTCCAGGCCATACTTGTTCTTCCCCAGTAACAATAAGCCTTGTAACTCAACAACTCAACTCTGATGAGAGAAGGCTGCTGGAGAACCAATTCAGAAGGAAATTAGAGTGGATCAGTTTCATATTTAAAAATATTAGCTGTTAATCTGTGCATTAAGTTATGTCTAGAATGATATCCACTAAATTTTCATCAAGGTTATTTTTGGATTCAAGCAATTGGTAATTACTTTATTCTTTGTACTTCCAGTTATTGCTTGGATTTTTAAAAATAAGCAGTAAGTCTAATAAAAATGTCCTTAAAAATTGGGTTTGAATCCTTTTTCTGCAACTCCCTTTTTTTTCCTTTATCAAGAACTAGCATCATATAGAACCTCCATAATTCAAGAGTCACTAATTCATTAATTGATTGGGCATCTACTACGCTCCAGGTCATATGTTAGGCATTAAAAATTAAATAAATAAAAGTCATGTTGACCTTTTAGGAAACCACAATTTAGAGAAGAATACTAAGCACACAACTCTAACACGTTCTGATACGTATGATGACACCATTTCCTGACTTAACATGTCATGAAGAACTGACTCAATTTCACAACACATTCCATTAAACAACCACATATGAGCCAAGCCCTAGGCAAGTGCTGGGGACAGAAACACGTCATTTCATCTGGAGAGCTTTTCACCAAGAGGTCTCAGGGCTTTCAAGTTTCGCCCGAAAGTCTGCAGGACAGAGTTCACAGGCTGGAACTCTCTTCCCCTTCAACCTCCAGCCAGTTGGTCTACCTGCAGGAAGCAAGAGCTGTTCTAAGAAGTCAGAAGTGACAGGTTCTGTGTTACGGATCAAAGAAAACACAGGTGCCAGGATGGGCAGCTGCATATATCCTGGTCGGGTCTCGCCAGCCACCAGGGAGGCAGTGACTAAGGCTGGGAGTCAGAGTTCTGCTCTGTCCCACACAGGAGGACTCTCTTCAAACCCGGTCTCCACGTTGAGCTGACTCACTAACTTCCTTCTCCTATGGTGTCAAAGGACCGTGTCTCTCTCCCAACTGCAGTGCTGAGCTAACGGAGAGAGCGCTTGTTTCAAGGTAGATTGTGGGAAACTGGGTTCACTTCTCCTTTCTGTTTCTAGGTATGTCACCGACTTGCTGAGTCATATTTGGCAGGCTCAGAACCTCTCTTTTCTCCTGTTTTTTCCATCTAGATAATATGGTTTATAAAGAGCTCTAGGCATTTTGTTTCAAAAAAGGTATACGCATGTACAAATAATAGTGGTGTTTACCAAAAGGCTTTTTTCTGTACATAGTTCAATTAAAATATGATCTTACTGCAGTAAAAATATTTGTGTCTATTTTATTCTTCACTGGCATGAAAGCTCTTTGAAAACAGAGTGAAAACATGTGTTTACATATTTCTATTCCAACACTCGGGCATAGTACAGTATAACGAAGCTGGTATTCTCTGCCTGGTCCTTGAACCCAGTGGGAAATCCATACATGCTGACAAGCAGCCTGGAAGTGTCGTGAAGTTTTGTGATGCATTTCGGCATCTTTTGAGATGTAAGTGTATAGCTTTCATCTGATTTTCGATGGTGTGAGCCAAAAAACAGAAAGAAAAACAACAAACAAAAACAGTTAAAAACCATAAAAGAGGCTCTTAATATCTATTTATTGAATGAATGTGCAGCTGCAACTCTTCTCTCTTAACATTATCAATTAATTCTGGTCATTCCTCAGAAGTGCCAGAGTTCTGGTGGAACCTACACCGTTTCACAATATCTGCATTGTCCATTTAATACCAAATGCAAAGGGACAAAATAGAGAGAAAAGAAAAAGGTGAACACCATGACCATCTTGCTGACACTGAAGTAGCAAGGGATAGGAAGACTGTCACTTAATACTATACTCTCACCCCAGCTCAATGGCAATGTGCTCAGGTTATCTATTTAATTCACAGCAATCAAACTACTGTAAAACCCTCAACACAGTGTCTTACAAAGTGAAAATACTGCATAAATGTTTGATGGTAGCAAGAAGGAAGCAAGATGAAATAAAAATAAGATACTGTAAAGATATCACCATAAAAGTTTTGCTAGAATTTAATTTTGTCATAAATATTTTAAGAATATTTGGGGGCTTGGGTTATAAATGTGATTTCTAAATTTATACTCCTGTAAAGTTTTTTTTTAAAACAAATGTATTGAAGAGAGCAACCAAAAGTATAGTCGATGTTTCTAATTTTATGTAGCTTTATTTGTAGCTTTAAAAAATCCGCTTTTCCCCAATAGACCAAAAGTGCCTTGAGGTTGGACCCATGTTTTTTGTTTATGTGTTCCTTTCTTGTTCCCAACATTTTATACTGAGCACAGGGTTCAGTATACTGAACTTTCATTGATGCTTTAGAAGTATTATTGATAAAGATGAATGAGAAGTATCTAGTTATGAATAAGTTATCAAATGTCTCTCATATATGAGATTGTTCCATTTTTCACTGATTTATCTAATTTCTGTAGTAGGGTACATGACAGCCTATGTTGAGTCATGAATTAGAATATAGACTATGCAATATACAAGACATATATGTCACACCTACTTTCTGGTTTTGGAACGTGAGGAAATCACTCAATTGGACTGTGAAGATTGGAAGTCTATGTTATTTGTTTAATCTTGCACAATTTTAATTTTTTAACCTTATTATTGTAAAATAAAATACAGATACAAAAAAGCCACCTGAAACAAATGTATAGTCTAAAGAATTATTATATGGCTAACATTCTTTTTCTTAAGTATTTATTTATTTGTTTGGCTGCGCCGGGTCTTAGTTGCATCATGCGGGACCTTCACTGCCACCTGTGAGATCTTCGTTGCAGCATGTGGGATATTTAGTTGCAGCATGCAGTATCTTCAGTTGTGGTATGCGTGATCTTTTAGTAGCGGCATGTGGGCTCTTAGTTGCAGCATGCAGGATCTAGTTTGCTGACCAGAGATCAAACCCGGGCCCCCTGCATTGGGAGCGTGGAGTCTTAACCACTTGACGACTAGGGAAGTCCCTACATGGCTAACATTGTTATAACCAACACCAAAGTCAAGAAATAGAACTTGACCAGCCACCCCAGAAACCCTTCCATGTATCCTGTTGCAATTACAGTTCCCTTCATTCTTTCTCACTCTCCTATCCCAAGTAACCACTGTCCTGATTTTTATAGCAGTGGTTCTCCAAGAGTGGTCCCTGGACCAGCAGTTTCATCACTGCCTGGGAATTTGATAGAAATGCAAATGCTTGGGCTCCATCAGACCTACTAAATCAGAAACTGTGGAGGTGGAGCCCAGCAGTCTGTTTTTCTGAGAAATCTTCCAAGTGATTCTGATGTGTTTTTAAAGTTTGAATTCAGCAGGGTAGCAGGATACAAGATTAACATACAGAAATGTGTTGCATTTCTTTACAGTAACAGTGAAATATCACAAAAGAAATGTAAAAAAAAACTCCCTTTTAAAATTGCATCAAAAAAAATACTTAAGAATAAACCTGACCAAGGAAGTGAAGACTTATATTCTGAAAACTGTAAAACATTAACAAAGGAAATTGAAGACGATTCAAAGAAATAGAAAGATATCCCATGCTCTTGGATTGGAAGAATTCATATTGTTAAAATGGCTATACTACACAAAGCAATCTACATATTTAATGTGATCCCTATCAAATAACCCATGACTTTCTTCACAGAACTAGAACAAATAATCCTAAAATTTATATGGAACCATAAAAATACCAGAATTGCTAAAGCAATCCTGAGGAAAAAGAACAATGCAGGAGGCATAACCCTCCCAGACTTCAGACAATACTACAAAGCTATAGTAATCAAAACAGCTTGGTATTGGCACAAAAAGAGATATGTGAATCAGTGGAACAGAATAGAGAGCCCAGAAATAAATCCACACCCTTACTGTCAGTTAATCTTCAACAAAGGAGGAAAGAATATACAATGGAAAAAGACAGTCTCTTCAGCAAGTGGTGTTGGGAAAGTTGGACAGCCACATGTAAATCAATAAAGTTAGAACAAACCCTCACACCATACACAAAAGTAAACTCAAAATAGCTTAAAGACTTAAATATAAGATGTGACACCATAAAACTCTTAGAAGAGAACATAGGTAAAACATTCTCTGACATAAATCGTACAAATGTTTTCTTAGGTCAGTCTCCCAAAGCAATACAAATCAAAGCAAAAATAAACAAATGGGACCTAATCAAACTTACAAGCTTTTGTACAGCAAAGGAAACCACAAACAAAATGAAAAGACAACCTACAGAGTGGAAGAAAATATTTACAAACAATGAGACACACAAGGGCTTAATTTCCAAAATATACAAACAGCTCATACAAGTCAACAACAACAACAAAACAAATAGCCCAATCAAAAAATGGGCAGAAGACCTACATAGACATTTCTCCAGAGAAGACATCCAGATGGCTAACAAACCCATGAAAAGATGTTCATCATCATTAGAGAAATGCAAATCAAAACTACAGTGAGGTACCACCTCACACCGGTCAGAATGGCCATCAGTAAAGTCTACAAATGGGAATTCCCTGGCGGTCCAGTGGTTAGGACTCTGTGTTTCCACTGCCCAGGGCCGGGTTTGATCCCTGGTCAGGGAAGTAAGATCTCATATGCTGCGTGGCACAGGCAAATAAATAAATAAATAAAAATAAAAACTTAGTACCAAAAAAAAAATTTTTTTTTTAAAGTCTACAAATAATGAATGCTGGAGAGAGTGTGGTGAAAAGGGAACCCTCCTACATTGTTGATGGGAATGTAAACTGGTGCAGCCACTATGAAAAACAGTATGGAGCTTCCTCAAAAAACTAAAAATAGAGTTGCCATATGATCCAGCAATCCCACTCCTGGGCATATATTTGGAGAAAACCATAATTCGAAAGATACATGCACCCCTATGTTCATAGCGGCACTATTCACAATAACTAAGACATGGTAGCAACCTAAATGTCCATCAACAGATGAATGGATAAAGAAGATGTGGTACATATATACAATGGACTACTACTCAGCCATAAAAAAGAATGAAATAATGCCATTTGCAGCAACATGGATGGACCTAGAGATTATCATACTAAGTGAAGTAAGTCAGAAAGAGAAAGACAAATACCATATGACATCACTTATATGTGGAATCTAAAATATGACACAAATGAACTTATGTATGAAACAGAAACAGGCTCACAGATGTAGAGAACAGACTCATGGGGGAGGGATGGATTGGGAGTTTGGGATTAGCAGATGCAAACTATTATATATAGAATGGATAAGCAACAAGGTCCTATTGTATAGCACAGGGAACTATATTCAATATCCTGTGATAAACCATAATGGAAAAGGATATGAAAAAGAACATTTACATATATATATATACATATGTATATATATATATATGACTGAATCATTTTGCTGTACAGCAGAAATTAACACAACATTGTAAACCAACTATACTTTAATAAAATAAAATTTTTTTAAAAGTTTGAGAACCACTGCTTTATAGTAATCTCTTCCTTGTTTCTCTTTATAGTTTTATCACCAAAACATGCATCCCTAATACTGTCCTTTATTCTTACCCATTTTTAAGATTTAATATGTTTTTTACATCTCTTTTAATCTAAGTGTTTCCCCATCAGCCCTTTCTTTTCCGTACAATTTTTGTGTTAAATAACTCAGGCTATCTGACCTGTAAATTTTCCCATGGTTTGGACTTTGCTGATGGAATACATGAATTTGAATTTGAATACATGGATTTTCTGATGAATACATGAATATTCACGGTGCAGTGCAACATATTCTTCTGTCTTCTGTATTTCCTGCAAATTGGCAGCTGGATCCAGAAGCTTAATTGGGATCAGTTTGATCTCATTGGCAAGCCTATAGGTGGTGTTCTGTTCTTTCATCAGGAGATACATAAAGTCTGGTTGTCCCTCCTTTTGTGATGTTAGAAGGTGATGATAATGTCTAGATCCATTAATTTATTATGGGCTGAAAAATGGTGATGTATGAATTCTATCATTTCATTTTTGTTATTAGCTAGAATACTTTTACAGAGATGTTTCCTTCATCTATTAATCTGATAGTACAGTTTATATAGAAAAGGCAATAAATGTTTATTTATTTATTTATTTATTGGCTGTGTTGGGTGTTGCTGCGTGTGGGCTTTCTCTAGTTGTGGTGAGCAGGGGCTACTCTTCGTTGTGGTGCACAGGCTTCTCACTGCAGTGGCTTCTCTTGTTGCAGAGCACGGGCTCTAGACACACAGGCTTCGGTAGTTGTGGAGCACGGGCTTAGTTGCTCTGCGGCATGTGGGATTTTCCTGGACCAGGGCTTGAACCCATGTCCCCTGCATTGGCAGGCAGATTCTTAACCACTGTGCCACAGGGAGGCCCCAGCAATAAATGTTTGCTTCTTTCCCATTTTTTTAAACCAGGTTTGAAGATAGTAAATTAGTTACCCATTATCCTCCAAAGGTGACCAGTTATTTTTTTACTATCATTATGACTCATGGATTTACACATATTTGATATGTTTCAATCCATCACTAGTATGATCATTTTTGAAGCTCAAACTATTCCATCTTGGGCCAGTGGGAGTCACTTTAAATTGACTCCTGAGTCCTTCTGTGAGGACTCTAATAGTCTTTTGTAGCTTCCTTGCTATCTGGAATAATAAGATGTTCCAGATCCATTTTGTGCCATTCTTACCCTGGACCTGAAATCACTTTTTAAGAAGCCCTGGCTACTTTTAGAGTAAAATGGTGTTTCACAACCACAATCTGAGCACTAGAGGAACCCACTAGGGTGAGACATTGTTTTTAGGCCTTTTCAGTAAAGGAGAATGTTATAAAATATGTGTGTGTGTTTATGTGTGTGTGAGTTAGTTATCTAGTGCTGTGTAACAAATTACCCCCAAACACAGATGCTTAAAACAATAAATATTTCTTATCTCAAATAGTTTCTGTGGGTCTGGAATCCAAGACAGGCTCATCTGGATGACTTAGGGTCTCTTATGAGGTTACAGTCAAGATGTTGGCCAGGTCTGCAGTCACCTGAAGGCTTGACTAGACTAGAAGATCCGCTTCCAAGGTAGAGCATCCCAAACCTGGCAATTTGGTGCTGCCTATTGGCAGGAGGTCCAACTGCTCACCACATGGTCCTCTCAAGGGGCTGCTTAAATGTTTTCAAGACATGGCAGCTGGCTTCCCCTAGAGCAAGTGATCTAAGAGAATGAAGCAGAACCCACTACGTCTTTTATGATCTAGCCTTGGAAGTCACATTCTGTCATCCCAAGTGATCTTCCTAGTTACACAGGAAGGGTCAGCAGAGGGGAGGGGATGACAGAAGGTCACGAACATCCAGAGGACAGAATCACTGGGGACCATCCTGGAGGATGGTTGATATATGAAGATAAAATAACTCACACACATTACTACTGATACTTCCATTTCACATGTAAGACTCAGGGTTTTTATTTACTTATGCTATATTATATTGCCTTTCTTTCATACTGAGAATCCTATCAACTAGAGTTATCTCATAATTACCCATTTGTTCTTAGGTTAGTTCAGGTCTTTCAAGTGGCAAACACCAAGATGGGATTAGACATGCAAAAGATTTTGGAGAGGAAAAGCCTGGAAAGGGTGAATGGGAGGAAACAAGAGTAGTAGGGACAGTCTGCAGACTACAATGCAAGTCTAAGACCTGGGAAAGTGACTGGGGGAAGAAGGAGGATGGGTAGGAAGAACCCCAGGTTACAGCCCAATTCTAGGAAAGTTTGGGCCAGGCAGATGGGGAGCCCTTAAGCCAAAATGTGAGTTGGAGTCCTGCATCCAGCAGGAATAGGCCTGCACTAATGTACCCCGCCCCGCCCCCCTCAGTGCTCATTCATCCGTTGGGAGGAGGGGGCATGGTAATGGGAGATCCAGAGGGTGGAAGTTGGGGCTGTCAGTCAACTACCCTCCAGGAAGCTGAAGATCTGAAAAAGTGGCTCATTTTCATGGATGCTATGGTTTCATCCCACCTTGTACACAACAGACTCAGAATAACGATACCAATACTCTCACCACTAATATGATCACTGAAAAGAGTTAAAATGTTTTAGTATATGCTCATTCCAAAATCCCTCTTATAAAAATACTTGTGTTTATGATTCAGAATATAGTCATTGCATACTGTATTCTCTCCTTTCAACCCTCATTTAAGATGTTTATATTTTTACAAATCCTTCCACCAGGATTTGTAAAGTTACACACATCCTCTCCCTTTACAATCTCCTCTGTCCTTAACCATAATCAGCAAAACTAAACCTGACTTCAGTGTATCCTTTCGTATTTGACAAAGGATCTGAAATTCTGACTCTAGCACAGTCTGGTTACTTAGACTGCTCTAAGTAAAATGTAATAGGTCTATGACATTTGCTCACACATGTGACCTCAAAGCCCAAACTGGACAAATCCAGAGCTGATCTGATGGCTCAATAGGTAGATGCCTGACCTGCACCCATTCCCATGCTGAAGTAACTCACATCCCCAGGGCCAAAGCAGGAATGCAAAGCTACATGAATTTTTTAGCTAAAACATGTGATCTTGAGGAGGATGTGCCTTTGAACAGGCTCCTTCCAGGACCCTTAGATATCAGAAGAGTATGGGGTTGAGGCAGAGTGTGGGTTCAACCCTTCTGCTGTTAGAGGTACTTCAGTTGAAAAGTTTGAGAAGCATTGTTCTATATATAGCTCAGGTATTAGGGGGGATCTTTCAGCTTTGTAACATAAATAACAATAAGTGAAGAGTCATAAAGAAGCTGGTGCAGCAGAGCAATTATTCTGGGAGCACAGGTTTTAGTTTGGGTGTCATGTGTTCCCTCCCCTTTCTTATTCATGGCCCCAGAATTTTCACAATTCAAAATGGCTTTGTAAATCAGTTAAGTACACAGAGACAAATCCAGGCAAACTCACATCCGTGAGAAGGATCCCATGAGAAAACCATAATTCAAAAAGAGTCATGTACCAAAATATTCATTGCAGCTCTATTTACAATAGCCAGGAGATGGAAGCAACCTAAGTGTCCATCATAAGATGAATGGATAAAGAAGATGTGGCACATATATACAATGGAATATTACTTAGCCATAAAAAGAAACGAAATTGAGTTATTTGTAGTGAGGTGGATGGACCTAGAGTCTGTCATACAGAGTGAAGTAAGTCAGAAAGAGAAAGACAAATACCGTATGCTAACACATATATATGGAATTTAAGAAAAAAAAAATGTCATGAAGAACCTAGGGGTAAGACAGGAATAAAGACACAGACCTACTAGACAATGGACTTGAGGATACAGGGAGGGGGAAGGGTAAGCTGTGACAAAGTGAGAGAGTGGCATGGACATATATACACTACCAAACGTAAGGTAGATAGCTAGTGGGAAGCAGCCGCATAGCACAGGCAGATCAGCTCGGTGGTTTGTGACCACCTAGAGGGGTGGGATAGGGAGGGTGGGAGGGAGATGCAAGAGGGAGGAGATTTGGGAACATATGTATATGTATAACTGATTCACTTTGTTATAAAGCAGAAACTAACACACCATTGTAAAGCAATTATACTCCAATAAAGATGTAAAAACAAACAACAACAACAAAATAATATACAATTTTAAAATTTCCTGTGGTTTTTTTTTTTTTTTTTTTTTTTTTTTTTGCAGTACACGGGCCTCTCACTGTTGTGGCCTCTCCTGTTGCGGAGCACAGGCTCCGGACGCACAGGCTCCGCAGGTATGGCTCACGGGCCCAGCCGCTCCGCGGCATGTGGGATCTTCCTGGACTGGGGCACAAACCCGCGTCCCCTGCATCGGCAGGCAGACTCTCAACCACTGCGCCACCAGGGAAGCCCTCCCCGTGTTTTTTTTTTTAACATCTTTATTGGGGTATAATTGCTTTACAATGGTGTGTTAGTTTCTGCTTTATAACAAAGTGAATCAGTTATACATATACATATGTTCTCATATCTCCCCGTGTTTTAAGAACGAGAACTGAAGCAGAGTAAAAAGGATTCAAATCTGAAAAAAAAAAAAAAAAAAAGATTCCCAAGATGAGAGCTCCCTGTGAGAAACTGCCGTTGAACTTTTTGATAGCTCACCCTTGGATGAAAGTGTGGAAGAGTTACAGACGATCTCTTTGGCCTCCAGTATGAGAACTACTGCTTCACGTTTTTCTCTCATTTCCTTGATCTTTACGAAAAATTGAATGAGGCTGGCCTTCCAGATGCTGGTGGTCTGGTCCAGTGTGCTCGCTAGGCTGCCGTGGAGTCCACTGTGGGGATTCTTGCTGGGTAAGGCAGCTGCCCCCTGGCATGAGGGCAGAAACTCCCCAGGCAGAGAAATTCACATCCAGGGCAACCATGCCCACTCCTGCTACCTTTGTTTTAAGAAGAAGGATTAAAAAATAAATGGACTCTGGCTTCGGCTCCTGATTTGTCCTCTGGGCTAAATTCTTCCCACTCAAACCAAACCCCTCCTACCTGCCAAGAAAAAAAAAAAAATTCAGACTTACAAACTGGAATATGGAGTGATTATTTTCATTCCAAGAAGATTTTTCATTTTCAAGGAGAGCATTTGCCAGTAGATTCCTTCAAGTAACCAATTCCCCTGGCATGTTTAAAAGGAGATACGATTGACAATGGCATGACGCATGTGGAGCTCTTGGGCTACACATCCCATACATGTCATCGTGGTGGCCTTGCCAGACAAGAGCGATGGAGATCCAGGCGACTCAAGGTTGCATTAAAATAGCATTTCTAGAATCACAGTGGAGAGGAAGAATCTTTGAATATACATTGTCTGACTCAAATGTTATGAAACCTGGTTTTGTCCTTGTCCTCGCCCCTTCAGCCAACCCTTCTTTAATTCAGTTCTGCCTGCAGTTGCAGTCAACCGTAGGAGTTAAAGAGTATAAGCCTTGGAGGTTGACTGCCTGGATTTGAGTCCCAGCTGTGCCCCTAACTCTTTCTGTGACCTCGGGAAAGTTATTTGGCCTCTGTTTTCTCATCTGAAAAATGGTTCACATCAGGATTAAGTGTGATAGTATATTAAATATAATAATATATATAAAACCCGATCTGCCTGGCACATACTAAGTTATTAAATCCTGTTAATAACTGTTAGATGAGCAGAATGCCATTTCCTCAAACTCAGCAAATAAGACAGGTGTCGTGTTCTGTTCTGATTACATGATCCATGAACCAAGAGAGGGCTGAATATGCAGATTCTCCTGACTTTGAATGAGCACTGGGAGGACAATTCTCTGTTGGTTAGACGACACTCCAAACGGCACTATCTTCAGCTAATATCTCCTTAAGGTTCAAGCGATCAGTATGAAGCAACTCATCCAGCACATCAATGTCTGCAGGGCACAAATGGCTGTTAACCCCTCCAAGTGACTTTATGGAGGTGTATGTTAATTAAAATTAGAAAATCTTCAAGTGATATATCAAGACTCTTCTATGATTAAGACAGTTGGAAACAATTGTCGTTCTTTAGATGTCCTGGGTAAAATGATTTATGTTATAACCTATAGAAGCCATTCTCAAAGAGTGGTCCCTAGATCCGCACCATCAACATCAACTGGGAACTTGTTAGAAATGCACATTTTGGGGCCCCATCCCAGGCTTATTAAAACACAGCCGCCTGTGGTTTAACAAACCCTCAGGTGACACTGATCGATAGCATGGATGGCACATAGATCCGTGCTTCCCACTGCACTCTACCTCCTCCCTATCTCTGACAGATACTGTTAATGAAACTGAGCATTTCTTTTTTTTACAAGATTCTTTTTTTAATATTAATTAATTGATTGATTGATTTTTATTTATTTGGTTGTGCCGAGTCATTTGTGGCAGGCGGGCTCCTTAGTTGTGGCTCCAGGGCTCCTTAGTTGTGGCTCCAGGTCTCCTTAGTTGCGACTCGCAGTCTCCTTAGTTGTGGTAGGCAAACTTAGTTGCGGCATGCATGTGGGACCTAGTTCCCTGACCAGGGATCCAACCTGGACCCCCTGCATTGGGAGAGTGGAGTCTTATCCACTGCGCCACCAGGGAAGTCCCAACTGAGCATCTTTCCCACTGAGTCTGGATGAAATCGTAGAACCCTTTTCAATAGTGTCCACAGTCACTACAAATCAATCCAAGTTGGCATGGCTGGTCAGGGGATGGTACTCTGAGGTCTCAATTAAGCATTCTTTCTTTATTTTTTTTCTTTTTCTCTTCTTTTATTTTTTTTTTTTTTATGTAGCCATGCCATGTGGCATGTGGGATCTTAGTTCCCCTACCAGGGATCAAAATTGTGCCCCTTGTGTTGGAAGTGTGGAGTGTTAACCACTGGACCAGGGAAGTCCAAGCATTCTTTCAATTACTTGAATTTCCCTGAAGGAAAATTGTGCCTCTACCTTAAGAGGTCAGGAGACCCTCAGGACACCAAGAAAGTACTTGGTGAACTTTCATAATCAACTCTCCTCCCTGACATATGCATGCTCAGTAACCACGGCATATGAAATTTCCCCCAGTTAGCAACACAGGCACAATGTCTGTAGCACAACCTCCTCTTGATGTAATTGCCATTGAAATCGTTTCAGATGGAACTTCCCTAGTGGCTCAACAGTTAAGAATCCGCCTGCCAATGCAGAGGACACGGGTTTGAACCCTGGTCCAGGAAGATCCCACATGCTGCAGAGCAACTAAGCCTGTGTGCCACAACTACTGAGCCCGCGCACCTAGAGCCCGTGGTCCGCAACAAGAGAAGCCACCGCAATGAATAGCCCACGCACCGCAACAAAGAGTAGCCCCCATTCACTGCAACTAGAAAAACCCCACGTGCAGGAACAAAGACCCAACACAACCAAAAATAAATAAAATTTATTAAGAAAAAAATCCTTTCAGGGCTTCCCTCGTGGTGCAGTGGTTGAGAGTCCACCTGCCAATGCAGGGGACACGGGTTCATGCCCCAGTCTGGGAAGTCTCTCCCAGTGAGAAGCCCACGTATAGCAAAAAAAAAAAAAAAAAAAATCCTTTCAGACCATGTTAAATGTCTAACTGACATAGTATGAAAGTCACATGCTATCTACTTATTTATCTGTATCTAATTATTCTAATATGCTGCATTTCATGGGAAATAGATCACAACAAATTTGTATACTGTGACCTGATTATCTTCGATCCCTTTGGATTGCCGCCATCCCACCTTAAAAAACCCTATCTTTTGAAAAAAGACTTTGAGATGGTTTTCAATAAGACATATATATGATAAACCAATTAGAGAAAAAAATAGAAAATCAAAAGCTTTGCAGAATTTCAGGGCTGCACATGTACTAGGACTCTAGTATAATTGGTTATTGTGGTTAAGCTTATTCTTGGCTCTGAGCTATAGAGAAATATGGTACTTTAAATAATTCTCATTATCTGGGTAAAACAAAGTATTTCCACTCTTCAGAGGAGGCACTCTCCTGGAATATAAGCATCTGGATTCATACATGATGTCACCCTATTTGCTACCCTGTTATTCTTTAAGACTTCCGACTTTCTCTTTTTACTTCTTTAAGGTAAATCTGAAAGCTTAGTCATCAACATTCAGTGTAGATTGGCCATACAGCACAAGATCAACCCATATTAAGATTTGTCCTGTTTTATCATTGTCTGTTGTTGTGGAATTATGGCATTATTCAGTGTATGAAACGTCCAGAAGTTTCCTTTTTAAAAATGGAACTTCATTTATCTTTGACCATATTGCCTAATAAATATGAAGTTAACTTGCTACAAATCTTCATTGAATGAGGTTATTTCCTTAATAGCATTTAGTAACAGCCGTTGACATCCTGAGAATTTAAATGTTCAAAGCAGTTCAACATGAAGTTTTTTAGCAATCTATTATGTGTCATAAATGGTGTGGCTTGAGCTTCAAGGCATGCTGGGGGTTCCCAGCTAGGAAGAGGATTTGAGCTAAAGTCAGCCAAGACCAAAACCCAATCCAGGTCCAAGTCCGAAATCAAGAAGTCTGATTCGGAAAGGTAGAATGGGGCGTGATGCAGACCTTCATCGGTAACAAACAGCACTAGTTCTTAGAGGTCAAGTTTGAGTCCGAGACCAGGACATCTGTTCAGATCGCCGGAAGTTATAACTGGTACAAGGTTCAGAGAGATTAGCAGGAATTAGCTGAGTTCATGGCTTCTATTCATAGCTGGACTTCAGTTCTAGCAGGAAACTGAAATGGATACTAGCAAGGTAGGGAGGAAGGCTGTAGCTGGATGTATATATTGCTGCCCATAGACTAATTGCATCCCCAAGCAAATTAGACATTGGATATAGGGCCATAGATGACTTTCATGCTCTACCATGGCAGACACGGTTACAGGCCTCTCTGGTATCCAGGACCTTCTTCTTCCTTCTTCTTTGTTCTGGGCAGATGTACCCAGCCCAAGGCAATGGATTATGAAAGGTCTAAGAAGCTAGTTATAGCAGTCATGTCCCCTGGCTTCCTAGACTCCCTTGCAGCAGTAAGTGCCTCGTGACCCAGTCGTAGCCAATGAGACAGAGGGGGAATTTGTTTAAGATGCTGTTGGAAAAACTTTAGTTTTTCTTTTTAAAGGAACAGAATTGGCACAGCCCTTCTTCCTGGCTTGCCTGCGACTTGCTAACCCGGAAGAAAAGGTAAAGAGAATCATAGGGAGGAGGTCAGCCCTGCCATCACTGAGCCAATAAACTAATGCCAGCAGCCATTCTTGTCCAGACTGCTGTGATGTAAGAATTACAAACCTCTTTGTTCAAGCTATTGATAGATATTCTATTATTCACAGTGGGGAGCATTCCTAACTGATACCCCACTCACTATGACGATGGAAATCCTAACCACTGTCACGTTCAGCGACTGGAGCTGAGCATGCATGTGGCAGAAGATGGAAACAGACATGGTACACGGTGCTTAGGGTTCAGGGCCATGGAAAGGGAAAAGGCAGTGATTCTGGTTTAAGAGCCTCATACTTTTGTTTGGGAAACCAAACTTGTGACATGGTTTGATCAGATGCCATCTGAAATATCTGCTCTAGTTCCGAAGACTGTTTCTTAAGATGGACATTATCTAAGGTTAGCCTAGGATAGTCAAGACGTTGGAAAACATGCCATGAAAAGAAAGGTTGAAATAAGAGAATTCTAGCAACGAGGATGTTGATAAATGGAAGGTGTTGTTGCATTAGGTAGAGCATTGTATGTACTTCACCTTTGCTATACTAGGCAGCAATCTTGTGGTCTCTAGACTCAGTCATAGCTAGTCCCAACCTGGGTTCCAGCCCCTGTTAGCCACATGGTCTTGACAAAGCTGTTAAAGCTCACTATCTCTCTAATGTAAAACTTGGTGACTGTAGTTGATAATGCTGTATTATATAATTGAAATTTGCTGAGAACTTAAATGCTCTCACAAAAACGAAAAAACAAACCCCCACTACCTCATACCTCAAAACCTCAATATCCTCATCCTTAAAATGGAGACAATAATGGAATCAAGCTGATGGAAATGTGTGAAAAATAAATGAAATAGTCCCTGTAATACGCTTAACTCAATGCCTGGAACACAGTAAATATTCAATAAATGTTACTGGTATTATTTTGCGAAGTAATAAAGTACATGGACTCTGGAGTCAGAATACCTGGATTTAAACCCTAAATTCATCATTTGCTGGCCATATAACCTCGAGTCCATCTGTTTCCTCACCTGTAAAATGGGGATAATGATAGCACCACCATCAAAGGATAATTATGAGTATTAAATAGTGGAAGTGAAGCTTTTGGCACAGTTAAGTGCCCGATAAATGTTGGCTTTTATTATTATTATTAGCTAGACCTTGAGCAATATAAAAACTTGATCGAATTCTTCTCAAAATGCTTATTATTTTAGTTTCTAAAAACTGAGAGATGGGGATATATGTATAGCTGATTTACTTTGTTATAAAGCAGAACCTAACACACCATTGTAAAGCAATTATACTCTAATAAAGGCGTTAAAAAAAAAACTGAGAGAATTCAAAAATGATGTATGTGCAAGAGGAGATCAGGGAGGGAAATAATCAGCTGAGGCTGGAAAGGTTAGGGGGAACGTGGTGGAGGAAGTAGGATTTCAGGTGATGGGTAGAATGGATGTGGGGGGAATGGAGAGAGGACAGGGGATTACCAGTATCTTTCATTATCAGGAGGCTACTTTATGTATGTCATTTATTTTTCCTTCTCCTGGAATAAACTGAGTATTTTAATAATGTGATTTAGAAAAACACAGCGTGTGAAATAGTTTATTCCTTATTTCATAACTGCTCATCTAAGCACTTTCAGTGATATTTTTTAAGTCATTGTTCAACACACAGTTCAGATCATGTCTAAACCAAGAAACATATAAGAACAAGAAGTCAAAGAGAGCACAGGGATAGGTACCTAACCAGTAGGCATTTGATCCCGTGTGTAAATGATGTTTAACAGTGATGACAACAAAGATATATGAAGCATACAGGTGCTCTTCTTTTTTCTGTGAAGTATGGATTATACCTTTGGAAAGGAATCTATCAAGAGTTCTTTGAACCCAACAAAGAAATTTCTATTTCTAGAATAAGGAATACTGGCTGCAAAGACTTTGGCAGAGGACTCGAGTGCTTCCTGTCTTGGCCACGCGTATCTCGCTAGCCTTATCTCCCAACTTCCTTCAAACACCCATAGAAGCCAGAATGGGCTAGTGTCCTCGAGGCCTCCCGAGTGTGTCCTGGTCCCATGCTTTGCTCATTAGCAGCCAATGCCGGCCCTTGAGTAGGTGCCACCGGCTGGAACCACACCCATTTTTTCCATGTGCTGTTTTGCCAGCCTGGAATCCTTTTCTTGGACATCTCTATCTAGCTAAAGCTTATAAACCCTGTAAGAGGCCTTTTCCCTCCGTAAGAATCCTCATTGATTTCTCTCCTTTCTAAACAACAGCGTTTATCATCTATATCACGGTTGGGAACACGTGCCTTCCAAATACTGGGCTGCTAGAGCCACTCCTCTGGTCCCAAATACCTTCTCATGTTCTCCTTTCTCTTTTCCATACCAGCCAGACGTATCAGGTAAGAGCAACATGGGCAAAGCCCACAGGCCCCAAAGAACCTGGCATTAAGGTTTGTGGGTTAGTGACTTGATGGTTGTGTCCCTTAGAAACATCCCTAAAAAGCAGAAGATAAACCAGTTTCTCCGTGGTTAGAATCTTAACCATATTTTTGCTTCGTGAATACAATGTCCTATTACAGTGTGACCTTCTTTTCCTGCTCTTGCTAGAAATCTCAAACCTTAACAAACTGTGACATATCAGTCTATTAAGTTAAGTGGCTTCATGCCTAACAGGTCTGCTTCAGGGCGAGGCAGCCTCCTAGCTGCAAAGCTGCTGAACTAGAAACATTATCTTCCCTCTTTCCCCTAGAAGGTGATGCATGATAGCTCTGCCTTTCCTTTATGATCCTAACACGCTGTTACAAGGGGAAGCCTTCTCTGATTTGTGATTGACAGGTTTGCGCAAGGTGATAACTGGCCTAACTGCTTGCCTTACAGCTGAGAACGGAAGTTGTCTGGAATTTATCCCACTATCACTGAGCTCAGACTCCAATTTCTTCTTAGCACGCACAAGATCTGTTCCTCAGAGAAGTTGTCTCTGCCATTTATTTCCCCCTCTAACACTTCAAGCTTCAGCTCCACATCACAATTTATTTGTATGCCAGGAGTTGTTAGATAAACAGACATTTGAATTACGGGCAACTGGAGATGATTAGACAGTGGATCTTTCTCTCTTTTTCTTTTTAAATTATCTCCTTCTAAAACGGATTCCTGGTTTCACTCTCTTGGAGAGTTCCTGAAAGGCTGTGAGGAGGAGCTATACAGCACAGCTTCTTCTCCTCTAGGCTGTGGGCTTATCAATGGCAGGGAGTGTGTTAACTTTCCTCCATACATGCAGAGTCTTACACTGGGCCTGGGCCTTACGACATGCTCTACAAATGTTTGGTGCATAACCTCTGAGATGGATTAAAGATGTCACTTACTATTCCTCTCTCTTACTGAATAGGCAAATATTGTAATTTCTTGACCAATAGAATATGGCAGAAGTGATATCATGCCAATTCCAGGCCCAGACCTTAAGGGACTGGTGGTTTCCATTTCCTGTCCCTCAACACTCAGAAAGCCCTGCCGGGTAAGTCCAACCACCCTGAGACAGCTTTGGTGAAGAAGCCAGTTGGCAGTCCCAGCGAAGTTCAGCCTTCCCCTCCTCTCCCCACCGAGATGCAGACCTGTGAGTGAAGACTCCAGACTACCTGCTGGGTACCACTTACAACAGAGAATTGCCTGGCTGGGCTCTCCCAGAATTCCCTAACCCACAAAATTGTGACATACTTAAAAAATGGTTGTTTTAAGCCTTTAAGTTTTAGGATAATTTGTTATACAATAATAACCAGAACAGAATCCTTGGGGAGGCTCCACATATATTATTCAGCACCCTAGAGATCAACTTGTATCCTTATAGCTATCATTCACCTCGCTAGAGCAGGGTGGTACACATGTGAGAAGAGTAGGGCTGATTCATTCCAGCTAGTTATGGCCCAATAAATGTTGTTTCTCATCTTGTGTGCTGCTGGGCAGTGTAGACCAGAGAACCAGACCAACCTCGGGACACAGAGATTTCAAATAGGATTATATCTGGCACTTGGAACCCAAGAGGACTGAGTCATCCTAGTTTTTTCTTGTGAGTATTGGAAGAGTTAACCACTGAATAGAAATAACATTTCTAATAGAATGGGATAAGATGGAAATTAGACGGAAGACCCAGACTATTCATGGTGATGATGGAGTGAGAACCACTGGACTAAATGAACATAATGACACAGGGCAGATGCCTTTTCTTTCTCATCCTAATGGTAGGTCCAGAGAAATATGATCGCAAATATCGACTGGGGGTGGGAGGAAGAATGAGAGAAATTCGAGCAGAGAACAAGAGGATCTAATCATTGTGTGTATTCTTGGAATTTCTGGTTCAAGCGACTGGAAAGCATCTTAACAACATTTAAAATTTTTCTGAAAACAACTGAAGGAAACAACTCAAGAATAAAATAATGACAAGATAATTGCCTAATAAGAAAACCCTGGGGCAGGGTATTAAGAAACTTCCATTTCAGTCCCAACACCTTGCAAATGATTCGACTTTTTTTTTTAATTAAATGTTTTTACATTTTTATTTATTTATTTATTTTTGGCCGCGTTGGGTGTTCGTTGCTGCGTGCTTTCCCTAGTTGCGGTGAGCAGGGGCTACTCTTCATTGCGGTGCATGGGCTTCTCATTGCTGTAGCTTCTCTTGTTGCGGAGCGTGGGCTCTAGGCACGCTGGCTTCAGTAGTTGTGGCTCACGGGCTCAGTAGTTGTGGCTTACAGGCGCTAGAGTGCAGGCTCAGTAGTTGTGGTGCACGGGCTTAGCTGCTCCGCGACATGTGGGATCTTCCCGAACCAAGGCTCGAACCCATGTCTGCTGCATTGGCAGGCGGATTCTTAACCACTGCGCCACCAGGGAGGCCCTTGACTTCTTCTTAACTCTGTTTTCTTGTAAAATGATACCTTAATGGAAATTATGTGGGTTGAATTGCAGGAGAGGAGATTAAGAAGTGGCTTAGAAAGAAAAAGAAATAATGTAGGATTAAGATATACACCTACCAACTCTTGAGAAGTTTGGAATAGAAACTCTTCAAACAAACAACCTCTTTAAAAAAAAATTAAGATAAATCACTCTTTTACTATTATATAAAATCTGATTATTAAATTTATATAAACAATTAACTGTGGGGACTTCCCTGGTGGTCCAGCGGTTAAGATTCCGTGCCTCCACGGCAGGGGGCACAGGTTCGATTCCTGGTCAGGGAACTAAGATCCTGCATGCTACACAGCACAGCACCCCCCAGAAAAAACCAAAACTGTGGTTAGATAATGAAAGGCAGTAAATGAACCAGAGAGGCACATAAACAGCAACATTGTCTAAGAAGAATTCAACAGCTAGACTCTTTCTGCTGTGTCTTGGGCTGGGTGTAATCCCCCTACAATGAGATGAAGGCCAAGCCAGCTGCCCTTCTGGGGTTTAGGGACACAAAGGAGCCCCAGGAAGTGGCCACAGTGGCACTGGCTAAGAGCAGCTCTCCTGGGCTGATAGTCAGCTGCTGTCACTGAGTGAAGATTCTTAAGTACATCCTCAACAGCAGAAGCCGTATCTTTTGCCTCGCAGGCAATGCCAGTGGAGACAGCAGTGTGTCTCAGAGTGTGCTCTGTAGCCTCTTAGGGTGCTAAGTATGTGGAATCCTGGGAGCCACCCAGACCAGCTAAATCAGAACCTCTGAGCTGGGGGCCTGGGAATCTGCATTTAGCAGGCACGCTGGGTGCTTTCCCTGTGCATCCCACAGTTTCAGGTCTGCTGCTCTGCAGTCCCTTGCATGTGACTATTCCCAGATACTCCACGTGTGCTCCAGCCTCAGTTCCTTTGTTTGCTGTTCTCCCTCCAGGAACGCCCCACCCCCTCTACTTCTTCACCACATGGGCCAAGATCCACTGGCTTCGTGGAGCCATCCCCAGCTTCTTGATCTCTTTTCCATAAACTCTAATTATGCTACTTAATCCTGCCTTATCCTATTTTGTAAGCTCTTTGATATGGATAGCAAATCCCCCTTCATGGCCTAATTCCATTAATTCCTGCCCAGGGCAGAAAGATCCCACCTCAAATGGTTCCCCTTTCTGGCAAGACCTGTCTCCCAGCCATCTTTTATTTTGAGGAAGTGTTTTTACTTCTCATCTTCCAAGACAGAAGGAAAGGTGGGCCTACAGGCCACCTCCACCATTGTATTGGGTTTCAGTGATTGGACCTCAAGAAGCACAAGACTTCTTCCACCACTATTGATTGTTTTGGAGGTTTTTTCTCCTACATTATCCTCCTCAGCATCAAAATCAATTTAAACTGAAGACTTAATGTTTCTGTTTTCTCCCAAGTACCTACGAATTTCCTTAAGGGCTGATACCTAGACTTATAATTCTTACATAACTCTTCCATCCTACACGTTTATTGTTGCCTGCAGGACCTCTTCTATGGGAACTGCCGCTTCCACAGCTATGCCATGGTTCCTTTATGCCCTTTTGTGCAACATGGCCCTGGGCTCCTGGTCACAGCTGATTGGGCTAGAGGCAGGCACCTGATCCAAAGCTGGGTTTGCCAGGGGTTTTTTTGTTTTGTTTTGTTTTTGTGGTACGCAGGCCTTTCACCGCTGCGGCCTCTCCCTCCGCAGAGCACAGGCTCCAGACGCACAGGCTCAGCGGACATGGCTCACAGGCCCAGCCGCTCCGCGGCATGTGGGATCCTTCGGGACCGGGGCACGAACCCACGTCCCCTGCATCGGCAGGCGGACCCTCAACCACTGCGCCACCAGGGAAGCCCGGTTAGCCAGGTATTTTGTAAACTTTTCTCTTAGGGAATTTTGTAAACTTGGGAGATATTTGAATGAACCCAGAAGGTATTTTCCCCATGTGGACAAAAAAGTCGAGGAACCAACCTACAGAAAGAGAGAAGGATGCTATAGAGGCAGATGCAGAGGGAGAAGCATGTGAGTGATGGAGAGAACTCGGATGGTACTGTACAGTTGACTCCTGAACAAGGCGAAGGCTAAGGGTGCAGAGTAGTTGAAAATTCAAGAATAATTTATGGTCACCCCTTGGTATCTGTAGTTGCTTCTTAGCCTCAGATTCAGCCAAACACGGATTGTGTAGTACTGTAGTATTGACTACCGAAAAAAATCCAAGTGGATCCCTGCGGTTCAAACCTGTGTTGTTCAAGGGTCAAGGGCCTACCCCTGGGTATCTTGGAATCAGAATTTTCAGAATAAAGTCCCTGTTTCATTCCAGCTAGTTCTGGAGGCTACGAGGAAGTCTGGGAAGAAAAAAAGGGCAAAAGGGGTTTGTGGATGGCTTTTAGGTAGCCAAGCCACAGGGTCTAACAAAATGTGTATTATCTCATTTAATCCCCCAAACAATTACGTGGTTTTTTAAAAAATCCATTATTATTACTATTCCTGTTTTAAAGGTAAGAAAATCAAGGCTTAAAGAGGTCAAGTAACTTATCCCAAAGCCACTTGACTACTAAGGGCAGAGGTGGAGGTGGGATTGAGGCCAGGTCCTTCTGTCTCCACCACGCTGAACTGCCTTCAGGTGAGGACCAGTGGGTGTGATACTTTCATTCTTGCTCCCATAGTTTCAGTCTGGACTAGGGAGATTTGAATGAATTCTACAAGTCAACCCTGCATCTTTGAGTTGTCCCCAGCTACTTGGCAGAGACCGTGATTTGTGCTGCCCTCTAGAGGAAGTATGGAACAACGAACTCGTAACTGCGCAGCATCCCTAGGAGCCGGAGCTGATTGTCCTGAAAAGTGGAAGCAGCTGGGGGCAGCAGTCCTGAGAGTTCCACTGCCAGCCAGGGCAGCTCACATGGGCAACCCGCACCACAGGCAACGATGAAGGTCCACTCTAGCAGTGCCAACCACAGCCACCATGAGAGCACAGCAGGAGGTGCCTTTGAGAAGAGTCCACCCTACCAGCATAAGTTAGGGTTGCCCTTGATACCTGAGATGGGCTTGTGCAATGGGGGTGAGGGGAAGGGGCAGGAGAGGTGAGGGGAAGGTAGAGACCATGTTTAAAAGGGCAAAACCAGTGGGAATGGAGGGAGGTTCAGGAAACATTTTCTTTTCCAGGAACAAAAGCTTCTTGACCAGGAGCATAGAGACCTCTGAAAGAGGGTAATGCCTCAACACATAAGTGTTTAGTCAAAAGGGATGGGCCCTTGGCCTTCTCCTTTTGCATTTAAAGAAACAGAAGTCCAGGAAAATTAAATAATATTAGAGTTGAGTTTGAGTCCAGAAATCCACACCAGAATCCAAGGTCTAGTAGATCTTCCTCCACTTCACAGGGTGATCATTTCTCTGTGTATCTACAGAATAAATTTAAAAATTACATGTATTGGGGCTTCCCTGGTGGCGCAGTGGTTGAGAGTCCGCCTGCCGATGCAAGGGACACGGGTTCATGCCCCGGTCTGGGAGGATCCAACATGCCGTGGAGCGGCTGGGCCTGTGAGCCATGGCCGCTGAGCCTGCGCGTCCGGAGCCTGTTGCTCCGCAACGGGAGAGACAACAGCAGTGAGAGTCCTGCGTACCGCAAAAAAAAGAAAAAAAAAAAAAGAAAAAAAATTACATGTATTGTCCTCAGCCACTTCTCATACCTGAGTAAATGTACTCATCACTACCCCCCAAGTAGAAAGAATCAGTAATACGGAAAGAAACTTTTAAAAGTTTCATCTCTAAAAAACAATTTAGGATATTCAGGGTGAGTGCTGAGCTGTTTTAAGGTCCTGAATATACTTGAACCATCAACATTATTCATTCTTACTTCTTTGCTCTTCAGTAAAGGCTAGGATGGCTTTAACGATCCAGCTGTGCTCCTTGGTATGCCCACCGAAGGACACCCTCGTTACATATGTTCCCTGCCCTCAGGAACACGCCAAGTGTGATTTCTCTTGCAGAATCTTGCTGCGCTCTCCTTGGATGCCTTGAGGCAGCTGCAAACTCAAGTGCCCCTGCAGTTCCTGGGTCCTTGTGAATGTCGCCTCAGCTCTGGCTGGCAAGGGAACAAGCCAGATGGTTCTAGGAGGCCTCAGCCCACAACTTCCAAGTCACGAGCAAGTCTCTTTTCATTTCTAGGGATTTTAAAAAGACAAGGGAGTGGAGAGAGACCTTTTAATTTTCCCCACCTTCTTTCCCTGACACATCCTCGACCATAAAATCTGATGAAAGGAATAAAGAGACAAGGGTGAGTGGAAGGAAATTTCCACCTCCTCAGAGAATATTCAAGTTGTTTAAAAGGGCAAAGAGCTCCCTGAAAGGAAATACTATTGAAGGGATGAATAAAAATATTTGAAATGATCCAAAGATTATTTCTTTTAAAAATGACTGCTGGAGTAACATGTGCTGATGCCTACATAAGAAAGGATCAAAAGGATGGGTGAACCAGGACTTTCAGTCCTCCTGGAATTTTTATGGAGCCCATGTTAATAAGAAAATCATCAGAAAGCCAGGAATAGCTTGAGCAGCTCAATGGAGTATGTTTCAAAAGAAGATACCTATGAGAAGGACAAGAAAATCTGTGATGGTGCTTTCAATTAAAACGTTATTTAATGTGACGTATCAGCAGCTATAGGCTACTGCCTCTCACATTTATAACTCTAGTTCTGACCTTTTCTCTGACCCATGGATTTCTAAATATCATGCTTTAAGTGTTGTATAACCTCTTAGGTGCAAATTTGAATATGTCTCTGCCTTCTGAAAATCCTTCAGTGGCTCCTTATTGCCTACAGAATAAAGCCCGAGCTCCCGAATGTATCACCCAAAGCCCCTTGTGACTGGTCTTCATTCTCTCTAGCTGACGTTGGTGCCTAAACCCTGGATTGTCTCCCTGCCCCAGGCCCCCATATCTTCATGGCTTCAGAAGCTCAAGGAGGCTTCCTAGTAGCAACATGCTTTCTACCCTTTCTAAGATCAGGTAAAGCCAGTTAGCGATTTGGCCACTCCATCAGGATGGAGCCCTAATTCTCCTTTGCTATTAAACTTTGTTCATTTATTCCACAAACATTTATTGAGTGCCTTGCTTGTGTTAGGAATTATGCTAGAAAGTGGAGATCTAAGAGGAAACAAGACACATGTCATGCCTAAGAGTTTATATACTGAGAAAACTATGTGTATTAGTTTCCTATGACTGCTATACCAAATTACCACAAATGTAGTGGCTTAAAACAGCACAAATCTCTTGTCTTGCTGTTATAGAGGTCAGAAGTCCAAAGTGGGTTTCACTGGGCTAAAATCAAGAAGTCAGCAGGGGGGCTTCCCTGGTGGCGCAGTGGTTAAGAATCTGCCTGCCAATGCAGGAGACAAGGGTTCGAGCCCTGGTCCAGGAAGATCCCGCATGCTGCGGAACAATTAAGCAGCAACAATTACGCAGCAACTACTGAGCCTGCGATCTAGAGCCTTCGAGCCACAGCTACTGAAGCCCGCCTGCCTAGAGCCTGTGCTCCTCAACAAGAGAAGCCACTGCAGTGAGAAGCCTGTGCACCACAACAAAGAGTAGCCCCCGCTCACCACAACTAGAGAAAGCCTGCACACAGCAGCGAAGACCCAACACAGCCAAAAATAAATAAATAAATTAATAAGTCAGTAGGGCTGTAATCCTTCTGCAGGCTCTAGGGGAGAATCCATTTCCCTTGCCCTTTCTTGCTTCTGGAGGCCACCTACACTGCTTGGCTCATGGCCCCTTCCTCCAGTGTGAAGCATTTCAACTCTCTCTCTGACTCTGCTTCCAGGGTCAGTCCTCCTTCTCTAACTCTAACTCTGACACTTCTACCTCCCTTTTTTTTTTTTTTTTTTTTTGTGGTCCGCGGGCCTCTCACTGTTGTGGCCTCTCCTGTTGCGGAGCACAGGCTCCGGACGCGCAGGCTCAGCGGCCATGGCTCACAGGCCCAGCCGCTCCGCGACATGTGGGATCCTCCCGGACCGGGGCACGAACCCGCGTCCCCTGCATCGGCAGGTGGACTCCCAACCACTGCGCCATTAGGGAAGCCCTACCTCCCTTTTATGATTGCATTAGGCCCACTTGGATAATTTCAGGATAATCTCCCCATCGCAAGATCTTGAATTTAATCACATCTGTAAAGTAACTTTTGCCATGTAAGGTAACATAGACACAGGTTCCAGGCATTCAGACCTGGAGAGCTAGTCTGCCTACCACACTCTGCTAGCCCTTTTACTTTGTCTTTAAAACAGCACTCTGCTCATTCGGCAAGCATGCGAGTGTCTACTATGTGTCAGGCACTGTTCTAGGTGCTGGAAATGCAGCAGTAATAAAGCAGACACTCTAGGTGAGAGGTAGACAGTAAACCGGCCAACAGGTAAACACTATGTCTGGGGGTGATAAGGACTCCAAAGAAGAATAAAGTTGGGTGACGTGCCTGGGGAGTATGAGGTTGAGGGGGGGGTTGCTATTTCATAAAGGGTGACTGTAATAATCAAGGTCCAGTTAGGAGAATAGAAACCAGTGTTGGTAATTCAAAAAGAGGGAATTTAACACCGGGAAACTCTTACATAGGTGATGGAAGGGTTGAGAAGCTAACCAGGATGATGAAGCAACCCAGAGATTCTTAACACTAGAAAGTTGCTATCACCCTTAGCCTAAAGATATTACCAGAGCCTGGGGAAGGTTCTTACCCAATACAACCTGGGGCCAAAGAGGAGACGTATCTGCTGCTAAGACACTGCCTGAGGCACACAGAGAGGAGGAGAGAGGTCTGCCCCTTTATCTGGCCACATTCCTCTCCTGCTTCTCAGTGGCTGAACCCACCCAGCTAGAGGCACCAGACAAGGAAGCCTGGGAAACACAACCCATGGGGGGATCCACTCCCAGTAAGATATCACAGGAGGAAAGACAGCAGGCAAGAGCAAGACAACAAATGACCAACATGGTTGCCTTGGAACAGACACCTCAAGGAACTCAGAGAGTGAGTCATGTAGACACTTGGGGAAACAGTTTTCCAGGCAGAGGGAACAGCAAAAGCAAGGCCTGGAGGCAGGAGAGTGCCTTGTGAATTCAAAGAACAGAGAGATGCGGATATGGCTGGGAAGGAGAGAGGGAGGGTGGGAGGAAGGAGATGAGGCCAGAGCTCCAGACGAAAGTCAGAGAATGAACAGCTTTCCAGGCCAGAATGGGGACTTTGGCTTTTTCTCTGAGTGTGATGAGAAGGCCTGGAAGACTTTTGAGCAGAGAAGTGACCTGATCTGAGTTGCTTATGCTCCACACTCTGGTTCTGTGTGTAGAATAAAATATTGAGGGAAAGGGCTGGAATCAGGAGACCAGATAGGGAAACTCTTGTGATAATCCAAGTGAGAAACGGCTTGAATCAGAGAGGGAGAGTCGTGGTGGGTAGAAAATGACTGCATTCTGCACGTATTTTGAAGGAAGAGCCAACAGAATTCATTGCTGGTCTGCTGTGTGATCTGAGAGACACAGAAGAATCAAGGACAACTCTAAGACGTTTGCTCTAAACAAAAACCTCTGAATCTCTGGAAGGGTACCCTTAACTGAGGTAGTGAAAACTGCAGGAGGGCACTGGTTTGAGAGGATTTTCTGGAGCTTTCCAGTTTTAGACATATGAAGTTGGAGATACCAACTACACAACCAGTTGGAAATGTTGAGTCAGAGATGGATGTGTAAGTCTGGAGTTTGGGGAGGCATCTGGACTGGAGATGTACATTTGGGAGTTGTCAGTATATGGATGGCATTTAAGCTATAGGACCTGTGAGACTGCCATGGACTAATAGGAGACCACAAAGAGAAGGTGTCTAAGGACTGAGTTCTGGGGACTTCTATGTTTAGAGATTCGATACGGAGAAGGCCAGAAGGGTAGGAAAAGAATCAAGACAAAAACTCTTTTTTTTCTTAAACTTAAATTTAGTTATTTATTTATTATGTAGAAAAGACAATTTTTAAACAATTTTATTGGCGCATAGTTGATTTACAATGTTGTGTTAATTTTTGGTGTACAGCAAAGTGATTCAGTTATACATACACATGTATTCATTCTTTTCCAGATTCTTTACCCATATAGGTTATTAAGAATACTGAGTAGAGTTCCCTGTGCTATATAGTAGGTCCTTGCTGGTTATCTAGTTTATATATAGTAGTGTGTGTATGTTAATCCCAAGCTCCTAATTTACCCTTTCCCCCCACCCCACGTTATTTATTTTTTAAATTTAAGTATAGTTGATTTACAATGTTGTGTTAGTTTCAGGTGTACAGCAAAGTGATTCGGTTATATGTACATATAGTGGGTTGGCCAAAAAGTTCGTTCGGGTTTTTCTGTACGCTCTTACTCCAGTGAACTTTTTGGCCAACCAAATATAAGTATATGTATGTATATATACATATTCTTTTTCAGATTCTTTTCCCATATGGGTTATTACAGAATACTGAGTAGAGCTCCCTGTGCTATACAGTAAGTCCTTGCTGTTTATCTATTTTATATATAGTAGTGGGTATAGGTTACTCAAGACAGACTCTTAATCCAGAAGCTATGTGAAGAAATTGTTTCAAGGATAAGAGTGATCAACCTCTCCCCAGTGGCTGAGAAGTTGGGTGAGGTGAGGATAGGAATTGCCTACTGGATTTAGCAATGAGGCAGTCACTAGGGACCCTGAGAAGACCTGTTTCTTCTGGAGTGGTGGGCGAGAATGGCTGCTCAGAGAGGATTCAAGACAATGGAAGGGGAGGAATTGAAGATAGCAAGTGTGGAAAAACCTTTTGAAGAATCCAGTGACGAATTGAAACAGAGGGAGATATGGAATCTATGAAATGTTTGATTTTTTACCAAGCAGATATTAGAGCATGCTTGTAAGCACTCAGAAACAATTCCAATAGAAAGGGAAATTTTCCTGATGCAAGAGAGAGGTGACAGTTGCTGAATCAATGTCCTGGAGTCAGAGGGGATGGGACGGGTACACAGGTGGAGAGGTTAATCTTGGCTAAGAGCACTGAGAGTTTATCCTAAGTGCCAGGAGGACAGAAGAGTACATGCAGACAGATGCAGGTGGGTTAGTAGATAGAGACGTAGGGATGGAGTGTGTGCTACGTTCTCTTCTGGTTGCCTCTATTTTACCAATGAAAGATGCATGGCGGTTATCTGTGAGTAATAAGCAGGAGGTTTGATGGAGGAGGAGAAGGTATGAAATAGTCCTTTAGAAGAGTGGGAGGGTGGACAGGAAGTGTAGTAGCTTTGCTGAGGAATGTTCGTTGATTATACAGTAGTTGATGTTTTAAGCATGTAATAAATAATGTAAATGGGAGAATGAGGTGTTCTAAGAAATCTAGTATTCAGGTCAATAGAATTATATCACCTAGGGCTGAAACAATAAAATCCTAAAAGTGAAACAGCACTGGATATAATTTAATCTTGGATGATTTGAGGAGCACTTTGGTCCTTCTTTATGGTTGAGTCATTTCTCTGAATATTAGTTAGTAATGCCCTATAGCTGTATAGCCAATAACAGGAAGTTCTGAACTGATGATAACAGGCTGGGTAGACCAGATTTTAACTGTAAAACATGCAAATGTGAATCGATGTTTATAATATTAATAAAAACGTATATTTTCCTTGCTTGGTAGGCCTTTGTGTCAAAATTCATTCCATATTTGATATGTTAGGGTGCATTGTTGAGTAGAAGCGAATAACCAGAGGAAGGTGAATTCAACCGAGCTTTAACAAACTGAGAAGTTAATAGGGAGGGAGCTCGTATCAGAGAAAAGGTTACATGTCCCTTGAGCGTGTCGGGGAGGGGGCTGGGCAGAAGTGGATAGACAGCCAACAGATGGAGTGGGCAGGAAGTGGCTGAGATCTAATCTGTGCTTGACAAACTCTCTAGTCTCACTTTCCCTCTTCTGCTGCTCCTTGTCTGCTATTTTGAAACCCCAGGAAGGTCAGGGAAGATGCAGACAGAGTGCCTTGACCCAGAGAACCAGGTAGTTGAAACCTCAGCTTTGGTGAATTTTGCCTTTTATTTCCTTCAGACATACTGCTGAAAGTTCTGCCACCAATGAGGGGTAAATAGTAGCCTAGGGTCTTGAAAGAGCAGTTTTAGAACCCTCGGACAGTCTTTACTCTTCCACTATGCCTGAAGGTTAGGGAGATTATCTTTGTAATTTGAGGCCAATACCCATCTCTTGAGCCTCATAAGAAACACTGAAAAAAGTTAATAGATTTGGCTAGTACTTGGGTCAGTGTTTTCAAATGGATCAAATGGCTATCTGGGAGTCATAAAACAGGTGGTTCTGAAATTGTACTGGGTTGGTGGATACAGATTGGCAGCCATCCTTTAAGGGCAAAACTATGTTAAAAGCCGAGCCAGGGCAAATGAACAAGTGATTTACAATAGTGTGCTATGTTATGAAAGGTAGCTCCTGAAAACAGATCAACAGGATTGATGGTGATGCTCCAATGTGTTTCTTTGTAAAACTTTGATACTAAAAATACCAGTCTGTGAATTTAAGACTCACCCTTCTTCTCCTCCTTCCTTCCTTCCTTCCTCCCTCCCTCCCTTCCTTCGTTTCTTCCTTCTTCCCTTCCTTCCCTCCCTCCTTCCTTCTTATAGTTATTTTGGTGGGGGTGTGGATGTATTTAGTTTGGGTCTTTGAGTTAGCATATTTATTAAATAACAAATCTGTTTTGAGTTAGTGTAAAAGTAAATAACAATGGATTCCCTTTGAAATTACTGTAACATGGTCAATTTTTAAAAATTAATTAATTAATTAATTTTTGGCTGCGTTGGGTCTTCATTGCTTCATGCTGGCTTTCCCTAGCTGCGGTGAGTGGGGGCTACTGTTCATGGGGTGGCTTCTCTTGTTGCAGAGCACAGGCTCTAGGCACTCAGGCTTCAGTAGTTGTGGCATGTGGGCTCAGTAGTTGTGGCTCGCGGGCTCTAGAGCACAGGCTAGTAGTTGTGGCTCACAGGCTTAGCTGCTCCGTGGCATGTGGGATCTTCCCAGACCAGGGATCGAACCCGTGTCACCTGCATTGGCAGGTGGATTCCTAACCACTGCGCCACCAGGGAAGTCCCTGTTGTTTTTACAGTTGAGACAAGAGAACTTGAAAAGCAACTTGTCAACATGTAGCTGAACTTTGTGAAACTGACCTACTGTAAAATGAAACATTTAAAAAATTCTGTTTGATGTAAAAGGAAAATATCTGTTATTTACTGGAAATTTGTATAGGTCTAAGAGCCACAGAATTTTAAAGCTATAATGACCTAACATGTGGGCTACCCCTCATTTTAGAGATGAAGAATCAGAAAGATTAAATAACTTCTCAAGGATACTCAATTATTAGCAACACAGAAAAACTCAAGCCGTAGTTTCCTGACTTTGTCTAGTGTTTTTTATCACTGTATCACTATATCACTAGGTTTCTAACATAAAAACTTTCACCGACATGACATTTAAGCTTGCATGTAACCTAAAAGAATCTTTATGTACTTTTTGGGTTTCTAGTTCCAAGGGATTGATTTAAAAAATGGTTTCCCCGTATTTATGTAAATAGAGATGGAATTTAAAAAAAATTGAGATATAATTCACATATCATGGAATCTATTATTATTATTATTTTTTTTCGGTACGCGGGCCTCTCACTGTTGTGGCCTCTCCCGTTGCGGAGCACAGGCTCCGGACGCGCAGGCTCCGCGGCATGTGGGATCTTCCCGGACCGGGGCACGAACCCATGTCCCCTGCATCGGCAGGTGGACTCTCAACCACTGCGCCACCAGGGAAGCCCCATGGAATCTATTTTTACTCATTCATTTTGACATCGAAAGTTTAAGCTTAACTTCTATTAACAGTATCCATTTTATTTAGGCAGTGAGTATATAAAACCCCCAAAGAAAAGTTTCTACAATCAAAAGAAGAAACAGGGGATGAGAAAATGTCATCTTCATTCTCAACAGCATTTTGGAGTAGGTAGGATGGTATCTGAAGAAGCTTAATGATTACCTGGTCCCCCATGGTGAATAGGGTTTTTATGACACAAAGATGGAGAAAGAGAAAGGAGGGATTGTAACTCTTGAAAAATAGGTAATTCTGTGTGAACAGAAATGGAAGGATAGTTTAGCAAAGTCAAAAGCCAAACTGTGGAGCAGAAATTCATAGTCTAAGCATAAGTACTTTCCAGGGTAGGGTGAAAGTACTGAGGACACGTACAGCTTGTGGCGTTCATTTCCCACCATAGACATTAAGTAAATACCTACTATGTACCAAGCCTGTGGAAGCGCTGAGAATACAAAGATGGATAAGGCAGGTCCTCAAGGAGCTCAGTCTGGTGGTGGCGGTGGTGATGGGGGGGGGGGGGGGGGGGGAGAGGGAGCGTACGGAGTGGGTGAGGGGTGGGGGATGAAATTAGACAGGAAGGTCGAAAAACTGAATATATGGTAGGAAATTGGGGGTTCAGATATGTGCTGACTTCTATGGCAGAAATCTGTCCCAGAATCTCTTAAATAATTAGCCTCATTTGCCAGATTTAGCCAGATATCATGACGCTGGTCTTCTCCAGATGCCCTCTCAAATAGGTTCTAGCTTCTAGCCCTTGCTTTCCCCACCATTAGGGCGTCGGGCAAGGGAGGGGGCAGGTTGCAAACGACACCCACGTTTGCTGCCTGGGCTCTCTGCAGGAGACAGGAATCCAGGGCTTTGCCGTCGTCATAGCAACTAGGAGTTCCGCGGTCCCCCACCTTCCTCTAATTCCTTCCACTTCCCCCGCCGTCTGGGCTGAGCTGCCTCTTCTCTCGCGAGATTTGAGCGCAGAGCTGAGCTGCACAGCGGTGATCTCACCCGAGAGTTGGAGAGGGAGTGAAGGAGGGGAAGGAATGGGGCGGGGAGGGGAAGGGCGAGGGAGGCGCCGCCACCGCCGGCAACTTTGTGAGCGAGTTCACTGTGTGCGTGAGCGAGTGAGCAAAAAGTCAGAGCGGCGCTGAGTCTCCGGGAGGAGGGTCCCCGGGGAGGGCCAGGTCTGGGCTTCAGAGGCCGGCCCCCGCCAGCCACTCCACCCTCTCCTGCTTCCGTGGCTCCCTCCCCATTTCCTCCCCCCACCAATCCTCCCGGGCCTTCCCGCCCCCTCTGCAGTTACCTGTCCCCTCCCCCACTCGGCACGCATCTCTCCTTTCCCCCGCGTCCACTTCGGACTTTGGCCGCGGCCGCTCAGTCACACCGCGTTCGCCGGCCCTCTCAGCTTTTTCTCTTGGAGGCAGGCGGGTGGGATGGGGAGCGCTGAGCCTCGGAGGCGGCGCGAGTGGGGACCCGAGCGCCCAGACAATAGTTGATGCCCGGGGACTGGGGCACCTCCGCCCCCACTCCGCCGGGAGCGCGGCCCCTGCCGGCTGCTCTCCAGCCTGCATTCCGCGTCCCCTTCGGAGCCAGGCTCGGGAGTTGGGCTGATTCCGCCCCCGCCTCCCCCGGGTCCCCCTCCGCTCAGCGCCCGCCCCTGCCTCGCCGCCTGCGGTTCTCCGCAGAGCAGGCGGCGAGTGAGCGCGCGCCGACCGTCTGTAAGGTTTCTTTTTTACCCCAGGGAGAGCGCGCGGCGGACGCGCCCCGGACGTGCGGCGGCACCGGGAGGCCGGGCCGAGCGGTAAGTGGCTCCCGCGCCCCGGGTCCGGGCAGGGGAGCGGGGGTGCAAGACTGTTGACAGCCCGCACCCCATTTCTGGCCGGGGCTCGGGTCCAGGGCATGGAGCAGGACGCCGAGAGGCCGGTCAAAGTTTTATTTCCGATTTGGTGGCGTGCTGATAGCGCAGCCCGGCGGGGGGCGAGTCCGAGCTGCACTGCGCCCGGCGCGCGCGGGCGCGCGCACCTCGGAATCCGAATCTGCACAACTCTCCGCCAGGCGTCTGTGAGAGAGGCCAGGAGACCCGCGACCCCTTGGGGTGGCTGCGCCCACCAGGCTGCTCTCGTCTCCACCGGGAGACTCTTCCAGTTCAGTCACCTGGGTGAGCGCTTTGCAGGCTATGCCGGAGGGACAGGCCGAGAGGTTTGATCGTGAGAAAGGGGGAAGAGCAGCTCGTTGCCCGCGGGTGGTTCGTTTCTCTCCCGGGGTCTGGGGGAAGTGAAAGCCGGAGCTGCTCAAACCTGCTTTTCTTGGAGTAAGTAAACCACAAGAGGGGTGGGAAGGCGAGAAGGTACTGCAAAAAAGAAGTTTTTCTCCTTCGCCCCATCTGTTTCCAACTTCTATCCTGACCTTAAAGGGTATTTGCCAAGCTCCCTATCGCTCCACGGCATTTCTAGGTGGACAAGTAATCTTGTTGGACAGGTTGAAATTTCATTGGGTTCACCGTTTGGAAAACATAGGCAAGGGAAATGGCTCACTTTCAAGGAAGATGTTTGAGTTGTTGATGCTTGTTTTGAAGAGAAGCTTTGGGGCCTGATGGATCCTAGACTGCATTTACCTTACAGATCTTATTTATTATGACGGGTATTTTAGAGGCAGCACTTACTGAAATTCTTACTACCTGCTAAACGATTACATTTCTAAACTGGGAGCCAGTGACGCGATGCAAATTTTAGAGTAAAGGTGTTGACTTTAATCAGGTTCCAGGTCTATCTGGATGGACTGGGGTTGGCGTTTCCTCTGTAAAGCAAACCTTTCATGTTGAAACTCTGACTCAGACTCTTAAAGACATTGTTTTTATACTGGTACTCTGTGGGAGTTAAGTGTCAACTTTCTCTCGTTTTCTCATATGGAATATTCATCCAAGGCAAAGATTCTCTGACTTAATCTTTTGGAAAAGTACAAGATGAAGTCCTATACAATCATTCTCTGCACCCAGTTTAGTAACAGTATTTTCTCTAAAATCCTGATTTAATGACCTTCACCTTCCCCCTTAATTTTTTGAAAGCTGCAATTAAGCCACCTTTACCAGGATGAAAAAAAAAAAAAGCCGATGGAAATAATATAGAACAGTAGAAACAGCAGTAGTCTCAGATAAAAGGTTTTCATAAAGAAGTTTATGGTCACTGAAGTGTCTGACTACTAGATGACATACCAGTTATTAACGAGAATATTAAAACTTTTTTCCTATGGAATAAATTATACTCAGGCATTAGCAATTAACAGTGCATTCAAAATGATTTGGGTGATGATTTGCACGTAAATGGCTAGGGGCAAAGTAAGAGATTTTGCCAGATGAATGGTATTATGTGGCTGACAACTTATTTTCTTATCTCTTTATGCTTAAGTAAAGGAGTCCTGAAGTTGACTGTATCATTAGATTTCTCTAGTTGACTGAGAGAACAAGTTTGGCAAGTGGCTCAAGACAGTCAGTAGGTGTTGCTGTTAGCTTCTCTGCGGTTCCTGGTACTGCTCCTTGAGTTTGAAATTGCAGTTCTGGTGCAGTGAACTTTTTAGAGCTGAAGTGTCAGTATTAGTTGTGAGTTCATCGTAGGATTCTGTGACAAGGTTGACTTGAACTCCTGGTAATAATTGCAGTAATAATTGCAAAGCAGCTCACTGAAATTTTATATGACTTTCTTACTTACATACTTTTCCTGACTTTCTTAACTTTGCTTTTGCATTGAATTAGGTGTGTAATTTTGGTGTAGGTCTCCCCACCCCCACCTGCCAGCCCATCTTGATTTTTTTAACAACTTTTAAAGTACACCTTCTAGTAATTTTATTTTTAAAATTTTTTTATTTTTTAAAATTTATTTATTTATTTATTGGCTGCATTGGGTCTCCGTTGCTGTGCGCGGGCTTTCTCTAGTTGCAGTGAGCGGGGGCTACTCTTTGTTGCGGTGCGCGGGCTTCTCATTGCAGTGGCTTCTCTTGTTGTGGAGCACGGGCTCTAGGCGCGCGGGCTTCAGTAGTTGTGGCTTGCGGGCTCTAGAGCGCAGGCTCAGTAGTTGTGGCGCATGGGCTTAGTTGCTCCGCGGCATGTGGGATCTTCCCGGACCAGGGCTCAGAACCCGTGTCCCCAGCATTGGCAGGCGGATTCTTAATCACTGTGCCACCAGGGAAGTCCTTCTAGTAACTTTATTGAAGTCATGATTTTGCTTGAGATGAGCGATTCTGTAAACTTTGGAGGATCTTGGTTGACTATGAGTTGGGACGTGTGTCCGTTCTATCTTACTTTTGCAGTTTGAGTTTTTCAATACATGGCTGTTTTCTATCTCTTTGAGCTGTGAAACAGGAGCATGAGAAGAGGCAGAACAGTGTAAGAGTATGGATTCTTTGACTCCATACTTTGAGAATATATGTACGAAAGTAATTTGTAAACCATAGTCTTATTTGCAATTGCATTTTCTTGCTTCCTGATGAACAGATTCATAGATTGTTGGGTTTAGGAGGGATTTTGAGTATAAATCATTTCACCCTTCTTCCCCATTTTACAGATGAGGAAACTGAAGCCCAGAAAGTTGAAGTGATTTTTTTAAAGGGTGTAGAAGAACTAGTCAGTGATCATGCAGTGATTGGAAGGCATGTTTTCAGATTTAACTGTACTCTTTTGCTTTCTGGGTTTTTTTTTCCCCCCTACCTTAGAGTCTTATGTTAAAATTTATTTACTACTCTTTCCCCCCACTCAAGTGTTCAGTATTTATTACATGTCTAAAATGAGAAGAAGAAAAACTTAATGAAACAAAATGTACGTGAAGGTTGAAAAGCCATGAAAACCACACGGATGTAGTGTTTGGTAACTCAGGTTTAGAGTTACTCAAATTACAAAGTTATGGCAAAAGAAATTATGAGTTAGTTAAAGTATTTACATGGTAGAGCCTGTAGGTTGTTTTTTTTTAAAAGGAATTTTGGTTAACTCAGAGCGTAATATACTTATATGTTCTTTAGAGAAGCCAGACTTAATTTGTTGTAGTTGACCACCTTTTTTTTCGCTTCTTAAACTCATTTTTCATTTGTAAAAGAAAGTGGTGTGCCTCCCTTATTTTTGGAACAGTGGCTTCATGTATGGGTTACTGGGGGCAGGGGTAGGAGCTAGGGAGGATCTGTTAGGTGGAGGTATAATTGCACATAAAACAGGACAGTGTTGTAGGAGCTTCCTGTTGAAAACGTGAGTGATTTCTATAGCACCACCCAACTTCCGCTGGGGTAATCTGAGCCAGGAGAGAAGAAACATCTCTGCCCCTTGGGTGACTGCCCTTTAGATGAGGGACTCTCCCTTTCCCGAGGAGGGTAAAGCATTATGTTATTCCTTCAGCACTCACACAAAAAGATCTGTGTCTGTTCCACATACAGTGCTATTTAAAATAGGGGTTTTCTACTATCCCTTTAGATCGACAGTCCAACTTTATATCCATTGCGCTTTTACTGGTTTGGTGTGGGAAATAAATTGGCCTCATTGGATTTTTGTTTTTAGTTTTCTGCTGTGCTTAGCTAATAAAGAAGAAAAAAGCCAAACAAAGCCCACACACTTTGATGGCCCTTTGTTTTCCAAAGGTTTAATACAAATTAAGTTACTTATCCTCAGATGAGAGCTCATTTTTTCTTTTGGTGGGTTTCTGATGAGCTGTGGAGCGAGTCATAGAAACGTGGGAAAGAGCCCCTTTTCTTTGGATCTCTTAAAGGCAGGTGATTTGAGTGAGGGTTAGAATAGCACGAGTGTGACTGGGTTTGTGATCAAGTGGGTAAGAAAATCCATTGGGTGTATCTTTTGAGGGTAAGGACTGGTCCACATCCATTTTCTCCTTTTATTCTGGCCTGGGAGGAGTGAGGTAACCCCAGTTGCAAAGATAACATGAAAGCTTTCTTGAAAATCTAGAGAGATGACACCACAGTGACACAGAGGAATGTCAGGGGCTTCTTTCATTGGACGTTAGTCAACAGTAGTGCATTAGGGGTGTGCCACAGAGGCAGGCGAAGCTGTTTCTCTTGGCCTCCGGAGGTCTGGGATGAGAATTTTCAGCCTGTAGATTTCTAATTTGTTACTTGTCATGTTGCACTAAGTTCTCCCTCTAATTAGGATTGTAGTATGCCTAACTTTAAATTGTGGGAAGTGGGCAATTACATAATGTTAGATTTCCCTTTTTTTTCAATTATGGAGAGGCACGAGGAGAATGTATGCGTGCTGGAGAACGTTGGCCTGCAGAGGGAGGGTTACTGATTTGTACACATACAGGGGTCACTCAGAGGCAACTTGAGCCAACTGGCCATCCAACCGTGGCGGCCACTGGATTCCTTTATTCCTCTCTCCTCCTCCAAAGCAGGTCTTAGGTTAAAAATGAATTTCGCAGACACCAGAGTGAATTTTGGTTATTCCTCTTTTCTCTTTCTGTTTTTTCCAGGAAGCCTTTTACCAAAGCTACAAGTATAGTCATTGGTAGTTTTTTTGTGGCTTAATGTCTTCCTTCCTTTTAGAATGAGTTCCAAACTTCTCGGAATAAAGCTATTTAGAAGTAAAGGACCATGTGCTGAATGACCAGGTTCCTATAATCGAGACTTGACTATGATCAATATCATTTACATTGGCTTTTATATTATGTTTTTCTAATTCATTTTTTTCATATTCTCAATTATTTGCCTAGATAGGGATTCTAGTTTGATATATTCTAAGCTCCTTGCATTTCCTTTAACATCTTAGTTCTCAGAATTATTTGTTTTTACAAGTTTCTTTTCATTTCTTGATGCTTTCAGCAAAGCAACTGTGATAACTGAACTGTGGTATCTCATGCCTTCAAGAAGAGAGGGTACTTATAAGGAGATACCTATAGGATATATAATTATACATTAATAGAATGTTCTAAAATTTTCACCCAGTTTGACTAACTTTTATTCCTTGCTTCACTTGTACATAGTTAGGGAAAAAAATGGAAAGAAGTATTTTCCCATATTTTTGCAAGAAATATAAGTATGTGACTTTTGGGAACCATATTGCCTTTTCTTTCAAAGACTTAGAAAACAAGTGTTCTTACTCTTGAAATGAGGGTTAGTGTGTAGTTGATTTAACTCCTCCCTTTTCCCTAACCATACTTCTGGCTGCCCCAGCGAAGACCTCAGAAGCTTCTGCCAATATATTTTGTCAGAGTCTAACTTCTGAGTAGCTGGAATTTCATGTGTAAAGAGAGGGTGCTCTGTGTGTATATATGTTTGGGGTGGGGTTTGACTCCTGGCTCAGAATGTGCCCTTGGGAAACCTGTTAAGAGGCTTGAGACTGAATGTGGTTCCTGACCCTCATCTCTTTTCCAGTTTGAGAAATGCCTGTGATTCTTCCAAGAGTCTCAGTGTTACTTTTTTTTTTTTAAATTGGCATCTTAGTACTGATCCTTTGTAATAGGAAATGAGGTATAATAATTGCATGACAATAATGTTTCAGTAGATACATGATAGGTTATGGAGAGCTATAGGATTCATAGAAAAGGCCTATTAAAAGTTAGAGCCTCAGCCTAATAATTGCTTTCAGTGGGATTGTTCTGAAGGTCATTTTCAAGGGAGCACTTTAATGCTTGTTCTTTTTTTTTTTTTCTTGTGGTACGCGGGCCTCTCACCGTTGTGGCCCCTCCTGTTGCGAACGGAGCACAGGCTCCAAAAAATGTTTTTAATGCTTGTTCTTTTTTTTTTTTTTCTTGTGCAAGGGAGCACTTTAAAATAGTGGTTTTCAGCGGGTTGGGCCAGGTGTGTGTTTGGGGGAGGGTGGAGGACCTCAGTGAACTCTGGGGTATTACTCTGGGTAGAGGGGTTGGGTGGTTTGAAGAAACTCAATAGGTGATTCTGTTATGCTTCTCTCCCACCCAGTTGAGAACACAATGGCTTTTATGTCATTTTTGGATTTATGCTTGACAGTAAGGTAAAGGGAGGGCCTTCGATCACGTGTACAGTTCCCTTGATTAAAAAAGACAACTTGGAAGAAATTTGGAAATGACTGCCAGCAGGTAAAAGGGTCAGGCTGCTTTGACTCCGGCGGTGGAGGTAGAACGAGTAAATCCAACTTGGTGTTTGCACTTACTTTTTTTATTGGGATAAAAAACACATAGTGTAAAATTTACCATCTTAACCATTTTAAGTATACAGTTTAGTTGTGTTAAGTATATTCATATTGTTGTGAAACAGAAGTCCAGACTCTTTTCATCTTGCAAATTGGAAACTCTACCCATTAAACAACTTCTCCTTTCCCCTCTCCCCATCCCTGGGACTCACCATTCTACTTTCTGTTTGTATGAATTTGACCTCTTTAGATACAGCATATAAGTGGAATCATGTAGTATTTGTCTTTTTGTGACTGGCTTATTCCATTTAGCATAGTGTCCTCAAGGTTCATACATGTTGGCATGTGGTAGGATTTTCTTCCCTTTTAAGACTGAATAATATTACATTGTATGTCTGTATCCCATTTATCCATTCATCCATAGATGGACATTTGGGTTGCTTCTACCTCTTGGCTATTGTGGATAGTGTGGCTATGAACATGGGTTTTCATATAGCTCTTTGAGACCCTGCTGTCAATTCCTTTGGATATATACTCAAAGGTAGGATTTCTGTATCGTATGGTAGCTCTATTTTTACGTTTTTTGAGTAACCTCCATTCTGTTTTTCATAGAGGTTATACCCCACCAGCAGTGTACCAGTGTTATTCCTCATCCTTGCTAACACTTGTTATTTTGTTTCTTTGATAGTGCCATTTAATGGGTGTGAGGTAATATCTCATTGTGGTTCTGATTTTCATTTCTCCGTTGATAAGTTATATTGAGCATCTTTCATATGCTTGTTGGCCATTTGCATATCGTCTTTGGAGAAGTGTCTTTTCAAGTCTGCTCATTTTTTGATCAGGTTATTTGATTTTTTGTTATTGAGTTGTAGGAGTTCTTTATATATTTTGGATATTAGCACCTCATCAGATGCATGATTTGCACATATTTTCTCCCATTTTGTATGTTTTCTTTTTGCTCTTTTGTGTCCTTTGATGCATGAAAGTTTTAAATTTTGATGTAATCCCATTTGTCTATTTTTGCTTTTGTTGCCTGTGCTTTTAGCGTCATATGCAAGAAATCATTGCCAAGTCCAGTGTCATGAAGCTTTCTGTGTTTTCTTCTAGAAGTTTTATAGTTTTAGTTCTTACATTTAGGTATTTAGTCCATTTTGAGTTAATTTTTGTCTGTGGTGGAAGACGAGGATCCAGCTTCATTCTTTTGTGTGCGGGTATCCAGTTTTCTCAGCCCCATTCATTGAAGAGACTGTGCTTTCCCTTTTCAGTGGTCTTGGCATCCTTGTTGAAGACCAGCTGGCCATATACACGATGGTTTATTTCTGGGCTTTCTGTTCTAGTCCATTGATCTGTTTGTCTGTCTTTATGCCAGTACCACCTTTAGCTTTTTAGATTACTTTAGCTTTGTAATACATTTTGAAATCAGGAAGTTTGAGTGACACTTATTTTTAACTTATGCTATTGTAGGTGTTGAGAAATAGAGAAGTAATAGATTAACAATTGAGAAAACAATTCAAAGAATTTTTCATTTTTTGGAGGGGACTAGACCCACTTAAAGAATGAAGTAAGGTGATTTATTTACTTATTTATTTTAAAATTTATTTATTTATTTATTTTTGGCTGCGTTGTGTCTTTGTTGCTGTGCGAGGACTTTCTCTAGTTGCGGCGAGCGGGGGCCACTCTTCATCGCGGTGCACGGGCCTCTCACTGTCGTGGCCTCTCTTGTTGCAGAGCACAAGCTCCAGATGCGCAGGCTCAGTAGTTGTGGCTCACGGGCCTAGTTGCTCCGCGGCATGTGGGATCTTCCCAGACCAGGGCTCGAACCCGTGTCCCCTGCATTAGCAGGCAGATTCTCAGCCACTGCGCCATCAGGGAAGCCCCCGTAAGGTGATTTAAATGGCAGAATGTATGTGAGGCTGTCAATCGGCAACTAGTATAGTAAGAGCTATAGTCTAGCACTTCATTGGATATTGAATCCAATGGCTTGCAAAAGCTTCAAAAAGGTGATGAGGGCTTCCCTGGTGGCGCAGTGGTTGAGAGTCCGCCTGCCGATGCAGGGGACACGGGTTCGTGACCCGGTCCGGGAAGATCCCACATGCCGCGGAGCGGCTGGGCCCGTGAGCCATGGCCTCTGAGCATACGAGTCCGGAGCCTGTGCTCCGCAACGGGAGAGGCTACAGCAGTGAGAGGCCCTTGTACCGCAAAAAAAAAAAAGGTGATAGGCCTTGAATTGGTCTTGAAGATTGGATGTGTACCTCAATGGGTATAAATACCTCAAACCATCTGTGTCAGTTCTATCACTGCACTAAAAAGGGGGTCTTTAATGAAAGCCTCTGATAGTAATCTCAAGATTTTCAATGGGGATCAGTTATTATAAGATCCGTCACTATTTTTTTTTCTTGACACTCTATTGTCTTCCCCATTCCAATCCAGTAGTTGCTGATTTGCCATTTCTGCTCATTGAATAGCAGTGGACCACGTACAGAGTTAGAATACTTAGACACAGTATGGTTTTATTTTCTAGGATGTGCAAAGAACACAAAATTCACCGGGCTGGGTTGTATAGGATGAGTTGAAGGATAGAGATTGAACCCAGAACAGCAAACTCAGTGGCTGCTTTAGTAAGTAATTTAGGCTACTTAAGACATACTTTCTCACCTTCTTAATGAAACTATAAGGATATTTTGGTTGGGTGTATTACTTGAGGGTACAATTGGTAGAATTTCTATGGAGGAAAAATGTAGTATGCTTGCATATAGTAGGCCTATAGTAAAGCGTTGTTTAGTGGTGACCAAATGAATTTAAGTCTACATGGGTGGGTCCATAAGGAGTAATTTACTCATTTATTTCATAAGTATTTATTGACTCTCACTCTATGCCAGGGGCTAGTGGCTGCTTCAAGTGGAAAAGGATGCATGGCTCCTGCCCTCATGTGGCTGCCATTCTTTTAGTGGTTGATGTGGTCCTTCTCAGTGTTCCAGTCCGCACAGCTGGTTGGATTTTTCTTTTTTTTGCCAAAGGCCACCTGTTTTACTTTTGATGCAAAACAATTGTAGTTGTTTATTATGAAAATAGTTCTACATTAAATATTCTTTGTGTGGAGGAAGAAAGAAACACTAGACAATTCTGCCTTTTGGTTTCCAAGGAGACCTGTCTTGGCTAAATTTACTTTATCAAGTGCTTTTCTAAGTAACAGAACTGAAGGAAACTGGCTTTAATGAATTTTGCTTAAGGTTTTCCTGAGGACCCAGATATGGTTTTCAAATCTTCGTTTCCTCTACTTCCAAGCCCTCTCCAAGACCATCTAAACACCTAGTTTTGGCCGATCCTGGATTTTTCCATTAATCATGAGATCTTAAAAGTCATACACCCCTTTCGGATTGTCATTGATTTGTTCATTCATTTAACAGGTCTTCATTGTTCACTTATTATATACCAGGTAACCTTTTCATTTGTAATAGGAAGGTTGAGGGTTGAATTCAGTTTCCTTTAAGGCCAACTGTTAAAATTCTGTGAGTTTATTATTATGGTTTTAGTGAGATTAAGGGCTTTTTTTTTTTGCAGATAGTAGAAGTGTTTTTGAAAGAGCTTAAAAAAAGAGAAATTTAGAGTTTTTGTTTTTAACTCAAACATTTTAGTGGGAAAATTCCTCATTGGTGGATAATTTTAGTATTAATTTCACTCTGATCTGAAAATAATCAACATTTTAACTCAGCTGAAAGTCTTTCCTTGTAATTTTGGCAGGAGACAGTTTTAAAGCTAGCCTTTCTGATGTTACTTGTAACACGCTAGAAACTTAATTCCTGTTTCAGATGATTGGTGTAGTGCCAGCGTGTAGAGATTTAGAAATGCTTAGCACCTCTTCTCCTAGGTGCTCAGTTCTGTGTCTTTTAGAGCCCTTGTCATTTATGTGTGAGGCGGTCTTGAGGTATGGTGACATCATGTCACACGGAAGATCTGCGTACCAGTGCTGTGATAATAAGCTGGCATGCTGCCAAATCCGTAATACTCAGATAACCTAGTGTGAGATTTCATGGCTTTTTTCTTTTTTTAATCTTTATTTATTTATTTGGCTGCGCCGGGTCTTCGTTGTGGCATGGGGGCTCACAGTTGCAGCATGCATGTGGGATCTGGTACCCTGACCAGGGATCAAACCCGGGCCCCTGCATTGGGAGCTTGGAGTCTTAGCCACTGGACCACCAGGGCAGTCCCTTCATGGCTTTATAAAATGATATTTTTATTTTAATTTGTTGTTAGAAATTTGACATAGTATTGATTATGTGTTACAAGTTTCAGTTACGCAGAGTAAAATTTAAGAATTTTCTCTCATGCGGATTGTTGGCTGTTATAAATCTGGTCTCCTGTTACCAAAAGAACATTGGAAGATTTGTGTAGCCCTGGCTCTGTGACTGTGGCCATTTTTCCTTCACTTACTAATCAGCAATATTCAGTAAACACCTTCTAGATGGATGGCAGATACTGTTCTCATCCTGGATATACAGCAGTGAACAACTCTGAGTGATAAGGGAAGCCACTGGAGGGTTTTGTACAAAGGGTTTTGATCTGACATATTTGAGAATAGAATGAGGGTTTGGTCTGACATATTTTTAAAAGACAGAACTCCATTGTGTGGAGAATAGAACTCCATTGTGGGGGCAGAGGTGGAGGCAGGGAGATATTAAGGGTTCTAGCAATGACCTAGGTGGGATATGATGATAGCAGTGGTGGAGGAGATGAGAAGTGCCTGGATTCTGGACTCATCTCAAGTGAGGCTAACATGACTCACAGAAGGGTGAGTGATACGCAGTGAAAGAAAGAGTGGAGTTAAGGGGAACACCAAGGTGTTTGGCCTGAGCAACTGGAATACTGGTGGTGCCAGGTATTGAAATGGGGGAGGCTGGAGGACCAGGTTTGGGTGGAGAATTGAGCTGATGGGTACATGTTGGGTATGAGGTATCTGTGGGTGAGGTCAGTTGGCAGCTAGGCAGGTCCGCTAATCCTCACGAGCTTCAGTTTTCTCATCTGTGTGAAATGGGGAAAGTGTTTGCCCTTCTCAGAATTCTTGAGATCAAATGAGAGAAAAAAAGTTCCAACTTATGAAGTAATGTCCCGTTGTGATGGTATTATTTCTGGAAAGTAGACTGGTTTCCATCTTACATACGCTGTGGGACTGCTTAACCCATAGGCCAGAATGTATTGTGGAAAGTTGGCATTTTCCCTCCAAAGGCTGGTTTTCTCTCTGGATAGATGGAAAAGCTTTCTCTTTGATGCATTCTGTGATTCCTGAGCAGCTTTTGGGAGAACTTGGTATTTTGGTTCCCTCTGGGGTGTCAGAGGGCTTCACTTTGTGTGGAGCCATTGGGGCAGTACATGGTGTGTGGTACCAGACTCGCCCCTTAATAAACATGGCTTCAGGCCAGAGTGATTTTATTTACGTGGGAGGATGTTGTAGTAGGAAAAACCCTGGCTCTTTCCTTTCTCAAAGTCTCTATTATTTTATGCTTTCCATAACTTGGATCAGTTAACAAATAGGGTCTAATAGACCATATTTATTAGGGAGACCATTCTCCTTGTTTCCTAATTCAGAATGCCTATTTACATATTCCTAGGTTTTTTGTTGCTTAAAATTTTCTTCTGGGCAGGTGAAATATGCTAAATATATATTTGAATCCACTGAATTAAAATTCATTTAAGATTCAAGTAAAAGTGTTGACAGCATCAGTCATATTTCAATCAGTGATATTTTGAAGTTATTACACGTCTTTCCTTGGAGGTAGTAGCAAATGGTTGTATCTTTGAAATGCAGTATTTGCTGATAATTGATACCTTCTCAACAGTTAGATGTTTCTTTAGGAACATCTTCAGTCAAGAGATAGGATGGTGGTTCTTGGTTCTTCGGATCCATAAGGCAGTTTGAACAGAAACACTACTGCTCTTTCTTCACTGCCCTCCTGGTTTCATCCTTGGTTCACAAGATTCAGTTGGCATCGGCGGTGTGTGTTCATTGCAGGTTGTGTGACGCAGAAAGAGAAGGTAAAGCCATTTTAAAAGGGTGCCTTTGAGAGCCCGACACATGTAGCGAATGCAACGTTTGATGAATAACTGACCACCTTCTGGGTGTTCAGTGGAAAGAGCAGTAATGGTTTTAACACTGAAGCAAGGCGTCGGGGGAAGAGGAACTATGTTTTTCAGTAGATATTGTGGAGGAGAAATTGCTTGGGTAGTTCTCTGGTATCTTTCAAGTAAGAGGACATCTCTTTATGTTAGGACTTTTCTCAGGTCCTCAGATTTATAAAATAAGTTGACCCATCTGCTCAGTAATTGTTAAGTTACATAATCTTTTTGCTTTTCATTGAATCGGCTTACTATATGTTATTTTATTTCAGCTTCTAAGAAACTGAACTATAGGTATTCAGTACAGTATCACTTGACATAATTGTCTGATAAAACCCTAAGTCTTTGTCTTTCCTTTTGAAGTACGTTTTAGAAAACTTACATCAATTGTACGAAATAATTTGAAAGGTATCTATATATTTAATTCTGTATCTTTTCCATGCCTAATTTTTTTCTCCTAGGAGGAATACAACTTACTAGACTTCCTAAAATCTTTTAGGATTTCCAAATTGCCTAATGACTTTTTATTTGAACTCTAGTCTAATAATCATTTTTACTGGGGAGATAATCTCTAAGCTTCTGAAGTCATAGTACCCATTTATTGCACTCCTAAGGTTTTTTTTTAATAGCCTTTATTGAGTTTTAATTCACTTACTGTACAGTTTTCCCACTTGAAGTGTATAGGTCAGTAGTTCATAGAGTAGTGTAACCAGCACCATAAACAATTTTAGAATATCTTCATCACCCCAAAAGAAGCTCCAGCCCATTTGCAGTCACTCCCCATTTCTCCCCAATCCCACCCCACTTCTCCCCAATCCCACCCCACTTCCCTGCGCCCAGCCCTAGGCCGCCACTAACCTACTGTCCATCTTTATAGATTTGCCTCTTCTGGACGGTTCCTATAAATGGGAACATACGATATGTGTTCTCTTGTGCCTGGCTCATTTCACCGAGCCCTATCAAAGCACTTTAACTTTGGTGGTGATGTTACATATTTCAGAGTCAAAAGCAGACATTCCCTGTCTGCTGACACAGAAACTACAGCCTGTGCTGGGACCAGAGAAAATAGCAAAACCACCTGTTGCCGGGTGCGTTTGTAGAACCGGGAGTGAACTTTGAAGCTTTTGTAAATAAAGTCTCCCTGACACTAATCCACCAATGCACTCGCTACTCTCCACTGCATGGTTGCTTGACTCTCTCTGCCTGACCACTGCCTGCTTCTTCTTGACCATTTCAGATACCTCTGAGAAGTCATCTCTGATTCTTGCCTTTCTTTTACCTTGGGTCTGGTCCAGGAGTAAGCCTTGCCTTTTTCTCTTCGTTTTGAATTGACCGTTTTCAACTTGTCCTCTTTGTTTTATGACCACCATCTGATACAGACCCTTGACCTTTATACCTGGGTGGCTGGAGCAGCTCCTTTCTGACCAGCTTGACTCTTGCTGCCCCAGGCTCCCGGCGTCTTGCCTGATTATTCTTTCTGATGGATCGTTTAGGTACGTGTGCCACCTGGAGGAATTTAAGTGGTTCCAGCACATCAAAACGTGCGCTTTCCTGCCTGCTTTGTGACCTTTCTCTTGGGTCTCTCCTTTCCTGTTCATCTGATATCTTTGGCCTCCCCAGGACTGTAGGACTGTGTTTCTGCCTTCATGTGCAAGGCCTCTGTTCTCTCCTCTTCCCAACTATTTCTGACGTCCTTTGAGCCTTTGTTCATTTTCGATTTTAGTTCCATTCAATTCAAAACGTAGGTGAAATCAGTATACTTAGTTCTTTCTCTCTCTTATCCCCCTCCCTGCGTATCTTGCTCTTCACCATTATTTTGTCTCCCTTGTCCCTGCTGAGGCAATTCCAGCCCCTGAACTCTAGTTTTATCTGTAACTTTCTCAACCTTCAAGGCTCACCTCCTTCATTGCTGTCTTTCTGGTTGCTGTAACTCACCTCAATTTCTCCCTTGTTTGGAATGCTGGTGTACTGTATTGTATACTTAAAGAGCTTACAGCTTAATAATTAATGCCTAATTCATCAAGGATGTTTAACCTGGAGACGACTCAGAAGGAACGTCATCCCTTGTCACAGAAATTGAAAATCAGTCATAGGGAAGTCATCAGTCATAAATTGCATTAGGCAATTTGGAAATCCTTTGTTTTCTCAGACCCCACAGGGTAGAACAATGAGGAAATACAGGTGTTTGAATGAGCATCAGAAAGGACTTTTCTAGAGCTGCATGCAGGTGTGCCAGGCTATGTTCTGTTGCCCATCCCCATGCATTTAGGACCGGGTCATTGTAAAGGCCATTCATACATACAGTTCACGGGGGCTCAGTGAGATGCATGGTTCTCAGTCTCCCTGGAGTATCAGAATCACCTGGGCAGCATTTTAAGTACTCATATTCTCAGTCTTTGGAAAGTTCAGATTGAGTAGTGAAGCCAGGCTTGGAAACTTTTGAGTTAGATAACACTTTTAGGCCCAAGATCCAATGAATGTCGCATTTGTTTGCCAAATTTTTATTGAATGCGTGCATTGTGTGGCAGTGTAAAATTGTGGGTTTTGCTTTCGTAGGACCTCGAGTCAAGGAGGGCATGCAGACAGACCGTGAAACACCCTGTGATTTCTCCTCAGTCAGATGTAGATTCTTTGAGGATAGGAACCATTTCTCATTTTGTTTATTTGACCCAGAGGGATGGGCGCATTGACATTCATTCTTGTGTGGTAAACTGATTAATCTGCTGTTTACTGATTTACTCCCCATTGGAAGGCTTGTTACTGTGTTCTTTAACCAGTCGTTTTCATGCAGCTTAACTTCTCGGTTGAAAAGGAATAACTGTATTCCCAGTTGCATCATGACAGGTTCATCCTTTTGATTTTATTGCTTTCTAGTAATAAAATTTACATTGGCCACCATTTATTGAGGACCCACTGTGCCAGGCACTTCGTGTGACATTATTGCTAATCTTTATAATAAGCCTGCAAGATAGATATTAGGACTTTGAGTGGGAGCCAAGATGTTGAGTTCTTGTTATAGAATTTCTTCTTATACATATTTACAGACATTGCAATAGCCACTGAGCTGGGGAATTGTCTAGTACAGTCTTCCGTTGGGACCAGATGGTTGAAATCATGATTTGGCTGTATGCATAGGATGTGTTTTCTTGTTGGAATGCTAGAAAGCCTGTCTACATATAATAGGGTTGCTATGACCATCACCCTTAAACACTATACCATGCTGATGATGGAAGCTCCCCACCCATTTCTCCAGTGAAAGGCTGGTTTTGCTGGTGTAATTTTTAAGCGTGGTGGCCATGTTGTACCACGGTGGAGAGTCAGGGACAGTTCTTTGTATCTTAAGCGATGATCTGGATTTCCCAGAGCTGGCATGTGACCCATTTGGTGGTCTCTTTCCCTGTATCTGTTGTAGGACTTTGGCCTGTCAACGTGACCTCCACCAGGGCTCCGTTAACAATGGTCATAAATACGTTCCGCTGAACTTCAACCATGCGTTGGTTTTATGGTAGGTTCTTTACTTATACCATCTCATTTTTATCCTTATGGAATTTCTGTGAGGTAGGTGTTATCAGTATTTAACAGATGATGAAGCTGGAGCTTGGAAAGTTTCAGTAACTTGTGTTGTTTTGAGACTCTATTTGCACTTTTCCAGGGGACTCAGGCATGGTTTACACAGGAGTTAACTTCATTTCTTTCTATTTCTCTTACTTCTTCCTATTGCTTCACCAGGAAAACTTGGGTGGTGCATGAGTGAACTTTTAGGAGTTGAAGAAGACTGAGTATGTCTGATCCCTATCCAAATTTTTGGATAATGTATTTTTCTCCCTTCCAGTGGAGTCAAAATAATAGTTGTCATTGAATGTTCTCTTTGGTCAGTTTTCTGAGATGTGGGAAACAACCTCACGAGGGGCTCCTACCTGCCAGAGAAGTTCCAGGCTCAGGGTTCCTACTATGTCTAGTACAAATAGCTAGAGGAAATGTAAATATTTATAATTGTGGTGAAATCAATAGAAATCTGCACAGAGTTTGGAATAACCACAGAATTTTTTTTTCTAGTAAGAACACTTTCATTTTACTTCCCAACTGAAGGCATGACCAAAAAACATGAGAAATGTATTTTCTGGGTGAAATGCTTACTTTCTCATCTTGCAGCATGAATTCTGCTGTGAAGTTATCATTTTGTCATTGATTTCTGCCTGTCGCCCTAAAATTATCATGCTGTCATCATGTCAGCATCTGCATTGTTTTGAAATGTGTCTTTTAAGAGGTCGGAGGCATGTTAGAAATATATAGATTTTTAAAGAGAGGTTAATGGAACTGAAGTTAATTGCAAATACAAGAAACAGGTGTAAGATTAGTCCTGGCAATCAAGTGTGCTTCTAGGAAACACACATTCAATTGATCAAACAGAATTGAAGTCACTAGTGAAAGTTAATTAGTTAACTTAGGTCATGGTGAAAAGGGGGAACACTTTTACTGCCCTGATTTTTCTGTTGAGTTGTGGGCTTTGTATGTTTATTGGATCCAGCATACCGTTCTTTAAACTTTGTGTTCAGGTCGTTCCTCCAAACCAAATATTTGAGACTTCTCTTTCACGTTAAATCAACCCTCTAGAGTTTGCTTTAGTATTTAGGCTTATTTAACCTTAAGGACAAAGATTAATTTTAAAGTGTGTTGTTGGGATTTCCCTGGCGGTCCAGTGGTTGGGACTTTGCCTTCCACTGCACGGGGTGCGGGTTCGATCCCTGGTGGGGCAGCTGGGATCCCACATGCCTCTCGGCCAAAACACCAAAACAAAAAACAGAAGCAATATTGTAACAAATTCAATAAAGACTTTAAAAAAAAATGGCCCACATCAAAAAAAAATCTTAAAAAAAATTAGATAAGTTCTATCTAAAAAAAAATAATAATAAAGTGCGTTGTTGAATTTTGGTGGCTGACCAGGGCCATGACGTGCCATCTCACTAGGGCACAGAGCCCCGAGGTTATTATGAGCTCAGTTTGGGGTGTCCTCATTCATAGCAAGGTGCACAAGGATCTTGCATCTGTCACCATCCTGGTCTTGCTTGACCACTGCAGCAGTGAATCACCTTGAGTAGTTCACCTTGTCTGCAGGTTGCAGACTTTTCATGTTTAACTGCATTGACTGTTTGAAAGCTACCTTGTAAATAATGATACACAACTGCAATAATCCGAGTCCACTAAGGACATGCCACATTCACACCTTGGTCTGCCCACCATCAGCCGGCAAAGTCCATTTCTAAATATTACCCGAACATTCATCATTCACTCCACAGCTATCGACTGAGCTGTTTTGTGCCAGGCACCTGCTGTGCATCAGATACTGTGCTGAGTGTTTGGGTTTTTCAAAAAAATTTATCTATTTTTGGCTGCATTGGGTCTTCGTTGCGGTGCATGGGCTTCTCATTGCGGTGGCTTCTCATGTTGCGGAGCATGGGCTCTAGGTGCATGGGCTTCAGTAGTTGCGGCATGTGGGCTTAGTAGTTGTAGCTCGTGGGCTCTAGAGCGCGGGCTCAGTAGTTGTGGCACACAGGCTTAGTTACTCCCCGGCATGTGGGATCTTCCTGGACCAGGGCTCGAACCCGTGTCCCCTGCCTTGGCAGGCGGATTCTTAACCACTGCGCCACCAGGGAAGTCCCCTGTGCTGAGTGTTGTGCAGATAATTTAGCAGTCCTGTTCTCGAGACGCTGCCAGCTTGTTGGGGAACTCAGGAAGAATAAAAGAAAATGACCAGCAGGAGACTAAGGAAATCATTTCAATGTAGAGTCTTTCTTTTTTATTATGAAAGCATTGCATAAGGCTTTGTGGAAAATTGGGAAACTACAAGAAAGTTTGAAGAAAAAAGTCATCCACCATTCTGTCACCCAGGGGTAACCACCATTGTTTTCATGTTCCCTGTCTTTTAAAAATGGCTTCTAAAAACAAGCAAAACAGAGAGATCTGTCCAGTAAAAGAGGGCTTTCAGGTGCAGTTTGATGGGGAGAAGGAAAAGAGGCCCTGGGAAAAGTGCAGCGTTTCTATCGCTGGGGCTGTGACGTGGAGCACAGAAGCCTTAGGGAGGGGTGTTTGGGATTCCTCAGGAAGGAGGCACTGGGAGCAAAACCAGAGCTGCTTTGACCGTAGATTTCTCTCTGAATAGTTTCCGGGTACAAGTGTGGTGGGTTCTGACGGTTTGTAGGGCGGTAGCTGGCATCCCAGATGCTTTTCTCAGGCACTGATTTCACTTTCATCTATTCTACGGGAGTAAGGCAGAGCCTGCCCTCCAGGACAGGGTGTGAGGGATGATACACAAATTACATTGTGTCCACTGCTTGCCCAGGGTTTAAGTCTGGGAGAGTTCATAGTAGGAGAAGCAAGGAAAGAAACAGTGTTATTTTTCAGGGTCATTTATGTACTAGCACTTGTTTTGATATATTGTCTCATTTAATTTCCATCGCCAATGTTTGAGGAAGGAGTTTTCCTCATTTTTTATAGTTGAGATTTAGAAAATGGAGTCAGAGGCTAAGGTGCTGGCCTGTGTTACACAGTGTTTCATAGTAAGTGGCAGGGGCGCATTACAGGCTTTGGCACTGGAGACCTGGGTTCCATCCTACCAGTGTGACCTCAGGTAATTTCTCAACCTTTCTTACTGTTTAAAAAGGGGACAGTGCTGATGCTTAACTCACAAGGTTATTGTCAAGATGAGATGAGACAATGTATGTAACGTCCTTCTCAGAGGTGGGATTTAGTACCGATAGGTGGGAGCACTTAGGATGGCAGTGGGGTGGCAGCACGCACAGTGCCTGGCACATAATAGATGTCCAGGAGATGCCAATCACCCGTCCTTCCTTCTTAACAAGCCCTCCCAGCTTTTCAGTTTTCCTAGTATCTTTCCCTCGGATTTTTAAAGACCCTGATGGAAAGATACATTTCACTGGCGTTGTAAGGGTGGGTTCTTGGATCTATAAAATCAATTTCATCTGCATTACACAGGAAAATCCCATCTCATCAGTAGTTGTCTTTGAAAGGTCATCCTGAACATTTCCCCCTGGGTATCAGGTGAGGAGAGGTTAGGGGTAGGAAAGCTAAGAGCTCAGATGGAGGAAAGGGGAGTGGACAGAGGAAGGAATCACCTTGGGTATTTTCTCAGCTTAATTTGCTACCTGCCAGCCTCAACAAGGACTGTACTATAGCCAGGTGTGGCTGGGATTTGTAACAGTGAGCTGAGGTTAAGAGGGCAGGACAGGAACTTGTGTGGGACACATTTGGTTCTCCTTGCATACTCATGCTTCTTCATTTACATGTTCAATCAACAAACAGTTTGTTGAAACTGTCCTGTGTTCAGGGCACTCTCAGTCCTTGGGATTCAAAGGGAGCATCTGTTTTCATGAGCGCAAGCCAGGTTGACAGATGAGTAACAGAAAATTACAAGTCAAGTTTTAAGTGCCAGGGTAGAGGGAAGCTGGGGGAGCTTTGTGAAAACATCTTAAAATTATTTTTCTGTGTTTGCTTCTTCTGTTAAACCTTGAAGGCCAGGGCTGTGTCTTTTGTGATTTTGCAATCCCAGAACCTAATCTGAAATGCATCCCTGGATAAATATGTGTAAGTTCAAAGCTGGCACAGGGATAAAATAGTTTATAAATGGTGTGTTTCAACTATCTGTATATTCGTGGAAATCTCAACCCTATAAATGGAGACATCTGGTAAGTTCTTGACTTATTGGTAGTTCTTTTCTTAGAAGGCAGAAGATGGAAATTGTGACTAACTGATTCATACCAAGAACTTTGGGTGAAAGTGGCTATTTCGTCTTGGGGTTTTGCCGTGATGGAAGAGAATCTTTTGGCCTGGATTTTTAGGAAGAGATTTCACAAAGTTCAGAGAACAGATAGTGTACCTCCACGGCCAGCAGAACTATAAAAAGGAGTGTGGTTTCATCCAGATGGGTGGGGAGCTCCAAGAAACAAAAGTTGTGATTGTAGGATTTCAAATCCCGCTGATAAGGAAAAATGAGGCCCGCTTCTGAAGAGCTCATCACAGCTGTTAAAGGCCATTGCAGAAAAAAGGAGATTTTAAAAAATAACAGCTTTATTGATATATAATTCACATATCATATAATTAGCCCATTTAAAGTATACGATTCAATGGTTTTTAGTGTATTATTTACAGCTGTGTGCAACCTTCACCACAATTTTAGAACATTTTCATCACCTCAAAAAGAAACCTCATTCCCTTTAGCTCTCACCCCTCCCATCCCCCCAGACCTAAGCAACCACTAATCTACTTTGTTTCTACAGATCTGCCTATTTTGCATATTTTATATAAATGGAATCATATATATGGTCTTTTGTGACTGACTTCTTTCACTTACCATAATGTTTTCAAGGTTCATCCACATTGTAGCATGAATCAGTACTTTATTTTTATTGCTGAGTAATATTCCATTGTATGGATATATAATACTTTGTTTATCAGTTGATGGACATTTGGGTTGTTTTCACTTTCTGGGTATTAAAAATAATGCTGCTATTCATGTGTAAGCTTTTGTGTGCACATGTGTTTTCATTTCTTTTGGGCCTATACCTAGGAGTGGAATTTCTGGTCATATGGTAACTGTATGTTTAACCTTTTGAGGAATTGCCTGACTGTTTTCCAAAGTAGCTGTACCCTTTTACATTCCCACCAGCAGTGTATGAAGGTTCCAGTTTGCCCACAGCCTTGCCAACACTTGTTTCTGTACTGTTTGGCTTTTTTTTTTTTTTTTAAACCCCACATTTGTTTATTTACTTATGGCTGTGTTGGGTGTTCATTTCTGTGCGAGGGCTTTCTCTAGTTGTGGCAAGCGGTGGCCACTCTTCATCGCGGTGCGCGGGCCTCTCACTGTCGCGGCCTCTCGTTGCAGAGCACAGGCTCCAGATGCGCAGGCTCAGTAGTTGTGACTCACAGGCCTAGTTGCTCCGCAGCATGTGGGATCTTCCCAGACCAGGTCTCGAACCCTTGTCCCCTGCATTAGCAGGCAGATTCTCAACCACTGCGCCACCAGGGAAGCCCTGTTTGGCTTTTTTATTTTGGTGATCCTAATGGGTGTGCAGTGGTATCTCACTGTGGATTTGACTTACATTTCTTTAATAACATGATGTTGAGAATCATTCATGTTTTTATTGGTCATTTGTATATCTTCTTTGGAGAAATGTCTATTCAGATCCTTGGCCCATTTTATAATTGAGTTGTCCTTTTATTATTGAGTTGTAAGAGTTCTTTATATACTCTAGACACACATCTTCTGTCAGATATATGATTTGCAAAATTTGTCTCCTATTCTGCGGTCTGTCTTTTTACTTTCATAGGAAGCCAGGTTTTAAGCAGTGTATAAAAGAAAAAAGGGCACATAATAAGCATGAAAACAAAATAGGTCTGAATGGCTACAAGTGTTTTAGAAAGGTTATAACTAGGATGATCTGTGGCTTGTAGGAAAAATTTTAAAATTACCACAATGATTTAAAAAAGCTTTTTGGAAGTAGAATACACATCAAATGCACAGATCGTAAAGATACAGGTCAATAAGTTATCAGAAAATGAATACACGTGTGTAACTACTATGCAGGGTCAAGAAAGAGCATTACCAGACCCCCAGAAGCTTTCTCATATGTCTTTGCAATCACTAGCCCTCTTTCTTCCTCAAAGGTAATTGCTCTTTTGACTTCTAACACCAGAGATTGGTTTTTACATATTTTTGAAATTTGTACAAATGACATCATACAGCATGTTTTCATACGTACTGGGTTTCTTTTGCTTAACATGTAAAATTTATCCATATGTTGCTTGTAGCTGTAGTTCATTGCTCTATAGTTTTCAATTATATGAATGTACAACTATATATTCTGTTTTTTTACTGAGGTATAGTTGATTTACAAGGTTGTGTTAGTTTCAGGTGTACAGCAAAGTAATTCAGTTATACACACACACACACACACACACACACACACACACACACATATTCTTTTTCAGATTCTTTTCTAATGTAGGTTATTACATGATATTGAGTATAGTTCCCTGTGCTATGCAGTAGGTCCTTGTTGTTTATCTATTTTATATTTTGTTTCTGGTTTCTGTACTTCCAAAAATACATATTGGGATTCCAGTTCCCATAGGGTCCTGGCATTCCTGGTGCTGGGGGCACAAAGGTTAGTGTCAGGTTCACAGTTTAGATGAGCAGCTTGAAGGAAGTATGCTTAGTGCATTTCTTTGCCTATATATATATTTTTAAATTAACTTTTTATTGAAGTATAGTTCATTTATAATGTTGTGTTAGTTTCAGATGTACAGCAAAGTGATTCAGCCATATCTAGCTAGCTAGTTAGATAGGTAGGTAAAGATATCTACCTGTATATATGTTCTTTTTCAGATTCTTTTCCATTGTAGGTTATTACAAGGTAGTGAATATAGTTCCCTGTGCTATACAGTAGGTTCTTCTTGTTTAATCTATGTTATATACAGTAGTGTATATATGTTAATCCCAAATTTCACCCCCTTTCCCCTTTGGTAACCATAAGTTTATGTCTGTGAGTCTGTTTCTGTTTTGTAAATAAGTTCATTTGTATCATTTTTTTAGATTCCACGTATAAGTTATGGCACAAGATATTTGTCTTTCTCTGTCTGACTTACTGCATTTAGTATGATAATTAGTATGATCATCTCTAGGTCCGTCCATGTTGCTGCAGATTTTGCGCATATTTTTTGAAGGGCTCAATTGTGGGAGAAACAGACTGATAAGCAAGCAATTGCCAGATATAGGCAGACTGCTTGTAAAGCTGGTTGTGAAATGCTTTGTGACGCTAGGTTGGAGAGTGAGGAAGAAGACTTCTTTGCAGAGGTGGTGTTGCTTCTCATATCTGCACAGACTAAGGGGAAGTGGATAGGTTGGGGAGGGCAGGTAGGTGCTGGGGCTTGGGTGTAAGAACATTTCTACTCTACACAGTAAAATGATTATGAAAAAGCTTCCTAGAAGTGGGAAGATGTTGCCACTGTTTGGCCTCATAGTGGAAAGCTTTGCATATCATGCTGAGGAGTTGGGACTTTATCTTACAGGTAGGAGGAGCTCTGGAAGGATTTTAAATATCCAGGAAGCGGAATGGTCAGATTTGCATTTAAAACATGTGCTGATACATAATGTGGAAAATAAAAAATACTAATCTGAACTTAGGGAAACAGGAAATTCTTAGAAGAGTGAAGGTAGGGATTACCTGGACCAGAAGGCCAAGAAAAGTAACAGATTTTAGAGGGATTTAGGAGAGACTAAAACAGGTCATTCTGTGCTAATCTTGTTTTCTTTTTAAAATAGATTTCAAGAAGGTTCGATAGGTATTAGTCAAGGGACTGCTGTCTTTTGATTTCAACAGAGTGTTTAGTTTAACAAAATGCTGTCCTTATGAAGAAGATGGAAAATACTGAGTGGGTATTTGGTGGGTTTGAAGCTCGTTGAATAAGTAGACTTAAAAAATGGTAGGTTTAGTGGATTTGCATCAGCTGGGAGGGAAGCTTTTCCTCCTGTGCTATTGGACTCTGTACTTCTGTTAGTTACAACTTTCATCTTTGACTGAAATGGTTTTCTTGTTGACAAATTTACTTGTGAAGTAAAATTAGAAAGGTAAGGTAATGTGGTAGTTGACAGAATCAAGGTTTTAAAGTATGCATGTTCAAAGAAGTGAAATTGCTGGGAGGAGGGTAGAAATTTTATCTTTTAATGTTTCAAGCACAATATACATAAGTATATAAACAGATATACAGTGTAAGTACATAGACATATACAGTATATCTGTGGTATTAAAGTTTCATGGAGAATTATTAAGAAAAATGTCTAAAAAGTCTCTTTTGGGAATGATAGTGAAAAAAGGTTGAGAAACAACACTGCTTTAAAAAGCACTTGAGGTTTGGAATGGTGAGCAGAATCTTACAGTGATGGATGGGTAGGTGAAAGAGCTTGCAGTTTTTAGAGAATCATTGTTTATAACTTTGATAACATCTGTGCCAAATTAATACAATGCAATCTCTTATTTTACTTTTGGTATTGGGGAGAAAAAGGCAGATACCAAAAAAAAAAAAAATCTTATTACAGCAAGGTAGAGATACAAGAAAATTTCTACATTTAGGATCAGAAACCAAAGACCTCGCTAGAGGATGGGAATATTTCTTGATTTATATGTTTATGTGAAGGGAGAAAAATTAGAGTTAAGTTTCTTTGTTAATTTTATTTGACCCTAAACTCAGTATAAGTTGAGTCCACAGGGTGGATATGATAAGAGAATAGTTAATGCCAGCCTTATGCTTCATTTGTAAAAAACAGATGTTATGAGTTCAGAGTGTTCTGTTGTACTCCAGACTGGCCAGAACCTAATCTGGAAATGGGAAAAACTTGAGCATCCAGAGGGTGATCAGGAAGATGAGAGGTCTCGAAACCAGGTTGAGAAATGTACAACCAGAACAGCAACTGGCTTATTGCTTAAATATACCATGATGACTGCAAGAATACATGCCATGAATCCACAAACATAATTAAGTTGGGCAAGGCTGTATCATTAATAAATCAATTAAATCAGTGTTTATTGAGTGCCTGTTCTCTGCCAGGCATTGTTTTAGGCGTTGGGGACCCAGCACCCAACAAAATGGACAAAATACCTGAACTTGTGGAATTTGTAGTTTAATGAGTGGAGAGAGACAGTTAATAAGATATGCTTGTAAAATAGACCTAGTATGGGGCTTCCCTGGTGGCGCAGTCGTTGGGAGTCCGCCTGCCGATGCAGGGGACATGCGTTCGTGCCCCGGTCCGGGAAGATCCCACATGCCGCGGAGCGGCTGGGCCCGTGAGCCATGGCCGCTGAGCCTGCGCAGCCGGAGCCTGTGCTCCACAATGGGAGAGGCCACAACAGTGAGAGGCCCGCGTACTGAAAAAAAAAAAAAAAAAAAAAAAAAAAAAAAAAAATAGACCTAGTATGTAAGATAGTGTGTTAGATATTGACAAGTGCTAAAGTAGAAAAGTAAGAGAGGAAGAAGGATATGACATATTGGGGAGTGGTAGAAATTTTAGATAGAGAAGTCGGGCTAGAGAAGACCTTATTGGGAAGGTGATTAAAAAGAAAAACTTTAGGGCTTCCCTGGTGGTGCAGTGGTTGAGAGTCCGCCTGCCGATGCAGGGGACACGGGTTCGTGCCCCTGTCCGGGAGGATCCCACGTGCCAGGGAGCGGCTGGGTCCGTAAACCATGGCCGCTGAGCCTGCGCGTCCGGAGCCTGTGCTCCGCAACGGGAGAGGCCACAACAGTGAGAGGCCCGCATACCGCAAAAAAAAAAAAAAAAAAAAAAGAGTAACTTTATATATCATAGTATAACAAGCATACAGAAAAGGGCAGAAAGCACAAGTATATGGTGAGATGAATTTTTACAAAGTGAGTACACTGTGTAGTCAATGCTCAGATTAAGAGCAGACTATTATATTATTGGTCCCTCAGAAGGCCTGGTTACCCCTTCCCAGTCAAAGCACTACCCACTGACTACTAACACCATGGCTTAGGTTTTTTTTGGCCAGTTTCTGAGCTTGATTTTACCGTGATCACGCATAATCTGTTCTTTTGTTTCTGGCTTCTTTCACTCAACATTGTGTTTGTGAGACACATCCATAGCCTTACAGGTATTTGCAGTTCATTCATTTTGGTTGCTGTAGAGCATTCCATTGGATGATGGTACCACAGTTGTTTCCTGTCTTTGGCTAGTGAATCGTGCTGCCATGAATATTCCCGTATATGTCTTTTGTCAAGACACCTATGGGGGATATAATTAGGAGTAGAATTGTTGGGTCATGGGGTATGTGTATATTCACTTTCGTAGATACTGAGAAACAGTTTTTCCCAAGTTTATATGTCCATCAGCAGCATAGGAGAGCTCCACATTCTTGACAACACGTGGTATTTCCTGCCATTTAACTTGAGCTGTTCTGGGTGGGTGTGTAGAAGTATTCTATTGTGGCTTTAATTTGCATTTCCCTGAAGACTAATGCAGTTGAGGACTTTTTCATGTGTTTATTGGCCATTTTGATATCCCTCTTGGGGGTGATGGAAACAATCTGTGTCTTCCTCTGGTGAGAAGTGGTTGAATAGGGACACATTTTAAGAGTAAGGCTGACAGGTTTTGCTCATGGTCTAGAAGTGGGGTGTGAGAGAGGAGTCGGGAATGCCGTTAGGTTTTATTTATTTATTTTTGCCTGAGCAGCTGGAAGGAGGGGAGTTGGGATGTTGGAGATGCGAAAGGCAAAGAGCTGGAGCAGTGGTACCTAGACTCTGGCATTTTACACATGTAATTATGATCTTTTTTTTTTTTTTTTAGCGTTTTGTAAAGAAAGGCCATTTGTATACCAAAAGAATAGGAAGGACATAATTTCAGAATATAGGGCAACCCTTTAAATGAGATAAATTTAGCTTTATGTAAGACTCATGAGCAAGTTGTTTTCCTCATTTCCCTGAGGACCTACAGATGCAGGTATTGTTTTGCAGACCAGCTTTGGGAATCACTGATCTGTGGTATTATGTACGTATCCCTTGATTTTGACAGTTAATAAATCAGCATTAAACTTGCAGTAAGATTGACTGAAGTTAGAGTCTAAATATGAGAAACCATAAAAAACATCATAGTAGGCCATGTGTCATTTCTAGCCCAGAAAGACTTCATTTCTTAAAAAAAAAGAGAACAGATGCATCCCAAGGACACATATGGCACATGCGTAGTCATAGTAAAGCTCGGTACTCATCTTAGTAACTTCTTTGCCGATAGGCTCTATGAAATGATTGTTTCAAAGATCTTGTTTTGAAGTAGCCAAGCTCCAAGTTTCCTAGATTTTTTTTTTTTTTAAAGCAAATTGATTTGCCTGTCCTTAGGGAATCGTAGAGTTATGTTTTAACTTTTCTGTATTCCCATTCTTCCCACCACCAGTGTTAAAGCTAAGTGCGCTGTAAAGTGTTTGATGAAAGCAGTTCGGGGCAGCGGGAGGGGAAGTGGTCCTGCAGCAACAGAGGTGAAGCAGGCCTCTGTGCCTGTGCCCCAGAGCTAGGTTGGCACGAACTTTAGTAGGCTGTCTCGAATCTCGTGCTTTCCTTTGAATTGAATACCCACTTTCTATCTGGCAGAGCATTGAGACGCCTTGTGAATAGTATCAGTGTCATTAATTGGCTTCAGAAGTGTGTAAGTGATCTTTTATATGAAAGTTGTGCCTTTGAGTATTACCTGAGAAAGATTTTGTGCCGCCTGATATGCAGAGTAATTTGATTATTCAAAGATATCGAATGTGCTTTGTGAGATCGTGCGGCCATCTTAAAGAACAGTATTAGTAACAGTTGATTACATTTCTCCGCTTTGCTAATTGATTTTATGGGACGTAATGTCTTTCTGCGAAGAAGAGAATTTTAACGTGCATAATCACTTCTCACCATTTCCAGTCTGCTTTTGGCGTTAGGTAATAGTGTCATATTTTAGTTAGCTGATGTGTCTGTGGTTTTAACGTGGTTATCTTGCCCTGAGGGATGGGAGAACATAAGTGAAAAGTTCATTGCCGCCTTGTGAATTCAGTTGTGCCTTGACACAGAGTGCCGATCGCTTTGGCATTCAAACACAGCATTAGATCACCTTGTCTGCAGTTTGGAAATGTTCTCAAAGTGCTACCTAACCCTGCAGGATTCTCCATAAACTTGAGCTGCTATAGGAAGTGTTGTTTATTGTATCTCGTTCTCTACCTTGCCAAGTTACTGTCATCAGACTCTTTATTGATAGAAAATTAGTTAGGCAAAAATCATTTTCTTCTTTTTGTGTGGCAGAGGTGATGAAATTTAGGAAAAAATACATACAAGAAAAGGTTGGAGGTGTTGATTGTGGATTTGAGCCTGGCTCAAAACAAAGAACTTTTGACTTACAGTGGAATGTTCTGTGGATTACTCGTGTCTTTCAGTCTCAGCTCTGGTATGGGGAAATAACGAAAGGAATATGTGCCACATGAATTGGTCAGGGTTTTTAGTTACAGATACTAAGATCTATTCTAGTTAGTGTAATCAGAAAGGGATTGATTAAGGCTGCTAGGTAACTCAGAAAATCATCAGGAGAGCTGAAGAAAGAGACTGGGAGTGGTTGGCTGTCAGTACTGCACTGGGGAACGTGCCCTCCCAGGAGCTGCAGCCCCTGCTTGGGTCAGGGTGCTTCAGAGGGGAAGCCAGAGCCGAGATCACTCTGCTTTTGTCGTTGAGCAAAGTGGATGCTGCACACTCTGCCACCCACCTTGCTTCTTTCCCCGTATAACTCTGAGACTCCATTCTGAAGGAGTCCCGGGTGGTGTGTCTGGTTGGTGGTACTGTTACTGACTTGAGTCCTTGGACTCTTCAGTCAGTAGAAGTTGAAAAGAGGACAGACGAGAAGTTCAGGCAAGGCTTTATTGGGACTCTTGTTGTGAGGGAGCAGAAACACGTAACAGGTTCCCCTGGTCACTCTCCAAGGAGGGCAGGCTGGTTCCTTAAATGGGGTGAGGGTGGGGGGATGAGGGCAGAGGTGGAGTCGTGGGTGGGGCCAGAGGTGATCTGCCCACCCCTTGTGTGGTGCTGTGTGCGGGGATCATGTGCAGTGCCCTGCTTTTGCTCCCAACACCTCAGAAATGGCAGTTGGTAGCCATTTTGTATCTTATTGTTCATGATTTCCCCAACTGCAGTGTGTGTAGTCATTTTTAGTCCCCTAGTCCCCTATAGTTTCTTTGTATTTTGTTGCTGGAGGAGATGTTTGTCCAGGTGTAAGTATATCCCAGAGGAAGGCAGGAAATGATGCTCCCAGCCTCGGTTTGTTTATTTGCTTTTTAAAATTCTACAGTGAGAAGGTGGGCTTTACACAGCGGGGAACTCTTCATTAAACTGTGGTGAGAATGGACCAAGGATTTTCAGCCCTCCTGAATAAACAGCTGCTCGTTACAGCACCTATTTTTTTAATACATTTATTTATTTATTTTATTTATGGCTGTGTTGGGTCTTCTTTGCTGCGCGCAGGCTTTCTCTAGTTGTGGAGAGCGGGATCTACTCTTTGTTGTGGTACGTGGCTTCTTATTGCGGTGGCTTCTCTTGTTGCGGAGCACGGGCTCTAGGCTCACGGGCTTCAGTAGTTGTGGCTCACGGACTCTAGAGTGCAGGCTCAGTAGTTGTGGCTCGTGGGCTTACTTGCTCCGCAGCATGTGGGATCTTCCCAGACCAGGGCTTGAACCTGTGTCTCCTGCATTGGCAGGCAGATTCTTAATCACTGCACCACCAGGGAAGCCCTACAGTGCCTATTTGAAATAATGTCATAGCAGCTACACTAATGGGTTACAGGTAACTTTTAAGGAAGCCTAGTATTTAAAAACATACTTTAAAAAATTGGGGGTAGTGGTGCATAAAGAATATTTAAAACTCTGGCAGTTTCATGCTTGTGTTACTTTAGAATTTCTATGATAGTCTGGTCTAATAAGAGTATGTAGATAATAAAGTTGGGATGAGAATATCATCTTTTTGCACATTCTTTTGCCCTTGGTGAGCTAGTCAAGGCCCATTCTTGTGGATCTTTTGATCAGAGAGGGAGAGTGGTGATTTTATGCATGGGTCGATATGAATTGATACTGTTACTAGAGGAGCAAATTAGAGTGTATGGATCTGGTATATAGGGTTTCATATAGCCCTATGTCAAAAAGTATTATACTTTTTGATATAGGGTTATTTACCAAAAGTTTTTTTCTGAAGTGGACTTATCCCTAGAAGGGACTTAGAAATCATTTGGTTCAAACCCTAGTTTTATAGTTGAGAAAATCATGTGATGTGATTTGCTCAAGGTTACAGGGCTGGTTGGTGGTGAGGCCTCCTGATTTCACAGTCCAGTCTTTTCCCATTAAACCCTGTAGAAGAGCAGAGGTTTCACCACAGTGGGAAAAGCTCAGTCAGTGCCTATTGAGTTCCCGTCCTGAGATTTAAGTCCTGACTTGTAGTTGGGCCATCTCAGTGGGGTTGTTGGTTGGATAACACTGGTGCTTTTTTTATGTGTCAAATGAATACTTGGAAATTTCTTCTTGAGGTTTGAGGAGTATGAATCATAGAAGTAAGAATTTTGTTAGAACAACCCTGGTGGGTGTGGAGGGGAACACACAATGAGCATGCCTAATTGAAGATGTAAGTTTCACTTGGTAGAAAAAGCTGCAAAAATGAAGGGGGTTTACACACAGCTCTCTTTTATTTACTCTTCTGTTTGCTCATACACAGAACTTTTTCTCTTAAGGCATGTGTTATAACATGCATAATCAGTACGAGGTAAAAATTACTAGGAAAGTTAAATTTGGTTCACTTCTCACCTCCTTCAAGTCTTGGCTCAGAGCTGTCTTTGTAGTGAGTCTTACCCCTACCCATTCTGTTTAAGAGTGCAACCCATCTTCCCTCCATTCATTCCTGAATCCCCTTATTCTTCCATCCTGGCCTTTTTCTTTTTAACAGCACAGATCGCCTCTAATATTATATGTGTATATCCCATATAATTTGTCTATATATTATGTTTATTGCCTATTATATATCTTCTCCATTAGACTATAGGCTCCACAAAAGCAGACTTTTGTCAGTTTGTTTGTACATCCCCAGCAAGAAGAATAAATAGTGCCTGGTCCATAGTACGTATTCAATATATATATGTTGAATGAATGAACTTGGCAAAAGCAGCTACTGTTTAGGATTCCTACTAGTGAAATGACAGATTCTCAATCCCAGTGAGTATTTTATTTGTGAACTCGTTGGGGATGGCAACATCTTCAGTTGGTATATAAAGAAAATAAATTGTTTTAAGTGTGTGAGTTGTGTTACATACAGTGTTCTGGAACTTCCTTGCTTATCTGACAATAAACAAGGAGTTTGGACTCAGATGAAAAAAATCATTACATTTTCAGCTTGAATCAGTGGAACAAATTCTTTAGATATTAGAATCTAGATAACTAAATGATAAAAACGCACACAGAGCTTCTCAAATATAGACTTGGACAGTAGCTGGTTTTAAATGTAATTGACTTAAAAGGTTTTCATTTTCAACATTGAGGCCAAAAAAAAAAAAAGGGGCAGGTTTCAGAGTCTTGGGGTACTGAGGCAATAGGGGAGGGAAGAGGAGGGAATTAGAAGTCTCTGCAGAGTGGAAGATGCTTCGGTAGAGTCTTCCAGATGTGAAAGTACATTTCTGAACCTTTTTGGAAAAGCTAAAACATGAGACAAGGAGATACATTTCGTGCAGATAAAGTCTAGACTGTTCTGAAATTTTCACTTCGCTATGCTGGTGGTAGCCTCCTAGGAAGTTCTAGGACATAATGTAGTTTATAAATGCTCATTTTTATTATTTAAAGAGATATTTGACTTTAGAAATTCAAGGGAAATACAGATGATGCTTCATATATTAGGAAGATGTTAAGAGACCTAGAAAATACCTTAGAAATCAAGTATTCTGACTTTTTATATAAGCTTAAGCCCAAAGCTTAAATGATTTGCCCAATATCACACAACTAATGAATGGCAGAATTCGTACTATTTTTGTCACAAATTTTCACTGAAGTATGCTTAATAGGAGAGGAGTGTATAACCCTGTCTTTGGAGGTAACCCAGGGAGCAATTATGAATTTGTTTAGAGATTTATATTTTATCTTAAAAATTTATGCAGGTATTTTATCTTATTCAAATAATTTATGTCCTCTTTTTATGTGTGTAGGCTTTTTTTTTTTTTTTTTTTTTTTATATCTTTTTTTTTTTTTTGTAGGTTTTTTTTTTTTTTTTTTTTTGCAAAAAATGTGCTTATTTGAGGAATCGTCATTTGGAATTTGAGGAAATGAACAGAATGAAAGAGCACCTTATTATCGTAGAAGTGTTAAAAAAAATCAGTTTTAAAGAAAACTACAACAGGGAAATAGCTCTACTTGATCTGTTCTGAAGGTAAATATATTGGGGAAACTAAATTATAGTGCAGTGAAAATATTTAGAAAATATTTTAAACCTCAACTTGAGAAGATAGCATTGCTATTTTTGTCATTTCAACATTCTGTGTAAATGAAGTAAGATATGATTTGTATCTTTTTGCTAAAGATACTGGTTTGGAAGGGATCAGTTTTAAAAAAGAGAGAGAGATGGTTTGTATATATAATTTGTCCATATTTTTTCCTGACCATAAAATTAGACTATACTTATATGGAGAAAGACAATCAACCCCACCCTATCCTTCCCCAGCAGGGAATACTCTGAAGGTTCTTACTTCTTGATCTTTCATGTTAATTTTTTCTTTTGTAACACATGGTTAAATGAGATACTTATTATGCGGTCCGGTAGAGTCATAACTTGATTTTAATATGCTCCAAAATATTGTTTCCACAACTAATTAGAGAGTAGGATGTAAAAGGAAGAGCACTAGACTGGTGGTCAGGAGACTGTGATTTAATCTTATTGGTGAAGTGAGAGTTTCACAGTGATAATGGAGTATTGAGGTCTCTTCCAGCTCTAAGAGCTTATGAATCTGTATTTGCTCGTAATATGCTTAGTGCGTCCAAACACACATTTTCTAAAATTTAAATGTACAAAGAGTGTGCATATTTCATCTTGTTCATTGTCTCCACACAGAAGCTTCCTCAAGATGAATACTTTGGGAGCCAGTGCCCATTTGTTTAGTCTGGTCAGTGGGTTTTCCTATGTGACTCCAGAGGCATCATTATGCAAGCACTTGCTGAATGGTCACTGGTGGCTCACAGCAAGCTCTTCTCTGCTAGTCAGGGTGGATTCTGTGAGCCTCTTGGCAATTTTCAGACCACCTCCTAAGACGAGGAACTTTCAAATTGGGCCTGCAATCTTAAGGAACTGGAACTTGGAGTCTATCTGAATTTTTATTGTCTGGTGTTTGCAGATTTTCCTTTGATTGCAGGTGTCAAGGCCGGGAGGCCCTTGTGCTTGTCTTGCCATGCTAGTATCACCTTGAAGGTGTGCTGTTGTGTGTGGTTTCAGTTGTCTGTGTCACACCAGCTAGTTTACTAGTGCTGGGTGGAGAGGGTATTTCTATACCCTACAGAATTACTGGATTCATATCCCAGTCTGGCAGAGTTATATGTTTAGAAGTTCAAGAATGGTATCTGTTGGCAGGCATGACTTGACAGATAGGGAGTGGCGAAGCAGTGCAGTTATGGTGAAGATAACCAGGCCAGAGCCCCAGCTCCTCAAATAGCTACTATAGCGTAGTACCCAAGAGAGTCATTTTTCAGAAATCATAGCTCTGAAGTGAGAGATAGCTTTACGGCCCCTGAATTATTTTGTGATTTAACTCTTATTTTTCACATCTTCTGGATTTGAAGTTTTGAAGAACTTGGCAGTGTGTTCAAATATGGTCTAGACAGAATAAGCCCAAGGTACCCCGTTAAAGACTGAGTTGAGGCTGAAGAAAGCCTTTACGCCTCTTTCATTTCACTAAGGTATGACAGTATTAGAGCAGATGGGAGGCTAGCGTTTGAGCTTAAGTTGTGTGAAAACTTCAGCAGCCAATTGGCTGACTCTTAATGGTAAGTCAGGAAGAACCACCCACGTTTTCCATTTTGGATTTGAGTCACAGAGAACAGGTTTCCTGCAGAAACCATTTGGCTTTAACAAGTGTACGGAAATTTCGTCTTTGATTAAATTGATGTTTTTATCTTCATTATACATGTGGTTCACATTAATTATTTCCCCTTTTCAATCCATAGGTTCAGTTTCAACTTTGAATCTCCTGTAGGACTGACTGTAAACTAATTTCCCAAGATTTTTGTATAAGAGATAGATGAAAAGGACTGTACTTTCAGGTAAGGATAGAGTTTTACTTTCTCTTAGTAATACACGGCTCCCTTGGCCAAGTTTGGGGTTCCCCTACCCCCTTTCACATGAATAGAAGTATAGGTGAATTTTTTAAAAGATGGCAAATTGAATTCTCCAGACAAGTTTCCACCTGTTCGGGATGACCTAAGAGGTGTCAAAGGGCTGGCTACTTAAAACAATTAGAGAAGCAATATGTGATGATGATTGAAACACATGCACATGTTCATTCAAAATGGCTTATAAAACTGTAAGTTTTTTTTAGGGGAAGGAAATCATCTTTCTGATACCTACTACTTTCTGCCTATGATGGATTGATCATTCTGTCATCTGTTTGTCTGTTTTCTATTTTAAAGCTTAAAGACATGGATGGTTTTAAGATTAATTTTTCTATCTCTGTGGCATCCCGAAGTACTTATAAGAGTTCTGGGCTTGAGAAGATTATAGAAAAAAGATCTGTACTCAAAATAATTTGGATAGGGCTAGTATTTAGAAATGAGTTTTCTCTAGGAAGAAAGGGAACTGTGCAGACCAAAACCAAACCCAAAAGCAAAACCAAACACACACACCCCCCCCCACCGCCCCGCCGGCCCAACCCAAATTCGAAGAAACCACATGGCATAGGAAAAATTGTGCTGAGTTAGGATTGCCGTAGTGTTTCTGGTTACAAATGAAAGTACATTTCCGAGAAGTAATAAAGTGGATTTTTTAATCAGTTGCCTAATTTTCCTAATTGATTTTGAGATATTGAACCACTTCTAAGTTAATTTTTGTACCTCTTTAGGATGGTTACTTCTCAAGTTTAAAATATGTAAAACTCAGCTTTAAGTTGTTGGCATCGTTTGAAGAGGGACAATGGCAATTGAGTGAATAATGCAAAAATCACTTAGTAATGCATTGTAGGATGGCTCTCGGTGCAGATTTAGTTTCCTAACTATATTACTAGTTAAAGGAATTCTTTAGCAGAACATTAACGCACCGACAAAGAGGCAGCTCAATAGAGAGAAGCTGGCTTGGGATTTATAACTAGCTACAGATGATGTGTAGGCATAATTTCTTTCCAGTGCATCCTGGGATCAGCCTTACGCAGACCTTTGTAGTAACTTCTTAACTAATTTCCCTGCACCATTCTTTGTAAAGTTGGATCCCATTACTTTCTGCTTGAACACTTTAGGGCCTCCCTGTTACCTATGGCAGTGGTTCTCAAACTTTTGGTCTCAGACACCTTTTATGCTGTTAAACATTATCAAAGCCCCAAGGGAACTTTTGTTTTGGTTGATTATGTCTATCACTATTTATTCGAAATTAAAATGTAGAACAGTTTAAAATGCAAGAATACACAAGCTTACGTTCCCTTCGTGCAGAGTGATGACATCATCAAGTCATGCAGCTTCTGGAAAACACTTATGAGAGAATGAGAGTGAAAAAGGCAAACAGCAGCATGGTATTATTCTTAAAAGTTCAATTTATTGAGGTATAACTTATATACAGTGTAGTCCACCCTTTTTAACGTATAGTTCTCTGGGTTTTGACAAAGGTGCATGGCTGTGTAACCACAGTGAAGATAAGGAACATTTCCATCACCCCAAAATGTTCCCCTACCCCTAGCCTCAGCACCCTCTGACCTGTTTTCTAGCTCTGTGGTTTTGCTTTTGCTCGGATGTCATGTAAATGGAATTGTACAGTCTGTAACCTTTTGAATCTGGCTTCTTTCATTTAACACAGTGCATTTGAGATTCATCCATGCTGTTGTGTGTATCACTAATTTGTTCCTTTTAATGGCTATCTTACTCCAATGTATGAATATTTATATTCATACATAGACAAACAGATGAATATGTTTGTCTGTTTAACAGTTGGAAGACATTTGAATTTGTTTCTAGTTTTTTGGTGGTGATGTGTCTCAGTATTATTATTAAAATAGTTTTAACCTCACAGATTCCCTGAAAGGGTCTCAAGGATTCCCAGGGTCCTGAGACCTCTCTCCGAGGACCTCTGGCCATCCTGAATCACTTGCCTAGGTGTGATGTGCGCCCTGTCTAGAATGTTGTCAAGATCTAGCTCAAGGGTCTCCTCTGCACTGTCCTTTCTAAGCCCTCTTCCCACCATTCCTCCTACACACCTTCATACCCCAAGGCTGGGCTGGTCACCACCACCTGCTTGGCTGTAATTTGAGGACATGGCAACTTCCCAACTTCTTGAGGATGATGCCTTTCCTCTCCATCCCAGCACGTGCCTCGTACACAAGATGTGCTACCTGTTGGAAGGAATAAATAGCAATCTGTTACATGTGTTAAGGCGTTTTATTGTTTACACGAGGCTTTCCCATATATGATAACTTTCATCCCTCATTTCAACTCTGGGGAAGTACGTAGCATGTGAATTTTTAATTCACTAGTTTTATTTTATTTTATTTATTTTTATTATTTATTTATTTTATTTATTTATTTTTGGCTATGTTGTGTCTTCGTTGCTGCGTGTGGGCTTTCTCTAGTTGCAGCAGGCGGGGGCTACTCTTCGTTGTGGTGCGTGGGTTTCTCATTGCAGTGGCTTCTCTTGTTGCGGAGCACGGGCTCTAGGTGCGCAGCTTCAGTAGTTGTGGCTCGCAGGCTCTAGAGCACAGGCTCAGCAGTTGTGGCGCATGGACTTAGATGCTCCACGGCATGTGGGATCCTCCTGGATCAGGGCTCGAAGCCACGTCCTCTGCATTGGCAGGCGGATTCTTCTTTTTTTTTTAAATTTTATTTATTTATTTATCTTTGGCTGTGTTGGGTCTTGGTTTCTGTGCGAGGGCTTTCTCCAGTTGCGGTGAGTGGGGGCCGCTCTTCATCGCGGTGCGCGGGCCTCTCACTGTTGCGGCCTCTCTTGTTGTGGAGCACGAGCTCCAGACGCGCAGGCTCAGTAGTTGTGGCTCTCGGGCCCAGTTGCTCCGTGGCATGTGGGATCCTCCCAGACCAGGGCTCGAACCCGTATCCCCTGCATTGGCAGGCAGATTCTCAACCACTGCGCCACCAGGGAAGCCGCATAGCATGTGATTTTTAATATCTTTCATTTTTATCAGATAATAACATTTAAGTCTTAAGCTCTGGTCTTAACCAAGCTGCAACTTAGAATAACCAGGGGAGCTTTTAATAAAGGTACTAATGCCCTAGACCAATTAAGTCCTATCTCTGGAGGTTAGGCCTGGGTATTAGTATTTTTTAAAAGTATCACTGTTGAATCTCACCTGCGGCCACAAGAATCATGGTCGAAGGTTTGACTTACTGTGAAGTCTTAGTGGTGGTGTAGTCAAGACTGGAACCCAGGATGACTCCCCACTCTAATGCCTTTACCGCCACACTGAATTTTCATGAGAAGGGAAGCACTACAGCAGTTTAGAGAGCCTCGGTATAGATGTCAGCATTTCAATTTATGGAGGGACTGTAGCACAAGAAACTCAACACTGAATTTAGAGTCAGGAGACCATGTTTCTGTTTTGGCTGTGCATTAACTAACTGTGGAGTAATAAATTCTTGAGTCTGTTCTTACTTGTAAAGGAAGGATACTACCTTAAATTCTAGAAGCTATTGTGGGGATCAAATTAGATTATGTGTTAAAGGATTTATTGAAAGGATTACAAAATCCTTTTGTAAACTATGAAGTGCTGTCTAAAACGTATTTTTACTTGATTTTAGCCTAGTGTATTTATTGGCTAGCTTTCCTGGGGGTTCATAAATTACACAAGTAATGTATAAATAGAGTCTCACTGAAATAGTCAAATAACAGGATTATGCAGAGTAAAACCAAGAGGTTACTATTGGTCACATACTTTGAATCCTTGGTGTATGCGTTTAAGTGCATAAATATGTATGTATGTAACGTAAGTTATTTTTTCGGTTGTCTTAACATAGAGTCTTTATATGTTTTTTTTAAAAAAACTTGACGTGTCTTAGATCATTCCATATTAGGATATATAAGTCCCTCTTATTCTTTTTATAGCTGCATATTTTTTCATACATTTTCAAGTTGATGGACATTTAGCCTGTTTTCCACAGTTTTACTTTTATAAAAAGAATGCTAACTAACATTCTGATCTCTTATTAAAACATTAGTTTATTCTTATTAAAAGATTTATTCTGTTTTCAAGATACCAGGAGGTGAAGCAGTAAATGATTTATGTATGAAATCTTAGACATCCTCTACTCAAGTCAGAATACAACTAAGAGTTTATAAAAAAAAAAAATCATGGTAAAATACACTAGACCTTGGATAACTTTTTCATATGTTCTTGTATATTTTGTTTTATTTTTGTGGTACTCTTATTTCACTATTTGGATAGACTTTTAAAGACTAGTGTGTGTATTGCTTAAGTTTAACTCTTTTGGGTGTGATTACTACATACTTTCCCTCCAGTAAAAACAACGCAACAACAATGGCCAGTACTTACTTATGTTGGTACTGTCCTGAGAGCTTATATCCATGGTCTCACTTCTTTTTCTCAGTAAATGGGTGGTGTTCTCCAGGTAAAGCATATACACATGGAGAATCAGAGGGGTCAACTCACTTGTCCAAGGTTATTTATGGATATAGGATTCAGAGGTCCTGCTTCCAGCTTTGATGTCAGGATTTCGCTGAATCAGAGATGGTACTTTGTATCTATGCCGTCGCAGTTTACTTTCTAAATTAGTTATATTTGTATATTTTATTGTTTAATACCATTAATAATTTAACATATACAGAAATGGTTCATGCTCTGGAGTATCCATTTTGTAGAAAGTATGTATAATAAAAGCAGTCTATTGATGTAACATTATAAAGGCAAATGCTTGCTTATTGAATTTGATATTGATAGTAAGAATGGTGTTTTAGAGTGAAAAAGTCTACTAAATGGGAAAGTGATCTTGAATTCTATTTATTATCCAACAGTGACCTTGATAAAATAATGCTTTTTCCTCACTGGTAAAATAGTTCACTTTATACTTAATCAGCCATCAATCCTGAGAAACATTAGTGTGAATAAGATACACTTGCGAGAACATTTGGCAGTGGTGGTCTAGATGACTTGCGAAATGGAATTCTAGTAATACTTCACTTACCTTGAGTAATAAGGAGAACATTTCCGGAAGGGTTTGTTTATTCATGACAAATGAAAGATTAAAATGATCTCTCTCTATTGATGAAAGTACCAGAAGGCAGCCTTGGAGTTTTTTAAACACACTGAAATACACGTTCTTATAAATTTATTCTAGGCATAATTGAGCATTAATTTAAGGGGCCAGGAGTGGTTATTTCTCAATAGTGATCATTATAAATGGACTTGTAGCAGAGATACAGTTTCACATATAGTCTTTGTATACTCTTGTGTTACATCTTGCTTGAATGATAAAATGAAACTGAGGTCTACGTGCACTGTCGGAGCCCACTGATGGTGAGTGTTGGCCTTACAGCCTGAAGTCTGTATTTTGTTAGGAAATCAGAAAACATGATAAATCACAGTTAAGACATTATCATACTGTCTCATTCCTAGTTTTTCATTTATAAGCCTTTTTCTGAAGGAAGTATTTTGGGCCAACACATATTTGGTGATTGACTGAATGAGTGCATTGGCTCACCTTCCTGCAAGGACTTATTTACTAAGAATTAGTCTGGCATCCCAAAGTGGGTTTAGATCACAGGAAGCGATTGGGTGGTAGTGACTTTTGGTTGCTATTGATAATGCAAGTGGATTCAAAGCAATAATCTAATGTAATCTACTCTGAACAATACCTTTAAAAAATGTTCTCAGATTCATTTTTTCCTTCTGTTTCTAGACTTACTAATTTGCTTGGATAGATCCAGAGGGAACATTGTCCTTTATTGCCACCTAGTTGGAGCTGCTTTCTGAGATAACATACTCCACCCTTCAGAGGAATTCATTTCTTTTTCCAAAATTAAGAATTTGTTATTTCTATCCATGTTCTGTATTTAGATTTCCAGCTTTCAGAATTTAAATACTCATGTACATTCTGCCCTAGAGACTAAGAGGCATTATATAAGGATTTCCCTCTTTTTTCAATATGTGAACATCACATTCCTTGGCCTAATATTTGTTTTGCATCTGTATTGCAGTGTGATCCTAGCAAGTTCATTCAGGCAGTGGTTGAACTGAGGTTAAGTGTATTATGGTTGTTTGGCAGGATATGGCCGTAAACACATCTCTTTAAATGCAGAATGGCCTGGGATGACTGTAATGTTAAGTGTATAATCACAGATTACAAACATAGGAATGAGCACATGGGCCGCATATATCTTTAATGAGGAACCGCCCCACAGGATGGAGTCTACTTTAGAAACTATCTGTAGAGTTCCCTTAAGTGTTTTCTTAGACAGTTATATTAATATTATGTGTTTAATTAGAATGCTTCTGATTGAGTAGAACTATGAATAGTTTATCAGAGTTTCCAGAGAGTCTCCCACTTAACATCTCAAAGAATGAGTTAAAATGTTACGAGTGTTTTAGACATATATTGTACGTATTTTTCAAAATTTTATCATATTTTCTCCTGTCCGCTTTTTTCCTTTCCCTCCTGGTATTTTTGTGACTTAAAAGCTGTTTTGCAAAAGATACCCTCAGAAGTAATTCACTCTCTAGAGACTGGATGGAGAGGGGTCCTTCTCAAATATTTGTAATGTATCCATTCAGTGCATCTCTGCTATGAATGTCACTGGTGTTTGGAGGTCTTAAAGAGTATTCAAAAATACTCCAGGTACTGTGGGCAGCTGAAGAACTGAAAGTGGGTAGCAAGGCCTTTTGGGCATATTATATATTTTTTGAGGTTGATGTGAGTATATATTTGAAAAAAAATTTTTTACTTCCTTAATTACCACTTGCAGTATTTATTAGGAAACTGGATATATTTGATATGGACTCAGTGTTTCTATAGTCTTAACTTTTACTAAATGTTTTTATTGAACTACTTGTTCTTCAGTTTACAAATAGTTTTAATTTTTTGCAACTGTTTATATACATTTCTCATCTGTTTTACTCAAACTGATTTTTGTCTGTAAACTTATTTAGAGAAACCAAATTCAGTTAAAAGTATTTCCTTGACAGTGGCCCCAAGTTTGGACACTATAGATTTTTATTTGAAGTGTTTATTTATTTTAATTTAATTTTAACTTTTAGCAAAGCCATAATATGCCTGGTTTAAATAGTAAGTAAAATAGTTAATACTAATACAGCCTTGAAAAGAAAAAATTCTGTGCTCCAACCTTTCTACCTCTCTTCAGGGGTAATCATTTTCAGGGTTTTTTTTTTTTTGTTTTTTAAGCTAGTTCTTTTGACATTTATTGTCCTATATCTAAATAATTTATTTTTACTCCTTCAGCTTGAGTTTTCAATTCTAAACATTATGTTTTGACATCTTCCTACAGAAGGTGATGATTTAGCTCCCCAGCTACCCTTTCCCCATTCTCCCAATGACAGTTTTATCTAATTTTTGGTTAGGCCATCATTCAGTACTTACAGTATTATCATTTGAATATTGATGACCTTGGCCAGAGAATATTCAGTGATTACTTATTCTTCAACTTTTCCCCCTCAGAGATAGTGGTTACTTTGTTTTTAATTTGCTTAGCTTTCTATTGATTAAGTGCTAATTTTGCTCTAAGCATTCTGATGGAACTGTAAAGACTTAAATGTTAAAACTTGTTAGGGCATCCGTCAGTTCCGGTTTTCTCTTGGCTCTGTCTCTCCCAGAGAGAGCTCTGTGTCCTGCTGGTTCTGAACTGCTTATTGTTGAGCCTCCACAGAGCTGCCATTTTGGATTTACTGCCATCTTGGGGATTCCCTTGGGTTTTCTCCTTTGAGGATCTTTTATTTTCTGGATTCTGTGTTGTCATCTTTCTTTGTTTATTCCCTGACTTTGTGGGGAGATATACATATGTTTGTGTGTGTGTGTGTGTGTGTGTGTGTGTGTGAGTGTGTGTGTTTCTCAATATATACCACTATTTGTATGAGCAGGATTTAAAAATAAAAGTTTGTTTTCTAATTGCTGCTAGTAAGAACATACTTGATTTTTTACATCAACTGTGTATTCTGCAATCTTGCTAAATTCATATATTAGTTCTGGTAGTTGTGGATTCCTTGGAATTTTCTACAAGAATGATCATAGGATCTTCAAATAAGTTATACTTTTTCCTTTTTGATCTTTATGCCTTTTATTTTTCTTGCCTTATTTCAGTGGCTGAAACCTCCAGTATAGCATTGACTAGAAAGTGGTAAATGTGAGCATTCTTGCCTTATTCTTCATCTCAGGGAAAAACAATGCAGTCTTTCACCTTTGAGTGTGATATTGGTTTTAGGTTTTTGGGGTAGTTGTCCTTCATCAGTTTGAGGAGATTCTCTTTTAGTTGCAGCATGCGGACTTCTTAGTTGTGGCATGCAAACTCTTAGTTGTGGCATGCATTCGGGATCTAGTTCCCCTACAGTGGATTGAACCTGGGCCCGCCTGAATTGGGAGCGTTGAGTCTTACTCACTGGACCACCAGCAAAGTCCCTGAGGAGATTCTCTAATCTTCCTAGTTTGTAGAGAGTTTTTGTCATGATGGTTGTTGGATTTTTTCAGATTCCTTTTCTGCATCTATTGAACTGATCCTGAGGTTTTCTTCTTTATTTATTACATTGATTTTCAAATGTTAAAACAGTCTTGCATTCTTGGGATAAACTGTATGTGCTCATAATGTACCTTTTAAATATATTATTGAATTTAATTTGCTAAAACTTTGTTAAAAATTTTTGTGTCTATATTCAGAAGGGACATGAGTCTGTAGTTTTTGTTTTTTGTTATATCTTTATCAGGTTTTAGTATTAGTGTTATGCTAGTCTTGTAAAATGAGTTGGGCAGTGATCTCTATTTTCTGAAAAAGTTAAATTTCTTTCTTGAATGTATGATAGAATTCATCAGTGAAATCATCTGGAATTGGAGTGGGTTTTTTTGGAATTTTTTTTTTTTTTTTTTTTTGCGGTACGCGGGCCTCTCACTGCTGAGGCCTCTCCCGTTGCGGAGCACAGACTCCAGACAAGGCAGGCTCAGCGGCCATGGCTCACGGGCCTAGCCCCTCCACGGCATGTGGGATCCTCCCGGACCAGGGCACGAACCCGTGGCCCCTGCATCGTCAGGCGGACTCTCAACCACTGCGCCACCAGGGAAGCCCCTGGAATATTTTTGATAACAGATTCAGTTTATTGAAAAGAGATAGGACTAGTTAGATTTTCTGTTTCTTCTTGTGTCAATTTTGATAGGTTTTATTTTTTTAAGAAATGTGTCCATTTCATGTAAGTTGTTGAATTAGTTGGCATAAAGTTATATATCATATTATCTTATCCTCTTAAATGTCTGTAACATCTCTGGTAATATATGTTTTTTTCATTTCTGATATTGGTGATTTGTGTTTTGTCTCTTTTTTTTCTTGACTGGTATAATTAGAAGTTTGTCAGTTTTGATGATAATTTTAAAACCCAGCCTTTGACTTTATTAATTTTATCTCTTGACTGTATGTTTTCTATTTCATTATCTTGTTATTATTATAACAAGAGTTTTGAGTTTCTTTTTTAGTTTTGAGTTTAGTTTGCTCTTCTTTTTATTGTTTCTTAAGGTGGAACCTCAGGTCATTTTGGTAGATCTTTCTTATTTTCTTATATTAAGCACTTAGAGTTTTAAGTTTTCCTCTAAGTACTGTTTTAGCTGCATTCCACAAATTTTGATTTTTGTTATTGTTGTTGCCATTCAGTTCAAAATATTTTCTAGTTTGCTTTTTGATTTCATCGTTGATCCATGAACTCTTTAGAGCTGTGTTGCTCAATTCCCTTATTTGGAATTTTCCTAGATATCTTGTTGATTTCTAATTTAATTCCATTGTAGTCAGAGAATATACTCTGTGATTTCAATCCTTTTAAATTTATCGAGACTTATTTTATAGCACACCATGTGGCCTATGTTGGTAATGTAACATGCATTTGAAAGGAATGTGTATTCTTCAGTTGTTAGATTTTCTATGAATGTCAGTTAGGTCAAGGTAGTTGCTAGTGCTTTTTAGATCTTCTGTGTCTTTCCTGATTTTTCTTCCCTGATTTTTTTTTTTGGTTTAATTATTGTGTCAGTTACTGAGATGGGATGTGAAAATCTTCTCCTCTAATCATGCATTGTCCTTTTCTTTCCGTAATTCTATTTTTGCTTAATGTATTTTGAGGTGCATATACGTTGATAATTGCCATGTCTTCATGATAAATTGTCCCTTTTGTAATTACGATGTTCCTTTTTTTGTGTGGTAATACTCTTTGTCTTACAGTTGATTAAAAGTTCTGTGTGCATCATGGTGAAACTGCTGAAATGTGTTTTGGGGTGCTCCGAGGAGCTCTGGTTCTTTATGTCTCAGTGCAGAAAGAATTCAAAGAAGCTGAGTGATAGATATAAGAAGTGACTTACTAGAATAGGACACGTGGAAGGCTTACAAGTGTGTGGGCAAGAGGGTGCCGCGCTGAGAACTTAGTGGGCTAGAGTTTTATAATCAAGGGAAAAGTAGGGAGGGAGAGAAGACCACCTTCTTCCTCATTCTTAAGTAGACGTCAAGGTTCCATCATCAATTCCTCCTCCATGTTGGGTGAGGGAGTTTTCTTGTCCCTACTGGTCAAACCAGGACTGTCACAGTGCCCTGGAAATGAGCAAAAAGGCGGTAACATATACTAAAATATGGTAAATCATCTCAGGTTTCAGTATAATGTCACCTTTTCCTTGTGCTTTTGTCTTTAGTGTGTGCAGAGGAGCATGTCCTAGGAATCATTAATGTACTGAGCTCGCTGCGTGGGATGTGGGTCTCATGCCACCATTGTTTTCTTGTTTTGGGCCGTGTCTCATGTTTCTGTTTCATGGTTTAGTCGCTGAGCTAAGCAAACCTGCTTTCTTGAGTGTTCATTAACTTGCAGGGGTCTCCCTTTCTTTTTTCTTTATTTACAATCCCCTTGTGGGATTAACTGTTTAATCACCTACTTTGTCCTTTACTCTGTCCCTGTCATTGGGGCTGGTGTTTCTGGTGTTCTTCTCCTATGGATGGTGAGCTTGGCTTGTGACATTTCGTTGAGAGTTCTCAAATGTCAGTTTCTCTTGATCTTTACTTTCATTTGGTCAGTTTCTCCAGTAAAGAATCTTGTAGTCTGTAAGTCTGAAGGGAGCTGGCAGTCTACTAGTAACTTGATGGACCCATATTTTTAGTATAGAGATTCATTCCTATTCTCAGTTATGCCTGGTCAAATCCTCTCATTTAATAAACTCCAGACTTATGCTGGTAAAATGTCCAGTTATTGGATTGGTTCAGACTTGGAAGTGTATACCTTTCTAATAATTTATCCATTTCTTCCAGGTTGTCCGTTTTATTGGCATAGAGTTGCTTGTAGTAGTCTCTTAGGATGCTTTGTATTTCTGCAGTGTCTGTTGTAACTTCTGCTTTTTCATTTCTAATTTTATTGATTTGAGTCCTCTCCTTCTTTTTCTTGATGAGTCTGCCTAATGGTTTATGAATTTTGTTTATCTTCTCAAAGAACCAGCTTTTAGTTTTAGTGATATTTGCTATTGTTTTGTTTCTATTTCATTTATTTCTGCTCTGATCTTTATGATTTCTTTCCTTCTGCTAACTTTGGGTTTTGTTTGTTCTTCTTTCTCTAGTTCCTTTAGGTGTAAGGTTAGATTGTTTGAGATTTTTCTTTTTTCTTGAGGTAGGCTTGTATAGCTGTAAACTTACCTCTTAGAACTTCTTTTGCTGCATCCCATAGGTTTTGGATTGTCGTGTTTTCATTGTCATTTGTCTCTAGGTATTTTTTGATTTCCTCTTTGATTTCTTCAGTGATGTCTTGGTTGTTTAGTAACGTATTGTTTACCCTCCATGTGTTTGTGTTTTTTTCCGTTTTTTTCCCTGTAATTCATTTCTAATCTCATAGCATTGTGGTCAGAAAAGATGCTTGATATGATTTCAATTTTCTTAAATTTACTGAGGCTTGATTTGTGACCCAAGATGTGATCTATCCTGGAGAATGTTCTGTGTGCACTTGAGAAGCAAGTGTAATCTGCTGTTTTTGGATGGAATGTCCTATAAATATCAATTAAATCTATCTGGTGTATTTTGTCATTTAAATCTTGTGTTTCCTTGTGAATTTTCTGTTTGGATGGTCTGTCCATTGGTGTAAGTGAGGTGTTAAAGTCCCCCACTATTATTGTGTTACTGTCGATTTCCTCTTTTAGAGCTGTTAGCAGTTGCCTTATGTATTGAGGTGCTCCTATGTTGGGTGCATATATATTTATAATTGCTATATCTTCTTTTTGGATTGATCCCTTGATCCTTATGTAGTGTCCTTCCCATCTCTTGTAACATTCTTTATTTTAAAGTCTATTTTATCTGATATGAGTATAGCTACTCCAGCTTTCTTTTGATTTCCATTTGCATGGAATATGTTTTTCCATCCCCTCACTTTCAGTCTGTATGTGTCCCTAGGTCTGAAGTGGGTCTCTTGTAGACAGCATATAGATGGGTCTTGTTTTTGTATCTGTTCAGCAAGCCTGTGTCTTTTGGTTGGAGCATTTAATCCATTCACGTTTAAGGTAATTATCGATATGTAGGTTCCTGTGACCATTTTCTTAATTGTTTTGGGTTTGTGTTTGTAGGTCCTTTTCTTCTTTTGTGTTTCCCACTTAGAGAAGTTCCTTTAGCATTTGTTGTAGAGCTGGTTTGGTGGTGCTGAATTCTCTTAGCTTTTGCTTGTCTGTAAAGCTTTTGATTTCTACATCAAATCTGAATGAGATCGTTGCTGGGTAGAGTAATCTTGGTTGGAGGTTCTTCCCTTTCATCACTTTAAATATGTCATGCCACTCCCTTCTGGTTTGTGGAGTTTCTGCTGAGAAATCAGCTGTTAACCTTATGGAAGTTCCCTTGTATGTTATTTGTCTTTTTTCCCTTGCAGCTTTCAATAATTTTTCTTTGTCTTTAATTTTTGCCAGTTGGATTACTAAGTGTCTCAGCGTGTTTCTCCTTGGGTTTATCCTGTATGGGACTCTCTGTGCTTCCTTGGAGTTGGGTGGCCATTTCCTTTCCCATGTTAGGCAAGTTTTCGACTATAATCTCTTCAAATATTTTCTCTGGTCTTTTCTCTCTCTCTCTTGTCCTTTGGGACCCCTGTAATCCAAATGTTGTTGTGTTTAATGTTGTCCCACAGGTCTCTTAGGCTGTCTGCATTTCTTTTCATTTTTTTATGTTTATTCTGTTGCGCAGCAGTGAATTCCACCATTTTGTCTTCCAGGTCACTTATCCGTTTTTCTGCCTCAGTTATTCTGGTATTGATTCCTTTTAGTGTAGTTTTCATTTCAGTTATTGTATTGTTCATCTCTGTTTGTTTGTTCTTTAATTCTTCTAGGTCTTTGTTAAACATTTCTTGCATCTTCTCGACCTTTGCCTCCGTTCTTTTTCCCAGGTCCTGGATCATCTTCACTATCATTATTCTGAATTCTTTTTCTGGAAGCTTGCCTATCTCCACTTCATTTAGTTGTTTTTCTGGGGTTTTATCTTGTTCCTTCGTCTGGTACATAGCCCTCTGCCTTTTCATCATGTCTATCTTTCTGTGAATGTAGTTTTTGTTCCACAGGCTGCAGGAGTGTAGTTCTTCTTGCTTTTGCTGTCTGCCTTCTGGTGGGTGAGGCTATCTAAGAGGCTTGTGCAAGTTTCCTCAAGAGGCTTGTGCAAGTTTCCTCTGATGTCTTAATCATCATCATAGTTCTGTGGTTATGGTCATACTTGACCATAAGATCTATGGCACTTGAGGACCAAAGATGTAAGTACTAGTGGCTTAGCAATACTTATATGCTGCTCATGTAAGCAAACCTCTTTGGGCATGTTTCACATGTGAGAAAAAAATGGAAGTTTTCCCAGTCTTAATTAGGAGAACTGGAAAAAAACAAGGAATGTTAATAATTGGGTATTACTATAGTGCAGTTGGCCTTTGGACAAAGTATAAACCATCCATCCATTTAATGAGTTTGGGCCACCCCGGGCCACCCCCACCGCCCAAGCACTCTTGTTTAGTGTATTTAGAAGCAGCTAGATTATAGAGGAAATGGTAAATTTATAGTGATTTTTGACAATTTTGGGATCATGGTGATTGATACATTAGAAATAGTTTTTTTTTTTTTTTGCGGTACGCGGGCCTCTCACTGTTGTGGCCTCTTCCGTCACAGAGCACAGGCTCCGGACGCACAGGCTCAGCGGCCATGGCTTACTGGCCCAGCTGCTCTGCAGCACGTGAGATCTTCCCAGACCGGGGCACGAACCCATGTCTCCTGCATCGGCAGGCGGACTCTCAACCGCTGAGGCTCCAGGGAAGCCCAGAAATAGTTTTTTTTTAAATAGAGAATATAGTCATATAGCTATGAACTTTTTATATTTGTTGACATAAGGTGTAAATAGCTTTACTGCTTGAAAAGTCATGTAGATACTGGTTTTAGAAGCTTTCTAGTGCTTTGCCTTTGCTTATGACCTTTTTGGTCCTAGAAACATTCAGAATAACCTTTATTCTAAAGTAGCATTGCTATTGAATTAAACAGACTTACTTTGATGCTTCGTTGGCCATGTGATTTTATGGATTTCTGGTGGACTTTGTGTGTCCTGGTCAGGTTGCTCATTCTTGGTACCCTCGTCTCTGTGAATGGATTTCTGGAATGGCCACCTCACTTCTCTCCTGTGCCTAATTCTTTCTTTTTGAATCCATGGTATCCAGTGTTTCACTGTGGAAAATAATTGCACACATATTTTAAAGACCAGCCAGTACTATTTGAGTTCTGTTTTATTCTGTTTTCTCCTTTTTTGTTGTTTTGTTAATCCTAATTGTTTAAGGCTCTTCTTTTGGAAAAGTCAGAGTAAATGAAAAAAGAAAAGCATAGGGGCTTCCCTGGTGGCGCAGTGGTTGAGGGTCCGCTTGCCGATGCAGGGGACGCGGGTTCCTGCCCTGGTCCGGGAGGATCCCACGTGCCGCGGAGCAGCTGGGCCTGTGAGCCATGGCCGCTGAGCCTGAGTGTTTGGAGCCGCTCCGTGACAGGAGAGGCCACACCAGTGAGAGGCCCGCGAGGCCCGGATACCGCAAAAAAAAAAAAAAAAAAAAAAAAGGCATAGTCATTGAAGACTGTCTTTGAATTGCTTGAATGTGCTTGACTGTCAGAATGTTCTTTTTCTAAGAGGAAGCCCATCTTAGTTAACATTTTTCTGTTAATTAAACTTTGGGGTTTTAGTCAAGTAACAGTTACCAATAATTATGTTTTTGAGTTAGGTGGGTGTTGGAGGAGAGTGGTGGTTCTGTCTTCCAGGGGACTGTCACTGGAGATAAGGGACACCAGAGATAAGAGTTGTGCATAGTATACTGATACTGTTATTGTGTAAGCAAGGGTTCTGGGTGGTTCCAGGCTAGCCTTCCTTTGCATGGGTGGAAGAAAGCAGCAAAATCCAGACAGAATAGGCTTTAGAATCTGGATAATCAATGAAAATGACATTGCTATGGAGACTTTGTCCCACCTTTTGTCAACATGTAACAGAACAGCAATGGCTTAGACAAATTTACATTAGAACTTGTTCAGAGAATGAAGAAAGGAGAGAGGTTTGTTTACACAGCAGCAGTCTAAAGGTGACTCAAGTCTGTTGTCATTCACTCTAAGAATGCCATCTTTATTGACTTTTCTTTAGGATTCACTAACAAAGGAGCTGTGTAGAATTACATCAGGTTTCTCTCTGGGTGAGGGTTTTTATTAGGAAGAATAACTTGGTAGATGTTTTAGCAGTTTCAAAAGCTTTTGTCCATTCTTGACTTAATTAAAGGGTAGAGTATTTTAATTTGTTTGACAGCAAACATTGAGTGCCCCAGATGTAAAAAGGACTGTGTCAGTTCTCTGGGGAAGATGAAGATCAGTGAGGTGCAGTATGGGTTCTTAAAGAGCTATAGCCTTGTAGGGGAATCAAGCATGGGCACCATGGTGATATAGAGTGATGAATGCCCCAAGAGAGGCTGTCAAAATACTGTGGGAGTTCAGAGGAGGAAGAGAGAGACACTCATTTCCCCAGTGAGTGAGGGGAGCAGGCTCAGTTAAACTTCATGTAGGCCATGGTATTTAAGCAGTGTCTTGCTAGGTGGGATTGGGACATATGAAGAATTCTTTAGTTTGAGGCATGGGCAAGTGTTCAGGATAGGAATTTCAGATTTGCTACAGTGTCTAGCATGGAAAAGTAAATAATAATAATAACAGAAATGGTAATAATAATATAATAATACTAGCATTTATTGAATGCCTAACTTGTGATAATTACTTGTTTTAATTCATTTCCTCTTAACAATAACATAATAACCCTAGGAGGAAGGTACTATTGTCATCCCCATTTTACAGATGGAGAAACTGAGTTATAGATAGGTTTAGAAACTTGGGTAAGGCTATGTAGTTAGTAGAATTTGACCCCATACTAGTCCTGGAAAGCCCACCCTTCCTTGCTGTGTTGTACTGTGAGAAATGTAGCAGAAGGGGACTGGGGTCTGTTTATGTAGAGCCTTGAATGCCCACATGAATCATTTAATATATTGGAAGATATTTTTTTCTCAGTGGTTCTGTCATTTCTTTTAATATTCTGTGCTTTAATGCCTTTGACATGCCTTTCCCACTTTACCCAGTCAATTCCTACTCATTTTTCGATTCTTTGCTCATATAGTACCATTTCTGTGAGGCTTTTCTCGATCACCCAGGAAGAAGAGCCCTCCTGTGGCTGCCAGGGCTGTTTGCACCTTTAATACAGCGTTCATCATTTACTTTATTTTTCCTCAGCTAGGGTGAATTCCTTGAGGATTGGGACTACGTATCCTTTTTGTATCCCGGATGTTAGGCTCATCTTTGTTGTTGAATAAAGCTCAGATAAATGACTGATTGAAAGGGAGGGTGATACATTTTCAGATGTCATGCTGACTTTTTTTCATCACTCTTCTTCTGAGTTACAGGTGTTAGAAATACCTAGAAAAGAGAGAAAGGAATATATGAGATAATACTTTGGTTGATTGGGTTTCTGTGAAAATGAAAGCGAGAGATTATTTTGGATTTGAGATTACTGGGGATGATTTCTCTGAGGGCTGGGCTTTGGGCTTGGCCCTTCCGGAGGTGTAACATTTAAGTTGGCGGAGGAGTCAGGGCATGCCGGCTGAAAGAGCAGCATGAGCTGGGGTCAGATGGGAAATAACACTGTCAGCTGTGAAACGTGAGCCCCTCGGCTTCCCGCTGTACCCAGTAGAGCATTTTACAGTGTAGACAATCTCTTGAAAGCCCTGGTTTTCTTTACAGTCTGCCAGAAAGATGTATGTGCAAGCAAAACATTTGCCATACTGTGGTTTGAATTTAAGGTAAGTTCCTAACACGTGGAATAGGAAATTCAAATGTTCAGGATACCTTTTTGGTAGGAAAAGTGCTGTTGGAGGACAGATGCATTTGGTCTAAATTAAACTTATACTCCAGAAATTCTTTAAAATCTTAAAACAAGGAACCTTACATTTAACGGGCAGGTAGTCAGCCTGACTTGAGTTTCCTTTGCCAGTCTCCTTAGACCAGTAGAGACTCTCAGGTTGCTGTCATGGGCTTGTGTTGTTGAACTGAGCTTCTTGCTCTTCATCTAGCAGCACTCTGCTTGTGATGTGGGGAACTAAAGTTACTGAGGAGAGGCAGGGTTACCTGGACCCGTGGAGAGGAACATGCTAAAGAACTCTCATAATAAAGGAGGGCATTGGAATCCAGGGAGAGGGGCTCTTTGTTAAGAAACATCTTCCAACGATTGGAAACCTTTTACAGTACTTTTGAGGCACAACCCAGAGTACTAAAAATGATGCCTTGAAACTGCTGATGCCCAAGATCGAAAGCTTTTCTCCCTCGCTAAGTTCGGATTAAAAGCGGTCACGTTCTCAGAAGCATCTCAGAAGGGAAGGGGCAGTCTTCCCCAAGATGGTAAAGGTCATAGCTTACCATTTTACTCACTGATTATTCTGGGGACCAGAGGCCGTACCTTTGGTGGAAGGAAAGACTAAAGGGAAGGTGTGTCTTGCTCTCGTGCATGTGGCCTCCATCCCAGAGTCTTCTCTATGCAGAAGTTTTCCTTTTCTGTTGATTACAGAAGATTTTAGGGCTATAGCTGTTTAAACATAAGCTCCATGAGGTTAGGGACATGGTCTTGTTCCCTAATATATCCGCAGACTCTAGAATAGTGCTGTCAAATAGAAATATAATGTGAGTCCCCATACATTTAAATTTTCTAATTGCCACACTAAAAGAAAGAGATGGAATTAATTTTTTTTGAATTTTGTTTTTTTTTTTTATTTTTTTTTTCAAGAGGGTCTTTTTTATTTTTTATTTTATACACATCAGTGTATACATTTCATCCCCAACCCCCAATTTCATCCCCCCCCCACCCCCACCCCCCGCCCCTGCCGCTTTCCCCCCTTGGTGTCCATACGTTTGTTCTCTACATCTGTGTCTCTATTTCTGCCTTGCAAACCAGTTCATCTGTACCATTTTCCTAGATTTCACGTATATGCGTTAATACATGTTATTTGTTTTTCTCTTTCTGACTTACTTCACTTTGTATGACAGTTTCTAGATCCATCCATGTCTCTACAAATGACCCAGTTTTGTTCCTTTTTGTGGCTAATAGAGATGGAATTAATTGTAATAATGTATTTAAGGTGAATATCCAAAATATTATCATCTTAACATGTGATCAACATAAAAAATTGAGCTATTTTACATTCTTTTGTTCACAGAGTCTTCAAAACCTAGTGTCTATTTCATGCTCACAGCACGTATTAATTTGAACTAGAACTGTTTTGAATGCTTAGTAGCCACATGTGACTACTGCCTGCCGTATTGGACAGTGCAGGTCTGAACTACACCTGGTATATGGTAGAAGCACAGTAACTATCAGTTAAATGAAGAAAGGAAGGGAGAGAGGGAAGGGGGAAGGAAATGGTAAAACTTCAAAGATGTGTCAGCGGTGGAACACTATTTTACTTCTTTTGGGGCGTCTTAGCAGTTTCTTACTAGACCAGCAGCTGAATGATCCTTATTAGATTAAAAAAATCATTTGCAAATGTGTTGTCTCATTGATACGTACCTTCAACAGCATTGTTTAGATAGGTCAAGTTTTACTGTGTTTAATTGAAAGGTGGCCTACCTGAGGTGAGGTTGAATGAGTGTGTGGCTTAACTAAGATTCATACTCGGGTCTTTTGAGTCCTAGTTCAGTGCTTTCTCCTCGCTGCTGTGTACCTTCCCATGGGTTTGTTTTAGGTATGCTCATCCTCCTATGAACACTAGTTGGTTCTCAATATGGATAGATACTAAAAGATAGACTGAATAAATGTTGTTAATACAGAGCTATTTAAAAGTAGTGATTGGGAGTTTGGGATTAGCAGATGCAAACTATTATATATTGAATGGATAAACAACAAGGTCCCACTGTATAGCACAGGGAACTATATTCAGAATCCTGGGATAAGCCATAATGGAAAAGAATATATGTATATATAACTGAATCACTTTGCTGTACAGCAGAAATTAACACAACTTTGTAGATTAACTATACTTCAATAAAATAAAAAAATTAGTTATTAAAGGCCACACTTAGAGTTTGCTTTTAATTCAGTAATCAAAGACGTGTGGGTACAAAGCTGAGAAGGTTGTGTGTGTGGCTTTTCTGGATGTCAGGACCTTCTGAATTACAGAGGCACATAAAAATTTGGTGAGTAAAAAGAGTGTTTATGACAAGGTGTGTGTACATATGTTTGAAATGATCCCTTAGTATATAACCATTTTTCCTCTACAGACATTATTCTGTAGTAGGAATGGGTCATGATTTGCTGTTCTAGTGCATGGAGAAGTGTCTTATCTCTTACACAGAGGAAAAGAGACTTAACCAGCATAATGACCCTCCAGTGCTTAAGTTATTGGAATTAGCGGCTTTCTTGTTGCTCGAGCCATTAAAATAGTTGTTTTTATTGTGCTTAACATTGAAATAAAACCCTAAAGCAGATACTTTTGGTATGATTCAATTTGTTATGGTTAAAATGCCGAAGAGGAATTGAAGTTAATTTCTAGAGTATCAGTATGATTTTATGGAAACTTCGCATTTCCGCATCCTTTTGGAGAGAGGCCAACGCTGATCACTTTTGGACCCAAATCCTACTGTGCAGAGCAAACTGTGTTACTGAGATATCAGTGCACAGTACATACTTTATACAAGGTGTTCATTATTTGAATTTGTGAGAAATAATTCTAGTTTGCAGAAAATGGCATTTCTTGAGAAAAAGACAGGCCTAAAATATATAAAGCTTTTCCCAGAGACAAAAGATATTTGCAAAATATTTTGTTCACTGTTACTCAATTTAGGATAATGTACCATGAATTTGAAAAAAGTAATGCCAAAGTTATTCAGTAAAAAAAAATGTCTTTGCAGGTCTTTGTCACAGCAAAATCCACTGCCTCGATTTTAATTGACCCAACCTGTGAGCAAAGAAGTGAATTCTAATTTATCTTGCATATTTGGGAGATTATTCACAAGGAATTTTGTACGAAACCACATGAATATCATTATCTACCCTATACACTAAGGATTTGAGAGTAGGTAGCTCCTACACATACTTTCCCTTCTCTTTTCATAGCCTGGGGAATGCTGTGAATTCACATAAGTGGACTTTTAAAGTGACTGAAGCTTACCCTTTCTGTAGCACCATCCAGACTCCAGAGGCACTTTGGTGGCCTGCAGAGTCATAGCTGCTTTTCTTTCCTAGTAGGATGACTTAGAACCTGAATGGGTGGGGAACCATCAGGCGCCTGATGACCCTCGAGTGCGTGGATGGCAGGTGACTGAGGATCTGGGACAGCGGCGCCAAGTCCTGGATGAACGTCAGAATCCCCTGGGGCGCTTTAGGACCTTACAGCTGCCCAGACCCATCTGTTTCACATCAGCGTCTCCCTGGTACTACGTACATTTCAGCCAGGATTTTAATTTCTCATTGAAGAGCTTTCTTGAATCAGTAATCATGGGGCGTCATATATATATTTTGTTACCACCTCACTTGTTTATTAGTAGTGATTTCTCATGAGTCTCCAAACTATTCAGGAAGGTTGGTTGGTTTGTTTCTGAGACAGAGATAGTCAGTAAAGGATGAAATAGAGCTAGCTCCTCTGCAAGAAGTCTTGAGGCAAACGGACCCCGAGGGGGTGGGTAGGTGGTGGCAGTTGGAAAGAAGAGGGCCAAGTAGGCCAGGGCTTAGAGGCTGTCAGTGCACAGAAAGAGATGGGTTGTACAAGGGGTCTTTCTGAGTGGGCTATGTATGGGTTTAAACCATCTAGAAACTGTGCACTTCTTCATAATTTATGTTTCCCTTTTGCCATTCTTTGAATAAGGAAGAGACATGATTAATGACCATTGCTCAGAGAACCTTTTACTTCTATTTGGACTGCTTTCAAGATAGTACTATTTGTGGGAGGTCTGACATCTATTTAAAGGGGTAGTTTTTTCCATCACTGTTTTATGTTTTATGTAGCCTTATATACAGAAGGGTACTTTAAAACTCCCATTTCAGAGTCTCCCATTCCAGTAGATGTCAGGGCATAAGCTAGACACCTCATGTTTCAGAATACTTAGTGTACTTTCCTTCTTTTATTTAGTAAAGAACAGTATTTTGTGGCATTCTTCTTAACTTGTTAACCATAGACGAAGATATCTATTAATTCAAATAGGGACTTTTGTTTATGTTCTGAATGCTTAACTGAGATCTGTTATCAGAAGCCCTTCTGTCCCTCAGTTTGATGTGCAGTGTGGTGGTGTTGATGCATGTAGTTCATTGTTTGAAGGGCCCAGCTGAGGTTGTGGAAGGGAATTGATGTTCTGTGGACCAGTGTGGTCACTGATGCTAGCTTCTGGTTTTTAGTATTACCTGTAAATATAAGTCCTTTGACACTAATTGTTAAGACTCAAAAAAGTAGATTAGAACAATCTGGGGGTTGTGGAGGGATTATTTGTAATATTTCTTGGGGACTGAAATTTCTTATCCAGCATTCCTTCTGCTTTACAATGTTCCCATAAAGTATGACATAGAAAAAAGCAGTCCACAAACCTTTTGCGATAAAGCCTGAAGACTTAAAATGTTTTAGCGCTTTCATCTGAATGAGTTAAAAAATCTAGATATTTCCCCCCAGATGATGAAGATCTTTATTATAGAAAATATGGCAACTACAATAAAGTGTAAAGAAGAAAATAAAGATCAGCAGTAATCCCACAACCCAGCAGTAGCTACTATTAACATTTAAACTATTTCCTTTTAGGTTTGTGTGTGTGTGTGTGTGTGTGTGTGTGTGTGTGTGTGAATGTGTGTGGGGGGCATATACTGTTTTGTGTCCTGTTTATTACTTCCCATATAAATAACTGTTCTTTAAAAACATAGTTTTCATTGGTTGTTTTCTTGCCCAAATATTTTCCTTATTTTCAATATTTAGTTGAAACATCATTAAGAAATTAGCTTGGATGCCTTTTGATGCCTTTTTTTCCTCCATGAGTACTTTCATTCATAGAGGAAGTTGAAAGAATCTCCACTGGGCTTCCATGGAATGTTGATTTAACATTCCTGTCCCACTGACCATAACTTGCCTCATATAATATTTTGTCTACATCTAATTCTTCGTCTAACATTTACTGAACCCTTCCTTTGGAATAGGTACTATGCTAAGACCTCACGATACAATGGTAATACAAAGGAAATAAAAAGCAAAACACCAAAAACCAGTTTTGTACCTGCATTCAGGTTCCTTAGTTCATGGGCTGGGGAAATGCAGACATTCCTAAGATAATCCCACAAATAAACGTTATCTTATAATTGTGATACGTAATTTGAAGGAGAGGTGAATGGTGCTTATGAGAACAGTTCAGATGAATAAGGACACGTATTTTTTTTGACCACAGATTTAATATGATCCAGGTCCTGTGCTTCTGTAAAGGTCAGTGCAACCAAGAGATAACTTGTTCACTCGAAAACCCTCATGTGCTTATAGTGTTCTGCTGTGGATGGAGGGCGTGCAGGCTCTTTGTGCCCAGCTCTGGCCAAGTGGGCTACATTCTAAGGGGGACCTATGCTGGAGAAGATTTTAGAAAGGATTTTAACGATGCCTGGCTAGGAGAACTGTAGCAAGTGTTCTGGGGAAATGACGACACAGGGCAGACATCGTAGCTGTTGTCCAGCGTGTAACCATTTATCAAGGTGTGTAGAAAGGATTCTGATAGTTGATGGGAAGTGAGACTGCTCTGCTGGTTTCCTTTTCATTTTAAGATTATCTGAAGTCATGCAATATCTGCTGGGTACCAAGAGGACCCTGAGGGTGGTATACAGCTGATGTCCACTCCTCTCCCTACCCAGTGACCCCACTCCCGTCTCCAGGCAAGAGGAAGCCACAGAGGCTTGGGGACCTCAGGGAAAGCTGTGACTCCCAGTAGCCAGTATCTGCTGAGGACAGGCTCCTGCAGGCAGGCGCTTCAGGAATTCCTCAGAACCCATGGGCTGCCCATAGGTTAAGGCAACCCTGAATGCCTTAATATGGCAGAAGACCATCTTGCTTGCTCTCTGACTTCTGTCCTCACTCTCTGTCCCTGAGCCTTGTTAGTTCCAGTGATGTAGAAATTTCTTGTGTGACGTGACTTCTTGTCCTTTGCTGCCGTTTTCTTTTTCTTAACACACTTTGTCTTTTTCTTAAACGCTCCTCTCTGCTGCTGAATAAATTCTTTTTTAGGACCAGCTTAAAAGTTAGCATCTGTAGTGTTTTTCTTGCTTCCTAGAGTTAGTTACTTTATAGCATGTACCTCTCTTACAGTATCCCTGAGATTAAAAAAATATATATTTAATTTATTTATTTTTGGCTGTGTTGGGTCTTAGTTGCTGTGTGCGGGCTTTCTCTAGTTGAGGCGAGCGGGGGCTACTGTTCGTTGTGGTGCATGGGCTTCTCGTTGCGGTGGCTTCTCTTGTTGCGCAGCACGGGCTCTAGGCGCATGGGCTTCAATCGTTGTGGCGTGTGGGCTCAGTAGTTGTGGCTTGCGGGCTAGAGCGCAGACTCAGTAGGTGTGGCGCACGGGCTTAGTTGCTTCGCGGCATGTGGGATCTTCCCAGACCAGGGCTCAAACCTGTGTCCCTTGCATTGGCAGGTGGATTCTTAACCACTGCACCACCACCACCACTGAAATTTTATGTATGTATGTATGTATTTATTTATTTATTTTTGGCTGTGTTGGGTCTTTGTTGCTGCGCGTGGGCTTTGGTGACGCAGTGGTTAAGAATCCGCCTGCCAACGCAGGGGACGTGGGTTCGAGCCCTGGTCTGGGAAGATCCCACATGCTGTGGAGCAACTAAGCCCGTGCGCCACAACTACTGAGCCCACGTGCCACAACTACTGAAGCCCACGTGCCACAACTACTGAAGCCCGCGTGCCTAGAGCCTGTGCTCTGCAATATGAGATTTTTTATTTAGCTGTTCAGCTTGCTCTCCTGGAATGTAAAGTTCTTGAAGACTGGGACCGTGTTTTCTGTTTGACTTTTCAATGCCAAAAAGACATTGAAATAAATGGCACATTCTGGGCATCCAGTAATTTTTGGATGGAGGAATATGATTCTCATTTGCTTTACAATAGTGATGCCTTATTGTGGCTTTGGCGCTTACTGTCCATGAGATAAATAGTTGAACTTTAGATTGGTTGATTAAAACATTGAGAAGTGCAAGAGTCTGGTTTTCTTGAATCCTTTATTAAAGATGCTAATAGAGAGGATATTATTATATGGTGAGGCATTCCTAGTTTCCACAAGACCACTTTGTGTTTTGGGTGACCTTCTTTTCAAGCTCCTTCAGAGTTATCAAATTGTTGCAATCATATTTTCAAGAAGGACCTCATCTTAATCAGGACTGAAATGATGCTAAGAGAAAATTGAAAATCACCATTTTTTTAAGGTAATCATAGTAAAAAAGTGATAGGTATTTATAGAAAGGTACTAGCATTTGGGGATGAAGGAAATCTGTAGTAAGAAATTTTCCAAATTAAATCAGGTGTACACTGTGGGCAGATAAAGCACAGATTGTGTTCTAATATGGTGTAGAGCTCAGAGTTTGCAGAAGCTAATTTTAAAATGTTATCAGACCACACTTACGCTTGCAGGACTTGCTTTAAAAAGAGCTTCGTAGTTTAACAACAGTGGTCTGGTTATCTAGGGTTGATGAGACTCTGGAAAATCTGATATGCTTAAACGGAAATTTTTGAATATTGCTGTCTACTAGAAAATCAGTCGTTAAATGCAATGAGAAATATATTTCCAAGCAGACAGGAATTTTATAGTATAATAAATGGATACTGTTCCCAGATGGCAGATTTCTAGGGCAGTGTCATTATCTTCAGAAAGCTTCCTGGTACATGTGTGGCATCAAGACTGGCAAGGGTGAAACTGATTGGATACTCCCACAGGAGAAGCTTAAGACTTGATACCCAAGTTTTCTTTGTTCCCTGCCAGCATACCATCCTAAATTTCTTCAGCGAGTTGTTCTGTTGGGCACTGATCCTTTTTTCTCATAACTTCTGGCTGATCCTAATCAAAATAGGGTGTACCTCTCCTGCTACCCTATATAGTTTCAGTTCCTCTGTTCACCAAATTACATCATATGCATTTCTAAATGTTGATTCATTAACTGGAACCCTCTGTAAGGGACTTTTATTTTGTAGGTGGAGACGTTGTAAATTGGTTTAAGTTATTACGTTGTTGATCTCTTGTTCCATTAATACGCTCTCTGAACTTTAAGATGGATACCCAGATTTTTGTTTATAAGGAAGAACTTTTACTTGAGAAGCTGTCTGTGGTGTGACGGTCCCTCTTTATCCAAATCTGTTCTCCAGCTATATACATCCTTTGTAAAATGCTCATCTAAAATCAGCAGTGAATAAAACGACCTTCATCCAAAAGCAAATTATTTAGCTCTGTATTTGAGTTTAATGATTTAGATTCATGTTTGAATTAGGTGATGTGGATTCGTATTGCAAAAAAACAAACATTTTAGATATTCCTGAAGCTTATAGTTGAATGAGATGCTCAAGGCACCTTCTGAAGTTAAGGTACATTCCTTGCTGGCTGATTAAGAGGAAAGGTGACCTGCCGTTGACTTCACCTGATGGATAAGCAATAACTAGAAAGTTAGTTAAGAAAATTTGTGTGATTTATTTTGCTACCGACTCAAGAGAGGAAACTTATATTAGAATTTGTTAAAATATTATTTTCACCTTTTTGGTTATGGATAAGAGGTTTGGGGGTTTTAGTCATGTTTTATAATTGGGCTGCATTGTATGATATGATGCTATAAAAGTAGGAAAGAGAAAACACATGAGGGCGTAATTATAGCCAAACGTGTAGTTGTCTTGGTTTCTTAGAGGTGGGGCCTGGATAGGACCCTTAGGAAATTTTTTTTCAGAAAGAATCCTTAATGATGCATACTTTCATCAAATTAACAAAATATACTTCAGATATTATCAATAAAGTAGCTTTGACAGTATAGCAGAGAGAAGTATGCCTGATTTGGGCAAGTGTGAAATTGTCAAGCACAGAGCATATGCTAGTTGTTTCATTTTATATTTCCTTGCACTGTCGGAGTCCTGTTCCCTTTTTGAATCCTGCGAAGGCTCATGCTATGATTGTTAATTCCTCTAACGTGATATGATGAGCTGGACCTTCGGATTGATAGTTTACAATGACTCCAGAGCTGTCCTGCTGTGCACTACACTAGGATTCCTTTTACTGAGACCCCTCCTTTGGACTTCATCCTTAAGACCAAGACTGTGTCAGCACTAGGGGGCGTTTCTCTTGTCCCAGTACATGGAGAGATTTATATTTATTAAGTAAATATAAGTAAATATATAAGTAAATAAATATAAGTAAATATATATTTATTAAGTAAATACAATGTGCTAGGTACTTGCTAGGTACTCTATATATGTTATTTCATTAAAGCCTTTTTACAACTTCAAGATTAAGGAATTAGTCTATGCATTTCCGTCACGGAGCAGTCATCTGTCCAGGGACACACTGAAGGTAAGCCTGAAACTTGGCTTCCCATCCAGGTGTGATGAGGAAGCCCATGCTTTTCCTACTCTCCTGTGGCCTCCTGTATTTGGAGAAGGGAGCGGAGCGGCTTGGAGACCATTTCTTGCTCCCTCTCTCCTAAGCTGCCAGGATCTCTTTGGGTCTCTGTGGGTAGACCAACATTGTTATTAAAAATATCTATTCATTCATCCACCAGCCCTCCGTACATTCATCCATGCACCTAATAAATATTTATGGAGTACTTATTGTGTGCCAGGTGCTGATTGAGAACCTGGATATCTGCTGGTTGCCAAGCCCCCTCTACCTTCATGAAGCTTACACGAATTATCCAAAGATTCATTATATAGTGGGTTTGGGGTGGGAGTGAGTGTCTGCACTTCTTAGCCCCGTGCCAGACTTAGAGGAGGCCCTCAGTGAGTGTTCGTTTCTTTTGCCCCATCCCTTTTAACCTAGTTTTTATGCCCTCGGCCAACCATTGTCCCTTGTTCATTTATGGTTGTACTTTGAATTATTGCCTTGGGTCTGTATGTTTTTTTTTTCTCAGTTCAAGATCAGTCTATTAATCTTTAGAAACTAGCATGTTCCACAAAGACATTTGGTCTAAGTGGTCAGTTACTCTGATTTTGAATATGAAAAATGTGGTAGGGGCTACAAACTTTCAGTTATAAGGTGAATAAGGTCTGAAGATATAAAGTATAATGTGGTGACTGTAGTTGATAACACTGTATGGTATCATTGACATTTCAGTTCAATAATTGAATTTTTTAAAAAGTTCTACTTTCAGGAAGAAAAGAGAGATAAATATGGGAAGTGATGGACTTACTACTTAACTCAGTGGAAAGTATCCTTTCACAGTGTATATACATATATCAGATCATCACACTTTACACTTTAAATATCTTACAATTTTATTTGTTGATTATACCTCGAAATTGGACAGAAAAGAAGGTGGTGGTGTGATAAAAATGGAGTAATTTTTTGCTAAAAAGTTGTCTTTTAGCTCTTGTATTAGGCATTAATCCTAATTACATTGTGTAGGTATACCTTCGTATTGTTTTGAGTAGCATTGTTAATAATTTACCATATATTAAATTATATGTTTTTTAAAAGGTTTACTGTATTTTAAAATGTGATGTAATGAGTTAATGCTAAAACTCATAAAGTAGAGCGTCAACCTTAGATTCTATTATGAAATTCATTGAGCAAATGTTTTTCATTATGGAGAATCTTGAGTTAGTCCTATTTTTGGAATGTTTCTTCTGTAGGGTATCTGATGTCTTTTTGATAAATTTAAACTATTTCCCGACAGATTTTCAAGGTAAACTCAATTGACAAATTTCAAAATGCTATTTAGAGCTGAGTCTGTTTCTTGGACCAGTCTCTGTGTGGTTAATGGATGATTTCAGACAGTGTTGGAGAGAAATATTAATAACGTCAAAGATCACTTGTCACCTTGACAGAAATATGAATTTTGAGAGAAGTGTAGGGATTCATTTTCTGGCGATGCAGTTTCTTACTTGGGCAACAGCACCAGTGTCCTCTCTGGTCCCTCAAGACAGAGATTTCAGTTGACTTTGGTTCCATTTTTCTCAGTTACCCCATCTGATTGCTTTGCATGTGTTGTCAGTGTTCTGTCTTAAGTCTCTCTTAAATTCCTTCCTTTCTCGCTTCCCACTCTCCTAGTTCAGGTCCCAGGCATCTCTCACCTAGAAAATAGCAACAACTTTGGTAGTAGCATTTCTGTATTCAGTGTCTGTCCTCTTGCAGGCTCTCTTCCACAGCACTGTTGGAATTTTTTTGGGGGGGGAAATAAAAAATATATATATGTGTGTGTGTTTGCCCACATATATACGTGCACATTTGGTTCTGGTGATGACAGTCTCCAGTAAACCTTTGGTAGTTTCTCACTGCCTCTAGGGTAATCTTAAGCTCTGTAGCATGGTGTTTAAAAACTTTGTGGAATGCTTCTAGCCTTCCATCACAAACCCCTCAGTCCTCCTGCCCTTTCCAGTTGGTTCCAGCGAATAAGCTACTTTCTTTGCAATTTGTCATCATTGGTGCTTTGTGGCATTATTTGCCAGGTGTGGTACTCAGACTTTCTTTGATCTAGGCGGCCTTTTAAATGTATAAGCCACTGTTTTGTCTTATCTGAACATCTCATGTAAGTGAATGTTGAGTCAGTTCTGCTGTCTAAGGTAGCAAAGTTTGTTTTCTGCTTTACAAGGTGTGAAAAAGTCCCACATATTTTTTTTCTTGAAAGGATTTTGGCCTAAATGGAATTAAACAACTAAAATTTAATTGCAGTTCTTCAGACTAATTTGTTGAAGGTTATTATTTTCCAATTTAGGCAGTATTTGAAAATTCGGAACTATTTTTGTACGTAAAAGTAAGTTTTCAAATTCATCATTAGAATTGTAGCCTTCTCTTTTGCTGTGATAAGTACTCATTTATTTGTAACTATGCGAGGTGATGGTTGGTAACTAAACTTATTGTGGTAATCATTTCATAATATATAGATACATCAAATCATTATGTTGTATACCTTAAACTTATACAATATTATATGTCAACTATATTTCAATAAAACTGGAGGGGGACTCCCCCCCACACACACACTCACTGTGCCAGCCTACCTCTCCCTGTACAACGAACACCATCACAAAGCTTCATAAGCCATTAACACTACCATAGGTTAAAAAAATAGTCATTTATGTTTCAGCTGCCTGATAGAATTACAAGTCCTTCAAGTTTCATCTGAATGCTTCTCTGTATTTAAAAGTAAATGTCCACAGCACAACAGTAACTCTGAATGACATACCGTGTGCTGATAACTAGCACAGTTAGAAGGATGAGATTCCATGGCCATCTCTGTAATCACGTGATGATTGATCCCACACAAGTTCACGGGTGCCAGAAACGATGTTGAAGTAGGCAACATGCAGGATGAGGTCAAAGCTAGAAGACAGCCACTGAGTGGATAGTAAAGCCAGTTCATCTCCTGTGGCTCTCAGGGAAAATTTCCATGCAACCTTTAGAGTTTAAGTGTTTCTTTGTGTGTTTGATATTTAAAATGTCTTTCCATGGTTTATACTTTCTGTTTACTTAAACACCACATGCATGGCAGCCTTTTCTGTCCTTATTCTGTTTTCTCCCCCTAATTGCTTTTCCTCTGCTTCTTGTTTGCCCATTGGAAACTTATTTGTTATTCTTGCCATTAAGTTGACCTTCTGACCTTTATGTTCTTTTGCCATCTTTAAAGTTGTACCTACCAACACTTCGGTCTGTGTTATTGCTGTTTTTACATATCCTCCCCCATGAGTTAGGTTGTAAACTTTTTGAAAGGAAAGTCTGTGCCGCTGTGATCTTTGGAACACTACAGCTTTTTGCAAATTGATGTGGAAGAAGCGTTTGAATTGAAGTAAATACTTGTTTTAATAAAGGAAATAATTACATCTCAATTAAGATCTGACTTGCTTGGCTGGTGGGTGAGGTTACAGATGGACCCCCGTTTTAGCTGAGACTGTGGCAAGTGTAACGCTCGTTTTTGAGAACAAGGAAACAATTTGAAATGTTCTTTAGGTCTAACCACTCCTTGATGCTCATAACAAGTTCCTTGATGTGTGTTCAAGTCCTGCTCAGCTATGAACTGCTTTTCTAGTTTGTTTCATTATTGACTGAGTGTTTCTTAAATTCTAGTGGAGGGAAGAGGGTGGCAGTTGGTTATCTCGTTGCCTTATGCACCCCCTCTGTTTCCTGAATATGACAGCAGTTTCTACGTAGTGCCTTTGCCCATGGAGTCAGAAGCTCCATACAAATGTGGATTCTGGTTCTTTCAAGTTGAGAGGAAAGTTAAAAACTCACTTTCTAAAGATCTGTTTAGTTTTTTTCAGGTCACAAGTTTGCCCTTAATAGAGATCTTCTTGTCACTTTAATACCAAAAGTGACTTTTCTGGTGTAGGTGGCACAATTTGTAAGGTGTCTTGAGCCAGTGCTTTCCCGTGGGGGATTAGGACTGTCTGTTCTGGAAAAGTGCATTGTGAGAAGTAAACTTATTTTTTTTCATTTTAGAAATGGATTCAGTACATACACACAGAACTTCTCAGGTGCTTTATGACTATTCTGACATCGTTACATAAAGAATTTTAAATTTTATTTACCTATTTACTTTTAATTGATTTTTTATTGAAGTATAATTGATTTACAATGCTGTGTTAGTTTCAAGTGTACAGCAAAGTGATTCAGTTATACATATATATATTCTTTTTTAGATTCTTTTCCCATATAGGTTATTACAATACACCGAGTGTAGTTCCCTGTGCTCTACAGTAGGGCCTTGTTGTAAGAATTTTTAATTTTTTAATTCTGTCACATGGCAGTTTTTCTGAACTCATGCTTTGCAAAGGAGCAAACTAAATATTGGGGAATGTTTGGTATTCATGTCAAAAATGGCTTCCACAGGGGTGTAAAATGCCACAGGTTGGGCTGGAGAGATGTAGATATGGTGTGTGTGTGTTTTTATCAATATAGGAGTGCTGAGAGGAGTGAGAGTTGTGTTGATCTACACAAACGTTATTACTTTTTTAACTTAAAAATATTTCAGATGGACTGGAAAAGGTAGGGACTTATATGTAATACCTTCCAGCTTCACCAGGTCTTAACATTTTGCCATATTTGTTTTAGATCGTAAAACATTTTGGAAAAAGTTGAAGCTCTGCTTTTCTCCCTCCTGATCCCATGGTGTTTTTTTCTATTGGAATGCATTTTATTTGATGGCTTTGAAGACAGATTACATAGTGAGTAGTTGAATGGTGGTTTCCTGTAGGGAAATGAAGTTTATGCACCTCCCATTTTCAGGTTATGGTAACAGTGCTTCTGAAGAGGTGGTGTGAACCTGACATAGGGTCATTGAACAAGATGAGAAATGTATATATTTTGAAAAGTAAACTTGGTTGAATGTGGGCATTCACATTCCAATTAGTTGTTTGGCTTAAACAACGTTCCAGAGCCACTAAGTAGTTTCTTCAAATTAACTGTTAATCTGTTAAAATGTCTGGACAATCACCAAAACTGACTGTTTTCCATGAAGACTTTGTACCGTGGTTTCCAAGGGTGTTTTCCTAGAATTGAATTCACTTTTGTTGGTTTTGGTAATTTTCCTCTAAGCATTTCCTTCAAGTTACGGAATTCTGACTACCTCTCTATTTTACTTACTTTTTTTTTTTCCTTTGGTTAAGTATAATACAAAAACCAAAAGGCTATTTATTTTTCCTTAGTGCTACCAAGTTTCTCTGTGCTTTTAATGCGGTGCCATATTTTTCATTGTTGTTCACCTTTTGTTCAACTCTGAGCATCTGTTAAACTTGTATTGTGTTTTATAATCTAAATTTAGTTTTGATAGGTTCCAGAGAACAGGGGGAAGAACGTCTGTACTAAAATGTAGTTTTTTGGTGTGTGCTCTACTTTTTGTAAGTTATATATCATAATTAAGGAAAAACAGAAATTGAGAAGATTCACTAGCGATCCTATCACTCATAAATTTTTTTACCATATATTTTCCAAAAAAATTTATAAAATACATATTTTAACATAGGCTATAGTTTATAATGTGCACTTTTGTGTAATATTATGAACACTAAACTAGTAATGTATAAATAATTCCTAAATTACAATTATCTTATATACTCTAAGGTGGAGGTTGTATAATACAGTGGTAGAAACACAGGCTTTGTATCAAATAGACTTGGGTTTGGATTCTTGCTTGTCTGATTACTCAGTTTGTAGCTTGACCTTGGCCAAGGGACTTTATCTTGGGTAAGATTTAAAACTTCACTGATTCCTACGTGTACTCCTTTGTACAATGGGGATAATAATACCCAGCTCCCTGGATTGTTATATTGATTACATGAGATAGAGAATATAATGTGCCTGGTGTATTGTAGGTACTCAGATAGTAACTATCATTATTTTTTATAAGGGAGATTACTTAATCAAAAGACAAGATTAGACACTGGCTATTTAAAGCAGTATCAAGGAAGAAGTTTCTAGATGCCTATATTGTATTTGTATTTACTATTGTAAAAGTGTGGTTAATGAGGCTTGTGTGAATAGTTTGGTAACTGCTCCTGTCCCCTTCCTCCCAGATTTGGAATAGGTAGCCATCTTTAAAATACATAATATGTATGGAGGCATTTTTTGAGAGACCTTCACATGGTAATGAAAAGCTACTGAATATAATTGTGTGTGTGTGTGTGTGTGTGTCTGTATGTATAGACGCATGTGTCTCTATTTTAATGTTTCTCATATGTACGTTGTGGATCATCTGTCTCTATCCCTCTTAACCTGGATGTCTTTCTTAGCTCCAAAGAGCCTTCCCATGTACTTCTCTCCCCCATTTCCGTACTTTCTTCTTCTTTTTTTAAAAAATTTTATTTATTTATTTATTTTGGCTGCGTTCGGTCTTTGTTGCTGCGCGCGGGCTTTCTCTAGTTGTGGTGAGCGGGGGCTACTCTTCGTTGTGGTGCGCAGGCTTCTCATTGTGGTGGCTTCTCTTGTTGCAGAGCACAGGCTCTAGGCATGCAGACTTTAGTAGTTGCAGCACGCGGGCTCAGTAGTTGTGGCATCTGGGCTCTAGAGTGCAGGCTTAGTAGTTGTGGCTCACGGGCTTAGTTGCTCTGCAGCACGTGGGATCTTCCCGGACCAGGGCTCGAACCCGTGTTCCCTGCATTGGCGGGCGGATTCCTAACCACTGCACCATGAGGGAAGTCTCTCATATTTTCTTCCTGATTTTAACTTCGTGCTAACATGAATTAGCACCTATTCGTGTTATTCCTCCTGTTTACCAGCACTATGTACCTGTTGTTAGTTATTTATGTATAGGCATATTGAATTTGAAAAGTGTTATCTAAAAGGAATCTTAGTCATATGGTTCTCACATTCCACTTTACCTCTTTTCTTTTTTTTTTTTTTTTTTTGGCGCGGTACGCGGGCCTCTCACTGTCGTGGCCTCTCCCGTTGCGGAGCACAGGCTCCGGACACGCAGGCTCAGCGGCCATGGCTCACGGGCCCAGCCGCTCCGCGGCATGTGGGATCTTCCCGGACCGGGGCACGAACCCGTGTCCCCCGCATCGGCAGGCGGACTCTCAACCACTGTGCCACCAGGGAAGCCCCAGCAATACCCTTTTTAATTAATTTCGAGTAATTTTATTGTGAGGTCATAGAAGATGAGTTTATTGGTGAACTCATGCCAGCTGTGGGGTGTGTCTGCCTTGACTGTCCCTGTTTGCAGTCAAGTTGCTCGTCCTCTGCTCACACGTCAGCATTTTCTCCTGTTGGCCACCTGGTGCGATGACTCTGAAGCTGCTCTTTTTAATCTAAGATGAAGCTTACTTTCCCTTCATTTTACACACACACCCACACCCACACCCACACACACCATGTTGCAGTGAAGAGACTGTGTTTGGTTTCACATGAAGTCAGTTAAAGGAGACAAAATTAATAAATTCCTAACTTTGTCAGAAGGCTAAAACTTCCTGTTTTGGAGATTGGCATTCAGGGATGTAAATATAGTCTAAAATTTTTCTAAATTGGCATTTGAATGGCTTGCTTAAAAATCACTTAAGCTCATTGCAGCACTGTTTACAGTAGCCAAGACATGGAAGCAACCTACATGTCTATCAACAGATGAATGGGTAAAGATGTACATATATACAATGGAATATTACTCAGCCATAAAAAAGAATGAAATCACGCCCATTTGCAGCAACATGGATAGAGCTAGAGATTGTCATACTGAGTGAAGTAAGTCAGACAGAGAAAGACAGATATCATATGATATCACTTATATGTGGAATCTGAAAAAAATAATACAAATGAACTTACATACAAAACAGAAATAGACCCACAGACATAGAAAACAAACTTATGGTTACCAAAGGGGAAAGAGGGGAGGGATAAAGTTGGAGGTTGGGATTAACATATACACACTATTATATATAAAATAGATAACCAGCAAGGACCTACTGTATAGCCCAGGGAATTATACTTAATATTTTACAATAACCTATAAGGGAAAATAATCTGAAAAAGAATATATATATATATATATCACTTAAGTAACCAAAAAAACATGATATTCTGGGATCAGGGGCAGATAAAGGTGACTCACCTTTTATCTGAAAGTTTTTAAGCTATGTCCATAGGGTATTCAAAGGGGAAAAATGACTCCCCTTCAAGTTTATTAAACAAAACGTTTTCTAATTTCATTTTAAGTTATACATTTTTATTATAAATTCCCATAATAAGGTCAGCCTCATAGTAGGGGCCTAGTATATTCTTGTTGAATGAATAACTATCTCATGACTGTTAACTATCAATTTGTTACTTGTTTTAAATTATATTTAGCATTGCAAGGGCTTCTAAGTAGATTCCACTATTTGATCCTCACATAATCTTGTGAGTTAGGCAGGAGAGGGATTTTCTTCATTTTACAGGGAGCTTAGTAGAGCTGCTCACGTATTACCAAAAGATGACTCCAGGGTTTGACTTTAGGACTTCAGCTTCTTATTCCATCCTTTGGTGCAGTGCTCTGCTGTTTTCCCATATTGACCTGGAAATATTTCAGTACTTCATATTGTAGTAGTTGTTCATTTATTCAGCAGAATTTTATTGAGGGCATGATTTTAAGTTCTAGGCCTTTGTGGCTGAATGTAAAGACAAGGTTTCTACTCTCAAAAGGAAGACTGTCAGTAAATAAATAAACAATAATAATGATTAGCACATAGTAGGTGCTCAATAAATGGTTATTGACTGAGTGAATGAGTGATCAAAGTGATAAAAAGGAAATGAGGGCTTCCCTGGTGGCGCAGTGATTAAGAATCTGTCTGCCAACGCAGGGGACATGGGTTTGAGCCCTAGTCCAGGAAGATCCCACATGCCACGGAGCAGCTAAGCCCGTGCACCACAACTACTGAGCCTGCGCTCTAGAGCCCGCGAGCCACAACTACTGAAGCCCGTATGCCACAGCTACTGAAGCCCGCCCACCTTGAGCCCGTGCTCCACAGCAAGAGAAGTCACTGCAGTGAGAAGCCCGCATACCGCAACGAAGAGTAGCACTTGCTCACCGTGTCTAGAGAAAGCCTGTGCGCAGCAGCAAAGACCCAATGTGCAACCAAAAAAAAAAGCCTTTAAAGTTATTAAAAAAAAAAAAAAGTAAGTGAACAGTGAGTGTGGGGTTGTAAATGGATAGATTGATGAAGGAAGGTCTTCCTGAGGAAGTGACATCTAAGCCAGGGAAAGAGCATTTCAGATAAAAGGACCAGTACAGGCAAATGCCCTGAGGCAGCAAAGAGCTTGGCTTACTTAAGAGGACACCAAAGGTGGCCAATGGAGCTAGAGCATAGTAAGCTGGGGAGACAGGGGGTTCCACATGAAATTGAAGAGGAAGGGATCAATTTTTTAGGGCCTTGTAGACCATGTTGAGAAATTTGACTTTCATTCTAGTGTTGAAAGAGTTTTTCCACGTGTCTTAAGTTTCTGCACTGTCTACCTTTGTTCTGGACTGCCTTTTCAAGGATGATTTGTATGGTCAGCAGCCTTGGAAGATAGAGTGTCTCCCTCCAGAGCAAAGATCAGGCACACTATTGTCTAGTGTAATAAAGACAGTGTCTCCTGGGGAAAAGGTCAGACGGGCTTACTGCCCATTGTAGAAGACTTGGGTTCATTAAGCTCAGGGTTCCTCTCCTGTTACACAACCCACTGCTGTGCAGGTGTCATCTGGCCTTCTTTGTGTTACCTCATGGGAATTGGGACTGAAGGGACTGGCACCAAAAGTGCTGATACTCTGGTTGTTGCTATTGCTATGAGTAATGAAGTCCTTTGTCTTTGACCCAAGAGTCTCATGTCTTCTGCCAGTATCCATACAACTGTGGCAGCTAACTTGTTAGTGTGAAATTAGGGTAAAATCGTACATCCTTCACATTCTTGGCATCTCAGTACATGGAAAGCATTGGGGGATTTTCAGCAGGGGGATAATATATACTTCAGCCTTTTAAAAAGTCAGTGTGGGGCTTCCCTGGTGGCGCAGTGGTTGAGAGTCCGCCTGCCAATGCAGGGGACGCGGGTTCGTGTCCCGGTCCGGTAGGATCCCACATGCCGCGGAGCTGCTGGGCCCGTGAGCCATGGCCGCTGAGCCTGTGCGTCCGTAGCCTGTGCTCTGCAACAGGAGAGGCCACAACAGTGAGAGGCCCGCGTATCGCAAAAAAAAAAAAAAAAGTCAGTGTGACCACTCTGAAAATTGATCAGGGGTAGAAAGATGAATGAGGAATGTGGGTCAGCTGTCTATTTGAGAGATAACAGTGGCTGAGACCAGTGTGGTGACTGTGGAGGTGGGGAGGCGTGAGAAATTCAAGGTGGTCTTCAGGAGGTGGAAGTTATAGGTCTCAACAGGGTGGATACGGGCTGTGAAAGAAAGGAATGGAGAATGAATCCCAGGTTTTTGGTTTGAGCAAATGAATAGATAGAGATGGAGAAGCCTTACGATGATAATAAGCCTGTAAAAGGACTTTTTTCTCTTGTCATCACCACTTTAGCCTTTTTCCAGTCAGTTTATTTGCTTGACTCTCTCTCTCTGTGTAGAACTTTTATGCTTAGAATTACAGGGAAAGGGAGAATAAAAAGTAGTTTGTACAATTCGGGATCAAAGAACCACTGGTATGTACTTTTCTGGGAAGAACATTTTTCCTGTGTCTTCACGAATTGTCAAGTCCATTAATGTTGAGAAATGCAGCTCCTGCAGTCCCTTGATGAGTGGGTTGTCTCAATAACAATAAATTAGATTAGCTTGGGAGGATTTATTTTTCAAATAGCCATATTGATTTTTACCCAAAGTTCATTATCTGGGAATTTACAATGAAACACTTTAATGTGTTTCCAGGTTTTCTCTTTTTTTGACGGTAAAGAAATACATTTTTTCTTATGTATGTTTCAGTTTTTAAATTTCCTTTAAAGCTGGGCTATTCTCCCTTAATTCTCAAGGATAATTACTGCTCATCTTGTGATCACGTAAACTTAATAAAGTGGGATGAAAGAAACAAGTGCCTATGGACTAATTTATTCAGTTTGTCATCCTCACTGAGAAATTCCTCAGGATAACTTCTTGTCTCTGTAATGCCTGATGCTGATTTCAACAGCACCTGATTGCTTTTCATAAAGAAAGTAACTAAAAAGCTTAAAAAAAAAAAGACTTGGCCCTGAAGAGTTCTTTTAAATGCCTTCCCTTTTTTATCTAGTGAGATTTATTTTTTTGTGTGTGCTTTTTGTGTGCTTATTATATTTACAGGATGATTTTACGCTTCTTAACCTTTATATATTGTAGACGATTTTAGGCTACAACATAAAGCTTGAGTGCATTTTGATTTATCTTTGCACCATCTTGCACATGTCCTTTTATTTCATTTGTTCTGTAGCATTTTCTTTAGTCTCTCGCCTAGGTCTAGATTTTTCCTCTTCAGAAAGAGAAGGTTGATAGAGAGGGAAGATAGAGCTTCGTGAATTTGCGCGGGAGGGTTTGGGAGAGAGGCTAGGCTTACAATTATTTCTGATTCAGTTTATACTCTGCTCCCTGGAAATCAACAATGGAAAAACTTACTCCATTTTTAAGATTAATTTAGAAAGCATGCACTGAGATCGCTAAATCATTAGTGCAGATCATGAGACTTTACCAGGTGGTGTGAGTTGTTATTAATCACTTCAGTAGACTCTGGAGATTTTTCTACCAGAAATGCAGTTAGAATGTGTTTATTTCTGAGTCTTTGAGAAGATAAATATACTATCTTTTTGCTTTTTTTTTCCTTTTGTTTTCTTTTTACAGAGATCCATCTTTTGGGGTTTTAGCAGTTTTAAACCCCCTCAGGTGGTTGAGTGGTATCTAAGCTTCCCGGGATGTCCCAGTCTTTCCTTTGGAGTAGTATTGTTGTTCTGCCTTCCTATCTCATTGTATAAATTCTTCAAAAGGGCCCGACATTGTGTCACTGATTTCATGTTTCAAGCTGTGCACTAAGTCATGTACAGATGCACCATATTTAGGCTGTGGTTGGAATTTCATGAATGGGTTGCTGGTCTTCTCTCCCTTGTCCCCTGATTTCAAAACAAAACCAAGAAACAATTAGTAGGATTTTACCAGGGCCCTCTAAAGAGAGATCTTATTAGTGACTGAATTGAACTAGAATTTGTAGCCTATGGAATGTGATAGAAACTGTCCCTAAAGGATTGTGTCCCTACCTTCAGAAAGATTTTTACCCCCCTGGTTTTGGCCTAGACTCTCCCATACCCTGAAAACCATTCTGGAAATGATTCAGGGGCACAGAAGGAGTCTTATCCTCAGAATCGTAACTTCACTTCTCCTGCCCATCTTCTTTCCCCTGTTGGAGGAATAGTAGAGGGCACAGTAGAAAGGGGATTTGAGTCAGACCTGGATTTGCATCTGAGCTCTTGTTTATTAGTTGCGTGACCACAGGCAGCATACTTAACCTCTTTAAGCCTCAAATCGCAAATGTAAAATTGTGACCGTGCTAGACTTTGTGGTTTGGTGAAGCACTGTTGTCTCTTAAGGAACTGGTGCTCAGCACGTGTAGGTTCTCACTAAGAACTGGAACAGGGTCAGGACTTGAACTTGCTGTGTGTTCCTCCAGGATCCCACCCTCCTGCCTCCCTCATGGAGGGGAGAGCTGTCCTGAATTTTATGTTCAGCACTCCCTTGCTTTTTAAAATGAGTGTAACTGTAGACAATACGGCAGTCCCCCGTTATCCGAGGTTTCTCTTTTTGTGGTTTCAGTTACCTGTGATCAGCTGTGGGCTGAAAATATTAAATGGAAAATTCCAGAAATAACCAATTCATAAGTTTTAAATCGTGCGCTGTTTTGAGTAATGTGATGAAATGTCACGCCATCCCAGGCCGTCCCTCCCCTGATGTGAACCATCCCTTTGTCCAGTGTATCCCTGCTGGTTAGTCACTTTGTAGCCGGCTCAGTTTATCAGATTGACTGTTGTGGAATCGCACTGCTTGTGTTAAAGGGATCCTTATTTTACTTGATAATGGCCCCAAAGCACAAGCATAGTGATGCTGGCAATTCACACATGCCAAAGAGAAGCCGCAAAGTGCTTCCTTTAAGTGAAAAGGTGAAAGTTCTTGATGTAATAAGGAAAGAAAAAAAAAATCATATGCTGTTGGTAAGGTAAGAATGAATCTTCTACCCATGAAATTGTGAAGAAGGAAAAAGAAATTTGTGCTAGTTTGCTGCCACATATCAGGCCGCAAAAGTTATGGCCACAATGTGTGGTAAGTGCTTAGTTAAAACAGAAAAGGCATTAAATTTGTACAATAAGGTGTTTTGAAAGAGACTGCATTCATATAACTTTTATTACAGGGTATTGTTACAATTGTTCTGTTTTATTATTGTTAATCGCTTACTGTGCTTAATTTATAAATTAAACTTTATCATGTGTGCATGCATGATATGTAATGTATGCATAGGAAGAAACATGGTATGTACAGGCATACCTCATTTTATTACACTTCGCTTTATTGTGCTTCGCAGATACTGTATTTTTTACAAATTGAAGGTTTGTGGCAACCCCGTGTCAGGCATTTGCTCACTTCGTGTCTCTGTGTCACATTTTGGTAATCCTCAAAATATTTCAAGCCCTCCACCAGCAAAAAGATTATGATTCCCTGAAGGCTTAGATGATGATTAGCATTCTCTAGCGATATTTTTAAGTTAAGGTATGTATCTTGTTTTTTTAGACAAAATGGTATTGCACACTTTGTAGACTACAGTATAGTGTAAACATGACTTTTATACGCAGTGGGAAACCAAAATTTGTGTGACTTGCTCTATTGTGATATTTGCTTTACTGCAGTGGTCTGGAACTGAACCTGCAGCATCTCCGAGATGTACCTGTTATAGGAGTCAACATTATCTGTGGCTTCAGGCATCCACTGGGGGGCTCGGAACGTGTCCTTTGAGAATAGGAGGGACTACTGTGTGTTTTTAGCTTTGCCTATTTGGGCCCTGTAAAAATGACATCCTGTTATATGTAGTCTCTAATAAGAGTGCTTCATCACTGCCAGGGAGTGTAGAACTCTTGGTTCTCCACTTGGCCTTTGCTGATGGTCATGGATGTGGGGTTGCAGTTTTTTCTGTGGTGTTTGGTGTAGAGTGGTTTTTACCTAAGACGTTTTTGTCTATCTAGGCTTCCCCGTTACTGATCCTTTAGAGCAGGCTGTTTCTGATACTGGGTCAGAGGTAAGGACAGCATTGCGTGACACGGGGGTGGGGATGAATCCAGTAAGGAAATAGAGGTTAATGGGAACTAGATATACCACTCTTATAGGAAGGGAAAGGGAAAAACTAGAATGAATCTTGCAGTATTGGGCTGGAATTCAGGCTAACTATGAACTCACAGTTTTCAGTGTACGTGGATAGATACAGAAAGAAATGAAGAAGTAAGTGTGTGCATATATGTGTGTGCTTCTGTTCACCTAGATGACTTAGGAATAGTGATAATCCGGTTGCAATACGCACACCCAGATCTTGGTTTCTAAATACCATTTTCCCCCACTAAAATGGTTGAAATTATCGGACTAAAAAATTACTTTTTAAAAAAAATATCAGTGGACATAAAGTGTTGGGTGAAAGTTGGTTGAGAAATAGGATATTTATATAGTCTGAAAGTATCACCTTGCAAAATACTTATTAATTACAAAGAGGAAAAGAGTCACTTTACAGTGGGGAGATCTGGCAGATACCACCCTAATCAAGTGATATAAGTTCACACTACCAGTCAGGGAAAAAAATCAAAATAGAATACTACCTGATAGGGTGCAACGAGAGGAAGGAACTTTTCTATGGTATTCCTGCTGAAAAGTCATAACTTGAATCTAATCAACAATTAAGTATCAACAAACCCAAAGTAAGGAACATTCTATTCAATATAAAATTGGCCTGGGCTTCCCTGGTGGCGCAATGGTTTAGAGTCCACCTTCCGATGCAGGGGACACGGGTTCGTGCCCCGGTCCGGGAAGATCCCACATGCTGCAGAGCGGCTGGGTCTGTGAGCCATGGCCGCTGAGCCTGCGCGTCCGGAGCCTGTGCTCCGCAATGGGAGAGGCCACAACGGTGAGAGGCCCGCGTACCCGCAAAAACAAACAAACAAACAAAAAAACTGGTCTGAAATCTTCAAAATTGTCAAGTTCATGAAAGTCAAGGACAGTTTGAGGAGTTCTAGTTTGAAATAGACTAATGAGCTGTGAAAGGTCAGTGCCAGTGTGAGATCCTGGATTGGATCCTTTTACTAAAATGGACACTATTGGGATCATTGGAGAAAGTCAAACCTGGACACTGTTGGGACCATTAGATGACCATACTATGTCTGTGTTAATTTCTGGATGTTGATGGTCATAGTTATTGCAGTTTTGGAAGAGAATGCCCTTGTTTATAGAAATGACTCACCAAACTCTGTAGGGGTGATAGGCCGTGATGTTAGCTACTTACTCTCAAGTGGTTCAGGGAAATTATTTGTTCTAGTCTTGCAGCTCTTTTTTTTTTTTTTTCTTGAGATTATTAAAGAAAACAAAAAAGACCCCTCCTGTGAGTTGACTTTTTCAAAATCATTAGCTTATCAAACCAATCATTTGAAAGGTTTCACAGGTTTGCTTTCCTGTGCTGTCTTGTCTGGCAGCTGCCCTTCCTGTGCGGCTTCCTGTTATATCTTGATTTGTCTTTTGGTATTCCGGTTTTAAAATATTCACCATCATTTCCTTACTATATTCTTTTCCCTGCTCATTATTTATTTCCCTTCAACTATATTTTGTTTTTGTGACAAACTTCTTTCGAGGGAAAATATGATTTACAGAAATCTGACACTTTACTGTATTTCAATTCAATGATAATATTGTATTTAGTTTCAACTTACTTTGTGCTATTCTTTTCTCCTCAGTTTTCTGGTGAGCTATTTAAGCTTTCTTTCTCTTTTCTTTTTCTTTTACCATACTGCCTCTGCGTTAGTACTGAGCATGTTTCAGTAGGCTTTTGGTAAAAAGTATTGGGCTGGTTGATTGCTGTCTTAGAATTTAGAGTTTTCAGAAAGTATAAGCAGGGTAAGGGGAAATTGATAGAGTGGCGAATTCAATGCTATACTAATCCACAGTCTAGTCGTCTCATTACTGTGTGTATGAATGGTTAGCTCCTAAAGGTTTAGGTTAAGCGTATTAGGACCAAGCTGGCCCTAGTCTAAAAATTTGCATGGTTTGAGATGGGAGTAGGGTGTTATGGGGTTAGAGTTAATTGTCAGAGCAGCCTTCTCTTTCTGTGAACGTTAAATGTAAGTTATCTATTTGGTAGAATCTACCCTTTCCTTTTAGTACAGAAAATCATGGGGTAAGGCCTTGAATTGCCCACCCCCTTTCTCTCTTTCATGGAACTAAAATCCATCATAGGGCTTGTTTTCCTTAGACAGGTTAGAGGACAAACTTCTCTTTAGCAGTTACATTAATTTTTATATTTCTCAGAATGATCGAGGAAAAAAAGCTTTTAAAATCCAGAGTGGTAGTTACATTTCACTTAGAACACTCCCACACATACAGGCTTTTCTTCAGCATTTTTTTTTTTATTTTTCTTGCTGCTTTTACAGTGTAGGTGGCCTTCTCTGGATTGCTTTTGACAGGAAATTGAGCAAGCTTTCCTTTTTGGAACAGAATATATTTTACTGCTGAGAGAGAGAGAAAAAAAGAAGTGTTTATGTTTTGAAATTTAATTATGAATTTTTATTTGAAGGCTGATTTAAATCTAGAAAAATGGAGGTGGGGCTTAAATTTCAGATTGTGCACTAATATTTCTGAACCTTCCTATTCATTTTTGGGCTTTCTTTTCTTCCTTTATTGGAGGAAGAAAGGAAGGCCCCCAAATTACTTTGCTTCGTAAAGCCACAGCCACGTATGGATATTAAGAAGTTTGTCTTTGTCGTTGTTTTTCTGCTTTTGTCTGAGGCTGCCTTCCCCGGTTGTCTTCTTTTTGTAGTGGAGGTATGTTGGGCTCTACACTGAGTTAATGGGCATCTTGAATCTAGAATGTGTGTTAGCCCTGCCTTTGGAAAAGCGTGTCATTCAGCAAAGCTTCCTAATGATATGGCTTGTGCACAGGTCTCCAGGGCTGGGTAGAGAGCTCTAGATTGGAACCCTGCCTCTGCCACAGATTCTACCTGGACTCCCGAACCCCCTGGTGCTTTGAGATAGGAATACCAGTCAACCTGCCAACCACCCAGGTGCTTGCTGCCTGGGATGATTGTGGGTGAGTTTGATTTGTGTAGTTTCTTTATAGCACTGGAGATTCAGGGGAAGAAATCGGACTGTAATTAGAATATAAGCCCATATGCCACATCATGGAAATGTTATCCAGTTGGAATGGAGTAATTCTGGTGGAATCTTTCTAAGTATGTTTTTAAATCATATCCTTTCACTTGAGTTTGACATTGGCATGTTTGTTCAGTCTCTAAGTAGACTACTAGTGCAAATCAACTGTCAGGTATGTTTTGTTTATATAATTAGCTGGTTATAACTTATTAATTAAAATGAACAAAACAAAGTATATATTTCAAGTGTTCCAGGCTTCCTTACCCATTCTGTAGGTGCAATTTGTAGGCCAATCATGTGAAATCTGCAGGTTTCATCATCTGGGGTATCTGATGCTCAGAATATTCTTTTTAGGTTTCTTTTTCCCACAGTTGTCGTCTGATGTTTATACCATTGATTATGGTAGGGTAGGAAAGACCTGTTGCAGGGTCTTCTGGAAGTCTGTTCTGCTGTATTATGTAAGATCATAGTGCCAGGGACATGGTAGGCCCTCAGCGAGTCTCATTTTGAATGCAGGTAATGTAAGTTTTGAAGTACCTTTATATTTGGCTGAATGAAAGATGTCCTACTATCCAAGGTGACAGGCTGGGAAATTTTCCCCTTTGTCCTCACCAGGAATTGGGAATATCTGCGAGTGAAACGAAGTTCTGGTTCTTCTTACTCTTCTAAGCTTCCATTTTATATGTTCGGGAATTAACCCAGTTTGAAATAGTGTTTCATCTCAGCAAATATTAAAACTTGGTTTCTTGGAAGCCCTTTTGGACATGTATAGTCTGACTTATTTTAATATTTTTAGAAATAGGTACATGTACTGCACATTTTAATGTTGGGCATGTATATGTATTCTTTTAACTAATAATATGCCTGCAGTCACAGGAAATGTTTTATGGTTATAGTAGAGTTTTTATATATAGCCTATCTGAAATGACCAGTGTGAGAACTGTAGAATTTCTGAATCGTCAGAATGTTTGGTTGCTTTGGAACAGGCTTTCTCAGTCTCGCTGCTATTGACATTTTGGGCTGGAGAAGTCTTTGTACTGTCCTGTACCCCTTCCTCTGTTGTGACAACCAAAAATATCTTCAGACATTGTAAGATGTCCCCCTGGGGTACAGAATTGCCCCCTGTGGAGAACCACTGGTTGGGAACAGTGGTTCCCACAGGCAGGTGATAGACCAGCTACATCAAAATCACATTATTGGGGCACTTCTTACTCATATCGGTTCCTGGGTTTCTCCCCAGACTTCCTGATCAGATCATGTGGAGAGAAACGTGATCTTCCAGACTGAACAGTCAGGTTTAGGAATTTGTTGTATAAGTGGGAGTGGCTGTCGGTTGGCTTAAATTTAAGTGTGTGTTGAACTGCACATAAAGAGATTACAAATTAAAGAGGGTTTTAGAGGTAAAGTATAACATTTCACAATTATGATTTGATTTGTAGCTGTGATTTTTCCCCTTTATTACTATTTGCAGAATTTGAAAATAATCTTATACTAAAGTTCATAATTATTTTACTCCAGGTTTTGCGAGAATACCTCAAGTTGGACTCGGAAGTAAGATTTACCACCAACTTTGAAGTGGAATCAGGTGAGTTGGTAGATAAGTTACAAAGGCTTGTCGAACTCCTGTGTTCATTCCTAGAAGACCTGCCGCTCACAGCAGACTTTTGATTTAGTAAATTTGAATTCTATATTTTTTCCCCACTGGTGTTTCCTCCTTTGTTGTTCTACTGCTGAGAGGCAGAAATGGGGAAGAGGGGAGACTCCTGTGCAGTTTTTAGTCATTGATTTCTGAATTCAGCATTTTCACTGTTACAGTAAATACTTCAGATATTTTTCTGGCAACTTAATAATAAAAATATTTTTGTTACATATGTCTATTTTCATTCCATAATAATTGCATTTTAGAACATCTTCTATGTGTTTCTTAAAATGTGATGGGAGGTTGGACCCCAGCCCATGTTCTGAATAAGAGCCTTGTTAACCCTGATGCATTAATATATAATTTGGAATACCAAGTGTATCCTGAAAAATTGAGAGATGGCTGGATGATCTGATTGATTGACATTTGCTCTCGGTTACTGATAGGTAGAGACCCAGTTCTGTCCTGTGCCTATCCCAACGTTTTAGTGGATATTTCTCAAACATTTTACTCAGTTGTCAAGTGACATTCTCATTGAACAAAATAACAGTTTAATTCGATTGAAAGAGACTTTTCTACAGGCTGAAATGCTATAATATGCTAAGCTCCTAAATTCAGATAAAAAAGTGGTTTGGGGTTATGTGAGTTTCTTTGATTTTGGTACTTTGTACTTAACCTTCTTTTCAGCCAGATGCTGAAACAAAGAGTTTGGGAATTTTTTGTCGCCTGCTTTGTCAGAAGCAGAAACAAATTGCCTAAGGAGTCAGCTCTTCCGGAGAGCTGCATTCTATAAAGGACGGTCAAGGTTATCTGAGCATCTCACCTCTGTAAACCTGTGTGCAGAGCTGAGGGCTTCTTTTCAGACGCCTGCTGGGTAATTGGAGCACTGATTTCAAAGTGGCTTGCTATTTCTGACCTTCCTTGAATTTCAGTAAGAGAAATTGGGGAATGATTATCTCTGAAAATGTTTTTAAAGTACATTAGGACACTTTCCTGTTAGCATTGATTTGACCATTCCCAGAGTCATTCTTTAAAAGAGGTAGGAATCCAAGAAAGATTTTTAGATCTCTGTAATTTTTAGCCATTTAAAGAGCCTAAGTTTTTTTATTAGCAACACAACTGAAAAACTACCTTTGAGAATGCAGTACTTTGCAACCATCAAAAAATTGCTGAGTGGTGAGGCAAACAGCCTGCAGGGTTGCTCAATGTAGGTAGCTGTAGCTCAGGTACTTTGCGAAGGACGAAAAAATCGGTGCATGTTATTGAGTGCCCTCTGGTTTTCACCTCTATCTTGGAAGTTGTTTTCCAAGATTTCCTTTTTTTTTTTTTCTCCTCAGTACCTGTATACTATTGAAATGTGCAACTTCAGTGCACTCCCTGTATGTCTTAAGGTATTTTTAAACACTCTTAAATAAGGATCATCTCCTGGTTGGTACACTTGAATATGACAGTTCTTAGCAGAAGTGTTAAGTTCTAGGGTTACTATGAGGGCCAAGCCTGTTTAGCTTTTATGTTGGAGCAGCTACATCTTGTCTTTTAAATTGAGTTTAATAACCTGAACGCCTGGGCACTTAGATCACTTCTTTTAATGGTGGTAATATCTGATGATGCTGGTACAGTACATCTGTTAGGTGAGGTGGGAGAGTCTTCTCTTATGCATTCATGAACGCTGGCTCCACTCGGGCAACGGAGGGGAAGGAGCCATGAATGCAACAGTTCTCCACACCTGCCGGTGGCATGACTCTTGGCTTTTCTAAATCAATTCTTCTTTCCTAACTTCTCTCTATTTAAGGACTATCCAAAACAATTCCCTTCCTTCAAAAGAAAACAAAAATCCCAAAAGACAAAAAAAAAACCCCATAAAGCCGAAACCCACAAAACCTTGTATTTTATATGTAGTCCTATGTGTAGCTTATTGAATGCATCATTCTTATATTTTTTAATTTATTTATGTTTTGAGTAGTGTTATTCTAGAATATAAAATTGAACTGAGAAAGTATACTTTTTTCCTTCCCTTAACAATTTTTAAAAATCGCTATATTCTTTCTAAACACCCAGCGAGAAACAGTGATAGTAATTGAAAATGATCTCTGACTAAATTACGTGCTTTAGCTTTAACTTGAAGACATTTGAATAATTTTCTCAAGTATATTTTTCTTTGGATTTTCCCATTCTTGTATAGACAATTAGGTACTCATAGGTGAGTGAGATATTACTTAAATTTTTCCCTTGTTTCAGTTTGGTTATTGCATTCCAGGCTTCTGCTTTTAATGGGAGAGTAACTGAGGAAATTTTAAAAAGCTCTTCACTTCTTTTTTTTCTTGAAAATAAAATAAAAAAGAATAACACTAGTCACATTTACTTAAGACTAATAGCTTGCGGGTGTAATACACAAAAATAAAGACATCCTTTTTGTTGTTTTATGGGAAGTCCCAACCATTAGTAAGTGTAAAAAGAGAGAAAAAATATGTATGTCATTGCATTTTCCTAGACTTTTCTTGGTGTTATATGGAGTGGTAGCAAGAAACCTAAAAATCATAGTGCCTTACATTGGCCATCCAGATGATAGAATGTCTATAGCAGATTCACAAATCACTTAAGAAATGGAAGCTTGGAGAACATTTTCTCCCTGCCTGACCATCCTGTAGAACTCCCTCTTATCCACTGATGTACCCTACCCCTTTTCTCATTTTTCTTACAGATTATGTCTTCCTTAAAACATGAGAGAACAGCTGTTTATATCCAATAGTTTCCTTTAAACATAGCCCAGTGACAGAGACAGTAGATTAACTAATAACAGGAGTTTGAATATATTAACTCTTAGAAGAAAAAAGCTCAAATGTTGACCTTGAGTAGACTTGTTAGATTCCGTGTGCCAACCTGAGTTAGAGTTTCACAGTGGCACTGAGGGTACAAAAGGGAGGCAACTTTTTCAGGTAAATAATAGCTGAAATTTTATATTTTGTTTTTTCTAAACTTTTACTTTACATTAGAGTATAGTTGATTTACAGTGTTGTGTTAGCTTCAGGTGTACAGCAAAGTGATTCAGTTACACATATACATATATCTGTTCTTTTTCAAATTCTCTTCCCATTTAGGTTATTGCAGAATATTGAGTTCCCTGTGTTATACAGTAGGTCCTTGTTGCTTATCTATTTTAAATATGGTAGTGTGTATATGTCAATCCCAAACTCCCAAGGTATCCCTCCCCCGCACCTTTCCCCTTTGCTCACCATATGTTTGTTTTCTAAGTCTGTGAGTCTGTTTGCATTTTGTAAATAAGTTCATTTGTATCATTTTTAAGATTTTTTCAGATAAATACAAGTAGAAATTTTATTAACTGAAAGTTGACTATAATGTAATATGAAAATATTAAAAATTCAGAGTAGCAAAGGGATGATTGCAGATTTTTCCTTTTATCTTTGGCCGTGACTAATTTGACTTGAATTTGGCATGCCTGGGGGTCACTTCAGCATTATTTCATTATGCTTATTTATCATTCAAAGCTTCGTCTTTGTTCTTAAAAAAGAACATTTTAACAGACTGTAGAACTGTACTGTGACCCCTGCACATTTGCTAATGCTATCATCACCTTTCTCTTTTCAGTGAGAACAACTTCTTCTCACTGAATTCTTACTTTATCTTCTTCAGAACCTGAGAGTACAGCTGTCCCCATCAAATAGAGCGTTGCCTCTTCTAAATTCAGTCGGTGGCAAATAGAACACATGGGAATAGGAATTAAGTTGTCTTTGGAGGAGTGTCTTGTTTCTTAGTACCTGCTCATATGTGGGGGGCCCTGGATTTGTATGGCTATGATTCTTTCTAACGATACCATGTTACCCACTTTCTTGACTGTCCCATAAATTTAAAGTTTGCTGTTAGGAGTAGATTTGAACTTCTAAAGTAAGGAATCAGAAAACAGAGAAGCAATAACATGAACCGTGTTTGAGTGGGTGGAGGGCAGGGTGGGAATTATGCATCGCTCTGCCTCCCCTCCCTGCCTTGAAAACTTGGGTGGGTGGAAGCATTTTTGAACACCTGGCTTCTGGGAGCAGGTCACAGGATGGAATGAGAGGTGAAACTTGGGGAGAGCTAGCACCTGCCAGTTCTTCATGATACACTGATGTGTCTCAAAGGCCTTGGGAAACTCTTAGTGTTGGGGGTTTTGCTTTAAAACCTGAGCTTTGTTTTAATGTTTGTTAATACCTAAGAATATTTTAGATATAAAAGGAACTTGTAAATGTCTTCACTAGTATTTGAGTGGCTTTCGTCAAAATCATGCAAGCAAAATTCGGGTCATATGGTGGGTGAAGTCTTATGTGTAGGGACGTCCAGTATGCCGTGTTTTGGGGGTTTTGGTACTCCTTCTCCTGGGAGGAGGGCTTTATTGTATCTTTTTGGAAAAGACTGTTTTTTTTTAGTTGACATGTTTGTTTATTTATTTATTTTTGGCTGCATTGGGTCTTCGTGTGCACGGGCTTTCTCTAGTTGCAGTGAGTTGGGGCTAGTCTTTGTTGTGGTGCGTGGGCTTCTCATTGCAGTGGCTTCTCTTGTTGTGGAGCATGGGCTCTAGGTGCGTGGGCTTCAGTAGTTGTGGCGCTTGGGCTCAGTAGTTGTGGCTCATGGGCTCTAGGGCGCAGGCTCAGTAGTTGTGGTGCATGGGCCCCAGAGAGCGTTGGCTTCAGTAGTTGTGACGCACGGGCTTAGTTGCTCTGTGGCATGTGGGATCTTCCCGGACCAGGGATCGAACCCATGTCCCCTGCATTGGCAGGCAGATTCTTAACCACTGTGCCACCAGGGAAGTCCCCGGAAATGACTTTTAAGCAAGGCCCTAGGCTTGAGGAAAGCTACTGTTCACATCTGCACAGAACATGCCAGAGTTTCTAGTGAGTCTCTGAGAGGTGTGGGTGTACAGCCCTTCCAGATAACATCAGCCTTTTCAGAGCAGGGGATGTTTCTCAAACCATTGTTTGTTTCTGCACATGGCTAGCTCTGTGTTCTTCTTGTAATGGTTTCCTTAATGAAAATGGACTGATCAGTGCTCTGGAGGAGTCTTCAGTGCTAAATAATGAATGGTTGCTCAAGAACTAATAGACTTTGATTTTTTTTTTCAAGGAGTCATTAAAAAAAAAAGTCTAACTCAGTTCAGTAACTGACCCCTTTCTGCTACTGACGTTTTTTACCCCCAGTCAGTTGGAAAATAAATGGTTTGAGAAATTGTCTAGGTAACATTTGATGGGTATAGGGACCTCTGGGCATGTTCTAACCATAAAGCTTTTGTAGTGACAAGCAGTTGGACATTCTACTGCTATTGCTGCTTGTTTCTTCCCTGGATCTATTAGTGGGAAAGTTAATTCAATTAAGTATATAACTGTTTAACTCCAGTTATTTACAGAGCTTTTTGCTTAGCGTTGACAGGGATGGAAATATAACAAAGAAATGCCCCTTATTTTTCTAAGGGGGGAAATAAGACATGATTAAAAATTGTCATACTAAGTGATCAAATGTAATTAGGCCTTTAGTGGAAGTACAAGTAAAATGTATTGAGGTGTCTGTAGAGGGGGAATTAAATCCATGGAGGTGGCATCATTGGAACTGGGCACTGAAAGACCCATCCATCCATCCATCCATCCACTAAAAGAGTAACATTTGTTTCTTCAAACAACCAAAGTAATTCATATTTATTGTGTAAAATGTGGATGTTCCTAAAGGGCACAGACGTCAAAGTAAAAATTACCAAATTCCTACAAGATCACCCAGTCTCTACCACCCAGGGATAACTACCCCTACAACCATTTTCACTTTTTATTTGTGAGGTTTTTCAAACATGCACAAAAATAGAATAGCACAGCGATCCCCCATGTTCCCATCAGTCTAGCTTCAACAGGTACAGACATCTTGCCTTTCTTGTTCCATCTATCTTCTTCCTTTTTGATTGTTTAAAAAAATTTTTTTTTGAGTTTTAAAGCACAGCCCAGATATTATACCATTTAACCAAAATACTTCAGTAAGAATTTTAAACAGATAATGACTTAAAAAATAGTCACAATGTCATTACCCTTAATGAAATTAATGATTATTTAATATCATTTACTTCTAGTTTGTCCTGGTGTCCATGTTCACTTCCTTTGTCTCAAAATTGTCGTTTTACAGTTTGTTGGAATCAGGATCCAAGCCTGATGAACGCATTGCGTTTGTCTCTTTCAAGACTTTCTTAATCTGTAACATTTTCCCTTCTCTCCTTTTTTTCATGTAATTTATTGTAGGAGAAATTGGGTCATTTGCTTTTCAGGATTGCTAATATTATAATAGTTTTCTTTCATTTTTGTCCTTCTACGTGACCATGTATATGTTTTAAAAGCAAAATTGGGATCATACTTTGCATGCTGTTTTATAAGATATTTTTAACACAATGATATAAGGAGGACAGTTTGTTATTATTTAGTCTTCTATGATTAGTTTTTCTTTTCTGTTAAATCTTATGGCATTATAGTAACTAAAGATGAGAAGGATGCGTTTGACTGTATTTAAAGTAAATCTTACATTGATTATATGTAGTATTACAACAGCGAATTGGTTATTTTTCCCCTCTCTCCCTCCCTCCTTCCCTCCCCCTGCCCCATTCCTCCCTCCCTCCCTTGCTTCCTTCCTTTCTTCCTTCTTTCCTTCCTTTCTTCCTTCTTCACTCTAGGACTTCTTACAGATAGACATAGTATTGGCAATGCAGTTGCCTGAATCAAGAGCCATTTTATTTTCCCTGAAGAATGGAGATATGGATGGGTGTATAAACGAGAGCCTGGCTGATGGTTCACTCCTCGCTGAGGAGGTAAATGGTGCCCACGCAAGGCCCTGATTTTTCTGGAGAGTCCCTGCAAGAAGGGAACCCTGCTTGTTATTGTTGCTGTAAGCTGACCTTTACTAAAAAGTTAAGTTTGCATTCTCCCATACACATTGACCACTGGTGGGAAAGGATTCTTAGTGGTTAAAGGGAGCGTTCACTGTTTTAATTTAGTAATGTTAACATAATCTTGACGATTCTATATTAGGTCCTCTTTCAGTTTTTAGCCTGGAAAAAAGAATATGTGTGCAAGCTCCCGCCAATAATAATTTGTTATACCTGCTTGAAGCTTCATGTGGCCATTTAAGTCGACAGTCTTCTGTTCTTCATCAGATAAAACCCCAGCTTCATTTGTGATGTTCTGCTTGCTCCTGGTAGTTTGTCTTCTTTTACATTTGATTAGGTTTGAATTCAGCAGTGGTTGCAGGGATATCTGTATTTCGCCTGATTCTGTAATCCTGTCATTTAACAACCCAGTAACATCCTTGTAAGATGTTTTTTATTAATTAATTTTTTAATAAAAGTAATAAATGAGTTTATAAGATTTACTCCCTGTCTCCTCTTGCTGGTTCCCCTGTTCTCCAGAGGCAAACACTTCGTTGATTTGGTATTTATAATATAAACGTATTGTATTTTGTGTTTAAAATTTCACGTAATTGGTGGTGTATTGAATATCACTAACTATTTTTTTGTCATTCAGGAACATGGTTTGGAGTTCTGTCCATGCTAGTTGATATAAATCTAGTTCATCCTTTTTAACTGCTGCCTAATGTCATGCAGACTAGTCATGGGAATATACCATAGTTTTCCTGCCATTTTCCTATTGGTGATCTTCTAGGTTGTTTCCGATAGCTTCCGATTACAAAGAAGGCTGCAAAGAATAACCTTGTCCTTGGTTCTGTGTACGTGGGCATATGTTTCTCTAGGCAGTTGTCAGGTCATGGGATATTGTAATAGATACTCCCAAATTGTTTTACCAGAGTGACTCCCATCAACAGAGAGAATTTAATCTTTAATTCCACATATTTATCTAGAGAAATGGGATGGAGCTGGGCTAATTTTGAAGAACTGACTTATTGACAAATAAGTAGACCTCATTAACTTCTAATATTTGGCTATGAAGTGTTTTTTTCTTTTTTAAGGCTAGTTTTATTTATTGGACTCTATTTTGCTACCAGATGTGAATTTATTTATACGTATGGAATTCTGCAATTAAATAATGACAGGTACATTGTCATAATTGCTATTGAGCTTTTGTATAGAAATAACAGCTTGTTTTAGTATCTGTGCATTGGAGGTAAAGCTGGGTGTGAGGGCTGTCTTCTGTGCTTCTGAGGATGGAAGCCCCCTTCAGTTAATTGCTCACCTCTGTTCTAACGGCTAAGGAACATGCTGAATGTTCAGTGTAACACCTCCCTCATTAGGGACACTGCAGGCAGAGGGAATACATAATTAAATGAGAGCCACTGCTGTCACAGGAAGACATACCATGCTTTGTCCTTTGGGTTTCCCTTAAAGGACTTCTTAGAGGGCACTCTTCAAAGTACAGGATGGTCTATACCCTTTTGCTTTCCTTTGTCTAGCATGACAGGGAAGACAGATACAGTCCCTTATTCCTTTGCTCTCTTAAGAAAAGAATATAACCATTATTTTATCGGTTGATTATGTTCAGGAGCTTGGATTTTTGAAGTCAGTCTTAATATTATGCCCCTTCTTTCTCCACAGTAGTTATCGTGTTTTTTTTTTTTTTTTTTTTAATTTTTTGGCTGCATTGGGTCTTCGTTGCTGCGCGCAGGCTTCCTCTAGTTGTGGCGAGCGGGGGCTACTCTTCGTTGCGGTGCGCGGGCTTCTCGTTGCGGTGGCTCCTCTTGCTGCAGAGCACGGGCTCCAGGCACGCGGGCTTCAGTAGTTGCGGCACCCAGTCTCAGTAGTTGTAGCACGTGGGCCCTAGAGCACACAGGCTTCAGTAATTGCAGTGTGTGGGCTCAGTAGTTGTGGCTTGCAGGATCTAGAGTGCAGGCTCAGTAGTTGTGGCGCACGGGCTTAGCTGCTCTGCGGCATGTGGGATCTTCCTGGACCAGGGATTGAACCTGTATCCACTGCATTGGCAGGCGGATTCTTAATTACTGTGCCACCAGGGAAATGCTCGTGCATTTTCTTTTTAATATCTAAAATCCTCTACCTGGAGGCCTCATCAGGATGCTGAGCCTTGCTGTTTTCATCTGTCAGTGGGCTCCCAAGCCACGTACCTTGCAGGGTTGTAAGGTGTTCATTGCCTGTGTGGTGCCTACCAGGAAACGAGCTGTCCAAGTCATGTGGACCACCCTTCCCCTGTAACAGATGAGGAAACCGAGGTTCAGAGTGTGAAGTGACATGTATTCTCCACTTTTGGTTTATCTTAATGACTAAAATAGATCCCTGCCACACATTACATCCCATTGCATCTCTGCTTCTTGAGAAAGCACAGTGGTAGCTTCTGTGCGCATCTTTCTCCTTGCCTGGCATTTCCTTTTCTTCTCTCTACCTGTCAGTCACCTTTCCCTCCTTTGAAACATGTTCAAGTTCCTTTCCTCAGGGAGGCTGTTCTGGCTAATCCGGCAGATGGATGTTATTTCATATCCTCATCCCCTCAGATGTGTCATTTCACTGTGGACATTTGAACTCATTTGTATGTTTCTTGGAAAACTCTTCTCTGTCCCCATATTATTTAGAAAGGACCTATACCATAAAATGCTGGTTATTTAGGGGGAAAGAACTACTTTAGAAGAAAACCATATTTGTTAGCAACGCAATGTTATTTCTGTGTTTTGAAAGGGAAAATTTCAATGGACAGAGCTAAGCTCTTAATATGCACTGTACCATGCTTTGTTAGCATGTTCACTGCTACTCACCTCTGTTCTGCCTTTTACACAGTCACCTTTCAACCCAGTAGGTTTGAACTAAGGATTGTGTTAAATAAATGAGAACAAAATTCTCCACTGATCATTCATGTATCTTTGCCTGTGGATGAGTTTGCCTGTGACTTTCCCCCAGTGTTCCCCTCTTTTTTCTGTGCTGTGAAAAGTGGTAAACAAAACAAAAATATCATGTAGCAATATGCACTCCTAAAGATAGCTTGCAGAAGAAGTTATATGTGGACTAACCAGTACATAGAAGATCACATGAAAGCCAAGTTAGAGACTTTTATAATCTTAAACATGAACAAATGCACAATTCAGTGAATGTTTCACTGTACAGAGTACACATTTCAATTTCACTTCAACATGCAGTTGGATGAATCATTTTCTCATTCACTTGAGAGCTGCTTATATATGGCACCAGTTTGTAAGCAAATATCATTTTGTGTTTGTGTTAGGCCGCTGTGGAATAGGGTAGTAATGTGGGGACCAAATGCGTGTGTTGATGTGTATGTCTGTGTAAAAAGACTGCAGGGTCTTAGTTTATATTTGGGGTGTGAAGGAAAAGAAGTCTGATAGATCTGGAAGGAGCCTTAACTGTCGTCTGTACATTTTGTAGATGAAAAATAGGTATTCACAGAGATCAGTGTTTGCCCCAGGTTATATTGCTTTATGGTGTTGGTACTTGGGCTTAGAGCTCTGGGCTGGTGGAAGTGGGATGGCACTATTAATGCTTTTGCGACACATTCAGTGGTATTTCTTTACCCATTCAGGGACCTCAGAATATTTCCTAAGTCATTTGTCTTTTGTACTTTGAATATGTTTTTAATTAATTTTTATTGGAGTGTAGTTGCTTTACAATGTTGTGTTAGTTTCTACTGTACAGCAAAGTGAATCAGCTGTACGTATACATATATCCCCTCTTTTGTTTGGATTTCCTTCCCATTCAGGTCACCACAGAGCACTGACTAGAGTTCCCTGAGCTATACAGTAGGTTCCATTAGTTATCTATTTTATACATAGTATCAATAGTGTATATATGTCAACCCCAATCTCCTAATTCATCCCACCTCCCCCTTTCCCCCTTGGTGTCCATACATTGGTTCTCTACATCTTGTCTATTTCTGCTTTGCAAATAAGTTCATCTATACTATTTTTCTAGATTCCACATATATCCGTTAATATATGATACTTGTTTTTCTCCTTCTGACTTAGCTTCACTTTGTATGACAATCTCTAGGTCCATCCACGTCTCTACAAATGACCCAATATTGTTCCTTTTTATGGCTGAGTTATATTCCATTGTATATATCACATCTTCTTTATCCATTCATCTGTCAATGGATATTTAGGTTGTTTCTATGCCTTGGCCATTGTAAATAGTGCTGCTATGAACATAGGGGTGCATATATCTTTTCAAATTATAGTTTTGTCTGGATATATGCCCAGGAAGGGGATTGCTGAATCATATAGCAACTCTATTTTTAGTTTTTTGAGGAACCTCCATACTGTTTTCCATAGTGGCTGTACCAACTTACATTCTTACCAGCAGTGTTAGAGGGTTCCCTTTTTTCCACACCCTCTCCACCATTTGTTGTTTGTAGACTTTTTAATGATGGCCATTCTGACTGTTGTGAGGTGGTACCTCATTGTGGTTTTGATTTGCATTTCTCTAATAGCTAGTGATGTTGAGCATCTTTTCATGTGCCTGTTAGCCATCTGTATGTCTTCTTTGGAGAAATGTCTATTTAGGTCTTCTGCTCTTTGGACATTCTTAAGCATGCTGCCCACAAGTTTTTTTTCCTGAAGAGACATCATAGAAAACCAAAACTTTGTCTAAACTGGAGTTTTAGCATTTTATTCTATTGTTAAATAAGTGATTTTTCTTTGAAAAGCATTTTAATGGCCTTTGTGGAAAAAGTTTTTGAAAACCCAAGGCAGTTGCACAATGTCACCTTTTCAAGTGTTGACGTTAAGTTAATTATGCCTAACTTCTACCATAAGGACTTCATCTTACTTGTCTTTATAGTCCCTACAGCTCTAGCACAGAGCAAAATGTTTAGGAAGTGAGGTTGGAGGGTCGTTTATCTAAAATACTTCTATGTTTCTACCCAAATCCTCAGTGAGAAGTACTTCACCCATCTCTGCCCCTTCTCTCTTCCATGTCGTTGTGAACTAAGGATCACAGGAAACCCCTAGAAGAATTATTTGGCTATTTGAAATACAAAATTTCGTGCTAATCAAAAATTGGATCACTGGACCAGAACATAATTTTGGCTCTCATTTGTTAAACTCTTACCATGTGGCAAATGTTCTCCATATTCTTTGAGAATAGAGCTGACTTGGCATGGCCTCTGTCTTTAAGTACCTAAAACCTAGCCTTTGAGGCAGGTGTGTGTTTAGGTGCAATAATGGAAGTATATTAGAAGTGTTGAAGCAATACACATACCCTTGGTGTTTCTCGTTAGCAGTATGTGGAAGGATATGAATACCATGAACGATGGAAGTAATTAGGTTTTTTAAAATTAAATCTTATGTTTTGAATAGCTAATATATAACCATAGAGTAAAATCCAAAAGGTTATGCAGTGAAACTAAACTGTGTAGATTTTATTCGAATCTCACAGTTTTTCTGCTGATGCCCTTTTTCTCTTCAAGGATTCAATCCAGAAATGTCAGATTACATTTAGTATATATACTTTTTAAAATTTATTTTTACACAAATTGTAGCATACTGTACTGTGCTTTTCACTCTTTCATTCCAGTTTGTGATTGTACTTTATTATACAGTCTCTTAATAGTGGACTTTATGTTGTTTCTGATCTTTTGATATTATTAACAGTGCCTCTATGGCTTGTCCTTGAACTTTTAAGTGTGCAGGTTTATATAGAGGAGTTTCTGGGTTAAAGAATATGTATCCTAAAACTGGTGTAGCCACTGTGGAAAACAGTATGGAGGTTCCTCAAAAAGTTGAAAATAGAACTGGCATATGATCCAGCAATTCCAGTTAGGGGTATCTATCCGAAGAAAGCAAAAACACTAATTTGAAAAGATATGTATGCCCCCCTGTGTTCATTGCAACATTATTTTCATTAGCTAAGATATGGAAATAACCAAAGTGTCCATCCGTAGATGAATGGATAAAGAAGATATGGTATAGATATACAACGGACTATTTGCCATAAAAAAGATGAAATGCTGCCATTTTCCCTAACATGGATGGACCTGGAGGGCATTGTGCTAAGTGAAATAATTCAGACAGAGGAAGACAAGTACCCCATGATTTCATTTATATGTGGAATCTAAAAAACAAAACAAACAGAAAAACCAAAACAAAGTCCAGACTCATAGATACAGAGAACAGATTGGTAGTTGCCAGAGGGGAGGGGATTTGGGTTGGGTAAATTGGGTGAAGGGGATCAAGAGGTACAAACTTCTATGTATAAAATAAGTCAGGGGGATGTAATGTACAGCATGGGGATGCAGTCAGTAATACCGTATTAACTTTGTATAGTGACAGATGGTAACTAAACCCATTTTGGGGATCATCTCACAATATATACAAGTGTCGAACGACTATATTGTACATATGCAACTAATATAATATTGTATGTCAAATATATGCTTCAATTAAAAGAAAAAAGAAGCAAAAGCCATTCAGCTAAAAAGGGGCTCTGCCAAGAATAGAAAAAAAAAAAGCATGACCATCTGCCATACATTTATGCTCTTCTGGTATGGTAGTTGTTTCTCCCACTAAAAAACCCCACACCAAGAATATGTATCTTCACATCTTTGATAAGTATTGTTAAACTGTCCTCCACAGACATTGTACAGATTTACACTCCCACCAGCAATGTACGCCTTTCTCTTCCCACTTGCCAGTAGTGTGTGAATAAACCGTTGATCCTTGTCCATTTCATAGCTGAAGAAAGGAATCTTCTTGTGGCTTTCCTGTGCGTTTCTCTCGTAAATGAGGTTGCACATACTGTTGGGTGTTTAAGAGCGGTTTTTCTTTCTGTGAATGGACTCTTGTGATCTTTTTGCCCATTTATCTAATGAGATAAGAGGTTAGCACTTTGTGATAGGAGCTGCTGATTTCTTTTCCTGGGTTCATATTTTGTCATTTATGGTAACTTTTGCCATGTGTAATTTGTTACTTTTGGATAATCAAATTTATTCATCTTCTATTTTATGGGTTTTGGATTTTATGTCCTACTTAGAAGGGTTTTACACTCTCAAAGAGGATGAACGATATCTCCTGGTTTCTTTTAATATTGGGTGGGCCAAAAAGTGCCTTCGGGTTTTTAAGTAAAAATAAAAGGCATGTTTTTCATTTTCACCAAGAACTTTATTGAACAATGTATTCACCCTTTGTTCCACTACCTTCTGACATTTTTCAGGCAACTTCATAATTCCATCTTCCCAAAACTTTTTATATTTCTGAGCAAAGAACTGTTCTAGGTGCCTTTTACAGTCTTCCAGGGAACTGAAGTTTTTTCCATTAAGAGAATTTTGTAAAGACCTAAATAAATGGAAACCCGAAGGTGCAATGTCTGGTGAGTGTGGCGGATGAATCAGAACTTCCCAGCCAAGCTGTAATAGTTTTTGCCTGGTCATCAAAGAAACATGGCCACCTTGCGTTATCCTGATGGAAGATTTTGCGTTTTCTGTTGACTAATTCTGGACGCTTTTCGTCGAGCGCTGCTTTCAGTGGGTCTAATTGGGAGCAGTACTTACCGGAATTAATCATATGGTTTTCCGGAAGGAGCTCATATAATAGAGGACTCCCTTCCAATCCCACCATATACACCACATCACCTTCCTTGGATGAAGACCAGCCTTTCGTGTGGTTGGTGGTGGTTCATTTCACTTGCCCCACGATCTCTTCCTTTCCGTATTGTACGGTATCCACTTTCATCGGCCACCACAATTTGTTTTAAAAACAGAATGTTTTCATTATGTTTCAGTAGAGAATCGTATGTGGAAATACGGTCAAGAAGGTTTTTCTCGCTTAACTTATGTACAACCCAAACATCAAAGCGATTAACACAACCAAGCTGATGCAGATGATTTTCAATGCTCGATGTGGCTATTTCGAGTATGTTGGCTATCTCCCGCATGGTATAACATTGATTGTTCTCAATTAATGTCTCGAATTGTTGGCTGTCAACTTCAACTGGTCTACCTGACCGTGGAGCATTCCCCAGCAAGAAATCTCCAGCACGAAACTTTGCAAACCACTTTTGACACGTTCGATCAGTCATAGCACCTTCTCCATACATTGCACAAATCTTTTTTTTATGTTTCGGTTGCGTTTTTACCTTTTTTGAAATAATAAAGCATAATATGCCAGAAATGTTGCTTTTTTCCTTACATCTTCAATATTAAAATGACTACACAAAAATTCACCAATTTGGTAAGTCTTTCCTTTTTTTTTTTTTTTTTTGTGGTGCGTGGGCCTCTCACCGTTGTGGCCTCTCCCGTTGCGGAGCACAGACTCCGGATGCGCAGGCTCAGTGGCCATGGCTCACGGGCCCAGCCGCTCTGCTGCATGTGGGATCCTCCCGGACCAGGGCACGAACCTGTGTCCCCTGCATCGGCAGGCGGACTCTCAACCACTGTGCCACCAGAGAAACCCCCCCCTTTTTTTTTTTTGGCTGCATTGGGTTTTCATTGCTGCAAGCAGGCTTTCTCTAGTTGTCGCGAGCGGGGGCTACTCTTCGTTGTGGTGCTCAGGCTTCTCATTGTGGTGGCTTCTCTTGTTGCAGAGCATGGGCTCTAGGCACCGGCTTCAGTAGTTGCAGCACATGGTCTCAGTAGCTGTGGCATGTGGGCTCTAGGGCACGTGGGCTTCAGTAGTTGTGGCACACGGGCTGAGTAGTTGTGGTGCACAGGCTTAGTTGCTCCGCAGCACGTGGAATCTTCCCCGACCAGGGATCGAACCCGTGTCTCCTGCATTGTCACGCGGATTCTTAACCACTGTGTCTCTAGGGAAGTCCCAGGTCTTTTTTTTAAATACATGCTGATAGGACAGCTGTCACATACAATCTAACAAAATTGTTTCGAATGATGTTAAAGACAGCTAAGTGCTACTAGAGCCATCTTACGGAAAAAACCCGAACGAACCTTTTGGCCCACCTAGTACTTTTGTAGTTGCTTTTTTTTTTTGAATGTTTAAATTGTTTGATCAGTTTGTAATTTGTTGTTGTGAGTTGATATCCCATTTTCTTTTCCATATGGCTGTATAGTTGTGCCTGTACCATTTATTGAGGAATTTATCTTTTCTGCACTGATTTTAAGTGTTACGTTTTATCCTATATCAAACTCTTGGAAGTATTTTTAGAATTTTTATTTTATCCTTGGTTTGATGGTCTATTCATGGACCAGTTTCACACTTTTAAATTGTATATTTATAACACATCTTACTATCTGGCAAGTATTAAAGCTAGTTTCCTTTATTACTCTTCTTTTTCATAATTACTATTCTTGCTCATTTATTTTCCCATATGAACTTTAGACTCAGATTCTGAACTTTCATTTGTGATAAATTGGCACATTCATTTAGATTTTTTTAAAAGCATTGATCCTCTAGGAATTTGTTTGGTATATAGCTCAAATATTTCTCAACTTCTGCATTTTTTCAGTTGAGGTGTAACTGACATATAACATTATATTAATTTCAGGTGTACAACATAATGATTGGACATTTACATACATCGCACAATGGTCACCACAATATGTGTTGTTCATACCCGTCACCATACATATGGATAGTTACAAACTTCTTTTCTCTTGTGATGAGAACTTTTAAGATCTACTCTCTTAGCAACTTTCAGATGTGCAATGCAGTATTATTAACTATAGTTGCCATGCTGTACATTACATCTCCCTGACCTATTTCTTTTATAAATGGAAGTTTTCACCTTTTGACCACCTTTACCTATATCACCCACCCCTTACCCTCTGCCTTTGGCAACCACCAATCTGTTCTCTGTCTATGAGCTTGGTTTGTTTGTTTTGTCTTAGATTCCACATATAAGTGAGATCATGTGTTATTTTTCTTTCTCTGTGACTTATTTCACTTAGCATAATGCCCTCAAGGTCCATCCATATTGTTGCAAATGGCAATATTTTATTTTTATGGCTGATATATATTCTGTCTCTCTCTGTATATATATGTACACACACACACACACACACACACACACATATTCTAAATCTTCTTTATCCATTCATGTACTGATGGGCGGTTTGGTTGCTTCCATATCTTGGCTATTGTAAATAATGTTGCAGTGAACATAGAGGTATATATATCTTTTTGAACTAGTGTTTTTATTTTCTTCAAGTAAATACCCAGATGTGGAATTGCTGGATCATATGGTAGTTCTATTTTCAGTTTTTTTGGGGAACCTCCATACTGTTTTTCCATAGTGACTGCACCAATTTACAGTCCCACCAACAGTGCATAATGGTTCCCTTTTCCCCACATTCTCGCCAACACTTGTTATTTGTCTTTTTGTTGATAGCCATTCTAACAGGTGTGAGGTGATAACTCGTTGTGGTTTTGATTTTCATTTCTGTGATGATTAGTGATGTTTAGTATTTTTTCATGTGTCTGTTGACCATCTGTATGTCTTCTTTGGGAAAATGTCTATTCAGATCCTCTGCCCACTTTTTAATCATGTTGTCTGTTTTTTTCATGTTGAGTTGTATGAGTTCTTTGTATATTTTGGATATTAGCCCCTTATCGGATATATTCTTTGCAAATATCCTCTCCCATTCAGTAGGGTGCCGTTTTGTTTTGTTGACAGTTTCCTTTACTGTGCAGAAGCTTGTTAGTTTGATGTAGTCCCATTCTGCCTTTTGTTAAAGCTTATTTTAAAAAGATTTATTACTGATAATATAAAAGGCACTTACCCATAATCTTACCTTCTTATCAGGACAAACTACTGTTTTCATGTATTTCCTTCCATTTCCCCTACAGTCTTTGTGATGATGAGTCATGTTTAAAGGTCTTTCTTTTATTACTTTACATTCTGTAATTAGCACAGTGTCATGCAAACAGTAGGTAAACGTTTAAAGAACTCATCCATACTGCTGTGGGATTCTCGCCAGAGAGTAATTGTGGAGTGTCTATTAAAATTTAAAATGTGGGCTTCCCTGGTGGCGCAGTGGTTGAGAGTCCGCCTGCCTATGCAGGGGACACAGGTTCGTGCCCTGGTCCGGGAAGATTCCACATGCCGCAGAGCGGCTAGGCCCGTGAGCCATGGCCGCTGAGCCTGCGCGTCTGGAGCCTGCATGTCCGGAGCCTGTGCTCTGCAATGGGAGAGGCCACAACAGTGAGAGGCCCGCGTAGCCCCCCCAAAAAAGAAAATTAAAATGTATGCGTGCATACATTAGAACCCCACAGCTGCATTACTCAGCATCTCCCCTAAGGAAAACAAGTGCATCTTATCAGTGAGGTATAGACTCCAGGGGCAATGACAAGTACTATTTTTTGCAGCACCTCCTGTCACCCTCATTATTTCTTTCCCTTTTAGTCATTAAATTCTGTTGACAATGTGAAATCTTTTAGGACTGGTTCATAGCCCATGCTGAGCACTTTTAATTTGATTCTCCACCTTACTTATTAATTTAAAAAATCTCTGTGACATAGTAATTCTTTAGATGAACATGTTAGAATTGATCGATGCCCCTTTCTGTGTTGAAAATCACCATCATGAGGCACTGTTGCTGACTGCAGGGCCCTTGATGTGTGTTGGGGACGGAAATGCTCTCAGCCTTTGTGGTTCTGCTCAGTCAGCATAAGGAATCCTCTTCACAAAAACAAGGTCCTCTCCATCCACTTCAGCTCCCTTTTTTCTGCTCTTCATTCCTTTTGGGAATACAGCTTCTTCACCCTATCCTGGATGTCAAATCTGTACCCCTGAATCTTTGAAATCTTTATTTCTATACCAGAGGAGTCCTTCATTAAGCAACATTCATGCACAGCGTGGTTGGGGGGACACAATTGCTCTAGTACCAAATAGACTTGAATCAGGATTGCATCGGGACACGGAAAATGGTTTTATGCAGAGTCCTAGAAAAAAAAGGGTCCCCTGGGCTTCCCTGGTGGCGCAGTGGTTGAGAGTCTGCCTGCCGATGCAGGGGACACGGGTTCGTGCCCCGGTCCGGGAAGATCCCACATGCCACGGAGCGGCTGGGCCCGTGAGCCATGGCCGCTGAGCCTGCGCGTCCGGAGCCTGTGCTCCGCAATGGGAGAGGCCACAACAGTGAGAGGCCCGCGTACCGCAAAAAAAAAAAAAAGGTCCCCTTCATTATCTTAGCATCAAGTTGAAGGGAGAAAGGAGAGAACCACCTGGTAACCTGGGGATTAAGGGAAGCAGGGAGGTAGAATTGGAATGTTTAAGTCCCTCAGCAGTGATTGGATTGGGTCATGCTCTCAAGCGCTTCATGCCTCCCTTTTGGACCAGTTGGAAAGCTGTGGGCCGGTTACTGTGGGAATTGATGGGTGCTGCTGGCAGTGGGGGATGGAAAGTTCTTGGAATTGATCCAAAAATCCCAAGAGAGCAGGGTTTTTCCCCCTCTGGCTTCCCTGCTGTTCTTTCGACTCAGTTGCGTTTAGCTTGGGGAGGACATTTCTAATAGCTCGTGGTCTCTGGTGTCCCAGGGAGTGGTTGAGCGGGGCTCTCCCAGGCAGACTTCACAGAGAAGAGGGCTACACAAAGGACTGCTGGTTTCCGATGAGTTTCTGTTTTAGCAATTAGCTCCTTGGGCTTCAGTGAACTCAGAATTAAATGGAAGCTTCTGTTTCTTCTTACACTGTCAAGGAATGTGCTCCAGACAAGGAGAGGGGAAAATCAGTATTTAATTCTGGAATCACAACCTTTTCCTCTTCTTTACTGCCACCACCCCTCACTAAAAAGGGGGTGGGATGGGGAGCATTGTGTTTTTGTTAAAGGTTTGCTGATTCTGAAATGTTGGAGATAGAAAACAGATGTTTTATTGAGGTGATATCCACATTGGAAAATAGTGAGTTCAAAATGTATGTCAGCTTTCATTAATTTGATTAATCAATAACTTTAGAAAGGCTCTGAGTGTATGCTAGTTTGTTTTTATAACTACTCATGAATATGGAATGTAAAGCATGGATTTATTTTTCTAAGAAAAGTATTTGGCTTGAGGAGAGAAGAATGTTCAAGTATCGGGGCGGGGGGGCATTATAAAGTTCGAAAGGACAGAGTTGTTTCCCCTGACATTTTGGGTTTCAGTTCACCGTTTTCTGTTGTTCTTGATTCTTTTACCACCAATGAAAACCTTATTCAGGGAAGATGTTTTCTTTTGAATTTTAGGAGATTTTGTTGAATTCCTTCCCGAAAGATAAGAAAGAGGTCTAGGTCTCTTCAAACCTTGACTTCAGTGTCTTAGAGGTGAGGAATCACCTGGCAGAGCAACCATGTGATGTTGAATTACCTCGTGATTTGAATGATATATTTCTAGCGGCTTTGACACTCCCATGTAGTTCGTTCAATTCCTGTTCTTTGGAGCGGAGGAGGGACTGGAAAGAAAGGCCAGTCACACACAAGGCTTGCCCTCCTCAGGCTTTTTTTTTTTTTAAATAAGTTTATTTATTTTATTTATTTTAATTTTTGGCTGTGTTGGGTCTTTGTTGCTGTGCGCGGGCTTTCTGTAGTTGCGGCGAGCAGGGGCTACTCTTCGTTGCGGTGCGCGGGCTTCTCATTGCAGTGGCTTCTCTTGTTGCGGAGCACAGGCTCTAGGTACGCAGGCTCAGTAGTTGTGGCACGTGGGCTCAGTAGTTGTGGCGCACAGGCTCAGTAGTTGTGGCGCACGGGCTTAGTTGCTCCACAGCATGTGGGATCTTCCTGTACCAGGGCTCGAACCTGTGTCCCCTGCATTGGCAGGCAGATTCTTAACCACTGAGCCACCAGGGAAGCCCCCCACTCCTCAAGCTTTTGATCGAGGAGATAAGATGATGGGAAAAATTAAAGTGCAGGGAAGGGTGTGGGGAGTTGTACAAGAAGTGAATTGATGGAGTGGGTGTGCATCCTAAGTTAAGCACCTTCCTTGGGAAAGTATAGAAGTCATCATAGAGGAGGTAGCAGTCGAGGGCCAGGGCTGTACTCCACCTCCAGGAATTCGGGAAGTCGCAGCTATTACGATTTGAACTGGAGCTTAAAGAACAAGCAGCATTTCAACAGGTGTTTTCCTTTGTTTCTCAGCCTCGGAATGTCTCAACGCCTTGATTTTTTTATTTGTGTGCTTTGATTTATCCTGATGAAGCACTTCATACTAAACATACTAGGCAGTCTAGGCTCAGGCCGTAAAGCTGCCATGGGAAGGGAGCGTCTGTTGGAGGAGACAGGTAATACTGTGACAGGGGAGCGCAGGTGCGGTGGGAGCCTGGAGAGAGGAAGGGCCGCTAATCCTGAGGAAGGGATATGGGGGCTCAGGGGCCCAGGGCGTGGGAGGCAGGGTTGTGCAGTGACTCCCGTACATTTGTTACTCTGCTGTGAAATTCGTGTAGCTCCTCCCCATTGACCAGTGAGAAAGCTGAGGCTCGTGGTGTGTCAGTTCCTTTCCCGAGGTCAGAGCATCCCCATTTGTTAGCATTGAGATTTAAACCCATTGCAGCGGTTGTTGCTCAGAACCCCAAACCTTGTAGAGTAGTTATTATGGCCCCTTGCTGTTCAGATTGAGGTTAGTGAGGCAGGTACCTTGCTCGAGGCCTGACTTGTACGTGGCAGAGTTGAGATTTCAATGATGTTTGGTTTCCAAAGCACATATCTGTCCACATAGAGAGCCTACCTGTGGAAATTCAGCAGAGGGGCACTAACAGAGGCTCAAAGAAGAGGCCGCCCTTCAACTAGGCATAGTAGGGTGGATGCAATTTGCAATTATAGACAAGTATCAATGGACACTTAATGCAGATGGAATATATGAGAAAAAGCATGGTGAAGGGTAAAGTGGAGAGTGTGTTTAGTAAGAGAATAGTTCAATTTGCCTGGAGTGATGCCTGTGTGAAGAGGTATAGAGGGAAGTAAGTTGGAAAATTAGCTTGGAACCGACTTGTCTAGGACTTGGAATCCCTAGGTAAAGAATTTGGACTCTGTTTATGCAGGTATTGAGAAACTATTGATGCATTTGGGGCAGGTGAAGGTGGCTGCCCCAGAGGTGAAGGATATGATTTCTTTTTCATACTGAATTTGAATTTTATCTTTAACTATATCTTTGAATGAAATAAAATTTTTTCTAAACTCTTTAAAAGATAGAGCTAAGGAAAGTTAACATTCAGTAGGAAAAGAATGTAAGGTTAACTGTCTAGGAAAGATTGTGAAACCTAGTTGTTTGTTTTGTGGGCTCTAATTCTGATTGTATAAATTTTCAGAATCTTGTCAGCTTCGTGGGTTCATGGCTATGAGATGACCGTAAGCATGGTATTATCATAAATCTATTTGAAATAGTGGTGTTTCTGTGACTGACTTTACATACATATCCACTAAGTCTGCTGCAGGTGAAGGTTGTTTATGGGTCTGTTTCAGATCCAAAGTCTTGCGTAGGGAGTCTTCCCCATGGGATGTAAGGCTGGCCAAGCATTTAAATTGGACCCCCTGTATGGCTTTCCCTGGGCTGGCTTTCCTAGTCCCAGAAAAGAGTCAGTTCCAGCCAGACCTCTGGTGGCCGCTGTGCCCGTATTATTGCCCAGAAGTTCCGAAAGGGTTCTGGTTAAACCTTTTTTTTTTTTTTTTTAATTTATTTATTTTTGGCCGCGTTGGGTCTTCGTTGTTGCACGTGGGCTTTTTCTAGTTGCGAAGAGCTGGGGCTACTCTTTGTTGCGGTGTGCGGGCTTCTCATTGCAGTGTCTTCTCTTGTTGCGGAGCACAGGCTCTAGGTGCACAGGCTTCAGTAGTTGCAGCACGCGGGCTCTGGGGAGGGTGGACTTTGGTAGTTGTGGCGCACGGGCTTACTTGCTCCACGGCATCTGGGATCTTCCTGGACCAGGGATTGAACCCATGTCCCCTGCATTGGCAGGCGGATTCTTAACCACTGCGCCACCAGGGAAGTCCCTGGTTAAACCTTTAGCCAGCTAGATTATTTATAAAGATAGAGCCATCATACTGCTATTTGGAGAGGTTATAGTTTTATTATACTTCTCAGTAAACATTTTCTCATTTTTTAGTGTTAGTGTCAGGAGAAAATTTGTTCAAAGCTACCTAAGACTGATTGTGAAGCACATTTTTTCATTGAACCTAGAGATGGTGGCACAGAAGGGTGCAGTCTGTGAGATTCCTCCAATCAGGTACTTTGTTTTGTTCATCATTGTCTCTCCATGACTGAGTAGATATGGTGTGTGAGATACAGTTAAGTCCTAAATCAGTGCCTGTTGAATGAATGTTGGATGAATCTTGGGCAGTTGTTCCTAAGGAGTAACTATTGCAGTTGATGGGAAAACTAGTTAACTTTTTAATTAAGACCCCTTTCTCTTGGGTTCTACAGGTTTTGCTAGTGATAAAGATTTTTAAATGCTCTTTTGATATGTTGCTTCAAAATGCAAATAACACTTTACAGTTCTTTTTTAGATAAAATAACCAAATAGAATCGAAGTTACTAAAAATGTAAAATCTTTTAGGCTAATTTAAAAAACATAGAATATTTAGTATTGGCGTTCTCTTCCATTCTCTTTAGAAAGGGTCACTACCCTAAATTAAGATACCTCCTTTCTAGCCAAGATTTCATTGACTTGACTCAAAGCCCAGAGTATAGATGGAAATGCAAGAAGGTTTGCCAAATCCCATAGAACAGTAATGGGATTTTTTTTTTGCCTCTGGCAACTTGGAATTTATTTTTGTAATTCTAGTAATTAATTATGAAAAAGTGTTAACTTTGTTAACATTTAAGAATGAGAAAGTTGAAATAAATGTGTATAAATATTAAATATGATTTGTTTTTCTGATAGAGCAATGATAGCCAGATATGAGGGAAGTGTGGTTACTTGAGGATTCGGTCATCCTAAGAGAGCCTGTTTCTGACTTTTGACATTTTCTTTAAGATAATGTATCATCGTAATGTTGCAGTTTGCACATTGAGGGGATTATTGCAATATTCTTTGGAAGCTTCTGGACATCATTCATCTGGGAGCCAGTTTACAGTAGCAGGTGGGGAGATAAATTTTGTACTTACAGCTCTGGAGTTCAAAAAGTCCTGAGATTTGATTTTTATACTATAAGAAATTTGGCAGTGTCATTCTGTCTCTGAAAATATGTAGCCTTTCATAATTCCATTTTATAATTCTGTGGCCCAGTATCTAGTGTGAGGGGGTTAATCGATGTATTAAATATAAGACCGTGAGGGGGTTAATTGATGTATTAAATATAAGACCTCAGTAGTATTCTGGGTCCTGTCTGTTGTTTTTAGTATTTTTCATAAGGAAATAATCTTTTAGGCTAATCAATATATTGGTTTTGAAATCTGGTCAAATTTAACCATTGATAAAGAATTTTACCTTTTAATACTTGTTGTAGTTCCTTGTAATCCTCCTGATGGGCTTTTGAAAGGCTAAAAATGAAATGGGTTTTCAAACGGAAGCTGCTTATCACATTGAAGCAGAAGGTGTTGCAGATATTAAATGTACTTGAGATGATTTATGCAACAGAACCTTTGGAAAACCAACAAATATGCATGCAGAATTCCTTCCTGGACATTTTCTGTCATGACCAAATGATTTTTCTTGATGGTTACAATCTTGTTATGCTAAGCAGGTGAAGCAGAATAATTTCTACTAAGTAGAATTTAGACTTTTAAGACCGAAGTAAACTCAGAATCTTGAATGGTGTTTGTATATATCTGTAGCCATAGTTGCAATGACCCTTTTCTTAGAAAGAAAGGAAGGCAGTAGTAACAGTGCCCATGCAGTGATGCCACCCTCTCCCATCAGAGACCCACTGTCGTCCTCCTGATGCTGAAAAGTACTTGCACGGGGACCCCTTTCTTCATAAGCTCCATGGAGTCCTTTGGCATCTGCCTAGGTGGGAGGCGCAAGAACAGCCTAGAGTTACAGTTTTGTTTTGTTTTGTTTTGTTTTGTTTGCGGTATGCAGGCCTCTCACTGTTGTGGCCTCTCCCGTTGTGGAGCACAGGCTCTGGACGCGCAGGCTCAGCGGCCATGGCTCACGGGCCCAGCCGCTCCGCGGCATGTGGGATCTTCCCGGACCGGGGCACGAACCCGCGTCCCCTGCATCGGCAGGCGGACTCTCAACCACTGTGCCACCAGGAAAGCCCTAGAGTTACAGTTTTTATCTGTTGGACCCATAGGAGATAAGTAACAGTGAGACAATCCAGAAAATTGTCTGGATTAATTAATTAATTAAATCCAGACAATCTTGGAAATGTTTTTCTTTGGTTAACAGTTTCTGTACAGGCAATCCTACTATGGTCATTAAAACACAACAGAGCAAGACATTTTTTGAAGGTTAGATGTCAGTGGTGTTAGAACGTTTCATGTTTTTGCGTTCATGTACTGTGAACCAGGGGTCTAGTTTCTGTGTATACTTAGCCAGGTGCATTAGGGACAGAGCCAGGCAATTCATGTCCCAGAAAGTAATACCCATGACTACCTCTTAGGTACCCAGAGCCTTTACAAATAGTGTGGGGCTACAGCCCTTCCCATCTCGCTGTGGATACAAAGAAGACTTCATTCACTTCAAGGGGACCAGTATAAAATTCTCAATCAAATTAGCATTCATTATGAAAAAAATGAAAGTATGCCATTCAGTACTTTTCCTTGGGGTTATAGGAGAATGTCCTGAAATCAGAGCAACTTCAGAAGACAGAAGTTTAAAAAATTCCCAGACTCTCCTGATTCACGATTCTTAGGACAGGGAATGAATATGCATCAGACTTTTTCAATGCCTGTTACTGTTTCCCACTCACAGTTCCCCAGTTAGTATTTCTTTTGCTCACCCTGGAAGATCAGGAGATGTGATTTATTTTTTTGAAAATAGTTCATGTACTTAGCAGAACTGTGAGAAACAAGAGTGACCTCTTTTCCTTTGGTTCCTGGAGAATGGTGTTGACATTAGGCCCCACTGAGCCAGGACCAGGAGGTGTGTGCTGCGCAGTCCTTTGTTTGCACCAAGAGAACAGGGTTGGACCCTTTAGACTTTACCCTGACACGCTGTCGAGTTGTAGTTTTTAAAGTTGATTTTTTAAAAAAAATTTTTTATTTTTTTTTTGCGGTACGCGGGCCTCTTACTGTTGTGGCCTCTCCCGTTTCGGAGCACAGGCTCCGGACGCGCAGGCTCAGCGGCCATGGCTCACGGGCCCAGCTGCTCCGCGGCACGTGTGATCCTTCCGGACCGGGGCACGAACCCGCGTCCCCTGCATCAGCAGGCAGACTCTCAACCACTGCGCCACCAGGGAAGCCCTGGGAGGTTTAAATTTAAATTGATGATGTGGTCCTCACCACTACAGCCTGGAATGGGGAGCTACTGGCACTAGTTCTGTGCCCATAACAGCCACAGGTGCCCTAAACGTGGGGGCACCTCTACCCTAGCCAGGGCCTGTTGGCATCCAGAGTTATAAGGCTGAGTGAAAGCTAGCAGACACCAAGTTTAACATATTTACGATATGAAAAAGGGCTTATATTCTAGTTGGGGAGAGAAGACTTGTTCGTAATTGCAATTAGTGGAAGACAACGTACAATCTAATTGCTTCATTGACAGTTTTTCCTTATCCCAAGGTTAGAAAGAAAATCCATTTAGCAAGCTGAAAACACGAGTATATTGACTTCTGAAGTGTGAACAAGTGGAGAGAAGGTAAATTAGAGAAACTCTATTCTCCGAAAAGTGTGATCTCCATGTTCCCTGGTGTGTAGAGGGTTCTCTGTTGTCTGAGGGCTCAATGAGAGTCTCGGATTAGAATCAAGGTACAATTTTTTTCCCCTTTGTTGATGTCTACCCCATATTTGGGGAATATTTGACGGAGTGTCTACCCCATGTCTAAGGAATGTAAGCAGTTTTCCTCTATCTCCTGTTGTCTTGAGATGAGAGAAGTTATTAGCCAGAGTCTCTCTCTGATTGATTGTACTGGTGGTTAACTATTTAAATGCATATGTGCTATATGGAGATACGAATTTGATATTAATATTGCTTAGCATAATTATCTCTTACTTAAATATAAAACACTCGGATTGGTGTAAAAATCTTCAACATCTGTTGATCATTAACAGCTGGATGTCAAATATTTCTTAACTGAATTGCTATTGCAAAATATTTTTTCCTTCCCTGTTATTGTAGTTGTTGTATCAAACAAAATAAGTCCTGTAGATATTAGGTAAACATAACAGAATTTTTAATTAAAATCAAATAGTTTTCCATACCTTTTAATTTATTTTAAAAAGGATTCCTTTTTGCTGACTAGGTAGGAAATAGATGCTAATTTTAGCTCGTTTGGAAAATAAAAAGGGGTAAAAAGAAAACCTCATTTATGTTTCTAATATTAATATTTTCTTAATTAAAATTATTAAAATATGCAAACCGTATTTGAAAGTACATTGCCTGTTAATGAGTTGATCCTTCAGATGAAGAGGGATGGCGTCTATTCAGAAAACTTCGCAGGACAGGAGTTGCCTGTTTGGTGTCTGTGATCTCACAACACTGACCACAAGATGAAAATAGTGCCAGAAGCTTTTGTGTTTGTGCGTTTGAAGTTGTAGAAGCCTGAATTAGAAACTGTACCTTCTGTTAACTTTTACATTAGTATCATAGGTGAAAGGAAACTTTGTAAAACATTTATTTATAATAAAGAGTAACGCTTGAAAATTGCTTTGTTCCAGTGTTCAGAGTTGAAACAAAATGCAGTTTAGATCTGCTGTACCCTGTTTGCTTGTTGTGCCCAAAACAAGCCTGTGGTTCCTTGATGCAGTCGGGTGTTTGTTTGTTGTTGTTGTTTTTTAGCACTTCGTGGTTGCCTTTAAAACGATGTCAAGTACTTCCCTCAAAGTTCTGATTATTCTGCAGTGCAAGGCTCCAGGTATGATATTTGTTGTCACTAGGTAGTGGACAGTTTACTGTGCTTTTTACTTTTTATCCAGCTATTGTGGGATTTTTTTAAAAAACATACTCTTGATTTTTTTGTTGTTAGTATTGTCATTTAATGTCCAGTTATTTGACTTACGGCTCACTGCGAAAGTTCATTGTTTTCCGAGGTTTGTGGAGGCCCTCTGGCCAATGACAACATATGATATTTAGCTTTGTGTTCTGTGGTTAAAGATGCTTTCGTGTGGCCTCCAGGACGGTCTTGTGAGGAGGAGGATGGAGCAGGTGGTGTCATCCCATTTTACAGATGCGGAAACTAAAGGAGCTTGTCTAATGCCCTTTGGCTGTTAGATGGTGGCTGCCATTCTTCTTTCTCTTAGTGCTCTTCCCTTTGCTTTATTTTTATTTTGTTTTTCTTGGTTGTCTTTCCAGTGATAATAACACCAACCACACCAATGATTATAAAAATAGTAAGAGCTGACCTTTATTGATCAGTTGCCACGTGGCAGGCAGTGTTCCAAGTGCTTTGCGTGAATTGGCGCTCACCTTAATCCTGTGGAGTAGGTATTACCCTTTTTTTAGAGATAAAGAAACTGAGGCACATACAGGAGAAATAACTTGCCCAAGGGTTGTAACACTTATGTCATAGGGTAACTGAGGATCTTAAATGAAAATATGTACAATTCTAAGCAGGTACTAAGCTCTCAGTAAATGATAGTAGTTATGATTATACTGTGTATCCAGTTGGAACTTCTGCCTGTATGTCATCATTTATTAGTCATTGAGCTCATTGAGGGCAGTGGACATGTCTTGCTGGTTGCCATAGCCCCAGGGCCTGGTCCACAGTTGGTGCTGTGTTACTGTTACTGCTGAGTGATCTACTGAATGTATGTGTAGCTGTATTTTGGGTTTTAGGATTTGATACCAGTTATGCTTTTCAGCTTCTGGTTCAACACTTGATTAACCAGTCGTCATGCTTCGTCTGTATAGGTTAGAGATATATTGAACCCTGTAAGAATGGTTGTGTTCTGAGACACACTTAAAGTGGCCTTTGTGCTACTGTAGCCACTGGAATTCTGTATTCTGAAGATCCTGACATTTAACGTCAAGTATAACATGAACTTTCAAGTTGAAATAGAGAACTTCCTGAAATTAGCTGAAGTGGAATTTGGGAAAGCTGAAAATGTTTTTGCATTAGGATGTTCCTTTTCCCTTGAACTGTAGTCAGGAGAGTCTTCATAATAGCCTGCATTTGAAATTCAGTTGTAAAAAAAAATAATAATAATGACAACAGTATAAATGTAGGTGTTTACTCTCAGTTTTCTCTAGTCTGAAGTTAGCCTGGGAGAATACGGCCTTTGCTATCAGTGGGATGTTTACTCTTTGAGTCAGCCTATTTCTTGCAAAGTGGGAGAGTTCCTGGTTGATTCAAGATTGTGAGCAACCTTCACAGAGGTTGAATTCCAAGGGACACCAGAAAGACTGCTGCTGTTTTGATCCTAGGGTTTTGATCTTCTTTGGTTTGCCAAAGCTCTGTTTTTAATTACTGTTAATAAGCAAGACATTACCTGGAAGGAAGGGATCAGGAAATTTAGATTCTAACTTTGGCTTGATTTCTATAGCTCAGTGTGGGTGTGATTGGCTGGGAGAGTAAACTGCACTTGGCTTTGTTTTTTTTTTTTCTCCTAACAAATGAAGTGACATCAGTTCTCTTGGGAAAGGTGGTTGAGATAATGGGTAAAATCCACCTGGTGAGTAACTTACTCCTGTGTCCCTAGGGAGCTGAATCAACCATTACGGGTCTCTAGGACATAACTGACTTTAGACCTGAGGCTGCACTTCTGGCAGCAGGAAGTCTTTTGCTCAGATATAGGGCACTTAGAGGTTATGGTGATTTTAATAGATAGCCATGAAATGTCGATATACTTAATTCTATCTTAGGAGCTAAGAACGACTTTACTAGCAGAAAATGACCACCCATGGATGTAAAGTCACAACCACTGGCTCCGGTTTGAAGGTGGGGTGGGATGCCAATTTCCTGCTACTGCTGTTTCCTTATTTCTTCTGCTATATGTGTTTTGTTGGTATTTGACAGCAGAAACCCTGTGGCAGATGCTGGAAGATTGATGAAAAATATATGGGAGCTAAATCTCATCAATTTAATTTGTTCTGTGAACAGGGAAGAAAATGTCTATTATCCTATTTTTTAACAGGAGACTCTTTCTCACATATCTTCTAGTTAACTTTTTAATCTTAAAAAGGATATATGTTTACCGTAATACAAGCAATAAAAGAAAACTTAAAAGATTAAAAATTACCCAGATCCTAAACCCAGCAATATATTTTAACTTTTTGTTTAAAATCCTTACATAATTTTTCTGTACACATATACAAATACATATACATATATAAAAAATTTTTATTCGGTTTTATATTCCGTTATATTTGTTTTGAGGCTTGATGGATTTTTGATCACTCCTATACTGATGTCATAGATTTAATTTATTTCTCAGGGTGTCCTTTTCTAGCTATAGAGTATTTTCTCTAAGACTCTGTACCCATTTATATAAAATGCTCTAAAATCTTTGTAAGAAGAGGAGGCTATTACTTAAGCAAAACTTCAGAGAAATTATTTATCCTGGGTAGCTAAGTTTTCCATGTAGTTAAGTGTTCATCTAGCTGATGATTACTAAGATTTCTTAAGCAATGTTGATGGAAAAATTCCCAGAGTTTATGGCACACTTCTAGCATTGTTAAGTGTATGTTTTGGCCCTGGGAATTTATTTCTAGGAATGTATCTTAATGAAATAGAGACATGCAGAGATTTGCCTGTACCATGGTGCTGGTTCATTGAGCATTGCTAATGAAGGCAGAAATTTGGGGATAACATGCAGTGATTTATGGCTGTATCCAATACTGTACCCAACAGCTCAGCCATAAAAACTTTCATTCTAAAATATTTGAGAGAAAGGAAAATAGTTATAGTGTAAGAAGAGAAAAATGCCTCTTAGGAATTGTATAACGTCCCAATTATATGAAGAAAAATCACTCTATTCTTTCAAATATATTTGTGTATTTTTATACTTACGTAAAATATATAGGCACATGCACTCATAAGTACCTTGATGTTTTATCCTATAAATAAAAAAATAAGGTATAACATGAGTATGGAAAAGCACACAGATCGTAAATTTTTATCTTTGATAAATTTTTGTAAACAATACACGTGTGTAAATATCACCTAAATTAAAAATGAGAATATTACCAACGTTCCATAAGCTCCTTCTGTTTTCTCCCATTTCCCTACCCTTCCCCACCCACCAGTACTACCAAAGGTAATCATTATCCTGACTTACATCACCATAGATTAGTTTGTAGTATGTACCCCTTGGTCTGGCTTCCTTTGCTTAATATTATGTTTGTGAGTATAACAGGTCCCTTCTTCACCAGGTAGTATTCCATCGTGTAACTATACCATGAGTTATTTGTTTACTACTGGACATTTGGAGGGGCTTTTTTGCAGTTTTTGGCCATTAAAACTAATGCTGCTGTGAGTATCCTTGTATTTGTGTTTTGGGCACAGATGTGTACATTTCTGTTGGGTGTCTATACCTAGGAATGGGATTACTGAGGTTGGATATGTGTTTGTTCAGCTTTAGTAGATAATGCAGAACCTTTTACTGAAGTAGTTGTGCCAGTTCACTGTCACTAACAGTGTTTGAGAGTTCCAGTGGCTCCACATCTTCATCAACACTAGTTTTTAGTCTTTAGTTTTAGCCATTCTAGTGGGTATGGAGTCATATCCATTGTCATTTAGATTGTGTTTTCCTGATGACTAGTGAGGATTTGAGCTTTGACCTGAAGACCTTCCCTTCTGAGGAAATTTTATGTTATTAGACCTTGTACTAATTCAACGTTGTTTCAGTATTAACAGAAACTATTATCTTCTGACATTGAGGATGTGTTGTGCTCTAAGTTCCAAGTTCTCAGGTCACCATACGGAACCCTGATTCTTCTGTCATTTAAGTGGGGCAGTCACTAATAGACCCAACTTGTCGTGATCCAAATTTTCCTGCTTGATGATGTAATGTAATGTGACTTTCTGTTCTGTCGTAAGTGAATGTTTGAAATGGTGTAATATTTCACATTATCTATTCATTTTACCTTGTGACCAATTAAAATGTTGGTCAGTTTAAGAAATCCAAAGGAAAAAAAACTTGCTGGCTTTAGTGCAGTGCTTTTCTTTTGACCAGTATATCAAGAATGACGCATCTCCTCTACGAATCTCACTCTACAATAGAAAATTCCAAGTAAATTTAATGCTGGTGGAAAGCGCACATGAGAGTTAAGTGTGAGTCTGATCACCACATGGAATATTTTATAGGAGAATTGTAATCCTGGAGTCCAGTTCCTAGCTTTTAATATGAAATTTTCTTTGACCGTGAAATGAAACTAAGAGATCCTTGAGTTATCAAATTGTTACTCTTAGAACAGGGAAGCTTTATGGTGGAATTTCCGTCTACCATCTTGAAATATGGAGACTGAGTAAGTCCTGTGTACCTGTGCTTGGGGCCAGGCATTGTCATACAGGTTTTCTCATTTAATCCTCATCAATACTGTGAGGTAATGTCATACCCATTTTATGTATGAGCAAATTAAGGTTAAAAAAGGCTAAAGGAGGCTACATAGTGAGTAAGGGTAGGTGGAAATGCCCTTAATTCTGATTTTATGATTATACTGATGGAAGCTTTTAGTATTTAGGACCTTTGGTTTAAACTCAGCAACCCTCTGTCAACTCTTTAGATGTCCTGGGGCACGAGTAATATATAAAAATGGAGTGGTAGTGGTTAAGTCTCAGATGAAGGCCAAGTAGGGTATTTTATGGAGAGAATTGTTCTTCTAGCTTCATCATTTCCTCATACTATTGTGTAAAGATTTTCAAGCAAGCATCCTGATTAAGGATGAGTATATCAGGAAATGTAGATACCACCAGCAGCATGATGAAGTTAGAGAAATTTATGGCTGAACTTCAATCTTAAAAGAAAAAAAAGCATTTATTAACATTTATTTTGAGCCCTGAAGCTCCTCTCAGATTCTGTTTTAGGTAAGTCATATATGAACCTGCTCTCAAGGGACCTGAATTGTTATGGAGATCTAAGATGTATAGGAGGATAACTTTAATACGAGATAGAAAGGGAAACTGGTGAGAGGTAGGTGCAGGCAAAGTGCTGTAAGAATTCATGGCATCAAGACACAACTTTCAGCTCAAGCCTATCAAGAAATGCTTTCTGAAGAAGGTGGTCTTGGAACTGTCCTCGAAGGATGGGTGGAATATGGATACTTAGAAATTGGTATCTGGGACTTCCCTGGTGGCACAGTGGTTAAGAATCCGCCTGCCAATGCAGGGAACACGGGTTCCAGCCCTGGTGCGGGAAGATCCCACATGCCGCGGAGCAACTAATCCAGCGAGCCACAACTACTGAGCCCTCATGCCACAGCTACTGAAGCCCGCACGCCTAGAGCCTGTGATCCGCAACAAGAGAAGCCACTGCAGTGAGAAGCCCACGCACTGCAACGAAGAGTAGCCCCCACTCACTGCAACTAGAGAAAGCCCGCGTGCAGAAACGAAGACCCAACGCAGCTATAATTAATTAATTAATTAATCAAAAAAAGAAGAAATTGGTATCTGGTTGGGGCAAAGCCACTATAGACTTTATCTTTTTATAAGTCTAAATAAATATGCTGATCAAATGAATACCGTAAATAAAATTTAAACAGAAACTTACCTATCAACAATAAAATGGTATTTATTGTAAAGCCACAATGTACTGGGTGAAGATCAGGCAAGTCCCTTTTAGCTCTGGCCTCGTCTATTTGGTGTCACTCTCTTTTACTCCCTTTATCTGCTCTTTTACTCTAGAGGTTCAGAAGCATGTGCTGTGAGAAACAGGACACCTATGCCACATCTCCACACTTTTCAAGGGTGCTTTTCTCCTTGCAAGATTAATCTTGTTACCATTTTGATATTTGACTGAGTTTGGTGGGGAGTAAGAACTAGATAGATACTTGATGAGTGAATGCACAAATGAAGAACTGCATGAAATAGAATGTCGTGCCTTTTTACTAAGTTCATATTTTTGTCATGCACAGGTACTTGTTTGGTTAGTTGCAATCTGCCCCAGAAAATCATTGCAGTGTGACTACAAGTTGATTTAGAGCTGAGAGGAACTGAGTGTGCAGATTTGTGACTTCACATGGAAATCTTTTGGTTTTATCTTTACCTGTGATTGTGATTGTATGTGTGCCATTGTTTAAGCGAATGATTGCTTGCAATGGTTGATCCTGAATGATTGTTCTTGTTTTGTTTTTAATATTTATTTATTTATTTATGACCGCATTGGGTCTTCATTGCTGCACGCGGGCTTTCTCTAGTTGCGGCGAGCGGGGGCTACTCTTCGTTGTGGTGCGTGGGCTTCTTATTTTGGTGGCTTCTCTTACTGCAGAGCATGGACTCTAGGCACGCGGGCTTCAGTAGTTGTAGCTTGCGGTCTCAGTAGTTGTGGCTCGTGGGCTCTAGAGCACAGGCTCAGTAGTTGTGGCGCACAGGCTTAGTTGCTCCGCGGTATGTGGGATCTTCCCAGACCAGCTCTTGAACCCGTGTCCCCTGCACTGGCGGGCAGATTCTTAACCACTGCGCCGCCAGGTAAGTCCCTGTTCTTGTTTTTTATCCCCTCATTCCTTTTCTCAGATTATTTGGACCAGGAAAAAGGAAGGAGAAGGGCTTATTCCCACTGCCTATATTGCTAGTTTAAAATTTAAAGTTCTGTTGGTTTCCACAACATTGTTGGGATCATGAGATAAAATGCCAAAACTAGAAATCTTTAATTGGTATATTTTTGTGATTAAATTTGTTTGTTTTACATTATGGTTTTTAGTAATTCCAAATCTTTATTGAAGAAATTTTAAGTTAACTATAATAATAATAATTACCATTATTGAGTGTTTAATTTGTACCCAGAACTTTGCTAAAGATTTTTGCTTCCATTATTTCTTTTAATCTTCATATTCATTCTGTGAGATGTTGACAGATATCCTCATGTTACTAACAAGCCTAAATGGTTTCTGTAGGTCATGTAACTTGTAAGTGGCTGAGGTGGGAAGGACCCAGATCTGTCTGTCTTTGGTGCCTGAGCCACTATTTTGAATTGTACTTCCCTGTTTTATCTAATATTTACATTTCTCCCCTCACATATTATGGTGGTAGGATGCACTCTTGTTTTAGCTTAAAATAACATACTTTTGGTTGTCACAAAGTCCTTTATGTAGCAGTTTTTGTTGGTTTGACATCTTAGCGATCATGATCACAACTCTTTCATTTACTATTGTGTTGATGATACTAAGAAATCGTTTTTGTTTTTGTTGTAACAGCTAAAAGGAAAAACGTAAATTATTTTGTTTTCTGATTGGCAGTTCAGTCTAAACAGGTTCTAACAATCCTCTGAGACAAAACCCTGGCGTTTAGATATTTCTCTTGCTGATTTGTGCCGAAGAGCATCTCAAGTTGTTGCATGGTGTAACTGCAAGGGCGCAGCGTATGGATAGCAACAAATCAACCTCCTTGCACGTAAGGTCAAATAGCAAAGAGAAGAGTAAATAAATGAGAAACTATGAGTGCACATTAACTGATCTGTCATTTATCTTCTGTTTAGACTTGCACCTGAAAAACTTGCAATAAATGTCACAAAAGTCTTTTTGTTATAAGTAGTTAACATCTACATGTTAAAAACAAAACTATCAATCTTCATGTCCTGTAATACTACAGTGGATAACTTTATTATATATTGGTCTGCCAGCACTTGTGGGGTTGGGCGGTGTGCTTTATGAGTCCAACTGAATAACATGTCTAGACGGAACCAAATGCATAATTGTATAAAATCACAGCTCAGGAATTATGGCTGAAAAACTTTAATAATTATTGGCAACTCTGTGCCATTTTAGATCACTCTGTATCCTTATTTTCTTGGTATATTGTAGAAGAATTAAAGTTTATCTTTAGACAAAACAAAATGTCTAAAATGCGATATGATACGAATCCAAGTTTTTAACTAAAATATATTTTCAATGCAAATATATCTTCCTTGATCTGGAGAATTGAATAAACCCAAATAAGAATAATGCTTCTAGCATTAAATTTTGGTAGAAGCTTTTTGAAAACAACTTAATAGGACAACAAAACTGCCACTTTAAATCCATATTTCTTTTATTTAAATTTTTTTAATATTTGGATTTTTAATATGTTTGCATTTTATTTTGTTTATTTTAAAAAAATTTTAAATTTTTTATTGGAGTATAGTTGATTTATGTTCTGTTAGTTTCAGGTGTAAAGTAAAGTGATTTGGTTATACACATACACACATATATATATTCTTTTTCAGACTCTTTTCCCATATAGGTTATTATAGAATATTGAGTAGAGTTCCCTGTGCTATACGGTAGGTCCTTGTTGATTATCTCTGTTATATATAGTATTGTGTATATGTTAATGCTAAACTCCTAATTTATCCCTCCTCCCAAATCCACATTTCTTTTAAACACAGACTTACTGGCACTGTGAAAGATATATTTTTAAATAGCTCAAACTGCCCTGGTGTCTATCTAATTTATTTGTTTTTTCTCTCTTCTTCCTCGAGCAGTGTGTTAGGCAGTCTACTCTCCTCCAGCTACCAACCCTTAATTCTTTTTTAAATTTTTTAATTAGTTAATTTATTTTTTGGCCGCGCCGCACGGCATGTGGAATCTTAGTTCCCCAACCAGGAATCGAACCCGTACCCCCTGCATTGGAAGTGCGGAGTCCTAACCACTGGACCGCCAGGGAAGTCCCCCTTAATTCTTCACAGGAGAGAGATTGCCAGCATCTCCTCTTCCTCTGTTGAGTTGTCCCCTCCAAAGCAGGCGATTGTATATAAGCTGCAGTGAACATTTTATTACTGAGTTGTAGGAGTTCCTTATATAGCCTAGATATCAGTCCTCTTTGTTTTAGATTTATATTCTACATTGATTTCTCCCCAGGTTTTTTTTTTAACAGTGTCACCTCATAATCAGGTTTTTACTATGATTAAGTCTACTTTATCAATTTTTTCTTTTATGGTTATTACTTAAGTGTCTTAGAAAGCCTTTCCCTACCCTCCAATCCTGAAAATATTGTCCTGTGTTTTCTTCTGAAAACTGTGATCCATCTTGAATTAATTTTTCCACATGGTATATTATTGACATTCAATCTTGAAAAGATATTACCTCCATTTTGTAAATGAGGACTTTGGCACTGTGAGGATTTGGCACTCCAGATGCTATATGTAATAGTAAATGTGAGTTAGGATTTTGGAGCATTTTGAGTATGATCACAGCAAAAATAGGTTAGGTCATATATATAGCATTTTGGTCAAAACCTTTTTTTGAGATATACCACCATTGTTGTCACAAAAATATTGTTGTTGACAAATGAACAGCCCACTCTAGAGCTCGCGGGCTCTAGAGCGCAGGCTCAGTAGTTGTGGCGTACGGACTTAGTTGCTCCACGGCATATGGGATCTTCCCAGACCAGGGCTCGAACCTGTGTCCCCTGCATTGGCAGGTGGAATCTTAACCCCTGCATCACCAGGGTTTATCCGCATAATGAAACCAATGGTGTTAAATACAGATTAAGACTGAAACCTTGGTGTGCATATATTTTATCAGCTAGAGCTGTTGTATTTATGTACAAATGTTCTATGAAGCTGGCCTGACGGGCTTTGCCTGTTGATTCAAGATACTTAATCATATTGCAACAAGAAAGAATCAAACTGATTTAACTATTTAACCTGGTCTAATTCATTGTTTTTAGTAGACACGGTATGGGACTCAAAATTGCTGTCAGTTCTCCCAGGGTCATCCCTTAGTCCTAGGCTGTAAAGTCTCTCCCTGACATTGCAGTAATGTCACCAGTACCAGCATCTAAGGCTAAAGGGAATTCGCAGCAATAGATGTTGTTTTGTTGGTATATATTTTGGGTGTTTACTATGTGCTAGCCGTGCTGCAAGCATTGTGTTTCTCACAACAGTCTCGTTTTAAAGAGGAAGTTAAGAAAGATTTTCACAGCTACAGACTTGGAGGTGGTATGTGGGGAAATATACTGAGGTGCTCTAGTAAATATTCTGAATGGTGGCTTCTCATGAGTCCTTACAAGTGTGTTGAGTCCAAGTAGGTAACACGACAATATACTGGTAATTCAGTCAGTACTGAGATGTGTGTGGAGTCCTTTGCTTTGGGGGAAGAGGAGTGGTTTCATGTATTGGATGTATGTCCAAGACAGTGTACTATAGCGGTGTTCAAAGATGAGCAGGACTGGAAGAAGCTAATGTTACCCCTAAAGGGAGCTCCACTCTGTTACTGGGCTGCCATCCATCATATGCACAATTAAACTCATTTTAAACTTACTATTTATTGGGGGAGGGGAGGAAGGCTGCCCTTCATTTTTAGCTGAACAAATGAACTCAGTGAGGACTACTGAGAGACACCACTTGAGGATACGAAGATTCCATCGTGAAGCTAGTGTTGCCCGTGCTGCACATTGGCTTGTGTCCATGTAAATAGCAGAGGAAACTGGCCAGGTTCATAGTACCCTTCTCACTAAGGAAACATTAGCTTCAGTTGATAACTCTCAAAGAAACTAGGACAGTTCCCAGGCTGCTCTTTATTTATATAGATAAAAAACAGGCATTAATAGAACTGTGATGAAAGCCACAGTAATAAAATTCACTGTGTTCTAATTGTATCCTCTTAGCAAGATTATATTAATTTTAAAATCCAAACATTGTGCCTAAAGTGGAGATTTGTATGCATTATGAACTAAATTAAATGTTTTCTCGTAAAAAGTAATTGTTTTGCCTAGTGTTTACTACTATTTCTGATTAAAATGGGTGTTTATAGTCTCAAGCATGTTTACCAGTTAGTTTTTATGAACTATTTCATATTGTGCACAGGAATCCAATTTAATGGCCTTAATTGTTTGTTCTTTCAGTATATTTTGATAACTATTTTCTCTTTCATATTTATTCTCTCCATTTTAATCAGTGTAGTTCTGCTATATGCATGCTTTCGATCTATAAATCCGTTATTAATATATGTAGTAGTTAATGATACTGGCTTTGTCTTAACAACTCATAGGCAAGATTTCAGAACATTTCTACAGAAAAATTTTCTGTTTGGAATAGCACTTAATTAATTGTCATGTGAAATCAGCCATTCCCGTCATTGCCATCTCAGTGTCCTGATTTGTGTCAGCATTGACTACTATCGGTGGGGGGTTCTTTGAGTCAACATTGTGTGTAGATATTTACAGATACACCATCAGGTGCTGCCTTGTCCAAGTGAGTGTTGACTGTTATTTATAGGTAAAGAACTCTCTTGTCTTTGTAGATAGCAGGTTATTTGCATCCAGTAATATTTGCTTAGCTATTTATACATTAATAGGTTTAAAAAGAAATCTAAGTAGAAGCATTAATCATTCACTGTTTGATCAGATGATGGCACTGACATTCTTATTGTGTAATCATAAAATAGCTAATTTTGTTGTGTTCGATGCCAAGAGCAGATGTACTTCCTGGAATAAAGAGCATGCAAAACCCAAATCTAAATGCATTATTTAGAAGCATATTAAAATCTTTGTATTTTTTGTGATTTTAAAAAAGTAATTGCAATTTGCATTGTGTCAAATTTTCAAAAAAATATATGTGATTACTGCCACAGCTCAAAAACTGAAGAAGCAAAACTTGACCCATAAGTTTTCAAGTATAATGTGTTATTTTGAGAGAGGTTTTTTCATATGTAGAGGTTCAGTGCATTAATTCTAGAGCCAGACTGTCTGGATTTAGATCTTGCCTCTACCACTTAGCAGCTTTGTGATGTTGGACAAGTTACTTAACCTCTCTGTGCTTCAGTTTCCTCTTTTGTAAAGTGGTAATAATAGTGATAATAGCATGTGCCTCATAGGATTGTTTAGGAGGACGGTATAAGTTAATGTGCTTAGAACAGTGCCTGACTCATAGTAAGGAAAAATGAATAGGCGTATAAAGGGTGAAACAGGTAAGCGTGTGTGCTACAGGGGCTTCTCCTATAATCAGTTCTAATTCTTTTAAAATAGAATTATTAAAAGATGATTTTCTGATCAGTCAATGATATTTGTAGGGTGACTTTCATGACAAGTATTATTCTAGATTCTACAGGGCATATAAAAGGAATAAAAGGCATGGTCCCACTAGGAAAGCTTGCACTATATTTAAATAGGTTCCCAAATGCAGATATATACAAATGAAAGTGTAACATAGCAATGCATAAGTAAAAAGGTCTGAATCTTTTTCCAGTGAAAACAGAGGGAATGAAGAAGTGTAAAAGGTGAGCTTGAGTCTTGCAGGACAGGAACTCTAAAATCCCATTCGGAAAAGTCTCGGCTTTATGGCTCTGAGAGCCATGCATCTTTATGAAAAAAAACAAAAAACGAAAAACAAAACAAACTCATTGTGTTCATTGTTCTCTTGGAGAACTAGTCATTCGTTTTAGTTGAGTCCCCCTGTTTTTTCTTTTTCCAAGACTCCTTAACTTATTTATTTATAAAAACAAAAGTAAAAATAGTTGGTCTTTGAACTCTGTGTTACTCTAGCAATAACTAGTATCCATCTGTGGACACAGGAGCTAAATGGAAAAAACAAAAAAGAATACCCCTATTTTACTCATTAAATAACTCATTTCTGGAAATTTTTACTTTATTTTGTTTTGACCTGTTATATAATAAAACTAATTTTAGTGATAACTGAATCTGAAAGAATATATTAACATTTACAAGGGTTTTTTTTGGCCGCAGAAAATTCTTATTTCAGTTTATTAATATATTTTGGAGAGAACTATAAATGGTCAATTAAATATCTTTAACATAAAACTATGATACTTAAATAAAAATTACTGTGAAAAAATGAAATAGAAACACAATTTCAAGAGGAAAACAAGAATATCAAACAGTATCCCAACCTAATGTAAATTGTGTTCATGCATTTTTAATATATTCTCCCAATTTCTATTTTTCTTTAAACATCTTTATTGGAGTGTAATTGCTTTACAATGGTGTGTCAGTTTCTGCTTTATAACAGAGTGAATCAGCTATATGTATACATATATCCCCATATCTCCTCCCTCTTGTTTCTCCCTCCAACCCTCCCTATCCCACCCCTAGGTGGTCACAAAGCACCGAGCTGATCACATGCTATGCAGCTGCTTCCCACTAGCTATCTGTTGTACATTTGGTAGTATATTTAAGTCCATGCCACTCTCTCACTTCATCCCAGCTTACCCTTCCCCCTCCCCGTGTCCTCAAGTCCATTCTCTACATCTGCATCTTTATTCCTGTCCTGCCCCTAGGCTCTACAGAACCTTTTTTTTTTTTTTAAGATGCCATATATGTGTGTTAACATATGGTATTTATTTTTCTCTTTATGACTTACTTCAATCTGTATGACAGTCTCTAGGTCCATCCACCTCACTACAAATAACTCAATTTCGTTTCTTTTTCTGGCTGAGTAATATTCCATTGTACATATGTTCCACATCTTCTTTATCCATTCATCTGTCGATGGACACTTAGGTTGCTTCCATGTCCTGGCTATTGTAAATAGAGCTGCAGTGAACATTGTGGTACATGACTCTTTTTGAATTATGGTTTTCTCGGGGTATATGCCCAGTAGTGGGATTGCTGGGTAGTATGGTAGTTCTATTTTTAGTTTTTTCAGGAACCTCCATAGTGGCTGTATGAAATTACATTCCCATCAACAGTGCAAGAGGGTTCCCTTTTCTCCACACCCTCTCCAGCATTTATTGTTTGTAGATTTTTTGATGATGGCCATTCTGACCAGTGTGAGGTGATACCACATTGTAGTTTTGATTTGCATTTCTGTAATGATTGGTGATGTTGAGCATCCTTTCATGTGTTTGTTGGCAATCTATATATCTTCTTTGGAGAAATGTTTATTTAGGTCTTCTGCCCATTTTTGGATTGGGTTGTTTGTTTTTTTTGATATTGAGCTGCATGAGCTGCTTGTATATTTTGGAGATTAATCCTTTGTCAGTTGCTTCATTTGCAAATATTTCCCCCCATTCTGAGGGTTGTCTTTTTGTCTTGTTTATGGTTTCCTTTACTGTGCAAAAGCTTTGAAGTTTCATTAGGTCCCATTTGTTTATTTTTGTTTTTATTTCCATTTCTCTAGGAGGTGGGTCAAAAAGGATCTTGCCGTGATTTATGTCATAGAGGGTTCTGCCTGTGTTTTCCTCTAAGGGTTTTACAGTGTCTAGCCTTACATTTAAATCTTTAATCCATTTTGAGTTTATTTTTGTGTGTGGTGTCAGGGAGTGTTCTAATTTCATTCTTGTACATGTAGCTGTCCAGTTTTCCCAGCACCACTTATTGAAGAGGCTGTCTTTTCTCCACTGTATATTCTTGCCTCCTTTATCAAAAATAAGGTAACCATATGTGCTTGGGTTTATCTCTGGGCTTTCTATCCTGTTCCATTGATCTATATTTCTGCTTTTGTGCCAGTACCATACTGTCTTGATTACTGTCGCTTTGTAGTATAGTCTGAAGTCAGGGAGCCTGATTCCTCCAGCTCCGTTTTTTATTCTCAAGATTGCTTTGGCTATTCGGGGTCTTTTGTGTTTCCATACAAATTGTGAAATTTTTTGTTCTAGTTCTCTGAAAAATGCCATTGGTAGTTTGATAGGGATTGCATTGAATCTGTAGATTGCTTTGGGTAGTATAGTCATTTTCACAATGTTAATTCTTGCAATCCAAGAACATGGTATATCTCTCCATCTGTTTGTATCATCTTTAATTTCTTTCATCAGTGTCTTATAATTTTCTGCATATAGGTCTTTCGTCTCATTAGGTAGGTTTATTCCTAGGTATTTTATTCTTTTTGTTGCAATGGTAAGTGGGAGTGTTTCCTTAACTTCTCTTTCAGATTTTTCATCATTAGTGTATAGGAATGCAAGAGATTTCTGTGCATCAATTTTGTATCCTGCAACTTTACCAAATTCATTGATTAGCTCTAGTAGTTTTCTGGTAGCATCTTTAGGATTCTCTATGTATAGTATCATGTCATCTACAAACAGTGACAGCTTTACTTCTTCTCTTCTGATTTGTATTCCTTTTATTTCTTTTTGTTCTCTGATTGCTGTGGCTAAAACTTCCAATACTATGTTGAATAATAGTGGTGGGAGTGGACGACCTTGTCTTGTTCCTGATCTTAGAGGAAATGTTTTCAGTTTTTCACCATTGAGAACGATGTTGGCCGTGGGTTTGTCATATATGGCCTTTATTATGTTGAGGTAAGTTCCCTCTATGTCTGTTTTCTGGAGGGTTTTTATCATAAATGGGTGTTGAATTTTGTCGAAAGCTTTCTCTGCATCTACTGAGATGATCATATGGTTTTTCTCCTTCACTTTGTTAATATGGTTTATCACATTGATTGATTTGCATATATTGAAGAATCCTTGCATTCCTGGGATAAACCCCATTTGATCATGATATATGATCTGTTTAATGTGCTGTTGGATTCTGTTTGCTAGTATTTTGTTGAGGGTTTTTGCATCTGTGTTTATCAGTGATATTGGCCTGTAGTTTTCTTTCTTTGTGACATCTTTGTCTGGTTTTGGTATCAGGCTGATGGTGGCCTCATAGAAGGAGTTTGTGAGTGTTCCTCTCTCTGCTATATTTTGGAAGAGTTTGAGAAGGATTGGTGTTAGCTCTTTTCTAAATGTTTGATAGAATCGCCTGTGAAGCCATCTGGTCCTGGGCTTTTGTTTGTTGGAAGATTTTTAATCACAGTCTCAATTTTATTGCTTGTGATTGGTCTGTTTATATTTTCTGTTTCTTCCTAGTTCAGTCTCGGAAGGTTGTGCTTCTCTAAGAATTTGTCCATTTCTTCCAGGTTGTCCATTTTATTGGCATACAGTTGCTTGTAGTAATCTCTCATGATCCTTTGTATTTCTGTAGTGTTAGTTGTTACTTTGCCTTTTTCATTTCTAATTCCATTGATTTGAGTCTTCTCCCTTTTTTTCTTGATGAGTCTGGCTAGTGGTTGATCAGTTTTGTTTATCTTCTCAAAGAACCAGCTTTTAGTTTTATTGATCTTTGCTATCCTTTCCTTCATTTCTTTTTCATTTATTTCTGATCTGATCTTTATGATTTCTTTCCTTCTGCTAACTTTGGGGTTTTTTGTTCTTCTTTCTCTGATTGCTTTAGGTGTAAGGTTAGGTTGTTTATTTGAGATGCTTCTTGTTTCTTGAGGTAGGATTGTATTCCTATAAACTTCCCTCTTAGAACTGCTTTTGCTGCATCCCGTAGGTTTTGGGTCATCGTGTTTTCATTGTCATTTGTTTCTCGGTAGTTTTTGATTTCCTCTTTGATTTCTTCAGTGATCTCTTGCTTATTTAGTAGTGTATTGTTTAGTTTCATGTGTTTGTATTTTTTTATAGATTTTTTCCTGTAATTGATATCTAGTTTCATAGTGTTGTGGTCAGAAAAGATACTTGATATGATTTCGATTTTCTTAAATTTACCAAGGCTTGATTGTGACCTAAGATATGATCTATCCTGGGGAATGTTCTGTGGGCACTTGAGAAGAAAGTGTATTCTGTTGTTTTTGGATGGAATGTCCTATAAATATCATTTAAGTCCTTCTTTAATGTATCATTTTAAGCTTGTGTTTCCTTATTTATTTTCATCTTGGATGATCTGTCCATTGGTGAAAGTGCGGTGTTAAAGTCCCCTACTATGATTGCGTTACTGTCGATTTCCCCTTTTATGGCTGTTAGCATTTGCCTTATGTATTGAGGTGCTCCTATGTTGGGTGCTAAATATTTACAGCCATTTTATCATCTTCTTGGATTGATACGTTGATCATTATGTAGTGTCCTTCTTTGTGTCTTGTGATAGTCTTTACTTTAAAGTCTATTTTGTCTGATACGAGAATTGGGTATGCCAGCTTTGTTTTGGTTTCCATTTGCATGGAGTATCTTTTTCCATCCTCTTACTTTCAGTCTGTATGTGTCCCTAGGTCTGAAGTGGGTCTCTTGTAGACAGCATATGTACGGGTGTTGTTTTTGTATCCTTTCAGCCAGTCTGTGTCTTTTGGTTGGAGCATTTAATCCATTTACATTTAAGGTAATTATTGATATGTATGTTCCTATTACCATTTTCTTAATTGTTTTGGGTTTGTTATTGTAGTATTTTTCCTTCTCTTGTGTTTCCTACCTAGAGAAGTTCCTTTGGCATTTGTTGTAAAGCTGGTTTGGTGGTGCTGAATTCTCTTAGCTTTTGCTTGTCTGTAAAGGTTTTAATATCTCCATCGAATCTGAATGAGATCCTTGCTGGGTAGAGTAATCTTGGTTGTAGGTCCTTCCCTTTCATCACTTTAAATATGTCCTGCCACTCCCTTCTGGCTTGCAGAGTTTATGCTGAACGATCAGCTGGTAACCTTATGGGGATTCCCTTTTTTTGTTGTTGTTGTTTTTTCCTTGCTGCTTTTAATATTTTTTCTTTGTATTTAATTTTGATAGTTTGATTAATATGTGTCTTGGTGTGTTTCTCCTTGGATTTATCCTGTATGAGACTCTCTGTGCTTCCTGGATTTGATTGACTATTTCCTTTCCCATATTAGGGAAGTTTTCAACTATAATCTCTTCAAATATTTTCTCAGTCCCTTTCTTTTTCTCTTCTTCTGACACCTGTGTAATTCGAATGTTGGTGTGTTTAATGTTGTCCCAGAGGTCTGTGAGACTGTCCTCAATTCTTTTCATTCTTTTTTCTTTATTCTTCTCTGCAGTAGTTATTTCCACTGTTTTATCTTCCAGGTCAGTTATCCGTTCCTCTGCCTCAGTTATTCTGCTTTGGATTCCTTCTATAAGGTTTTAAATTTCATGTATTGTGTTGTTCATCATTGTTTGTTTACTCTTTAGTTCTTCTAGGTCCTTTTTAAATGTTTCTTGTATTTTCTCCATTCTGTTTCCAAGATTTTGGATCGTCTTTAGTATCATTACTCTGAATTCTTTTTCAGGTAGACTGCCTGTTTCCTCTTCATTTGTTTGGTCTGGTGCGTTTGTACTTTGCTCCTTCATCTGCTGTGTGTTTCTTGTCTTCTCATTTTGCTTAACTTACTGTGTTTGGGGTCTCCTTTTTGCAGGCTGTAGGTTCGTAGTTCCCGTTGTTTTTGGTGTCTGCCCCTAGTGGCTAAGGTTGGTTCAGTGGGCTGTGTAGGCTTCCTGGTGGAGGGGACTAGTGCTTGTGTTCTGGTGAGTGAGGCTGGATCTTGTCTTTCTGGTGGGCAGGACCGCGTCTTGTGTGTTTTGGGGTGTCTGTGACCTCATTATGATTTTAGGCAGCTTCTCTGCTAAGAGGTGGGGCTGTGTTCCTGTCTTGCTGGTTTTTTGGCATAGGGTGTCCAGCACTGTAGCTTGCTGGTTGTTGAGTCAAGCTGGGTCTTAGTGTTGAGATGGAGATTTCTGGGAGAGCTTTCGCCATTTGATATTACGTGGAGCTGGGAGGTCTCTGGTGGACCAATGTCCTGAACTCGGCTCTCCCTCCTCAGAGGCTCAGGCCTGACACCCGGCTAGAGCGCCAAGACCCTGTCAGCCACACGGCTTTTGGGAAGTCTGAGGTCTTCTGCCAGCGTTCAGTAGGTGTTCTGTAGGAGTTGTTCCACATGTAGATGTATTTCTGATGTATTTGTGAGGAGGAAGGTGATGTTCATGTCTTACTCCTCCACCATCTTGAAGGTCTCCCCTCGAGTCCCCGTGTTTTTGTTTAAACATTTGCCTGGTTTTCATCTGTAGCTCTTGTTCCTTCACGGTGAAAACCAGACACTCCAGCCTACAGTCCTGACTCTTCAGGTCTTTTTCCATTTTCAGGCTCTGGAATGCCCATCTCTCTCACCCCAACCTCCCTGAGGCCTTACCCCATCCTTTAAAGTCTCAACTCCAAGATGCCTCTTCTAGCCACCTGAACTGAGTCCCAGCTTCGCCAGCTTCAACCTTAGTGCTTATGTATTATTCTGGTAGGCACTGATTCTATGTGAAGCTCTTCGCAAACTGTGAAGTGCAGTACAGATGGAGGGAGCAACATTGCTGTCTTTTTCTTACATTATTTTGTAGCTGTTCTGTGTTTATTCTGTCATACACACCTCTGTACACACCCCTTGATATTAACTGAGAGCTCATAGAAGTCAAAAAAGTTTTATGTGAATCCATCTTAGCCTGCAAAACAGACAAAGAAACAACAACAACAGCCCAATCAAGGCAGTAGGGAGCTGTAGTGAGTGAGTGAGTGAACTGAAGGGTGCTCTGTCAGGGTGGGTAGCACAGACTCGGGTGCAGCTCTCTGAAGAGGCCATGTGGTTAGGGCAGGGAAAAGAGCAAGGGCTTTCGATGTGAAAGACTTCAGTGCAGGTGTGGGCTTTACATTGGTTGCCTTTGTGAACCCCTTTGATCATCCACATTCTCGTGAAAAATGAGGAAGGTGATATTGCTGTATACTTTATGGGGTGGTGTTTATGAGGGGTAGATGAAGAGATACTTGTGGAAAACCTGTCATGTCATTTACTAGTTGTTATGTCCAATAAAAACAAATGTCAGGGAGAACTTGGGGCCACACACTGGATACATTCATGCGTGATGCCCAGCCCCGGCTAGGAAGTTGATGTGGTTAGGTGAGTAGGCACAGGAGTTGAGGGGGGACCTGGCTGACCTTAACAGCTGCAGGGTCTGGTGGCAGCAGTGGGGGGTGCCTGGCAGCCCCCCCTTACAGCATGCCGAGGGAGCTTAATGAAGTGATACCTGGATCTTTGTAAGCACTAGGGTATTCAGATTGGGGCAGGGCAATGGTAAAATCGGTGAGGTAACATCACTCATGTAGGAAGTTTACCTTGGGGAGCTTTCTGGGTGGGGCTTTCCATGAGTGCATTTTATGATGAGCCTTTGAACAGTACATTTGAAACCAGGTGATAGTTACCAAATTACAGACACTCAGCTACTCTCTCTCTCTCTCTCTCTGTCCTGGAAATTTACAGCAGCTTCTGATAGGGAAGCGTTGGTAAAAGGAGGAAGCCACATTTGCAGCAGTAACTTCCTGGAATGACTTTGGGATTTTGACTCTGGGCAACTAGACTTCGAGTTTCTGTCTGCTAGGGATTGTTCTTTCACTTCAGCAGCCTCCAAACTAGTTGTGGGCTTTTCGAGAGACTGTGCAGTTGGGGACATTGCAGGAAGCCTCTTGCTGAATGTTTTCTTACATACACCAAATGAAAAAAGTGCACATCTCTGATATTAACTCAGTCGGGTTCTGCAAACACTTGCAAGAGATGCGTTGTATATAAACAAAAGGAGAAGGGATGCTGGGGGTGATTGTTTGGTGGGGCTGCTTGTACATAATTAGACATTTACCTTAGAGGTTGTGTTCTCATGGTCTTAGTTAAATTATGTAAACTTTCTGGACCTTAAGGTTCACATCTGTGAAATGAGAGCGTTGGGGTAGTGGCCTATTATCACTCCCCACCTGTGAGTATTGTATATTTTAAAAGGTGTTGGAAAATGTTCTCCTGGTCTCCTAATTATACATGGAACACTTCCTAGAGGAATACTGAAATTTTTTAGGAGCTCTTTTCACGCGTGTTTGGTAAGGACTTACATTGTACTGGGACTGCTTTGGGGGCTGGAAATACAGCCGTGAACAAAGCAGGTCCCCTCCTTTCTAGATGCTTATGTTTTTTTGGTTTTTTGGGGGGTTTTTTTGCGGTACGCGGGCCCCTCACTGCTGTGGCCTCTCCCGCTGTGGAGCACAGGTTCCGGACGCACAGACCCAGTGGCCATGGCTCACGGGCCTAGCTGCTCCGCAGCATGTGGGATCCTCCTGGACCGGGGCACGAACCCGTGTCCCCTGCATCGGCAGGTGGACTCTCAACCACTGCGCCACCAGGGAAGCCCTAGATGCTTACGTTTTAAGAAGCGTATACCGGGACTAAATTCACATACACGTGAAGAGGTGACAGGAACTACTGTTCCATTGCATGTAGAGTTACAAATGGGAAAAGTCAAGAACAGCTGAGCCTTTTGCCCTGAGCGGATGGTGGTGGTGTTACCAGTCTGGTGAATGCAGCAGGTCTGGGAGGTAGGGAATCCATATTCTGCTAAGTTTGACATGCTGGGTGGACAGGTTGTCTAGGGTTTTAAATTTGAGGGTCTTCACTACATACACTGTATTTGAAGCTTTGAGACTGGATGAGATCAACTGTTGGCTGAATTTAGACAGAAAAGGGAGCAGGAGTGGGGACCGAGCCTGGACTCCAACATTTGGACTTGGGTCGAGGAGGGGAATAGGAGAGAGACCTTGCCTGGTTGTCCTCAGCCTCCATTCAGCAAGTTTGTGTCTGTGCGCTGCCCTGCCTTTAAGTTCCGGGATGGCCTGTGTCTGTCTGAGTTTATACTGCACCTACATGTATACTTAATACTCAGTCCTTGCAAGGTGCTGAGAGATGAGAGCTCTCTTTGGTGACCTCCACTTCCCTATTCCTTCTGCAGCCAAGCTCATGGGTGCCTGGAACACCAACACCTACAAGTGGCAGCCACCCTCTAGATGCCCATGTCCTTTGGGGTAGGCTGGTTGTGTTGAATGTTGATCATGAGTCAGTTTTGTTTATAACAAGAATCTGTTTTTGTCTGTGGTACTTTTTATTGTAATTGCATAATTAAAATTTTATGTACTCCGATTAAATGTGAGCATTATTTTTCTACAGAAATATGCTAAATACTGTGGAAAGCCTCCAAAGGCAAGCCTCCAAGAAGAATGCTGCTAAGTATGGTCATGCAACTATAAAGGATTGGAGGAATAATTAAACTTCTATAAATATTCTCAGCTTGCGTCTTGAGAGCCTTTTGAGTTTGTATTCCAGTCTAATAGAAAAGGGAAATCGGAAGTTGTGGGTGATATTTTCTTAGGTGTGGTTTGTGTGAGAATGAGTAGCCTAACAGTCAGTCTGGAGACTGATTGTTCATGAAAAAGACGTTGACCCTACATCAGGAAATTGATAACAGAATATATATCGTGTTAATGTCAAATAAAATGATGAAATGGCTAAGGTAGGGGAGTGTGTGTGTGTGTGTGTGTGTGCGCGCGCGCGCATGTGTGTGTGTTTATGGGCCTCTGATTAAATCAGCCTGTTTAATTTCTAAGCCAGTTATCATCCTGTTACCTTGTAAAGTGGGGTTTTACTGCAGGAACTTTATAAACAACAGTTTTATAGTCTATGCCAAAGAACTTCAAACTGGTTATGTCCTGCTTTACCACTTCTAGGACTTGATTCTATGAAAAAAGTTTTTTAAAAATACATAAAAATTTCAAGCACGTTTATCACTTTTGTAACATGAAAATTGGGTACAGTCTACATGTCAGGTAGCGCAAAAGTGGTTAAATTGTGACACATACACATAGAAGACTATCATACTATGACTAAGCATCCAAATGACACCAAATGACATGGAGAAATGTGCGTAGCATAATGTTAAATTACAAAGGATGGAAAGCACTTTATATAATATGATCTCAATTTTAAAAACGACTACAGTATTAGCAGTTTATCTCTGGGTGATAGGATTGTGGGTGACTTTGAGTTTATATTTTATACTTATTTTGAATTTTGTAATTTTCCACTTAAAGAGGTGTTATTTTTGTAATTACATAATAACTTTATTACAGTAATGGATGACTTGAAACTACAAAGAGGTCTTTTGAATTTCTTGCTGTTGAGAGTTGGTGCTTCATAGAATGACTTACTAAGGAGGGAACATGAATGAAAACAGTGAAAACTACTTGTAGTCTTTAAAATAATTATTAACTATTTACAATTAAATATATAAAAAAGTAAAATAACCTTAATTTCTAAAATTAAGTACACACACATATATAAAATTATCTGTATAATAAAGATAATACATTAATATTTATAGATATAGAAATAAAATTGCTTTTATCTTCATAATCACTATTAATCTTTTATAATAATTATCAATCTTCATAATAACCAAGACAGTTGAACAAAATAGAATTTTCCTCATTTTGGAAATAATGAAACAGTCTCAGAAATGGTTGTTTCCCCGGCCCCAAGTTACACGGTTGGTAATGGCAGATTTTGAACCCAGATTTTCTCTGAATCTCTTGGTCTTTCTGCTCCTGACACTGCTTTCTGGTCTTTTCTTCAGTCAAGTTAGGTTAGAAAGAAGGAGTAGTTGGAATCTGGCTTGAAAGTCCTTAATTGAGGACCTGCTTGTGGGTAGAAGGTTAGATAAACTGGGTGAGGTACAGGTCTGTCTTTGAAACAGGAACTTGAAAGCAGAAATGCCATCACAAGGAACCTAAAACTGTGTTTTCCCAAATGGGTGCATATGTTGGAGTGCAGGAAATAAATATTAGAGCTCTTAATAAGCTATTAAGAAATAAACTAAAATTTACTGATATTAAATATTGGAATTGAAACCGGGACCCTTGCTTGGGTCCTGGGTCAGAGGATGTGTCCCGTTTGGAACACAGCCCTCCTGGGAATTGTGGGAGGACTTCCACAGCCCAGAGCGTGGGGAGGGGCCCTCACTCCTGTTTGCTTTTCACCTATTGTGACATGCTGTGTTTACTCAGTAGACTTACAGATTCGGTTAACCAGTTTTCATTAAAGCACCAGCTACAAAATTGACACTTGGCTTACAAAGATTCCTACTAAGAATCGTGGTTTGCAGGTGATGTTGGTAATGCAGACACAAGTGAGCTGCAAAGAATTGGCAGAGCGGAGACTTCTCTCTGTACACGCTGCTATTATTAACCAAGAAATTAGCTGAAAAGTGAATTTTGTCTAAGAAAATTCAGTTCTCTTTTTTGGGGACTCACTAAGCAGTTGTACAAGCCCTCTGAAGTGGAGGAGACGGTGCTATGGCCAGCACCAGCAGTGTTCTGCGTACCTCAGGGGACCAGTGGATAGTGTCCACTGGCAGTTATGGTCATTTTCATGCAATTCAATTTCTTTTTTAATTCTATTCAGCAATTATTTATAGAGTGTCTCTTAGGTACCAGGCACCGTGCTAGTGTGATGAAGAAGATAATTCCTTTAAGGAGCTCACTGTCTAAAAAGATCTCAATCTTGTACTAAAATTATAGAATGAGAATTTTTTTAGTTGTCAGAGATTCGTGGAGTACCTCTTGCAACCCTATTTCTGTTCAAGTGAGGACTCCTCTGCCATGCACCCCACTGTCAGTACCTAGGAATCGGAATCCCTCCCCTGACTTGGTATCACCAGGCTTCACGTATGGCATCCAAGTTTTCCTTTCTTCATTTGTCTCTTTACAATTACCTTCTCAAGCCTGATTTTCTAACTTGCAGTTTTGCCAGTAGGCATTGCTGATATAGTCCAGCCTGAAAAAAAACTTTCCACTTTAGGCTTCAAATCATGTAAAATGAATGAGTTTTCTTTAAAAAAAAATTGTGAGTGTGGATGAAATTCTGTGTATTGATTTTATTTTGAATGCAGACGATCTTTGCTGGCTACTGAGACAAATAGAAATCAGAGCATCCTAGGCAACAGAAAGGAGAGCACTACTGTGATGGCCTCATGGGACATCACCTTTCACTTTTGACATCTAGCGAAGAGCAGCACTGCCTGTGCATGAGTCGGGGAGGGTTCAGTCATGTACAGTCCGGTGATTATTTTTAAGCACCTGCCTGTAAGAACCCCAAGAAGTACTACTTTTAAAGAATAATGTAGCTGTATACACTACTGAATGTAAAATAGTTGGCTAGTGGGAAGCAGCAGCATAGCACAGAGAGATCGGCTTGGTGCTTTGTGACCACCTAGAGGGGTGGGATAAGGGAGGGTGGGAGGGAGGCTCAAGAAGGAGGGGATATGGGGACATGTGTATTCATATGGCTGATTCGCCTTGTTGTGCAGCAGAAACGAACACAGTATTGTGAAGCAATTATACTCCAATAAAGATCTATTAAAAAATGTAGCATATACTTTAGGCTTGAAATATTATAGTCAAAGCAGGCTTATTAAATATTCATCTGTTCCTGTACACTGTTCTCAAGCAAGTGAAACAGATCAAGGAGGAATCTCTCTCATTTAAAAATAACCGGACTCTCCTTCTGTTTGTAACTGAATTATTTTTGTAATAATTGGTGAGAGCGAAGTTATCTGAAAGTTTAGTGTATCTCAACCACTCCCACCCTTGCTTTTGGTGGCGATAGTGAGATATTAGATAGAGCCACTAAAAAGTAGGATTTCCGTAAGAGTATTAAAAATGAAGACATAATGGTCACAGTCATCATTTATGGCAAATTATGTTAGGAGTAGAAGAAAGGCAGTTCAACTGTTTTCATGTTTCAGTATAGGGAACCTTCAAGAAGTAAAGAAAAATAGAAAGAAAAAAATAAAAAATTATCCAAAGCTTCATCCTTAAAAAAAAATTCTGTTTTAAGAATATTTTTTAAAGTAACATATTGATAATTATTTTATGCAATCAAACGGCCAGCGCTAAGTCATATAGAGCATATTGAAAAGGAGCATCAACGCAAGTGGGGTGGGGTGACATCTGCATTACCCTTTTAGTGGTTGTTATCGTTTTTCTTTGAAATAGGCAAAAATGACTCCATAAAAAAATGCTTTCAGGAAATAGAAGACTAACACAGTTTGACAGAAGTAGTGCAGAGACGTGTGTTAGAAAATGTTTTATCATAGCGTTTTGGAGTTTCTTTCGGCTTAGTAGTGCAGTGGAGAGCTGGTCTTCCCCTCCGTTCACTCCGTTGAGTAGAGCCTCAGTTTTAACATTAGGCTTATAGAAATTAGGCTCAGCTGCTGGCACGTTGTGGCGGCATCAACCACTTGCGGTCATGGTGACAGAGTCCAGACGTTCTCAACGAAACTGGTTTCCTTGACCTTTTCCTTTTGTATACATGCTCTTCATGTTTTCAAACAAACTGTATGTACATTGAGTGCTTCCTGTTGAGGAAATGGAGGAGGTATGGAAAGCCCTGTGGGGATAGAGATGGGACCGGATTGTAATGGACAAACTTCAGATGTCTCCAGGTTCATGCATCTGTGTCCCTGTGGATTCACCTGCTTTGTAACATCAGCATCTCAAAAGCCAGATGCTTAGATGTCTAGCTCTGTTGGGCTCTACTGAATATTGGCTTTCTTTCATTAAGCAGTCATACTTTTTGTGGCTGAGCAGTTAACTTTGGAAAGAGATGATTTTGTGGTGTCTTTTAAATACTTTATAAATAAACTTGGTTTAAATAATACTTAATATTACACTGCTCCATTGTCCCATTGTCTATAAAAGCCATTTCTGTGGCAATATGCAGTACAATATTTACATAATTTAGTTATACAAGATGTTATTGTAAATTTGAGGTATTTTTATGTCGGTTAAAAAAATCAACATGAAATAAAAGTTAAATTGCCTTTTTTTATGTCGTACAATTCTATGGGTTTTAACACATATGTAGATTTGTGTAACTATTCCCACAACCATTCCATCCCCTCAAAATATTCCCTCATTCTCTCTCCACCCCTAAATCCTGGCAACCATTGATGTGTTCTCCATCCTTGTAGTTTTGCCTATGCAAATATGTCATTTAAATGGAAGCATACAGCATGTCTTTTGATGCTGACTTCTTTCACTCAATAGAATGCCTTTGAAATTCATCCAAGTTGTTCAGGGTATTGATAGTATGTTCCTTTTAATAGCTGAGTGGGATCCCACTGTGTGGGTGTATTCCAGTTTATTTATCCATTAACCCATTGAAGAACATTAGGGTTATTCTCGTTTTTTAGGTTTTACAAATAAAGCTACTCTGAACTTTTGTGTAGCAGTCTTCGCATGTATGTATGCTTTCCTTTCTCTTTGGTAAATACCTAGCAGTAGAATGGCTGGAGAATATTGAAGGTGTACGTTTAACTTTTTAAGGAAATTTCAAACCATTTTACAGAGTTAACTGTATCAGTTTGCATTCCCGCCAGTAGTGCATGAGAGAGAGTTTCAGGTGCTTGGCGTCTCTGTTAGCACTTGGTATTGTCAGTACTTTTTACTTTAGCCATTCTAGTAGATGGGTAGTGGTATCTCTGGTTTTACTTTGCATTTCCATAATGTCTAGTAATGTTGAACATTTTTTCACATGCTTACTTGAAGCTTCTTTGCAGCCATTTTGATGTGCTTACTTGTAGCCATTTATATATCCTTTCTGGTGAAGGGTCTGTTTGAGTCTTTTGCCCATTTTTAAATTGGGTTGTTTCTTTTCTTGGTTTAGTTTTTGGAGTTTTTTTTTGTTTTTAACATATTCTGTACACATATCCTTCACTGCATATGTGATTTGCAAATATTTTTCTCAGTCTGTACCTTATTTCTTCATTCTTTATTAATAGTGTCTTTTTCAGAGCAAGAATTTTTAATTTTGAAGAAGTGCAATGTATCTTTTTAATTTTTTTAATGGATCGTGCTTTGTGTGTAGTTTCCAAGAACTCTTTGCCTAGCTCCAGGTCGTAAAGATTGTTTTTTATGCTTTGTTCTAAATGTTTTATAGTTTCACGTTTTATATTTAGATCTATTTTAAATTAATAGTTGTATAAGGTCTGAGGCTTCCGTCAAGGTTCCTTTTTTTACATATGGATATCTAATTGTTCTAACACCATTTGTCGAAAAGACAGTCTTTTCTCCTTTGAATTACCTTTGCATCTTGGCCCAAAATCAGTTGGCTATATTAGTAAGGGTCAGTTTCGCCGGTACTTCCTGTGCCCCTGAGATTCTCTTTTTTTAAGTCCTCCAGACACAAAGGTGGGGCTTTAGAATGCGGCAGTGTGCTTCCCATTGTTGCAGGAACGGGGACTCCTTCCAGGGCCTGAGAGTGGGCTCTTGTCTAACACTCTGAAATGAATTGTCTGAGGAGACACACGTGCTGACAAAGCAAGAGACTTTATTGGGGAGGGGCGCCCCGGGCGGAGAGCAGCAGGGTAAGGGAACCCAGGAAGACTGCTCTGCAATGTGGCTTGCATTTTCTGGTTTTATGGTAATGGGGTTAGTTTCCGGGTTGTTTCTGGCCAGTCATTCTGACTCAGTACTATATGCAAATTTACATTTAGTATCATTTGATTTTTGTTGCGGAAAGGCACCTGGATGCACCTGGGAAGCCTGTAGTTATTCACTGTTCTGTTTACCTTGTAGCTCTTATATTTATTACATCAAGAATTGTCTGATTTGGGGCTTCCCTGGTGGCGCAGTGGTTGAGAGTCCGCCTGCCGATGCAGGGGACACAGGTTTGTGCCCCGGTCCAGGAAGATCCCACATGCCGCGGAGTGGCTGGGCCCATGAGCCATGGCCGCTGGGCCTGCGCGTCCGGAGCCTGTGCTCCACAACGGGAGAGGCCACAACAGTGAGAGGCCTGCGTACCGTGGGAAAAAAAAAAAAAAAAAGAATTGTCTGATTTTAAGCCCTCAGTATCCAGCTACTGAGCTGCCTCCGAGATGTGAGTTGATTCATCTTCACTCTGAACTTCTTGCAAAAGCTTTAAGAGGAATTAGAGGATTTAGGGAAGTCCAAAAAAGAGGGGCTAATTATTAACATATTCATTCTCTACCGCCTTTAAAAAAATGTGGACTAAATATAATTATACAAACAGCTGGAGAAAAACAAATATAGCTCAGTAGATTCCTAGTGGAAAAGCTACATGGTCTAGAAATTAGCTAATTTATTTTAAGTAATTATCAGTAGAAATTCATTAAAAATTAGGGAGGAATCAACTGTAGGTGATCATAAATCTCTTCAAACCAACCTCAGGAGGCCATGTTAATGGGATCACAGTGGACTATAGGAATAGACCATTAGAATGGCCAAGTTGAGGTAATTAAGGTAATTAAGGATAACTCGTTGCATTTAAATGATAGAAAGTGACAGTAGTATATGAAGATGGAAGATAGTTGAAAAATCCTATGATATCCCTTTACAGCTATATCACATTGGTTATTATAGTTGTTTTTATGCTTTTAGCATCTGTTTTCCACAAAAGGGTCAAGTCTTGAGGGCTTGGATCTTGCCTCCCTTAGTGCTTGTCCTGTTTTTACTATTTAAGGCTAGTAACAATTTGGGAGTGTTTATGGAGCTCTATGCCAGACCCCGTGCTGAGCACCCTTATGTGGATTTTCCCATGTCATCCTCACAAGAGCCCTGTGAGGTTGGTCCTGAAGGACAGGGAAGGAGACAGGCACAGAGGATATAAGTGCATAGGACCGAATTCACATGGCCTAGCTCTAGAGCCTTGCTTTGCTCTTACCCTTTCAGCTGTGAGATTGCTTCATTGAATGGGGCAAAATTCTCGGAAGGAAAGGATTAAGTCCAAATTAAATACTAAAAATTAACCATACATTTTATAAATGTAAAGGGCATTTTGACTAGGTGTGTTGGAGTTTAAAAATCATGGGCTGAGGGCTTCCCTGATGGCGCAGTGGTTGAGTCTGCCTGCCGATACAGGGGACACTGGTTCGTGCCCCGGTCCGGGAAGATCCCACATGCCGCGGAGCGGCTAGGCCCGTGAGCCAGGGCTGCTGAGCCTGCGCATCCGGAGCCTGTGCTCCGCAACGGTAGAGGCCACGGCAGTGAGAGGCCCGCGTACTGCAAAAATAAATAAATAAATAAATTTATGATTCATTATGTCATCAGAATATTTCTTCTGCCAGTTTCCCCATGTCAGCTAGGTATAAGTAACCACTTTTTATCACCACCCTTTTCCTGAGTTCATGTCTTCAGTAGAATTGTGCCATTAATCCAGTGCCAGGGGACTGAATCCAAAGGAAGATTTAGACCAGTTGAGGTTCAAGGAAATAAGAATTTGGTACTCTTTTTTCATGTGGATAATTTGGGGTCCTAGTTGCTTAAGCTTTTAAACTTCTCGAATGATCTTATGGAGATGGGTCCTTATTGTGTTCAAAAGAGATGATTCCTTCTCTCTGTCCTCCCTCCCTCTCACCCAAATTAATTAAAGTGCACTTAAACCAGTTGGTTGATTTTATACTTCTGAGAGAATAAGACCCTTAAGGAATGGAGGAATGGGTTAATATCCTGTCCAGATGGATACCTGTGCCTGAATGTTCATGTTTATACACATTTTTCTTTGTGAATGTACAGGCAGCAGCCAACTCAAAGTCAGCCAGGCAACTCGTATGGTATTCTTCCTTTTTACAAACAGTTTCAGCTGATAACTAAGCGCAGATAAGAACCTTTTTCAATGCCCACAGAGTTGTTTTGCTCTTTTTGATAAGTGACTTCGCAGTTATAGGCCAAGGGCATGCTATAAAGTCATTGGGGGAAAAAGTCTTAAGAGTGGTCAAAATTTGGGGGCTATCAGAACTTTCTTCTTTACCTAAATCTAAACACTTATTTAGATAGTAGATTATCCACATCACATAGGCAAATGATAAATGTTTGAGATTCAGTTTTGATTTCTGTTAGTAACAGTTGATCATAAGTAGAGGCATTTGGCTGTGGAACTGAGAGAGGGGAATGTTTTCTGGTATCTTTCAGTGAAGTTGAAAATGTCCCTACATTCACCTTTCATCCACATTGTACCATGCCTAGTGAGAATTTCAAACCAGGCCCCTTGATCCAGTTCTTCTGGAGCCATTGATATTGTTGGGAGATTACATATATACACAATCTCTACAGAAACCACAGAAGACCCAGCTTAATTGTAATTCCTTAGAAAATCTTGTAACAGCTTAGCCGAGCTTAAAATGTGAATTCTAACTCTGTAGCCTTATTGTTGCTCACCTGGACTACTGGTTTACCATCCCATTCTGCCCCTGCCGCATGCAGTTCATTTTACACATTGCCACCATGATTTCTGTACAAAAAAAGCATGTGTAACCCTGTCACTTCCCTGCTTAAAACATTTCCAAGGCTCCTCACAGCCTGTGGGAGAAAGTCCAGTGTTATTCTGTGGTCTTCCAGCCCTCTGATGGGAAGCTGGGCAACCACATCATCTGCTGCTCCCTGCTTTGAACCTGGTACTTCTGATACACTGGGCTGTCTCTCACCTCAGGGTGCTGCTCCCTTTCAGCACTTCTCTTTCTACCTCCTTGTTCTGTAAGATTTTACTCAAGGGATTCCTTCCTTCTGACACCCTAGGTTGGGTGGTGTGCCACACCTCTGCCCTCCTGCAGAACTCTGTGCTTTTCTTCCCTCATTGCCTGTCACATACTGTATTCATGAGAGGGAGCTATGAATTCTTTGAGAGCAGGGGACCATGTCTTAATTATCTGTTTCCTCAAGCCTGATACAGAAACTGACACATGGTAGATACCAACGTCGGTGTGTGTTAAGGCAACGTTGCATGAATGATGGAGTTGCCTTTTGAGGTGGTGAGTTCCCATCACTGGAAGTGTTCCAGGCAGGAGCTAAGAGGGCTCTGTTACTCAGAAGTTACTCCGTCTCTCATTTTGCTTTTTATTTTAGTTGATACTTTTAGTTATCTTTTTTTAATTTAATTTTTTCATCTCATTTTATCTTTGATAGTTAAATAAATAAAGCCTTTCTAGTAATTAGCATTATATTAATAGCTACAAAATGCCTAATGTATACATTAGCACTAATTTTTCCAACAATGCTAGGAGGAGAATGATAGCATTACTTTCATTTTATAGTTGCAGGAATTGATGTCAGAGTGAAGGAAATTAATGTGCCCAAGGTTAATTCTAGTAATTCTTAGAGCCACGATTCAAATCCAGGTTTGAATCTAGACATTATATACATTTCACTATGCCATTTTGCCCATAAAGAAAACCAATGTTTTGGGACTTCCCTGGCGGTCCAGTGTTCAAGACTCCGTGCTTCCAATGCAGGGGGCGCGGGTTTGATCCCTGGTTGGGGAACTAAGATCCCACATGCTGCATGGTGTGGCAAAAAAAAAAAAGAGGCAAAGAAAATGGATATTTGTGTAATGATCCAGCATAGAGCAGGGATTCAGTAGTTGTCTGGTGGTATTGACGTGACAGTAGGCTTGTTGTTAGTTTGGCTAAATATTTGAAATAGAAAGGAATACTCTTTTTTAAAGGAGTGAACAGAGATAAAAGGGGAAATAGATTATATTCTGTTTAGTTTCTTCATTTGGATTTTGTTTCTAGCTTCAAACCAAAGCTGTACATCGAGTTACAATGGAGGTGATCCTGGCTTTTCTACCGTCAGTAAATTTCTGCCCAAAGACAGGAGTCCCCTCCCCTACCCCATCGCAGCCCTGTGGAATTATTCTGGGTTTTTTTTTGGCATAATCCTAGCTATTTTGATGGTAGGTGATGGAGGAAGGGGTGCAATACTATTTCCACAAAAATACAAGAATGTGTCTCACTGATGTCAAGGAAGTTACTGTGAAGCAACTATACCTTTAAAACATAAAATGACTGGGGTATCAAGTAGAATAAGAATGCTATTACATTTAAATCTCAATGTGATTCTATGGGCTTAGGCAGTGGCTGCCAGAGATTAGTTTAGATCAAAGGCCTCCAAATTGAATCTTACCTAATAATTCACCTGGCTTGCAAAACACAATGAAGCTTTTTGTAAACAGCTTGTGTTGTGCCTGTTATCGATGTGTAACTTCCCAGTCCCCCCCTGCACACTGCCCCACACGCCTGCTCTCCAGAGATTGTTCTGCGGGCCCCCCTCACTCTCCGCATTCAGCTCCCAGAGTAGGTCAGGTATTTATTTCAAGAACCAGATGTCTTGTGTCCAAAGAAAAAAATTAGAAAAGATTTATTTTGATTTAAAAAGGTTATTTAATAAGGATGTAGAATGTGTGATTTTGATGAAAAAAGACAGGGACTCATGAAATATGTTTTGATACTGTATGTAAGTCTAGTTGAAACTGCTTTTTGCCAAATCTTACCGTGTATAGTTGAAATATTCACTCGCATCTGCAGTGAAATTTGTGTTTGTCTAGTAGGAACAGGAATCTAATTAGACAGGGTTTGATTTGCTCACATAAAATGTCTGTAGGGAACGCGCTTGGGTCGGGGGGTTCTACCGCATCATTGGGAGGATCTTGGCTCCTTTGGGCTTTCAGCATCCTGAGGATAAGGCCTCCGTCCACGTAACCACAGGGCTCTCTTGGAGCTCCAGCCAAGATCCCTGCAAGAGGAGGGGAAAGAACAGTGGCAGAGGGGCTTTCTGGAATCTTCTGCCTGACTTGTACTTACTTGAAACTCCTTGGCCACCGCTGTCTTCCAGGAGGCTCCAGTGTGGTGTTTAAGTGGGCACATTGCCAGCCCAAATAAAACCAGATTTCTATGACTGAAACAGAAGGGGAGGGGAGGGGAGATCAGGTTTGAAAGAGTTGACTCTGCTGCCAAATGCGAACTGTATTTTTAAGTCATGAATCTGCTTAACGGTCTTTTCAAAGTTGAAAGGGAAATGCATTATGTAGGGACATTTTAAAGAAATATTTCAGTTTGGGGAAAATATTTTTTCCAGTCCATTGCTATGCTTTTGTAAAATTCTTGATGTCCTTTTATTACTCTCCAGTAAGTAATCTTTTAAAATTATAAATATTAATAACCTGGGCTTAAAAATAGAGCAGGATCGATACTATGTGCTTCAGGTTAAGAGAGTCTTTCATGCCTTTCCTGAAGGCACATGATTTAGAAATATTTATGAAAAATCATCAGGCCTTTCTCTCTGAGCCTCTCCTTTGGATATAAGTCGTGAAAGCTCAGGCCCTCAGGTGTTGAAAACTGCTTTGGGTAGTTGTGTTCACTGATCCGGCAGCAAATTCTGCCATGCTGTTCTGATGAACTATAGTCTTTTCTTGCCTCTGGGTGTTTCTGCCTGGTTAATTCTCTATGCGAAACCTTCTGCATACACCTTTCAACCCGGGAAAATTCTGTTGAGTGTTCAACTTTCACTTCACCGCTCAGCCTTTCCTGTCTTCCATGCCGTCACCTCCTGACTGGTGTGGTGGCTTGGTCTCTGCTGCCCCTATCACAGAGAGGAAGTCCAGCAGTGATGGTGTGGAATAAACGAGATAGTCAGAGTAAAGCGCTCCGAACTGTGCTCAGCCTCCCCAAAGGAAGCTCACATTATGTATAGTCATCATTTTTTCACGTCACATTGTCACTGCTTCTGTGCTTTTCTCTTACTTTTTGTGGATGATGGATTCCTCGAGGACGGTTCTTTCGGTCATTACAGTTATTCCTGGCATTCCTCCAGTGTGTGGTGCGTGGTGGGCGCTCAGGAGACTTGTAATGGATGAGCAAGGGAGCAGACAGGGAGACCGGAGCTCTCAGTGCCCGCTTCCCCGACTCAGCCTGCGGAGACATGAGGGAGTGAGGTCTGTACACCCCGCAGGTAAAGAGCAGGGCTCCTTAGCTGGCCAGGGAGTGGCAGTTTTTCCACTGTGCTGTGCTTTGTGTCACTGAATGAGTTGGCCCTCCAGCGGATACCGGCATCATTCAGAACTATGGAATTATCTCACTGGAGGACTCTTGCTCGAAGGAGCTCTGCATTCATTCACTTCAAGTTGTTCATTTAGCATTTATGGAGTATCTCCTATATGCTGGGTTCTAGGGCTGCAAAAGTGAACAACAGTAAGTTCTTTAAGAAGTTCTTCTTTAAGTTCTTTCAGAACCTTTAAGTTCTTTTAGGAGAGTGGGGGAGACAGACACACTCACCGCATCCTCAGTATGTAGACACTTAAGTGAAAGGTTAAAGGTATAAACAGAGAAAGGACTTGTGATTCGTATGTTTTGTTTCTTCTTTAAGAACATTAAGTTCTTGTTAAAGAAAGTAAGTGCTGTTCCTTAAGCCCTGTTTTTTCAGAGATTTTATAAGCTTGTTTATATTTCTATATATGTGACACCAGACTGTTGGTAGCAATAATGAGGCAAAAACAGCATCAGAGATGATCCGGTAGCCTCTGCAGTTACCAGTATCTTTGACCATGACTTCCCTGAACATGACAGCACTAAAGAAATACTGCTTAGACTTTCTCTTTAAATTCTTAGCATGCATCCTTAAGGCCTAAGATGACTACTGGAAGCATCACGTTCATATTCTAAAATGTGGAGGAAGGGAAGAAAAAAGGTGAAATTCTGAACAGAATCAGCTTTACGTAACTTTTCTTTGCCTACTTTTCTCAGAACACGTGCATGTGTCTCATTGGCCCGAACTTAGTCCTGTGGACTCATCTAGCTGTAAGGAGGCTATGAAAGGTAGTCTTTCAATTAGTTGTCTTGCTTTCCCCAGATAAATCAGGGGTTCTGTTAGGAACAAGGAGAGAGTGGACACTGGGTAACAACAAGCAGCCTCAGCTATATTGCTCAGTAAAATGTTCTTTGAATGAATGCAAGTGAAGGAGGCATGGTGGAATCAAGGCTTTTGGTTCATATACTGTGCATTTAATTTTCATGGTCTATATTTTTTGAACCTTGATATCAGATTGATTATCCACATATCTAGAAAATCAAATACTTGGATTTGCTTTGCCCTCTAAATCATAGTGTTAGTTTATCTTCAGGTATGGTGGACTGGGCCAGAATTGTAGGCTAGTGAGAGGAGATAGGTTTGGGGTGTGACATATATATATGGACACGTTTGGTATTTTAATTTCATTCTTGATTAGCAATAGTTTACTGAATTCTTGTGATTGTGGTTTATAGAAATAGCTGTATAACTTATGTAGGTTTATATGTATAGTGTTTTTTTCAGAGATTCATTTGTTTTATTTTTTCACCTCTGCCCTGGCAGTGATTTTCCTAATGTGGATACTAAAATTGATAGGACATAATTTCCTAAGGGATACATGTACATATGCTAGTGTCAACCTTTATCACTGTAATACTCTTGAAATGTAAGTTTTAAAAATTGTAGAAGTTCTGTTTTGAAGTTTTCTTAAAATTGAGAATGATACCAATTTCCAAAATTATCAATTGGTACCATAATTATTTAACTGATAACTATGATAGGATATTCATGGTTTTCTTTTATTTTCCAGTTTCTGAACCCAGAATTTAAAAGAAAACTCTTTCTTCATTGTCAATGAGGCTATTTTGGACAGGATTGCCCTGTGAACTTTGTAAAGAGAAGTATACTGTGAGGAACCTTAAAAATAGGTTTTTTGTTGGCTTCTTTGGGACCATATTCATGTACTCTGCACACTGTTGAAAATATGCTCTATTCCTTCATTCTGTTGTGCTGAGCAATCGGAAATTGGTTTTCCGGAACCATCTCAATGCGAAGAATGGCCTGCTTTTATTAGTTATGTGAAGAAGTAAATTCCAGGGACCCTCAGCTGCAGGATGGCTCTTTCTTCACAACTGCTGCTCTTCCTTTGCGGAGGATGCCAGTTGCTAAGAGAAGGCTTTGTCTGTTGCGCATAAAATGAATTTTGTTTGGACCTCCCTCAAGCAACTTAAAGTGTGTAAGAGTCCAGCTGGACATTCCTCACCAGATGATAATTTAAATGCAGGTCAAATTTAGAACCCAACTTATATTAGTTTAAAAATAGATGTTGCCTTTAGAAAGCTGACCTCTGGTACATTTGGGGCTTGGGGATCTGCTAGGCCATTTCTTGTGATTCACACAGCTGTTCTAGACTCTGAAAGGGAGTGCACATTTAGAGTAGATGGAGCCAGTGTCCTTGTAACTTGGGACCCCAGTCTTCTATCACGCCAATTTCTTCAGCCCATGCACATTAGTTCCAGTGCATTCATGGCAAGACAAGAGTATGTATGGTCGAATAGAATCAGATTTCTGTACATTAATTTTACTGGAGGTTTTCCACTTTGACAATGAAAGCCTCAAGAACACAGAAGGAAAATCTAACAGGTTAATTTTAAGGTAATAAGACTATTCATTATATGATGTATTCTTCAGTTTTATTTAGATAAGTCAGAAATTTCCCTCAGCGGACAGGGTAAACGTTGTTAACCCTAAAGATGAGAAAGATATGACTACTGGCAGCTTTCACCTGGGGCTGGAAGTCAAACAAATGATGTTATGTACCATTTATAATATGCAGATGAGTTATTGGTTATCAGAATATGGAGTCATTCTTTCATGTCTTCATTTGTCACCCCCAAGTCCAAAGTTTACATGGAAGGTGTTCAGCAGAAAAGTTAATAGGGTAAGGTTGGGATTGGGGAGGCTTTTATTACTAGCTTTTTTAATTATCAGAGAAGCAAACATATTGCATGGATGTATTTGAATTATTGCCTAAAATTTTGTCCAGAATTGAAACAAAATGGTAAGCTTAAAGTTTTTAATACTTGATTGTAAAAATAACGATTAAGGGCAATTTTTTTCTTTATGATTTATAAAGGTAAAATAAACATTTTTTTAATGCAGTAAGATTTATCTTTATTTCTGGACATCACTTTTCATATAGTCTTAATAGTTATCCTTTTTACTGACACTTTTGTATGTTAAAATGCCCTTTGTTTGGACCTCCCTCAAGCAGCTTAATGTAACAGCCCAACCGGACATTGCTCACCAGGTGATAATTTAAGTGTTTCTTTGAGGCCGATACCTTTAACCAGAATTAGTTTAACATTGAGTCTTTTTGGTACATTTAGCAGCACAAAATTATATATTATTTTGTGATCCACCTGTGTTAGTAATGTTATTTTTTTTATCAAAACAAATATCTTTTAAAAAGAGGAAATACGGATTTTTTGCTTGCTTTTTGTTTATAAAAGGTCAGAGTATATTGCCTGTACTCTGTGTGTGTGTGTGTGTGTGTGTAGTCCATGTTATTGTAGTAATTGACATGTTTCTGACAGAGGGCTACTGTGAATATTTTTGCATTGCACAAGTAATGTTTGGACATCTCTAAGATTACCATGCCATACTAGCTAGTATAGAAGTGTCATACAGTGACATTGTTTGACACATCTGTGGAGGCCTTTATAATTTTTTCTTTGTTGTGTACATATTTGGACAAAAGCAAAACACTTGTTTTCATTATAACTTAAAAGCTGAAACTAAAAAAAGTAGTATTTCCTTCAAATAGACAACATTAGGTATGAGTAGCTACCTACTAATACATTATAGAGAACATTTTCAAAGTTAGTGTTTTAATAAGAATCAAGATGCCTGTTCTCATACTAGGAAGTTGGTTCATTTAAATTAATAACAATAATATTTATGTCTTATTTTTTAAATAATGCTCTGAGTGCTTAAGTAATAAACACTCCTTTTGATCCTCGAATTCTTCCTTTTAAATAGACAGGATATCCACATTTAAAAATAAAAAGAAACCACATCCACACATTAGATACATTTCTAACCGATTGGAAAGGAAGTGTCAGCTACAAGTAGATTTTCAGCAGTCTCTTAATCAGTCTGGCTTTCATTTTCCTAGTAAAGTCTTTATTACAGCAGAAACTCAAGCAAAACAAAATGTGGCTCTTGGAACTGAGCTATCTTTGGGAGCAGTTCTCTGAAGTTTAAATTACAGTTATTCCTATTGGTGGTGATCAGAATTCATTTGCTTTTCTCCTTGAGTACCTCCTTGGTGTCAGTCATCATCCTGCTAGGCTCTGGGGACATTGTATTTCCACAGACTGACACCTTACTTGTCTTCATGGAACTTAGGGCTTAGTGGAAGAGACGTAAACAAAACAGTATGGTCATGTAAGTAAATATATACATGTAAACTAGTAAGTGCTCTGGAAGCAATATACCCATGTATTTCCAATAGTATAAAAGGAAACCTGATGTTTTATTTAAAACACACACACACACACACACACACACACACACACGGAGCAAGAGCTGGGGTTTGCAGGTTACATTTTCAGCTAGTTCAGGGTGTGTATGGGGTGAAGGTGAGAGAGGAAGAGGATAGGGGCAGGGGAGAACGTGCTTCCAACAAAGATGAGTAGGGATTATCCAAATTGGGACTTGGGAGGTAGGAAAATATTTCAGACAAAACCCCACCCCTGACAGGAGAGCTGAGTGTGTTTGACAAGTTTAAAGATTGGTGTGGCTGGAGCATAGTAATTGGGGACATGGTGCCTTCGAAGTTGGAAAGATTTGCTGGAATATCATGCAGGGGCTTTTAGACCACGTCAAGGATTTTTAGCTTTACGCCCAGTGTAATGAGAAGCCATGAAATGGCTTTAGGCAAGGGTATATTATGTTTTGCAAAGGCCACTTGGTTGCTGTGCTGAGAGTATATTAGAAGGTGGCAAGGGTAGAGGCGGGGAAATCAGTTATGCAATTAAAAAAAAATTTATTGAAATATAGTTGATTTACAATGTTGTGTTAATTTCTACTATACAGCAAAGTGACTCATTTATACATATATATACATTCTTTTTCATATTTTTCCATTATGGTTTATCGCAGAATATTGAATATAGTTCCCTGTGCTATACAGTAGGACCTTGTTGTTTATCCATTCTATATATAATAGTTTGCATCCGATGCAATTTTTTACTAATGTTATCCTGGGACATAAAGGAGTTGACTACTTTATTTTCTTCCCCTAACTAGAGCTGGAATTTTTGCTTTTTGCATTTTGGATGACCTTTGGTGCTCTTCCTGAGTGGAGCATGGGCTCCTTGAGGTCCTGCGGTTTGGTCTCATTCCCTGTGATGTGCCCATAACCTTGAGCAGAGCCTGACAACAGAGAAAGTGCTCGATAAATATTTCTGAACTGACTGACTGATGGCCTGAGAAAAATGAACTTCTGTATGTTGCTCATCCAAGTCTGTCAGCACCTTCTCCTCTGCCACCCGGCAGTTCAGGCTGTATTTAAATCTACTTAATGGCTGCGGGCATTGCAGCCAGGTCCACATAGACTCTTGTCCTTGACAACAGGCCTTTGTTTGGATACTTTGGGAAATACTGGCCACCACCAGGGCTGAAAGTGCACAGAAATGGTCTATTAGCTTAATTTTTGGGGCTGGCAGCCTGATGCACAGCAACAAAAAGGACTTGGCAGCAGGGAGCACGTGTGGATTGCTGGAAGTTTCAGGGGAGGTCAGGCGCACCAGAATATAGGAACATGGTGTTGGTTTTATTAGTTCAGAAGTTTTAAATTTCAGTATAACCATGTTTTTCCAACAGTATAAAGGATGGACTTGATGTTTTATTAAGGAAGAAGCAGCAGCAGCAGCAGCAACAAGTGGGGTTGGAGGCTACATTTTAACATGTAATTGAGAGTTCCTTTTATTTAGGATAAATCTTTGAAACAGCTTGACAGATAAAGCTGTTTAATGCTGTGAACATCACTTGAGGCAGATAGAAGTTTTGTTTTCGGATATAGATCATATATATCAGCTCTGAGTATAAAATATTTTTTGTTCTCTGGTTCAGACTTGTAGACCGTGTGACAGGGCCAGGCTCATGCATTTGCTCTTTCTTGAACTAAAAGATTGTATGTGAAAGCTTGCCTTCTAAGGGAAGCATTTGAAGGAACCAACGCGGTCTCTGCCCTAGTGGCCAGGGATTGTGGGTAAATCCTGAAGTGTGCTTTTCCTTTGCCTTTGGTTACAGAGCTTCACCAAGGTGGTTATTTCCTCCATAGATGGGTCTGGAAGTGGCTTCAATTGTACTTGTAAAGCTTGAGATAAATGTCTTCATTTTCTCTCTGATGAAAGTAAATGTCATTTTCATACATCTTTCTCTGTATTTGTTGTCCCAGAAGGCAGGGTCTTCTTCCGTACTCTTCTCCAGTTTCCAACTTAATTCACTTAATTCCCGTATAAGGAGCACGTCTGTGATGCCTGCCCCACTCACCCTCCCTGCAAAAATAGTCACTGAACAACTACTGTGTGGGTGCCAGGTATTGTTCTAGTTCTGTGTTTCAAGCAATACAAAATTATATATTTTTTGTGTATGCGACTGTGGACTTGTGAAATTAAATTGATCGACCAGGGTGACTGAGGAGAACTTTATTTTATTTCATCATAAGTATCACCGTGAAAGGAACCCTCACCAGAATATAGTTCGAGTTCATATTGGAAACTTAGATTATTGCTTCCTTTCTAAAACAAACAATGGAAAAAAAAGTTATGCATGTTATGTCAGGAGAGAAGCTGATATTATGAAGCCTATATAATTTAATTCCAAAGGATTAAGATACAGTTAAAATGTATTGACACTTGGAAAATGTGTCAGCTGTTTTAAAATGAATAAATTTTAGTTCAGCAAATATTCTTTTCTGTTAGTCTTTAAATTGATATATTCAGTTCCTTGCTTGTGTTTAATTCCAATGAAGAACTTTCATACTCCTGATTACTGATGATGTTGACAAGCTAGGCCAAGGGAAATCCATGATTTAATATTTACCACACAAAAAGCACATTCGCTCTTGTTTTTAAACATAAGTTGTCTACTTTGGTACTATGTGTGTGTGGGTACTGAAAATCTAGAAAATTGAGGCTTTGAAAGCTATCAGTTTTAATTCTTTCTAATTTGGATACCTTTACTTTTTTGTTTGTTTGTTGGGATTTTTGCTTCATTGTACTAGCTAAAACCTCCAGTAGAATGGTAAATAGAAATGGTGAGAGTGGACATCCTTATCTTGTTCTTGATGGTGGGAGGATGCTTTCAGTCTTTTAACATTAAATATGATGTTAGCTGTAGGTTTTGTACAAATACCCTTTATAGGCTGTGGATGTTCCCTTCTGTTCTTAGTTTGCTGAGTTTTTTTTTTTAATCATGCATGGGTGTTGTATATATTGATACGATCATATGGCTCTTTGTCCTTTATTAATGTATTAAATTAATTTGTTTTCACATGTTGTATTATGTTGATTTTCAGATGTTAAACTTGCATTCCTGGGATGAATCCCATTTGGTGATAGTATCTAATCTGTTTTATTTGTTGCTGGATTTGGTTTACTAATTGAATTTTGTATATATGTATTCATGAGGGATATTGATCTGTTGTTTTCTATTTTTGTGATATCTTTGTCTGGCTTTGGTATCAGGATACTATTAAATTTATAGAAGGAGCTGGGGAGTGTTCTCTTTTTCTGTTTTCTGGAAGAGTTTGTGAAGAACTGGATTTATTCTTTAAATATGTGATAGAATTCAGCAGTGAAGCCATCTGGGCCTGGGATTTTCTTTGTGGGAAGATTTGTAATTGCTAGTTGAATTTCTTGTTACAGGTCTGTTCAGGTCTTCTGTTTCTTCTTGAATCAGTTTTACTACTTTATATCTTTCTAGGATTTTGTCTGTTTCACCTAAATTAGGTTGGTATTCAGTTTCTCATAATATTCCCTTATAATCTTTTTCTATAGGGTCAATAGTGATGCCTCCTCTTTCATTTCTGATTTTGGTAATTGGTGTCTTTTTAATTTTTCTTGGTCAGTCTAAATAAAAGTTTGTCAGTTTTTATTGCCCTTTTAAAAGAATCAACTGTGGTTTTGTTGTTTTTTTCTCTGCTGTTTTTCTGTTTTCAGATTTGTGCTCTAAACTTTAATATCCTTCCTTTTTCTTGCTGTGAGATTTAGTTTACTCTTTATCTAGTTTAAAGTGGAAGTGAATTGAAATTTTTATTTTCTAGCATAGGCTTAAGTTTATAGCTATAAAATTCTAATAACTGCTTTAGCTACATCCTATAAATTTTCACATACAGTATTTAACTTTCTAAGACTTGCTTACTTCACATAGCATGCCTTTGAGATTCATCTGACTTGTTGCAAATATCAGTAGTTCCTTCTTTTTTACTGCTGAGTCTTCCGCTGTGCAGATGTACCAGTTTGTTTGTACATTCCACCCATTGCAGGACACTTGGGTTGTTTGCAGTTTGGATGATTATGAGTAGAGCTGCTACAAACAATTGTGTTCAGGTTTTTCTGTTAATGCTAAGTTTTCATTTCTCTTGGGTAGATACCTAGGGTGTGTGATTTCTGGATCATAGGGTAAGTGTATGTTTAACTTTAAAAGAAACTGTCAAACCGTTTTCAAGAGTGGTTGTATCATTTTGCATCCCCACCAGCAATGTTTGAGAGTTCTCCTTGCTTCCCATCCTCACCGCCACTTATTGCCAGTAGTTTTCATTTTAGCTATTCTAACAGGTGTGTAGTCATACCTCGTCATGGCTTTAATTTGCATTTCCCTAACGGCGAATAATTTTAAACATCTTTCGTGTGTCTGCCATCTTCATATCCTCTTTGGTGAAGTGTCCTCTTTAAGGTTTAAAGTCCCTATGTTAAGGATTTCTGAGAAAAATTGTTTTAAGTACACTGAATATAATCTTTTCTTGATACCGGAGGTTATTGTTAGGGACTATAATTCCAAGATGTGTTTGGAATTACCGGGAAGCTTTTGAGGACTACTGAGTGGTGTTGTGCTACTTATGTCTCTTTCAGGCTTTACTTTTCTGCTGTTTGTGTGCCTGATTCTGGCAGCAGTCTCATTTCCCGTCCCCTTTCTGGTTTAATGCTTTTATGAAATTATCATGAATAAGCCTGTTAGAATTGTGTTTGAAAAAGAATAGTGGAGTGCCTCTCAGTAGATGCTACAGGAGCTCTTCTCTAAGTACAGTACATAAACTCTGTAACATCTGTTTTAGTGCCTTTCAAACTGGGGCCGTGAAATTGAGATGAGGGGTCTGTGAAATGTGACTCTGTATATGCACCAAACGTTCTTTATAAACTGAATAAACAATATAACTTACAATATCTATTCTGCTGTTTTTCAGAAATGTGGATGCTGCTGGGCAACCCTAGATTCATTATAATCTTTTTTTTCCCCCCAGTGTAGTTTCTCCCCCAGTTCTTTCACTTCTTTCCTTTTTATTGGCCATTGTGAGGGTGAGTAGAGGTTGTCAGATGGAGCTTTCTCAATAAGTGAGGTATTGATGTTCATGACTAGCCAGGACAGGATGAAGTATGCTTTTCAGTTTGTGCAGTTTAACCACAGGTGGGTGGTTAACCAAATATTGTTTACAAGGCTTATATCAATTTTTGATGATGCAGTATAGCATATTTTTGTCGAAAGGCTTCTTGTACAGAGTTAGAATACTGGAAAGCTCTTTGAATTCTTCAAATGAGAGGGCCTGTATGAATTGTTATTAACACCAACCTAAACTAAACCAAAAAGTGGCAAGAAAAAGTGTATTCTTCGAGTGATTGTTGCATAAATGAGATGTTTATATCATGGGTTCCACGGCTGGTTCTTTTCCCATATTCATCATGTCATTTTGATGTACTTGTTATAAATAAAACTTGATTAGTGGCATGGTGGCTCAATACAAAGATTATAAAAATAGAAAAGAAAGCTGTTCCTATGTGTGTAATTTATATAAACACGACATCTCCTTGTGTATTCTTGATCAGATTCTTAAGTCTCTAAAGTGCTTTGCTGCTTTGCGTGCCTCATACTGTCAAGCAAGTTCTTGTTCAAAGAATATGTAATTATGTCATAATATGATAATTTGTTATGCAGGTATTATATCTTAAATTATCAATCTTAACACCTTTGTCTTCCTAAGTTATTTTTGGTTCTCATTTCAGGATACGAAGTAAGAGTAATTCCTTCTATGTTACTAGAGATTATCTAAGCAAAACTACCAAAAAAAAGTTGTTGATGTACTAAGTTATCGGTACCCTCATTTTAATTATGAGATATTCAGGCATGTGTAATATTCACTTTCTTTTATAAACAGGCTAGTATGTTAATTGAAAGTAGCCTAAGTGTCTCTTTTTTGCATTTAGGGAATAGTATTTGAATTCCATTGAGATTAACCATAAAGGAAGAAATTGATAAATTGAACTACATTAAAGTTAAGAATTTCTCTTCGTCAAAAAACATTGTTAAAGGAGTGAAAAGACAAGCCACACAGTGACGGGGGAGATATCTGCAGTATACTGCATATATATATATATATATATTTTTTTTTTTTTTTCGCGGTACGCGGACCTCTCACTGTTGTGGCCTCTCCCGTTGCGGAGCACAGGCTCCGGACACGCAGGCTCAGCGGCCATGGCTCACGGGCCCAGCCGCTCCGTGGCATGTGGGATCTTCCCGGACCGGGGCACGAACCCGTGTCCCCTGCATCAGCAGGTGGACTCTCAACCACTGCGCCACCAGGGAAGCCCAACTGCGTATATATTGAACAGAGGACTCATATCCTGCATACATAAAGAACTGTAAATCAGTAAAAGCCAGACCCTCCGTTCCCTCTTAACTTCCCTTTGGCCAGAGATATAAGTTTTGAATAGGCAGCTCACAAAAGAAGATACTAAATTATTTCTTACAAGGAATTAGAATGAGGAATTAGAATTCTTTAGATATGGCATTATAGTTCTTAAAAATCTTTTTACCTTTAAGGGCTGATGCTCTTACTTGCCAATTTTGGTTTTAACTGCTCTAAGGATCTTTGTGAAATCTGAATAGTTTGAAGGGTCAGAAACAAAGTTTCTTGGTTATTAGGTTAGGAATAAACTATAGTGAGTTTATTAAATATGAAAACTTATCAGTTTTTAAAAATTTTTACAGAGAACTAAAATAAGCTGCTGATAAGGTATTTAGTCCGGAGATATCTCTGTTAGTCCAGAGAAAATATTTTTCACTTGCAATAATGCAAATCCACTTATGGTCTAATACACTTCTCAGTTAATGGTATGTTTTTTATCATCCTTGTATTCTCATAAAACTCCTCTAACGCTTACTATATTATGCCACATGTCATAGGTCTTTATATTTCTTTCCCCTGTATACTGTAATTTTCTTGAGGGCAGAAACTGTTTCTTTATTTCTTCTAACTAATGTATTGCTTATTAAATAGAAAATGTTGATTGTCTTCACATTTTATAGAAGAGTGATAAAGTACTAGAGGTTTTGAATTCTACTGCATATTCCCCTTTTCTTATTTCAAATGAAATTAGTTGCAATTTCTTACATGATGATGATGTAACAGCTATCCTGGTTGATGGTCTTGAAATTTTATAGCCATCATAACCTCTGACCTTTAATGAAAAAAAATGTGCTTGATAGATATATGTATTAACTTTGTGATGAACTTTGTGATGAACTTTGCCAAAGTTTAGTCACAAACAATGTAAATAATAGTATTTAAAAATTGGAAGATCGTATAACTCATTTTATCCTAAGAACAATGCTGTGTGAAAGTGCTTTGTAAGTTTACAAAGTTATTGGAACCAGCAGGTCGTGAAGGAATTTTCTGGCACGGTTCCTATTTTAGATTTGATACAGAGCCCATATTTATATTCAGAATCACTTTAAAATGTTTCATGAGTAAATCTGGCCCAACATAAGTTGATTATGCTGGAGAAACATTTTAAGATGCTGATTTCATTGATTTGGTTGTCTTGTGCATTTCCAGTAGAATAGGTAGGGGTATAATAAATCTATTAGCTGCCGAGTTTGGTTTCCTTGTAAAATATTTAAAAATTTGTAATGCATGGCAGTTTGGAGTTGCTCATTGTTGTGATTATGGTATTTGCCAAAGAACTTGATACTGTAAATGTTTCATTAAGTATTTTTCTTACTTTTATCTTTTCAGATAACCTATTTGTTGAGGTTAAAACACCAATGAAACTGCCAGTAAAAATCGTTAATATGTGTATCTACTTGTTTATTTTAGTAAAGTCTTTATTTTAGAATAATTTTAGATTTACAGAAACGTTGCAAAGATGTGAATATTTTAAAATGCCTAACTGATAGTTCCTTTAATTGGCATTTCTATTAAAAGTTTTAAATCTTTAATAAAATGTTCCTGCCTCTGATTTTTTTTTTAATAGATTTATTTATTTATTTATTTATTTATTGGCTGTGTTGGGTCTTCGTTGCTGTGCGCGGGCTTTCTCTAGTTGCGGCAAGGGAGGGCTACTCTTCGTTGCGGTGCGAGGGCTTCTCATTGCAGTGGCTTCTCTTGTTGCGGAGCACGGGCTCTAGGCGCACAGGCTTCAGTAGTTGTGGCACACGGGCTTCAGTAGTTGTGGCTCACGGGCTCTAGAGCACATTGCCTCTGATTTTTGTTCATTAGGAAATTATTTTGTTTTAATGTATGTGTAAGTGAAAGTCTGCTATTTTATTTGTCCTTTTTCCTTAAATATCACTTTTCCTGTGCTGTAAAATGGCTATTGATTACATGGAGAGCTGTGAAACATAAATGTATATATATGTGATTTATGTACCACATTTATGAGCAGGAATAAACCTTATTGAATCAGGACCATGGGGATCATTTAATTATAGAAACAGAAATCTGCCTGGTAAAATATTCACAATTTTATATTTTTGTAAAAGAAAAGTAGTTTAAAATTGCATATGCCAAGTTTCTCTTCCCTTCTCCTCTTTTCTATTGTAGTTATATAATAACGTGAGAGAGTAGTTTTCTTTGTTGTTTTTTTTTTTTTCTTTGCGGTACACGGGCCTCTCACTGTTGTGGCCTCTCCCGTTGCGGAGCACAGGCTCTGGACGCGCAGGCTCAGCGGCCATGGCTCACGGGCTCAGCCGCTCCGCGGCATGTGGGATCTTCCGGGACCGGGGCACAAACCCGTGTCCCCTGCATTGGCAGGCGGACTCTCAACCACTGCGCCACCAGGGAAGCCCCAAGAGAGTAGTTTGTAAGGACAGAGAGATACCACATTTTATTGAATTTAAGATGCCTTCAATTGTAAGACATATTATTATTCTATGTATCATTAAGGAAAAGACCATAGCTTTTTAAACTATGACACAGTGCTAAGATGCCAGTGATTATAAGATGCATCCTGATTTTAGTGATGTTAAAATGAAGAAAAATGTGAATTTTAGATCCATGCAAAACATTCATCACCCTGACACAGTTTTTATTTGGGGTTTAACTTAGGACCTCTAGCATTTTTAGAAGTCAGTGTGAGAATCATTTATTTGAATTGTGTTGCTTGCTTTTATGCTCAAATACTGTTGGTGACATGTTCTAAACAGTGTCTCTTATTTTAAGAAGATACCAAATTTTCATTGAAGTATTATTTCTGTAGACAAATTTGAGTGCTTTACAGGAACAGAGAATAAAAAAAAAATTCCGTTCCATGTAAGTTGAGTACTTGTACCATGTGGCCTCCAAGAGGTATTTCATCGTGTTCCTTCCTTCTCTTCTGAATTTTCAATTTTTCTCTTTACTGATTACTCACTCTCTTTCTAGTTTATAGCCTAAAAAATTGTTCTTAATCCTAATTCTTCCCCAAGCTACTATCATGTTTCTTTTTTCCTCCAGATTACTACTTGTTTCTTTTTTCCCAGCATTGCCTGACTCGCACACTTCCTCACCTCCATTATTTAGTAAACAATTCTCTGCATAAGATTTATGTCTCTACCATTTTGTTAAAGCTATTCTCTCTGAGGTCCCCGGTAGCTTTCTCATTTTCTAAAGCTGGTTACCTCTTTTTAGTTCAGTTGTTAAAACCCATCTCTCTCTATGCTCTCTCTTTAGAACTATGGCTACAGTTTTTGTCCCTGTGCCACTTTTATAAAATCGTGATGCCAGATTTTCTTCCTGTTTCACCTATTCTATTATTAAAAGAATATTGAAACATTAAAAAAAATACTCCATGCATCTGCCATTCCAGTATATATATAAACGTATAGATTCTAGCGTGGATGCACTATAATTTTCTATATAATGTGTCTCTTGTCCGACAGTTTACTTGTTTCCAGATTCTTTATTTTGTTTAACAGACATTGTAGCAAGAGTATTTTCATTCGTATAACCTTTTGATTCTCTTGTATTACTTACATAAGATCCATTTCTAGGAGCACCACTGATGACTTAGCCATCAATTACAAGGGTTATGAGCATTTTGCTGAACATTAACTACGATTTTAGGTGCCATCCCAATTTACAGGGCCACAGGGAGTTTTAATTCAGGCTTATTAGTGTCAGTGTACCAAAAGCTCATTTAATAGTTATAAATGTATAAAATATTATCATGCTAATTTAATAGTTATAAATGTATAAAATATTACCATGCTCATTTAATAGTTATAAATGTATAAAATATTACCATGCTCATTTAATAGTTATAAATGTATAAAATATTACCATGCTMATTTAATAGCTATATGATGCCTATTTCATTTTTGTTTTCATGTTTATTTCTTGATAATTAATGAGGGCGAGCATTTTCACATCTGTTTTATATTGAATTTCCATTTCCTTATGAATTCTACCCTTATACTGTATCCTGTTTATCTATCTAGTAATCTAGTACAAAAGCTGTTACAGAGAAACTTGTCTTAGATTGCAGGATTTCTAAATTACCCTCTTTTTAAACCAAATGTACAGAAATATTCCTACTTATTCACAGTCTGATGGCTTTTGCCAATGTGATGCTTTAAGTATCTTTTAATGTTAAATGGACTTTTCCCCTCTACTCATTACATAGAAATCTGGAGGAAAACCTGGTGACTTTTTCCATTTGTTAGCTGACCAGTTTTGTTATTAATGATAATAAAAATGATTCTCTGACAATTTGTTGTTGAACTGTGCCTAATGTATTTTTCTGCCTCTGCTCTTTATTTGAAAATGCTTTTAACATGTAAAATACAACTTAATTTAGATATCATATGATAATTCTGGTGAATGGAAAAAGGCTTTCAGAGAGAACTTGGTATAACACTTATATTGACAGAAATTAAAAGATATATCTTTCCGTATTAACCTTAACTAACTGATACGTAGTACAGTTTCATGGGTAGTTTAGATTTGGTTTGTTGTTGCTGTTGCTAAATAACTCTACAGTGGACCCTCATCTCTGTCTATGGCACTGGTCTCACAACTGAATGAATTTTTGCTGTAATCTGTGCACCATCAACTTAATTCATTTTGAACTCTTGAACCTCTCACTCTTTGAACTTGCCCTTTACTTATTGTTACTGTTACCCTGTCTTTTACTGACTTGAATTATTGGCATTTCCTAAAGTTCCATCGGTAGTTGCCACCTCCTTTTATACATTCTCTTTTGTAAGCTCAGTCTTCTTCATGTTAACCTATTTCAAGCCTGCCTTACACCCCAGCTCTAGCCCTCTCTTCTCTTACCAGCCGGAGACCCACATTTTCAACTCCTTTCTTGACTCTGTTGTTCTACAGCAGATTCACAAACTTAAGAGCCTGGCTAACAACGTAAGTGAGTAAAAAGCAGGCCTTTGGGTAAGAAAAAAATGTTTTTATACACTAAGAAAAACAACCGGGTAAGTGGGGTGATAAGTGGCTGTTGACATAGACTCAGGGTCAGGAAGACAGTCATGGGTGGGGAGAGTGCAGGCCCCATGCAGGCTGTTTTGCTCTGGCCTTTGTTGCTATTTGGGAATGTCGGCCCAAAGTTACCAGATCTCCCAGTTTCTCAAGAGAAGCTGTAAATCAGGATTTGCCTGTTAAATACCTTGAATTTTTGTAAAATACTGCATGGGCCAAAGAAAGCATGCCCATGGACCAAGTTCAGTACACAGGCTCTTAGTTTATAACCTTTTTCTGTTAAAGACACTTTAAATTTTGTATGTCATCATCAAGTTCTCCCCCATTTCCCACCCTTCCCTTTAGTTTTATTGTTCATCTAGTGAGAGAACCATCTGCCCAGTTATTTAAGCCAGGAACTTCCAAATCATCACTGACATCTTCTTACCGCATTAGTTCTTTATTTTGGAGGAGTGTTTGGGTCAAGGGACAAGCTTTTTATGAATTAAAGGAGATTAGAACATGTTTCTAGGCAGAAAGGAAGAGGCCAAAGTAAGAGGATAATGGACAGAGCCCAGGATGTCCACTGGAGATGGGATCCAAGGTGTAGAATCCAACTACAGACCTGCATGATCAGATGCTAATCACCCTTCATACTTTTATTTCCCAGTAATCTTGTTTTAGCCAAAAATAATCATTTTCTCTTTTCTTTTCTTGTGGATATCGTATTTCCTTGCATTTCTTGTGGAAATTTATTTTACTTTTAAAAACATATTCTTTGTTTTGTCATGTTACTACTCTTTTTCCTTGGGCATTCTTGAATTTGATACTTTTTTCCACATTGCTGGTTTTCTTAGAATGATGATGGGTAGGGGAGGTAACACTTTTCCTTTTCCCTCCTAGGGTCTCTTGCTGGGCCTGTGAATTAAGTTCACATAAGACAGGTTAACAGCGAAAAAGCATATAGATATTTTTTTTTAACGTGTACATGGGAGCTTTCACAGGAAAATGAAGACCCAAAGAACGAGTTAGGCCTAAGTATTGATATTATCAGGTTGAACAAAGAGCGGTGATTGTGAAAAAATAACTAAGATACAGACAGAGGCTAAAGGAAAATAACAGGGTTATTTTAAAAAGATTTGTTTATTCAGGTTCTTCTCAACCTTGACTCCCTGTTTCTGGTGATCAAAATGTTCTTTTCTTCCAGGTGCAGAGAGGGTATCTTTCACATGGGAGTTTTTTTTTCTTTAATCTCCTGTTTTCAGGAAGAAAAGGCGAGGTTAGAGTGCCTTTCTCACTCCTGTTGTTTTTAAGTGCCTTTAGCTCAAAATAGTTAGTATGCCAAATCAGCATGTTTTAGAGTAGCGTGTTCTAAACCCCTTCAGTTGTTTATCATAGATTTATTTGTAGTAAATGATAGGACCAAAAGGTTAAATTTAGCGTTGTGGAGACTCTGTCCACCTGTGCCCGTGGGCTCTCATTTATGGGAGCCATGGCGGGAGGGCCAGCCACATGGGGTAGGGTGCACTTCCCCAGAAGATGTGTGGGTTCTTTGCCTTCTGAGTGCGGGTAAACTGTAAGTCATCTGGAATGTTGCCCAGCTTCTCTAGTCCTCAGGACCACTGTGGGTGTTTCTCTAGTCCCAAGGATCAGTGTGCAATAGATTTTAAGCCGTAGATGTTGATGTCATCAGACATCCAATTGAATACTCCCACTTCAGGTTCTTAGCAACAATTCTGCTTTCAGTGACAGTGGAGCATGTATGGTGAGGGTGAGGTCTGTACATGTTTATCCAACTTGTCTGAGAAGGCTGTTCTCCCCCATTTTGAGTAGCTAAATGTGACAGTTATGATTGGAGCCTGTTTCCTTCTTGCTTATTTTGAGTGAAAAGATCTGTATATTGGCTGAATTTCAAGAATTTCATAAAGAACCTGATTATTTAGAGTTCAGGCCAAATGCACAGTTGCTGCTGTAGAGAGGATAGCAAACATTGCCTTCTGCTTATCCAGTGTGCTCTGAAGGAAAGAATGGAGAATTTGTGGAGCAAAATTATGGCTTAGTCAATTTGGTGACTGTTAGACCTATACACTTAGTACATACCCTTGAGAATGAAACGAATGGTTTCCCCTGACTTATCTCTAGTGTATTCCATTACAGTTCATGTCTTTTGCTAACCTGTATTACTGCTTCTTACATAAGTAAAGATTGTCACCTCTGCTTAAAATAGAGATCTTGGGCTTCCCTGGTGGCGCAGTGGTTGAGAATCTGCCTGCCAATGCGGGGGACACGGGTTCGAGCCCTGGTCTGGGAGGATCCCACATGCTGCGGAGCAGCTGGGCCCGTGAGCCACAATTACTGAGCCTGCGCGTCTGGAGCCTGTGCTCCGCAACAAGAGAGGCCGCGATAGTGAGAGGCCCGCGCACTGCGATGAAGAGTGGCCCCCGCTTGCCACAACTAGAGAAAGCCCTTGAACAGAAATGAAGACCCAACACAGTCATAAATAATAAATAAATAAATTTAAAAAAATAGAGATCTTTTCTATGGGCTACAGAATTGCTCTTTTTCAAATACTATCGTTAGAAAGCAAACAATGAATTAGAGCTGAATCAGCTAGAACTGTCACTTGATGTTTCTATGGAAGTTACCATCTGTTTTAAAGATTTGTACATACACCCACCGATATAAAATAGGGACCATAATATTCTAAATTCTGAACACTATTATATAACATTTAAAATCAAGGAAAATAGATTATATCTTTGATGCCAAATTTAAATACATAGCTTATGATTTTTCCAAATTGTTACAATTGGTTTGGTTTGAGGGTAGTTATGAGGTTTGTGGGACACACTTCACTCTAACCTCGGCTGGGTCAGCTTAGCACATGGTGTCATCAGAGCTCATTGCTATCAGAAGATTGCAGATACAGCTCAGAGCATTTTGCTCATATGAGTGTTTTATTTTGTTTTTAATCCTGTTGCATTGATTTAAAAACATGGTTTTTTGGGGGGGTGAGTGGTGGAAAGTTATACTGTTCTAATATATATTTTTAAATGAATTGCTGGTATAGTTGGTATAAGTTCTTAGGAGCAATCTCACATGTCTCAGTAGCTGACTAGCAAAATAACATTTTTTTCAGTCTTTAAATACTTAAAGAAAAAAATTGGAAAATCACAATGTAGATGGTGCCTTCGCAAGTATATTCAATAGACCTTGGGAATTCAAGCACCCTCTTCTTTAAAAAACTAAATGAGACCTATGGTTTTGTTAGTTTAATCTAGTGTTTGCCATGGGCTCAATGTTGTGTTCAAAGCTATAGGAAGTTATGCTGTTATCTCTTGGAGGACTTAATTGTCTGTATCTTGGAAACATTCAACAGTTCTGAACACAAAACTGTGGAAAGCTTTTAATGACTATTAAGGGGTATTGACCCAGCCTTCAGTGAGCTTGGTATCTAGTTTTTAAAAATTTAGTTTATCACTGATCTTTTTCTGAAAAAGTATTCAGGGATATTGTTCCCTTGACTTTTTCCACACTGATGCATTTAGCATCAGAGTTGACTGATATTACTGCAAACAAAGGCATATTTTGTTTTCCTATTCATTCTACTGTTGGAATTTGGGTTTCCAGTTTTCTGTGGTTGTGAATAATTGTATTTGTCTCTGAGTGACAGTTCTGGAGACCATAAACTCAGGAGTGAAATTGCTGGCTGGTAGGGTATCCTCATGCTGGACAGTTTTCAAAGTGGTTGTTTCAGTGTATGACTCCCACCGGAGTCTGAATGTTTCCATTGCTCCTCATCTTTGCCACACACTTGACATTGTCTGACTTCTTACATTTAGTCAGCCTGATAGGTGTGTAAAGGTGCTTTTTATTTGTAATCCCCTAATTACTAAAGAAACAAAGCGTCATTTCATGTATTTAAGGAGTTTTTGTATTTCCTTTTATAATTTTTGTCCACTTTTCTGTTGGATTGTCTGTCTTTCTTACAAATTTATGAGAGATATATTCTAGATAATTATATTTTGCTGGTTATGTGTTTCCTAATTTGTGGTTTATCCTTTTTTCTTTTTTTTAACATCTTTATTAGAGTATAATTGCTTTACAATGGTGTGTTAGTTTCTGCTTTATAACATGGTGAATCAGCTATACATATACATATATCCCCATATCTCCTCCCTCTTGCGTCTCCCTCCCACCCTCCCTATCCCACCCCTCTAGGTGGTCACAAAGCACCAAGGTGATCTCCCTGTGTTATGCGGCTGCTTCCCACTAGCTATCGATTTTACATTTGGTGTAGTGTATATATGTCAATGTTACTCTCTCACTTCGTCCTAGCTTACCCTTCCCCCTCCCCGTGTCCTCAAGTCCATTCTCTACATCTGCGTCTTTATTCCTGTCCTGCCCCTAGGTTCTTCAGAACGATTTTTTTTTAGATTCCATATACATGTGTTAGCATACAGTATTTGTTTTTCTCTTTCTGACTTACTTCACTCTGTATGACAGTCTCTAGGTCCATCCACCTCACTGCAGATAGCTCAATTTCATTTCTTTTTATGGCTGAGTAATATTCCATTGGATATATGTGCCACATCTTCTTTATCCATTCATCTGTCATTGGCTATTTAGGTTGCTTCCTGGCTTTTGTATATAGAGCTGCAGTGAACATTGTGGTACATGACTCTTAGTGAACAGAAAGTTCTTTATTTTAATACAGAACAAATTTATTATTTTTCTTTATGGTTTTTCTTTCTTATGTTGTTAATGTATTCTGAGGCCATAAAATCTACTTCTTTTGTCTACTAAAAGTTTTATAATATTGCCTTTTCCATACAAGTCTTAATTAAAATTGGAAATGAATTTAATATAAAAAGTGGAATAGGGGGCTTCCCTGGTGGCACAGTGGTTGAGGGTCCGCCTGCCGGTGCAGGGGGCACGGGTTTATGCCCCGGTTCGGGAAGATCCCACATGCCACGGAGCGGCTGGGCCCGTGAGCCATGGCCGCTGGGCCTGCATGTCCAGAGCCTGTGCTCCACAACGGGAGAGGCCACAACAGTGAGAGGCCCGCATACCGCAAAAAAAAAAAAAAAAGTGGAATAGGGATTCAATTTAATTTTTCTCCCACGTGGATAAACATATGTGCAAGTACCACTGTTAAATAATTCAACCTTCTGTGTTAATCTACATTTACAGCTATGTTGTAATTGATCATTGGTAGGGCAAGTCCCTCACTACTGTCTTCTTATGGAGTATCTTGATTCTTCTTGGGCCTTTGACTTTTCATGTAAACTTTATATATAATCACTTTATTGAGTTCCTTGAAAAATCCTGTGGATATAGATGTAGATGTGTGTGTATGTATATATGTATAAGCACATATATACATCTGTCACTCAGTATCTGTGGGGGATTGGTTCCAGGACCCCTGCAGATATAAAAGCTGAGGATGTTCAAGTCCTTTATGTAAAAATGGCATAATATTTGCATATAACCTTCGCACATCCTTCCTTATATTTTAAATAATCTCTAGATTACTTATAATACCTAATGCGATATAAATGCTATTTAAGTAGTTGTAAATAACATGTAAATGCTATGTAAATATTTACCAGTGGATGGCAAATTCACATTTTGCTTTTTGGAACTTTGTGGAATTCCGTGCCCCCCGCCCCCGATATTTTCCATCCATGTTTGGTTGAATCTGTGGATGTGGAACCCATGGATATGGAGGGCCCACTGTATTCCCTAGCCCTTTCACTAAGAGTGCCTGAGGGTAGCCCCCAATAACCATAAACACATCTAACACCTGGATCTTGAATTCTTTCTTTCTTTTAATTGAAGTATGATTAATATACAGTTATTATAATTGTTTCATGTGTACAACATAGTGACATTTACATACTTTATGAATGATAAAGTTCACCATGATAAGTTACCATCTGTCACCATTTAAAGTTATTACAGTATTATTGACTATATTCCCTATTCTGTACATTGCATCCCCATGACTGACTTATCTTATAAGTGGCATTTGTGCTTCTTGATCCCCTTCACTGATTTTTCCCATCTTCCCATCCCCCAGCCTCTCTGGCAACCACCAGTGTGTGTCTGTATCTGTGAATCTGTGTCTATTTTGTTTCGTTTGTTCATTTATTTATTTTTTTTAGATTCTACATATAAGTGAAATAATACGGTATTTGTCTTTCTCTGGCTGACTTATTTCACTTTGCATAATACCCTCTAGGTCTATCTATGTTGTTGCAAGTGGCAAGATTTCATTCTTTATGGCTGATTAATATTCCGTTGTGTGTGTGTGTGTGTGTGTGTGTGTGTGTGTGTGTGTATACCACTTCTTCTTTATCCATTCGTCTATTGATGGACAGATGCTTTGGTTGCTTCTGTATTTTGGCTATTGTAAATAATGCTGCAGTAAACATAGGGGTGTATATATCTTTTCAAATTAGTACTTTTGTTTTCTTCAGGTAAATACCCAGAAGTGGAATTGCTGACTCATGTGATAGTTCTGTTTTTAATTTTTTGAGGACCCTCCATATTGTTTTCCATAGTGGCTGCACCAATTTACATTTCCACCAACAGTGAATGAGGGTTTCTTTTTCTCCACATTCTTGCCAACACTTATTATTTGTTATCTTTTCAACAATAGCCATTCTGACAGGTGTGGGGTGCTATCTCATTGTAATTTCATCTTTTCATGTGTCTGTTGGCCATTTGTATGTCTTCTTTGGAAAAATGTCTGTTCAGGTCCGCTGACCATTTTTAATTGGATTGTTTGTTTTTTGATATTGGGTTATGTGAATTCTCTCTATATTCTGGATATTAACCCCTTATCGGATATATGATTTGCTAATATCTTCTCTCATTCAGTTGTTGCTGATTTCATTCACTGCAAAAGCTTTTCAGTTTGATGTAGTACATTTGTTTATTTTTGCTTTTGTTGCCCTTGCCCGAGGAGACAGATCCAAAAAAAATATCGTGAACACTGATGTAAAAGGGCTGACTGCCCATGCTTTCTTATAGGAGTTTTATGGTTTCAGGTCTTACATTCAAACCTTTAATCCATTTTGAGTTTATTTTCGTATATGGTATAATAGGGTGATCCAGACTCATTCTTTTGCATGTCCAGTTTTCTCAATATCATTTATTGAAGCAAGGCTGTCTTTTCCCCATGTGTATTCTTGCCTTTTTGTCATAGATTTATTGATCATATGTGTATGGGTTTACTTCTGGGCTCTCTCTTCTGTTCCATTGATCTATGTGTCTTATTTTATGCTAATATCTTACTGTTTTGATTACTGTAGCTTTGTATTATAGTTTGAAATCAGAGAGCATGATACCTCCAGCTTTGTTCTTCTTTCTCAAGGTCACTTTGACTAATTGGGGTCTCTTATGGTTCCATACAAATTTTAGGATTATTTGTTCCAATTCTGTGAAAAATGCTATTGATATTTTGATAGGGATTGCATTGAATCTGTATGTTGCTTTTGGTAGTTTGGACATTTTTTCTAATACTGATTGTAATACATTTTTTCAGTACTAGCTCTTTCATTCTATGAGAACAGTATATCGTTCTGTTTATTTGTGACATCTTTAATTTCTTTCATCAGTATCTTATAGTTTTCAGACTATAGGTCTTTCACTTCCTTGATTAAATTTATTCCAAGTTATTTTATTCTTTTTGGTGCAATTGTAAATGGGATTGTTTTCTTAATTTCTCTTTCTGATAGTTTGTTATTAGTCTATAGAAATGCAAGAGATTTCTACATATTAATTTTGTATCCTGCAATTTGCTGAATTCATTTATTCCAATAGTTTTTGGTGGAGTTTTTAGGGTTTCCTATATATAGTATCATGCCATCTGCAAATAGTGACAGTTTTACTTCTTCCTTTATGAATTGGTTGGCTTTTATTTCTTTTTCTTATCTAATTGCCGTAGCTGCGACTTCCAATACTTTGTTGAATAAAAGTGGTGAGAGTGGGCATTCTTGTCTTGTTCCTGAGTTTAGAGGAAGCGTTTCAGCTTTTCACTGTTGAGTAGGATGTTAGCTGTGAGTTTGTCATATATAGCCTTTGTTATATTAAAGTGTGTTCACTCTGTACCTACTTTGTTGAGAGCTTTTATTATAAATGGGTGTTGAATTTTGTGAAAACGACTTTTTCTGCATCTACTGAGATGATCATATGATTTTTATCCTTTGTTTTGTTAATGTGGTGTATGATGTTGATTGATTTGTGGATGTTGAACCATTTTTGCATCCCTGGAATAAATACCACTTGATCATAGGCTATGATCCTTTTAATGTATTGTTGAATTTGCTTTGCTAATGTTTTGTTGAACGTTTTTACATCCTGTTCATCAAGGGTATTGTGTAATTTTTTTTTTTTTTTTGCAGTGTCTTTGTCTGGTTTTGGTATCAGGCTAATGCTCATCTTGTAGAATGAGATTGGAAGCTTGCCTTCCTCCTCAATTTTTGGAAAAGTTTGAGAAGGACAGGTTTTAACTCTTCTTTAAATGTTTGGTAGAATTCACCTGTGAAGCCATGGGCTTCTATTTATTGGGAGTTTTTAAAATTACTGATTCAATCTCATTGCTAGTAAATTGGTCTATTCAGGTTTTCTATTTCTTCCTCGTTTTTGGAAGATTGTAGTTTTAAAAATTTTATCCATTTCCTCTCAGTTTTCTAATTTGATGGTGTATAATTGTTTATAGTAGTCTCTTATGATACTTTGTATTTTTGTGGTATTAGTTGTAACATCTTTTTCCTTTCTGATTTTATTTATTTGGGGCCTTTCTCTTTTTTTCTTGATGAGTCTGATTAAAGGCTTGGCAATTTTTTATATTTTCCAGGATTCAGCTCTTGCTTTCATTGATCTTTTCTGTTGTTTTTTGGTCTCTATTTTATTTATTTCCACTCTGATCTTTATTATTTCCTTCATTTTACAAACTTTGGGCTTTGTTATTTTTTTCCTAGGTCATTTAGGTGTAAGGTTAGATTGTTTATTTGAGACATTTTTCTTGTTTCTTTAGGTAGGCCTATATCACTGTAAACTTCCCTCTTAGAACTGCTTTTGCAGTGTCCCATAGATTTTGGAAGTTTAAACACAACCTTCCAACCTTTCATTTGTTTCAGGGTATTTTCTTATTTCTTCATTGCCCCATTGATTGTTTAGTAGCATGTTGTTTAGTCGCCATGTGTTTGTGTCTTTTCCTGTTTTTTTCTTGTAGTTTATTTCTAGTTTCCCACTGTTGTGGTTGGAAAGGATGCTTGATATGATTTCACTCTTCTTAAATTTATTGAGACTTCTTTTGTGACCTTTTTCAGATTCTTTTCCCATATAGGTTATTATAAAATGTCTTTCATATATTTTAATTTCTAGTTATGGCCTTTCTTTTCTTCTTAAATAAGTCTCTTTAACATTTCTTATAAGGCATATTAAGTGCCTTAGCTTGTGCTTATCTGAGAAACTTTTTGTCTGTCCTTGAGTTCTGAATGATAACTTTGTCAGGTAGAGTATTCTTTGTTGTACTTTCCTTTCAGGACTTTGAATATATCATGCCGCTTTGTTCTGGCTTGTAAAGTTTCGCTGAAAAATCAGCTGATAGTCTTACAGGGATTCCCTTATATATAACTAGTTGCTTTTTTCTTGCTGCCTTTAAAATTCTCTCTTTATCTTTAACTTTTGACATTTGAATTATAACGTGTCTTGGTGTTGGTCTATTTAGGTTCATCTTTTTGAGAACTCTCTTTGCTTCTCAGACTTTGATGTCCTTTGCCAGGTTAGGGAGGTTTTCAGCCATTACTTCTTCAGATAAGTTTTTTGTACGTTTCTCTCTTTCTTCTGCTTCTGGGACCTATATAATATGAAAGTTAATATGTTTGATGTTGTCCCAGAGAGCCTTTAAACTATCCTCATTTTAAAAAATTCTTTTCTCTTCTTACTCTTCCATTTGGGTGATTTCTACTACCCTCTTTTCCAGATCACTGATTCATTGTTCTGCATCATCTAATCTGCTGTTGATTTCATCTAGTGTAGTTTCATTTCAGTTACTGTATTCTTCAGCTCTGATTGGTTCTTTTTTATATTTTCTATCTCTTTGTTGAAGTTCTTAACTGTGTTCATACATTCTTCTCCCGAGTTCAGTGAGCATTTTTATGACCACTTCCTTGAACTCTTTATCAGATAGGTATCTCCGTTTCATTTAGTTCATTTTCTGAGGTTTATTTTGTTCTTTTGATTGGAACATATTCCTCTGTCTCCTCATTTTGCCTAACTGCAGCATTTTTTTTTTTTTTAATGTATTAGGTAGATCAGCTGTGTCTCCTCATCTTGAAGGAGTGGTCTTATGTAGAGGGTTACCTGTGGGACCCAGATGAGCAATCCCTCCTGGTCACCAGAGCCGGGTGCCTCAGAAGACTCCCTCATGTGGGGTGCACGCACCCTCCTTTTGTGGTGGTCCTCCAGTTCTTGCAGATGCGCTGTTGGCCTCCAGGCTGGCTTGTTATAGGCTTGGCTCTGACTGCTGCAATTGTGCTGGTGGGCAGGGCTGGCCTCCAGGGGTAGGAGCCACTTTGTTGGGGAGGGGTGGCGATTTGGACCAAGGCCACGCACCAGTGTAGATTGACAGGATCTGCTTTGGGGGGTTCCCATCCCGACAGAGGCCGCCTGTCGGTGTGATGGGAGAAGAGCTACTTTGGGAGGGTGCTGGCTGGAGCAGGTCCACAGGGGTAAGCTGGGGCTGGGTGAGTGGCGCTAGTAAGATACCTGGCAGATGTCACAAACAGCATCCACCAGTGCCAGGCCAGCTTGGTAGAGGGAGGATAAAATAATTTTTTTTTTTAAATGGCACCCACCAGAACTTCATTCTGGGAGGAAGTTCCAGCACATCCCTGCCCCTTTGGCACTTGCCATAACATCGGTCATTGAATCTCCTTTATGTATGGCCCAGATGCTTTTCAAACTGCTACCTCTGCACTGGGACTTAGAGTGAGTGAGTTTGTGCACAGGCCCTTTTCTCATAGCCCTCCAGCTCTCCTGGACATGACCCTGCTGGCTTTCAAACCCAGACATTGTGGGGGCTCATCTCACTGGTGCAGGGCCCCCCTGCTCTTTAGGGAGGACTTCCATATTAGTGATATCCCCTCTTGCTTGTGGGTTGTCACACTGGGGGTGTGGGTTCTGACTAGACTGTGTCTCTGCCCCTCCTGCCCATCTTGATGTGCTTTTTCTTAATTTCCTTAGTTGTAGATGAGCTATTCTGCTAGTCTTCAGGTGGTTCTCAGAGAAAGTTGTTCTGTATGTCGTTGTAGTTTTGATGTGTCCATGGGAGGAGGTGAGCTCAGGATCTTCCTACGCTGCCATCTTGATGCCACCTTGGATCTTGATTTCTGAATACCACTCTCTAATAAAAGGAACCAGGGCTCCTTGGAGAAATGTTAAGAAAGTACAAAATGAGACTGAAACATCTAGTTTTAGAAAGTAAGGGAGTGCTCCCAAAATGATGAGGTCATGTCAAAATGACCTAGAAGCCATCTTGAAGGGGTTTCCACTGGCCCAATCTGGGCTGATTGGTAATAATGGATTATAGGAAACCATAATAATAATATATTATAACCCACTGAATACTTGGATGAATAATATAAATGTAAGAATGAATGGATTGATTAATTGAAATCTTGATGAGGAACAGTATATGTACATAGCTTCAAAGTACCTCCCTAAGAAATACTTACTAACTACCAAGAGGAAAAGTGTAAGTAGCTCTACAGTGGAGAAGACTAGCAGATACCACCTTAATCAGTTCATCAATGTGAACATCATCAGTAATAATACAAATGAAAATTGTATGCCACCTGGTGGGTTGCAATGAGAAGAACACAGAGTTTTCTTCTGTAATATTCCTGCCAGTATCTTTGCTCATCATTCATTCTGCTTTTAAATAAATTTGTGCTGAACTATGACATACATACAGAAAGGTGACAAATCATATGTGGACAGATCAATAAATTTCAAAAATTGAACTTGTCTATGTAACCAGCACTCAGATCAAGAAATTGAACAGTCTGTCACTCTAAAAGCGCCTGTTCTGACTTCAAATTATAATCATTGATGATTAATTTTGCCTGGTTTTGTACTTTATATGAAAGGAATCATATAGCATGTATTTTTGTATATGGCTTCTTTCTCTCAGCATTATATATTCATGTTGTTGCAGGTATTAAATTTTTTCTAACTGCAGCGTTCCATTATATGAATTCATCGGTTATTTTTTCTTTCGGTTATGGATACACACTGGAGTTGTTTTCAGTTTTGGGCTGTTATGAATTGCACTGCTGTGAACATCCTTGTTCGTGTCTTTTGCCACACATGTGTCTGTTTATGTTGGCTATATACCTAGGAATTGAATTGCAGAGTTATAATGTATGCATACATTCATCTTTAGTAGATACCGCCAAACGGTTTTTCAGGTGGGCAGTTAACACTCCTACCAAAGGTATAAGGGAAGTGCTGTTTGCTCCACATCCTTGTCAACATGGCTTTTAATTTTAGCTATTCCAGTGGGTATGTAGTGGTACCACACTGGGGATTTTAACTTGTGTATCTCTGATGACTAATGAAATTGAGCATCTTTCATCTCTTTGTTGTCTTTTGTGAGGTCATCATTCATTCTTGCCTTTCAGATCTTCTATCCGGTATCATTTTACTTCTGTGCAAAGGTCATTTCCTTTATAATTTAGTGTGTCAGCTGATGGTAAACTCTCGGTTTTGTTTGGCTGAAAATGTTTATTGTTCTAGAAGGAATCGTCTTTAGTTATAGAATTCCAGGTTGATTGTTATCTCTGTTAGGTCACTGAAGATAGTAGTCCTTTTCTGGGCTCCATTGTTGCTGTTGAGAAATCAAGAGTCATCGTAATTGGTGTTCATTTGTAGGTGATTCTCTTTTCTCTTTGCTGCTCTTAAGATTGCTTTTTATTTAGTGTTCTGCAGTTTTACTCTGACGTCCCTCAGTATTGCTCTTCCCCCTGCTTGTTGTTCGTTGGCCTTTCTGGATTCAAGGAGTGGTGTCATTTACAGTATTGATTCTCTCCATTATCTTTCTCTAGTATTCCTCTTAGGTGAATGTTAGACCTATTCACTCTACCATCCGTGTCTCTTAATGTCACCTTTATGGTTGCATCTCTCCATTTGGGAAGCATTCTAGATGGTTTTTTTTAGATCTGTCTTCCAGTTCCTGTTCCATTATTCATCTGTGTCCAAATGTAATTTATTCACCTAATGAATTTTTTTTAAAAATGTAGAGATCTTTTTTTTTAATATTTATTTATTTATTTGGTTGTGCTGGGTCTTAGTTGTGGCTCGTGGGCTCCTTAGTTGTGGCATGTGAACTCTTAGTTGTGGCATGCATGTGGGATCTAGTTCCCTGACCAAGGATCGAACCTGGGCCCCCTGCTTTGGGAGCCCAGAGTCTTATCCACTGCATCACCAGGGAAGTACCATTAATTTTTTGTAAACTTCTATTATCATATTTTTAGTTCTAAAATTCTATTCAGTTCTTTTTTCAGTTCTGTTTAGTTATTTACAATATTCTATTTGTTCATTACTTGCAAGCTTCTCATTTATACATTTATGTATATATATATACATTAAAAAAGAAAAAACTATTAGCTTTAATATTTGGCACAGAGAGAAGAGGGCCTGAAGCCAGGTTTTAGATTAAGATGATTGTAACTCACAGTCTCTCATGTCTTCCTTCTTTTCTTTTATCTCTCTTTCTTTCTTTCTTTTATTTTTTACTTTTCATTTTGAAATACTTTTAGACTTAAAAAAAAAAAGTTGCAAAAATAGGTTAATTTCTACATACCCTTCACCAACCTTCCCAAAATGCTAATGTCTTATATAACTATAGTAAACTTATCAAAATCAGGAAATTCACGTTCATACGGTAATGTTAATTGAGCTACAGACCTTATTCATATTTTATTACCTATCTCACTAATATTTATGTCTGGACCATGATCCAGTCTAGGATCCAACATTGCATTTAGTTGTTTTATTTCCTTTGTCTTCTTTAATCTGTGCTGTTTGTCAAATGGTGGTTTTTCTATTTCCATCATTCTTCTCTACACTTATTAATTGAAATTCTCTTACAAGAAAGAGCTTGGCCTTCTTGCCCATTTATTTGTGTATTCAGTTACTTAATTTTTATCGATATGGACTCACGGGTATTTGTTTTATCCTATAAATTAAAATGTATTAATATAATTTTTTAATTTTTTTGCTCAGATTTGGCCCCTTCAGGTTAGTTCCAGTCCTTTTGATAAATCCTTATCTTTTTTGAGCACTCCTTACTTTGTTGTACCACAAAATGTTCTAGGTTCATCTGGTACTTTCCCTTTCCTAGCTTTGCAGCCAGACATTTCTCTAAGTAGTCCTGGTTCCCCTTATTGGAGGATGGTGTTTAGAAGCCAGTATTTGGGTGCTACATGTGCTCATTGCTACAGGGGTATCATTGCTCCTAGTCTTTGTCAGAGGACAGAGCTACACATACCTGCCTCTACCAATATCTATTATCTACTGAAATATATTAAAAACCATGATATCTCTGATTCCAGTCTGATACCATACAGTTCATTCTGGTCTTTCACATTCCTTTCTTTGTTTTTTCTCTAGTCTCAGAGTATATAGTCAAGATACTGGCTTCCAAAGCGGTTAGGTTAGTTATTTTCTTCTGTACTCAGTTAAGTGTGGTTACTTGTACCTTTGTAATGCAGTTCCCTTATTACTGAATGTGTTTCATTTTGAGTTACCTTCACATACTGTTTGATTTTGATTGTTTACCTTTTTATTTTGTTTAACAGTACTATGGTTATAAATGTCAAAACTATGCAAGAAGATATATCTGGAGACCTATCACTCCCCCTCTATTCTTTGTATTCCATTCTCATTCCCCCAGTTCCCACCTGAATGGTTCCATAATGCCTGTAGGATAAAATTTGAACCTAGTATAATTGACAAGTCCCTCCATCATCTCAGTCTTAGCTTGTCCTTATACACCATGTTCTAGAAGCCTCAGATTTCCTCTTATTCCTCAAGCATGAGTGGCTCATTCATGCCTCCATGCCTTTGCATATTCTCTCCCTCTGCCTGGAATAATGCTCTGTTCCTTTTCTTGTCTTGCCCATCTTTAATCATTCAAAACCCATTTTAGGGCTTTCCTGGTGGCGCAGTGGTTGAGAGTCCGCCTGCCGATGCAGGGGACATGGGTTCGTGCCCCGGTCCGGGAAGATCCCACATGCCGCAGAGCGGCTGGGCCCGTGAGCCATGCCTGCTGAGCCTGTGCGTCTGGAGCCTGCGCTCCGCAACGGGAGAGGCCACAGCAGTGGGAGGCCCGCGTACAGCAAAAAAAAAAAACAAAAAAAAAACCCATTTCAACTCTTACCTACTAGGTAAAGACTTCCTTTCCTCACCCATCTCTCCTCATTTGCATTTCACTCCTCCATTTAGTAATTCTCTTCTGTTAATTCATAGCTCTATAGCACTTGTAAATATCGTGTAACTTTTGTGACATTTGATTTAAATTATTGATGCATAGGCTTTTCATTTTCTTTATAACTGTGAGCTTCTTAAAGACAGGAACTTTGTCCTTGGATTTCTAGCATCTAGTTCAGTTTCTTGCACTTATCAGTTATACAGTGAATACAGTATAGTGAGTGGATGTCAGTTCTTTTCACTTTTTCTTTACTCTTTCTCTCTTTATTTCACTCATGATATAAGCCCATATTAATAGAATGTGATGCCCATGATCTTGTTTGGCATTTTTGTATTTTCTGCCTCTCCTCATATATTTGGGCACAACCTTGGTAATTTAATGGCTTCCTGTGATCCCTGGGAAGTCACAATATCTAATTAAATTTTCGGACACAGTATAGAGGGATGAGGTGAAACCAGGGTATAGAAATTGTTTAAAATATGCAGACCTAAAAAGTCAAGACTATATTATCTGTCCGATTTGCCTTTTCATTTGAAAGCTGAAGCTTGCTGCCCGTTTAACCTGTTAGATTGGAAGAAGTTGTTGTACTGGAAACAAAATCCTTTCAACGGTCTTTCAGGAGCACTAGTCAGCTTTTAAAATGTCATTATTATTGTCCAAAAGACAAGTTTAGTAACCTTCCACATTGTGTTTCTAAGCTGCTTACTTTACTTTGTATTCTGTATAGATTATTCAGCAGATTATGTTAAAATGTAGGGGCTTATTTCCACCAGTCTCTTCATGCACCATCTGTTACTTCCCTCTCTCCCTCTGTATTGCATTCTCTTCCTGCCTGTGTGTTCTATTTAATCATAGCTCATTCTCCAAAGTCCTACCTGCTACTCAGCACAGAGGTTTAGTTGTAATGTAGATGTCACACTAAGCAAAGGGGCGGGGGTGTTGTTTCTGGACCGGGCTTAGCAGGGTACAGAGCTGCAGCTACTGCATCGAGTGTCTGATGTCCGGGGCTAGTGAGCTTTGAGAAATCATTCACTTATCTTACTGGCCCATATTCTTTATTTATAAAAATTGAAAATATATCACTTTTTTATTCAAGTGTTACACATATAGAGACAAATGTGTCATAAAGGAGCACTTTGATGAATTTTCCTAATTGAGTATAACCGGAAAACCACCATTCAAACCAGGGAACCCAGTATTACTAGCCTGCCAGAATTCTTCCTTCCCCCCAGGCTTTACTGCCCCCTCTAAAAGATAACTACTATCCTGATTTACATCGTTTTACCTCCTTTTGAACTTTATAAAATAAAATCATATGGTACATTCTGTCATGTGTCTGGCTTCTTTGTCTCGACATTAAGTTTGTGAGATTCATCTGTGTTGTTGAATCATTTATGGTTCATTTATGTTCATGACTGTGTAGTATGCAAACTGCCTGTTTTTGTAAATAAAGTTTTATTGGAGCACAGCCACACCCATTCATTTACATATTGTCTGTGGTTAGTTTTGCACTCCAGTGGCAGAGTTGAGTAGTTGTAACAGGGCACAGAGACCGTTTGGCCTGCAAACCCTAAAATATTTACTGTCTGGTCCTTTGCAGAAAAAATTGATTGACCCCCTGCTGTGTAGTGTTCATTATATGAATATTCCACAGTTTATTTGTTACTGAGTCTTGGCTATTGCAATTAATGCTTCGTTAAATATATGTGTCTTTAGGACCTGTGTATATGCATTCCTAGAAGGTATTTCCCCAGGAGTGGAATTGCTAGGCCACAGTTTATGTTCTGCTTTATTAGATATTGCCGAGCAGTTTTCCAGTTCACACTCCCACAGCAGCACATGAGAGTTGAATTGCTCCACATCCTAAGACCTGGTATTGTCAGATATTTGCATATGAGCCATTTGGATGAGCATGTAATTTGATCTCATTTGTGGTTTGTAATTTGTATTTCCATGGTAATGAATGACGTTGAGCACCTTTTCATGTGCTTGTTGGCCATTTTTCATATCCTGTTTGGGTGACCTGTCTTTTTCTTGTTTTGTCGGAGTTTGTTATATTCTAATGAGTCCTTTGCTGGATTTATATATTGCAAATATATCTTCTTTTCTGAGACTTGCACTTCTATTTTAATAGTGCTTTTGTTTTTTTTTATTTTTATGAACATGAAGGGGATCAGAATATGCCACCCCAAAATATGCCACTTTGGCATGAAAATTATTTTGGACTGAAGGAAGTCTAAAAACATCAGACACAGGAAGAGCTTTTTGCCCTCCCCCTTTCTTCCAGAAAGCTGGGCATAAATTTCCATTTGTAAATTTTCCATTTGTAAATTTCCATTTGTAAAGCAGGGCATAAATTTGGGGTGTAAGCAGGGCACCCCATCTGCCATACCAGGAAGAAGAGAATGACACTTGAGTCTGTGTAACAAATCTTACTCAATAATTCTTATCTCCCATACATTTCCTAGTCACCTTCCCACAATTTCTCATCCTTAGGAGCCTAACCCCCTTTTTTCCTTTGTTTAGTCACTTCTCCACTATTTATTGCCCTTTTGTTAGAATGGCGTATGAGCCCCTGGATCTAACTGCCACTTTAGGTTCTCATTGTTCCATGGCATCTCCATGCATGTAAAAACATTAACATCAATAAAGAAACATATGCCTCTTCTCTTATTAATTTGTCTTCGTCAGTTGAATTTGCAAGTCCCCAGGAATTGAATACAAGAGGGTAGAGGAAAAGTTTTCTCTTCTTCTGAAGACCATAACTAATGCCAACAACATGGCTGAATCTTACATACACTGAGGAAAGTGAAGTTAGACATGATATTCGTAGATTGATGGCCGGTTACTATCCTCAGCCTTGCCAAGGCACACCATCCCCAGGAAACACCAAGCAGCCATGGTTAGAGTTTTATGTTTTTAAACTCCTTCTGAATTAAGAGTGTGACTTGCCATATTGTTATTTGTCCTGAGGTCTGGATAGGGACAGACCTTTCTCTTTTGAATATTAAAAGACATTCCAGTGTCTTAGAGTCCCCAGTTCTTTGGCTGTGTTTCTTTAGCATTTCAAGGTATGCTGAATATTCAAAGGTTTTATTAAAATGCAGAGTCAAATATTTGAATCAGATACGTGCATTTTTTTCTGGGGACTGTTTCCTCAGATCTCTGAGTTTAGGAATTTAGAAATTGAAGCTGATTTATCTAGCTTTAAGTTGCGTTGAACTCAGTAGGTTGGATGTGTGTTGTAGAGGTTAGATGACATGGGTTTTGAGGTCCGTTTAATAATTGCTTTTGTTTCCGTTTTATAAATAGCAGTCCAGGGCAATTTTCCTTGCTTAAAATGTATTTTCTTTGTTTGTTTGGTGGTGGTCAGATCTACAAAAGATGCAGATAATTATAACTTGAAGATAGAAGAATTTTTATACTGCAGATATTTTTCTCATTTTTAATTTAAGTTCAGCTGCTTACTTTAAAAAGACTGGTTTATTTCTTTCAGGGAAAAAAATAAGACTTGTCAAAGTTATGCAACTGTTTTTAATGAAATGTCTTCTGTACTTAACTATTTTTATTCTTTTTTTCAGGTTATACATTGTTAATGTGGTTGCTATTATCTGAATTTCTGTAGCTATGGCACAAGAATATAGTAAGTACTATACCATACTTCCTATGACCTACGTGCTTTATAAAGTGTTAATTTTCTGTCTTTAAATTTCTCATTGGAGCAGTGGAGGTGTAGGAACAAAGTTTTTAAAAATCTGCTTTTCTCGGGAGTTCCTGGCAGTCCAGTGGTTAGGACTCAGCGTTTTCACTGCCGTGGACTTGTGTTCAATCCCTGGTTGGGAAACTAAGGTCCTGTAAGGAGGGCGGTGCAGCCAAACAAAATCTGCTTTTCTCAAAGGAAGTAATTGATTTGGTCATCTGAGTTTTGCATCTCTAGCTTTATATATGTACAAATATATCACGATTATGATTTATTTAATCTTCTGATAAACACAGAATGGCTCAGGCCTTTCCCTGTAAATGCTAGTGAGTAGACATTAGGATTGAATCCATGTTATGCATCTCATCTACCCCACCATCACAAGCCCCCCCCACCCCCGCCATGTTATGGGGTTGAGGAGCTGACCACAGCTCCAGGGTGGGCCCTGGTGAGGGGCAGTCCCATCCCTGCTGTGTCCACGCATGATTAACTCATCGGGGAGGAGGCATCAGCCAGTGGTGGGCATTCACTGGCCAGCGGCCTGGCTTCAAGAATGGTTCTCTAATCCTGCTCTAGCCAAGGAGACTCCAAAGTAAGTTTGCCGGGAGCTTCTGGCAGAAGTCTTCTCATACTTCAAACAGAGCTACCGGAAGAGCCTGCCTCTGCCTCTCTTCTTCTGGATGTTGTTTTGCGCTGGTGTGAGGTCTGGTGTGGCTCCAGGCCAAGCAGGAAGTCACACAGAGTGGAGGACAGAGGAACCAGCCTTGAAGGCAGTTTCTCCTCCAGAAGTCCAAGCATGTGAGCCAGTAACATTTCCTTTCTGTTTAAGCCAGTTTGAGTTGGGAGCCAAAAGACCCTAGGTGATTCACTTCATCTCCATTTGTTTTTAGTACTCCATTCGTTTCTCCCTGGGGAATGTGGGAGCAGTTGCAAAGGGAGGCAAACTCATACTGTTAAACTAACCTGACAGGATGTGTTGCTGTGGAGGGCACCCTCTTCATTCTGAACAATTCACAGGCAGTGATTTCATATTCAAAGACATGAGAATGAAATACATTGCTTTCGGATTCTGTCTTTCCTTTCCCTGGAGGTTTTGCCTTTTAATCAACCCACTTGGGCTGTGAACGCTGAAAAGGGTCTTAGACTGCTGACCTGAAAACCATCCCCTTCTATAGGTATATATTTAACAGTGTGGAGCTGTCCCTTGTGTTTTCTTAGAACAGTCTATACCAGACTTCTAATTCCTTGTTTGCTTTTGTTCTTCAAAAATTACCGTGAGTACTTCAATACAGAAACTGCATAAGGGACGATATAACAAATATTTATTATGTGTCCTGCTACAACACTCTAGACAAATAGAATGTTTACCAATCCTATGGAACAGTTAAAAACCTACGGCCATCCTCCCTCATAACAGTATCCTTTCTCCGCCTCTGAGGAACCTCTTTCCTGGTTTTGATCTCTGTTCTTCTCATGCATTTGTTTGTGCTTTTACCACGTATGTGTAGGATGGTTTTTGTATGCTTTTTCACTTCAGGTAAACGTAGATACTGTGCGTGTATTTGTTGTTTAAGATCACAAAGAATTTGAGAAGAAATTCAGGATCACAGAAGGAAGCTATGAATGTGTTCTCAGATACTTGTCCGAAGATCTGTCGCTAGGCATCTTGGTGATCCATAATGAAATGGGTTAGATTTTCAGTGGCTGATGAGTTTCATCAACACGCTTATCTTCTGGAGTCTGGTGCTTGGTCTGCTGCTGAGTTCACACCCGCGCCTGCACTCCTGTGACGGTTTGGCATGTACAGGACCTACTGTGTCATCAGTGAGCTTTTCAGAGTGTGTTGGTTACTTTTTCATATAAATAGCTCCATTCATTGTGTGGTCATAATGCATGCTTTTGGCAAACTTGGGTAAAACTGCATTCTTCTGCACTCTGACAGTTAGCCATCATACTGACAGAGTTGCCTCATGTACTTCCTAAATTTGTTTCCGCCTTGTGGCAGCAGTAATAGAGGAGGCATCCACTCCTATGAACAGATTATGAAGCACGGTACTTTGAATTGTAGTATCTCATTATTTCCTTTTGTGCCCCAGCCTGAGTCTTGGAGACGATTTTGTAGCATCCTTGTCTGAAACATTTCTTAGGTCATTTAACTTCTGCATTCAAAACACCCATTCTTTGCCATTTGAGGAGTCGTCTCCCCCGGTTCTTGTTTGGAATGTTGCCTCCACAGACTGAATAGTCATTTCCACTCAGAGATCATTAATCCTCTCAATTTGGGAGCGTAATTACAGATAAAATGTCAGAGAAAGATTTATGACAATCAGAAGAGGATTTCCTTTTCTTTTCAGGGTGTTATTTTTTGCTTAAATTTTTTTTTTTAATTTTATTTTTGGCTGTGTTGGGTCTTCGTTGCTGCACGCGGGCTTTCTCTAGTTGCGGTGAGTGGGGGCTACTCTTCGTTGCGGTGCGCGGGTTTCTTATTGCGGTGGCTTCTCTTGTTGCGGAGCACGGGGCTCTAGGCGCGTGGGCTTCAGTAGTTGTGGCGCACCGGCTTAGTTGCTCTGCGGCATGTGGGATCTTCCTGGACCAGGGCTCGAACCCCTGTCCCCTGCCTTGGCAGGCGGATTCTTAACCACTGCGCCACCAGGGAAGTCCCATCGCTTAAATGTTTAACATGTGAAAAAAACAGTAAACCCAAAAGGTTTTTTTCCCCTTAATTCATATAGATTGTATCCACACTACAGACTCAATGACATCTTTTGTAGAAATCCAGTTTTGGGTTTTGGTGCTTTGTGCATGCATTTTTCTGTTGTTACAAAAATGAATCCTTCTTTTAATTTTATTTAAATGTAACTGTCTTTAGGTTTTTTCCTTCATTGTGGGCCCAGGATCATAAATTAAAATGTTGCCAATGCTAGAAGATTATAACCATCAAATGGAAACACCCAATCAGTGAGGCCCCTATGAAAAGAGCTAGTAAATCTTTTGCATTGGGAGATGACCAGACTGCAAATGGAATGCCATTTGTACAGCAGGCCAAATATAGACAAGAAATGCAAGATATTTAAGCTATAATCCTGTAATGAATTTTATTTCCATATTCTTGTTTCAAAAACTTTAGTGTTGTTTTTTAAGGGAAAAAGACTACTGACGTTTTTCTTTGAAAGATCAATTCAGTGAACTGATATTTTTATTTCTTGTGGAAGGATGTCTTCTCATTTATTTCCTATGTAAAGGGATCTGTAGACTTGGCTTATTTTTATGCCTCAAAATGAAATGGTGCCCTTTGGGGGATGCTCCACTGGGCTGAGGGAACTTCTAGACAGTGACCCAGATCTGTAATTAGGTCTTACATTCCGCACCCTTGTTGACTTGAAATCACTAGCCATAGACCATTTAGTCTGGGGAAGCAATACATGAATCATCTAAATTGGTGCAAATTATCCAGAATGCTACTAAATGTTTTCCACTCTTTATTCTGATTGAAAGAACTAGAAAGGGAGACTTGTTCTTTGAGTTTGAAGATGGGTATGTACCCATTTGTGAAAGCACATTTCTTCCCTAGATAGAGTGAAAAGCAGTGGAACATTTGACATTTGTAAGCAATTTGGGTTTTGCGGGTCTGTTTTAGAACATTCCTCCGCGCTTTCTAGCCTTTCCTTTGTGAAGGGGTAGTAGTGGTTGCCTGTCTTCAGCTCCAGTTTGGTCTCCCCCAGGGGCTGTCTTGCTGCCGAGAGTCTCAGCTTAACTCCTGCAGCATGGTTGACGCAGGAGGGAATCCTGGAAGTTTATATTGTGTGCGTTTTGCATCTTATAACTTGAACCACTCATCAGTGTCTCTCATATTTAGGATGGAATTTGATATCCTTTTCTTCTCTGACTTATTGACACCTGTCAGTTACCTGGCAATGAAGTGGGTGAAAGTCTTTTTTTGGTCTTCACTGAATCATAAGTTCGCTTTGTTCCAATTTATTTTAGTACAAAACATTAAAATAATCATATTCATTCTAAAGTGGAGGACATTTGTAAGTCATTTGGGGATAAAGATAAAATGAAGACTTTTCTTAGATAGAAAGTAAGCCTTTTAATGAGGTTTTTTGTTTTTTGTTTTCCTACGGGTTTTCTCTGATGGTGCCTTAGGGAATCTTGCCCAGCACTTAACATCTTATTGTTTCTGCTCTAAAGAGAAAAAGACAAGCAGACTTAGCCAGTCAGTAGCCCAAAGACCAGATTTTCAACTTGTAATGTGAGTTGACTTTTTAATACGTGGATAAATCTTTGTTTTCACATTGGAATATCTGTGAGTGGGCCTCTCAGAGGAATGCATCTTTTGACAGGAAGTAGAAGAAAACCATAGCTCTCTGTGTAATTTTGTGTTTTGCAGGCGTGACTGCTGTTTTGCGCCTGTGGGTGTATGTGCACAAGCACGTGAGTTGGGTTGTCTTTGCTGGTCTGGGTCATTGCTATTTGTTATACACTGTCATGTTCATTTTGGAAAATCAGGTGTTCAAATTATAAAATTATGGTTAGCACATCTGCTGAATTAAGTTGAAAGATTTTAGAATGAGTTTCTAAGAAACTGATTGATAAAGTATTTCATGTCAGTGAACACCCTTGATAAAATTCCTTATTACACGGTTAGTTAAGCTCTTTTCCCTGATATAAATCTTAGAGACCTTCATATTAGCAATTTAGGCTGTGTTTAAAAAGGTGCCTGTTTATGAAGAACTTTGATCCTGTTTGTGTAAGGACTTGTTTAATACCTCTCACTTAATCTCTTTTTGCAATTAGGAGCCAAGAGACCATGCTTCAGTACCAAATACAAATCACGAAAACTTATGGCCCTCAGTTTGCATATTGTGTAAATAATTGGGTCATTAGCCAACACCTAAACAGACTGGGCGTGAAAAGTTTAAATCTAGTGGGAATTTACCATCACTTTATGGCTTCTAGATTACATTGTGTGAATTATTTCTTCCACGGCAGTCAATACCTCTCGTCAGTGGGTGCAGTGACAGGCCAGGTCAAGAATTCCAAAGTTCTTAAGGAGTGTAGAAATATCTGGAGTTTTATGCTTGATGATATCTTATCCCCTCAGTAGCAGATGCCTTCTAACTTTGTGGAAATGAAATCTCAGTTTTCTAAATGAATGCTAATCCCTGGCGAAAGCTTCCCACCCTCTTTGTTTTTTGTTTTTTTTTTTTAATTTTCTTCTCAAATCAATTAAATAGAATTAATCTGATCTGTACCGGTAGGTACCCGCTCTGTACTCTGGAAAACTCTGCTAAACAGTGTGTGAAGACAGACCAGCTGTCCCTACTTCTGTCTGAATATTTGGCCCCATCTTGAAAATTTGATGGTATTCCCATTTTATTACTGCATGGTGGCCTCATTTATAAAAATAATAAATTTATTTTATTTATGTATTTTTGGCTGCATTGGGTCTTTGTTGCTGTGCGTGGGCTTTCTCTAGTTGCGGCGAGTGGGGGCTACTCTTCGTTGCAGTGCGCGGGCTTCTCATTGCTGTGGCTTCTCTTGTTGCGGAGCATGGGTGCTAGGCGCGTGGGCTTCAGTACCGGTGGTACACAGCCTCAGTAGTGGTGGTGCACGGGCTTAGTTGCTCCGCGGCATGTGGGATCTTCCCGGACCAGGGCTCGAACCTGTGTCCCCTGCCTTGGCAGGCGGATTCTTAACCACTGTGCCACCAGGGAAGCCCAGTGTCCTCATTTTAAAGATGGAGACATCAGTGTACATCTATTCACTCTGCAAATGCGTGGAGCTTGTTGGTTATAAAGATTCAAGCCAAGGCCCAGCATTCATTGTGGCTAAAATTCTGTTCTTTTATTGTATTTTGCTAATCATTTGGAGTAATATCCATTTGGTTGTATTTGGTTGAAGTATCCAGAAAACCTCCGGAAAACACTCCGTTCCTCCCAAATTTAAAAAATAACTTCCAAAAACAATACATACCTACGAAAATGTGGAAAGTACAGCCAGACATAAAATGAAGATGAAAATGAAAAGCATCTGTGATTTTACCACCCAGAAGTAGCTGTGGTTAACATGAGCTAATAATGTGTTCTCACAGAACACAGAGCGCACCATTAAAAGGGTGGCGCAGGGGGACCCACACCAGTTATTAAGGAAGGACTAACCTGGGTGGTGGCACCCAGAAATTCTTAAATACCTGTATATGGAATGTGTTAAACATAATATCATCTGAACTTCAAGTATTTATATCAAGAGGTTGTTGACATTTCATCATAGGATAAAGAGGGAGCCTTTTTAAAGGGAAGCTGGGCTCTGGCCTATTCTGGTTAGCTTTTGTTTTTAACCATTTTAGGGAGAGATTTTTGGTGTAGGGTATACTCCTCTATGTAGACCTGTGGTTTTGTTTTGTTTGTTTTTAAGTGAGGGAGTCTTATAAAGTAAGCCGTTATATAGGAAGAGGAGTACTGTATCTTTAAAAGAAACGTCTCCGTTCCCCTGATAGAAAGATAGGAGAAAAAAGGCAAGTGACCGAAGGCTGCATTCGGTAATTCTCCAAGGGTAGTTGAATTCGGGGTCCCTCCTGGACTTGTTTTTGATATGGTGTATCTGTCCCCTGCCTCATTCTGTCTGATGTACCCTTCCTCTCTGCTCCCTCCCCTGTCCCGTAACTTAAACAATGCAACATTGCAACGCACAGGGAACTCTGCTCTGACTCACATCTCCATTATCCCACTTCATGCTTCAGTTTACAGTAAGTCCGGTTATTGTCTGGTTTTCAAATCATCACACCACAAGGAAGCAACAGACATCTCCCTGGATCTGAAACTATTTGCCCTTTGTGGTGTTTTGATTGTTTCTGAGGATTTGTTTGCTGGCCTCTTTCTCTGAGGCTCAAAATAACTTGGTATGTATGCCACAGCCCTCTTAGCTTCCAGAGGGCTTCTTTTAAGTGTCTGTCCATAACAGAAACATTCTCTGTGAGCAGGGATGCACTTCAACCAGTTGGCCAGTAATCAGCCCCAGAGTTTATTGTCCTGAAGCCTTTGTGGTGTAAACAGAGCAAATGATGAGAGCTTTGTCCTTTGTCCTCTCTTCCAAGGAAAGAGTGTAAAAGTTGTTTTAAATGAAATCTGAATTTTGTGTTATCACTCAGTTTTGGCCCTGTGTCCATTTAGATTTTAGCCTGGGATTCTTTGGCAAACTGCACCCCTGGAAGAAAATGAGGGTTTCTAAAAGAATTGTTGTTTCAGCAGCTGTTAATGTTAGTAAGAACACAGCACTGTCTTTGAAGATTCTTTAGACAGCAACAGCATGCGGGATTCCACTTTTGCGACGTTATTCTCTTCCACTGAGAGACTGATTTGAATTATATTAGTCAAATAGCGTCCAGTTTTAAATTATTTTATAATTTTGTATTGTTGGAAAACACTCAAACTTTGATTCCTGGTTGTTATAGTGTGTTTTTAGTTTTAGGCATCAAATTAAGATCTTTGCATTTAAATGGTTGAAGAAAGCAAATTTTAATTTGTTTTCAAAATATTATCATTGATAAATAGTGATCCTATCTCTTCTGCCTGTTTTACTTATGAGTGGCTTCATGGGACTTTTAGACTTTGCATGATCGTGTTTAACATTCTGAACTGTGGTCTTTGTATTCACAATGCTGGGGGTGTGTATCAGTTGATTTTCTTGCATAACCTCATTAGATTTACTTCAGATTTATTTCAAATTTATTTATTTTATTCTCAGACCCAATGCTAAAGTTATAAGTAAAGAAACCTCCCTATTTTTTAATTTGCTACTTTGACTCTTAACATGTTATAACACTGTCTCTTTATCAGTGGGTTCCTGATTCTGTTAAGTTCACTACTCCTTCACAAAGATAGTTTGATAGGGTTTTGTTTGTTTGTTTCAGATAAGATTCCAATGTAATCTTTTCTCCAAAAGGATTTGGATAAGTCATTTACAGTTGGTCTCCCAATCCTCATTCTCATTCCTTCAAAATGGGTTATCTTTTTACCTCTCCTTCCCCATTTCCTTCCTTTTTTTTTTTTTTTTGATATGAAAGACATGGGGGGCAGCTGGTAGGAAGAGGGGGGAGGAGTTTGACTTTGTTCTAAGTGGAGGATGGGAATAAAGTCAAGTTCAGGTAAAGAATGAAGGGGTCAACCTGATGTGGGAAGAAAATTAGAGAGAAAAGAGTTCAGGTGAGGAATTTGTAGTCTTAAAAAGTAACCCACCACAGAGGAATTGCTAACTCTGCCGTTGCTTCTTTTTTGACCTGAAGTAACACCAGGTAGCTACCATTTTCTAAGCAAGGTCTGAGGGCATCTTTAAGCAGTAGCTAATTTGTCCATGTTTTGTTTTGCTTTTCATAGTAGATGCTCAGTTAATAGAAAGCTTGATTGACTTGCTGACGTGTTAACTGCAGGGAAAAAAATAGGCTCACTCTTTTTTCAAAACAGCCATTCTAATTTCTGACCAGATGGATTCCTCCTTCATTAATTCTGTGAGGAGGCTGTGACATCAGTTGAATACCCTTTTTTTAAAATCAAATATTCTTCCCTAATGTTATATAGTAGGATCTCTTTTTCTCTAGGGGAATGAGAAATGTGAGAAGTTACTTTCTCTTCATGTTTCAAAGTAAGACTGTACTGTTGCCTAGTTCCCAGAGAGGTGATTTCCAACCATTCCTACACTCAGTCTTTGGGGTACATTAGTCCTCCATAAATTGGTGGGATTAAAATTATGTTCTGAAATTTTGCCATATTCTTTGAGATTTTTGGAGTCCCCTAGTGGTTGTCTGAAACCACAGTTGGGAATCACTGCCTGAGGGATAATCCTTTCACCTGTTAGGTAGGGATATCGTCCTTGGCAGGGAAGTCATCTGGCAGAATGGGATCTGGACTTGAGCGTTTCTTTTCTGCCTTCTCTTTTTGCTACTTCAGATCTCTCTGTCTTCATTACTAGGGCTCTAAATTTCATTGTCAAGTTCATTTTCTTCCAAATGTTATAAAATAGAGCCAGGGTCATGATGCTTTTTGGAGTTTTTGTCTGTTTTTGATATTTCTGGATACAAAAGGACAAAGTAGGCCCCTTCCTATACGTTTCAGTGCTTGAAGAACAATCAAAAAATAAAGAAAAAAAAAAGTCTGGTTTCTTAGTAAGCAGTTACTGTCTTTCTTTTCCAGACTCCCCTTTTTTCGGTTGTGTTTACTGCATGTAGCTCACCACTAACTGCGGTCATGGGATGTTGCTTTCAAATTGGGTATGCAAGAGAGTTTTTTAGTTACTGTTTTTCAGCACAAGAGAAGATGCAGTTATTTTGATTTTGTGAGTATTTTCCCTCTGAGGGCAGAGGGCCACATGCTCTTTGGTGCTGGGATACTTCCTACAGTTCTGAGTGGACTTGGCCTATTTTTCCAAATGAGATAATGAATACAAAAATGCTCTCTAGTAAACTGTAAAGTGTCATAAATGGGAGAGGACGTTGTTGTTACAGTTATTCTCTGCTTGAGTGGCCGGCTATAAATATTCTCTGTTCAGTTCTTGACCTCCATCTGAGAACCGGCTGCTTTTGACATTCCTGTTTCCAGGGAATAGCTATTTCTTGATTAGGCCGGCTTTTACCTACATGGACCTTCTGCAGAAGAAAAAGCTTCACACATTGAACAAATGTAGTTTATATTACATTCAAGCTAGTGGTTGGTATTTCATAATATTTACAAAGAGAGGAGTCACTGCCCTTTATATATGGCAATAAGTTTCTATTGGCAATGACCATGAAGTTCCCGGCCCCATGAAAAATAACTGGCTCTTGGAATTACTCTTTCGGGTCTCCATCTCACTTCCTATTCAGCGAGAGGACGCTTTCTCTGACAGATGGACTTGTAGTTTTTGTTGAGCTTTTCATACAGAATACAGCTTGTGTGTGTGTGTGTGTGTGTGTGTGTGTGTGTGTGTGATTTAACTCTTCACCCTCAGGCTTTTCAATTTGTGTACACTGATGTTCTTGTAGAGAGCTATATGACCTGGACTACAGAAAGAGAACTTGCGAGGAGAATTAAAGGTGGAGAGAGACATTTCCTTCCCCTGTCTTCCAGAGTAGCTGGAAAGCGGAACTGTTGTGAAGTCCCCAACCCCCTGTGGGTGAAGAGATGCTGCTTCTGCCGCAGATATCATCTGAGCGGGTGCCTCATCCCTGGGGCGATGCCAGGTGGCATTTGGAAGCTGGCCTAAAACTGCTTCTTCACTGGCAGCGGCTCCTCATGAGAAATGCTTTCCCGCATCTCATAGTAAACCAGTGCTGACTCTAATGGTGAGCTCTAAAAAGACCGCATCATGGAGATTTGACATTCCTTGTAGCTGGCCAGTAGTTTACCTTCACAAGCCTCTTGGAATTGTTTCTAACACCAATCGTTCACTGTCAGCGGCTTGCTCCACTGAGGGGAAGAGATGAGCTGATTATTGCATGTATTCTAAGACCGCTTGATCGGAGGCACATTTCTCAGCTCACCCTGTCTGTTCTTTCCTTTCCAATGTATATGGAACTTAAATTCTGTGAAAGACTGTAATAAAGTTGATTCCTAGAATTTGCTTTCCAGAATTTTGGATGTTTGTAAAGTACAGTGTTAGCTAGGGAAGACAAAAAAGTTGTGTCAGTTATCTTGGAAGTATTGTTGAATAAGAAAAAGAAGGATATACTAGCAGTGGAAACACTTGATTTGCCCCGAGGAAAACATTTTAGCTCTTGTTAGGTTAGAATTCTCCTCCTTCAAAAGAGAGATGATATTAAACTTATCAGTTATTTAGACATTTTAAATTGTTTGAAATTAGGGTAAAATCATGTAGTGTTCAAAAAGGGGACTCAGTGTACAGAGAAAAGGAAGTCTAAGTTGTAGCTTCTACAGAAACCAGAACTTGTTCATGTTATGTGTAATTTTGTATCTCCACCTCTAGTGAGAATAATTCATACTCCATATGAGGTCAATTAGCTTCTTTTTTTTTTTTTTTTTCTGCGGTACGCGGGCCTCTCACTATTGTGGCCTCTCCCGTTGTGGAGCACAGGCTCCGGACGCGCAGGCCCAGCGGCCATGGCTCACGGGCCTAGCCGCTCCGCAGCATGTGGGATCTTCCCAGACCGGGGCACGAACCCATGTCCCCTGCATCGACAGGCGGACTCTCAACCACTGCGCCACCAGGGAAGCCCAGAGAGATTTATATTCTTAATGATGTCTCTTGATAAGGATAAGGTTTAATTTTAAGTCCAATTTATAATTTTTCATGGTTAGTGCTTAACTATGTGTTATCCAAGAAATTCTTGCCTATCTAATATTGGGAAGATGTTTTTCTGTATTTACTTGAAGATGCTTTAGGGTTTTATCTTTTACATTTAGATTGATAACCTATCTTTAATTTTTTTGTGTATGAAATAAGGTAATTGTCAAGGTGTTTTTTCCCCCCCATCTGTATATCCATCCGTTACCGTTTGTTTGCTTAAAAAGATTTTTTTCTGCTTGAACTGAGTTGGTGTCTTGGTTGAAAATCAACTGACCATACATGTGTAAGTCTATTCCTGGACTGTTTTCTACTTCTCTTTGTTTTCTGTCTCATTTCCCAAGGAGTTACTCTTTTCTTCATTTTGGTTCTCCTGCTTCCATGAAAATAGCTTCTTCTCTTTTACTGTTTTTTCTTCTCATTCATTTATTTTTATATCGAACATTTAATGAGCAGGTACTTTGTGACTGTGCTGGTATCTGGGACTGTACAGGTTGATGAGAGCTGATCTCTGCCCCAAAATAACTCAGTGTAAAGTGTGGAAAGTGCTTTGAAAGAATGGGATCCTTGGATTCCCTGGGAAGGATGGAAAGAGCTGATCTCTGCCCCCAAATAACTCACTGTAAAGTGTGGAAAGTGCTTTGAAAGAATGGGATCCTTGGATTCCCTGAAAAGGATGGACATCTCACCTGGTCTGGTGGTCAGAGAGAAGACCTGCTGGGGGAGATGACGGTGCTGCCTCCTGTTCCCCTTCATGGGCAAAGGCCCAGGATTAGGGATTGGTTCTCTTTTATTCCTCCTCTGCATGTGCTCACACCTGTTCTCAGTTGTTTCTGTGTCATCTCTCTGGGCACAATTTCCAAATCCAGCCAGAGGAATAGTTGTCAGAATTATACTGCGGTGCTTATTGCTTTGTTCCTTATGTGGTTTTATGTAAAGAGCTCCCCTAATAGCTCGTTAGCACTGGACAGTAGTAATTTGTCTTAATCTTTAGAGACTCTGTAGAATGTTATATGCATCAGAAACTTAAAGATATTTTTGCAAAAAGGAGCTCACTGAAAACTTTTTTGTGAGTTCATTTGTATCTTACATTTCATTACTGGATAGGTTTTTTAAAATTAACTTAATTATGAAAATACTTTAAGAGTATGTTACTTTTCCAGCATAATTCTTTTTATTGAAATATTCCTGCAGAGGTCTCCTTTCCCTCCAGCTGCTGGGCAGTAGGATGGCTCTCTGGCTTGTGACTCTGGGCACAGCAGACTCTTTCTTTGGAGAACACATGTCCTTGAGCGCCCTGTCTTCAAGACTCCTACCTGGAGTTTTTCATTTCATTTTTTCACTTAAACTGTGTCTGCTTTTCTCTGTTTGTCAGAATGCCTCTCAGTAAAAAGCTCTGCGTATCCTTATAAAGCCATAATGACATCACAGAACACATTTTTTAAAAGGATTAATGTATTTTCAGATCATTAAATTCTAAAGCTATAAATAGCATCTTAATGCTAATGGAATAGATATGTGAAGCATCGTTTAGTGATTTCACTGGAATGAAGGTGAAGCAATTAAGTGCATTTAAAAATATGTAAATTAAAATATGTATTTCTTGCTTCAGGCAATTATATGCAACTTAGTATCCATTAAATGTGTCTGTATAGCTTTACTGTGGGTAAGCATAATGTCAGAAGTCTGTAAACCCAATTATGTTATGAAGTTTGCTATCAGCGTTTTTTTCATTGAATTTCTATCATTTACAAAATTTAAATTACTTTGAAAGATAAAGGAATGATCTTTTATTACCAATGGATTTTAAAATGTACATCCTTACAGAGAGGAATGTGGTGATTATAGAAGGTATTTATGTAGTAGATAAAATTATTGTATATGAGTATTTTTTACATACATAAGAATATGATGATATTTTTTGAGTGCCCTGAAAATGTAGTTATCGGCAGTCAATCAACAGGAGAATCAATGTTTTAAGGGTGATTTACATTAGGATGTTTAAATTTCTAATATTGTTAGTGAAAAATAAAACAAATTTGGTATTCAGTATAAAAGTAAAATGAAAAGGCATAATGATATAATAAGACATTGCTTAAGCTGTTTGATCAGAAACCTTTGACCCTTACTCTTCTGAGGTTTTTAGTATTGTTTTTATTTTTAAACTCAAGTCTGCCTTTTCTGTTTCTTTACATATGATTAAAAATGCTTCACGTTTATTAAACTTAGTAAGAGTTCAAAGTGATCCAGCATGTGAGTGTTTTTAAGTGCTAGAGAAGAATTTGGGAAGTCCTTTTGAAGAGTGACTGTGCCCCTACAAGAGGGACCCTACAGAGGGACCCACAATGGGGGTGGTCCATTTATCAGTAGAGTAGGGTTTGCTAGGTAAAATTTATTCTCATTAATTGCTTCTCCCTGAAATTCTACCGTTTCAATTATCTTTTAGACAGAGTCTTTTTTTTTTTTTTATTTTTTAATGTATTTTTTGAAATGCCCAAGTCTTCTTGTTCTCTCTAGCCAGGATGCTTACCCTCATAGGGATGAAGATGTCCCACAGGGGAGCCAGGTAGTTCTGCTATGGCCATTCCAAGCCCTAGACCTCTTTCGATTATTTCTCATGTTTCATTCTCTTACTTTCTCTGCCCAGATTGGCCAGATAGAGTTAGATTTTACAAGGTCTGCTGCAAACATTTGATATTTTCAGTCACAAGTTGGCCAATTGGGAGGCTTCTATTTAGTTACTTGAACTAGGTCACCAGACACATTGTATTAATCCTATAGTTTAAATGGGCCATCTGTTGAGTCACTCTGGTAATTGTTCCTTTTTTGAATACCAGTGTACCGAAGTTAAGTTACAGCCAAGGGTGTTAGCAGTTTTTTCAGAGACTAATGTGCTGAACTGTGGGCCTCTCTCAAGTGAAACTTGCCTTTGGAGAGCTTTTATGGTCAACTTATTTCTTTCTGTGTTCCTTTTCCTCATTGTGACTTTTTGATTGTGGTAGTTGAGGGTCATGCTTCTTTTTTTTTTTTTTTTTTTTTGCGGTACGCGGGCCTCTCACTGTTGTGGCCTCCCGTGGCGGAGCACAGGCTCCGGACGCGCAGGCTCAGCGGCCATGGCTCACGGGCCCAGCCGCTCCGCGGCACGTGGGATCTTCCCGGACCGGGGCACGAACCCGTGTCCCCTGCATCGGCAGGCGGACTCTCAACCACTGCACCACCAGGGAAGCCCGAAGGTCATGCTTCTTAAAGATACTTAGAAAAGGAAGGAAGTGGGATTGGAAGTAGGGAAAAGAGGCCAAACATTTGTCAGTAGTAGTCGTGGGATTTCTTTGCAGTGAAGCTTTGGGAAAGAGAAGGGAAAGGATGGACAGTAAACAAACCTATTCTGTATATTTGGGCTCGTCTGTGACTGTTGGGAAGGATCTGACATGGGGCCCTCAAAGCTGAGGCTTTAAGCAGAGCATCAGTAGCTTAAATAAGTCACCCAAAGCATCTGAGATGAGCATTTTACTTTGTGTTTCTATAATAATTTTCTGGCAAGATCTGGAAAGTAAGAGTCAAAAACATGGAGTCTTAAGTCTGAAAGGCTGTGTAGATGGGGAACTGTACTGATGCAGACATCTTTATATTATCTGTGAAAAAGAGAAATGCCAACTCTGTTCTAGGACCCCTTCTCTTCTCTCCCGAGGTGATGTCATCTAGTTTTGGGACTTTAAATGCCACCTGTATGCCTCTGTGATTCCCAGTTCTGTGTCTCCAGCGCAGAGTTGGTTTCACACTTGTATTTCAAACTGTGAGTCTGATAGCTCCACATAGATGTCCAATAGACACCCTCAGCAGAGAACTCTTGATTTATATCTGGGGTGATCAAGTCATCCTACTTTCCCAGGACTTCCTTGGTTTCAACACTGAAAGTCCCACATTCTAGGAAACCTCTCAGTCCAGGACAAACCAGGATAGTTGGTCATCCTGTTTATAAACCTGCTTCTCGCCCACTCTGAATTCCCCAGGAGAATCATCCAACCAGTTGCTCAAGCTAGACATTCAAGAGTTATCCTTGATTCATCTCTTTCTAGATCCATCAGCATGTCAAATTTCTAAACCATATGTGATCCATCAGCATGCCTTGTTGTTTCTACCTCCAAAAGTACCCAACTCTGTCCATTTCTCTCCATCTCTGCTGATCCCACCTTAGAGCAAGCCATTTGCATCTTCTGCTGGGTCACGCACAAGACAAGCCCGTGGAGCCCTGCAGCTGCTTCACATTGCTTTTACTGAGGCCTCCGAGCTTCCTTACAGTCTGAAGCTGTCTGTCTCTCTTAACCCTGTGTCATCTCCCTGCCCTCCAGCCACGCCTGCTCTCTTTACTTTGGACGGGCTAAGTTTGTTCAGGTTTTAGGGTCTTTCTACTTGCTCTTCCTTCTGCCTAGAACGTCCTTCCTTTGTGTAACCGGTTCCTTCTGGACATTTAGGTCTTCTTATCTCAAATCACTTCTTCACAGAGAGGCCTTCCTTGACTGACCAGTTGATGAGAGTATCCAATCAGCCATCTTAGCCATATTACTTTTTTTTGTTTTTAAGTTTAATAATGTTTCTAAGATTCATTATTTAATGTTATTCATTATGTTATTTCTCGTTGCTTTAATTCATTTATTTTCACTGCTGCTTAATATTCTATCGTGTGAATATACAGTTTATCCATTATTTCCTCAATGCAGATTTAAGGGGTTCCAGGTATTGCTGTTATAAACAATGTTACTATGAACATTTTTGTACCTGTTTCCTCTTATGTGTAGGATTGCCAGATAAAATAAATGAGACCAAATTAAATTTGAATTTCAGACTTTCTGGGGTTACTATTTACTTCCAAAGTTCAATTTAGATTTTGATACACTAATATACACAACAGCTTTTTTTTTTCTTTTCCAAAATCTTAGCTAGGAAGGAAAGTCCTTTCATCTTATTCTTCTTCAGGAGTATCTTTTTTTTTTTTTGGTCTTCTTTTTTTTTAACATCTTTATTGGAGTATAATTGCTTTACAATGTTGTGTTAGTTTCTGCTGTATAACAAAGTGAATCAGCTATACATATACATATATCCCCGTATCTCCTCCCTCTTGTTTCTCCTTCCCACCCTCCCTATCCCACCTCTCTAGGTGGTCACAAAGCACCGAGCTGATCTCCCTGTGCTATGCGGCTGCTTCCCACTAGCTATCTATTTTACATTTGGTAGTGTACATATGTCCATGCCACTCTCTCACTTCGTCCCAGCTTACCCTTACCACTCCTCCTGTCCTCAAGTCCATTTTCTATGTCTGTGTCTTTATTCCTGTCCTGCCCTCAGGTTCTTCAGAACCATTTCTTTTTTTTTCGATTCCATATATATATGTTAGCATACGGTATTTGTTTTTCTCTTTCTGACTTACTTCACTTTGTATGAAAGACTCTAGATCCATCCACCTCACTACAAATAACTCAATTTTGTTTCTTTTTATGGCTGAGTAATATTCCATTGTATATCTGTGCCACATCTTCTTTATCCATTCATCTGTCAGTGGGCACTTTTTCCATTCATCTGTCAGTGGGCACTTAGGTTGCTTCCATGTCCTGTTAGCCATATCACTTTTTAATTTTATTTTTCCAAAGGGCACTTTTCACTTCTGATCTTTACATTATTTATTGATTTCCTTGTTCTTGCATTCCCCTACTAGAATGTAAGCTCTTTAAGAGTGAGGGTTTTTCTGCTCTGTTCACCATCCTAGCCCCAGGGTTTAGAACAGTTCACAGAGTAGGTGTTCAGGAAATATTATTAATTGAAGTAAAGAATAAATTTAAGCCATGTAATTAAAGCTCTGAGGGAAGGAAGATTGTGAAAGATTTTTAGCAAGCAAGGATCAGTCAGTGGAAATGAACATTATTGATATTGTTACTACCAAAAGTATAGTATCATTGATGTTTTCTTCATTTAATGAGTTGTCATCATAATTTTACATTGGTTAACATTTTTAAAGAACCTTTTCATGTTTATTTGTAAATGTATTTTACCGTACTCTGCATTTCTTATAAGTTCATAAGTTATTCAACAGTGAAATCTCTTCCTATAGCAGTTTTATCCCATGTGAAAGTAGAACCATTGCAAACATCAGCCTGTAGGTAGTACAGAGAGCCTGGGAGACTTCCCTACTTGCTTTGACCTAAGTTTTGGAACTGGGATGATTATAAATCTTTGCATTTCACTGTTAAAGATACTTCTAAACCAGAATCTCAGCCTTAGAACTGTGCCATCTGAGGCCAGAGAATTCTTTGTTATGGAGGTTGTGTCATTGTAGGATGTTTAGCAGTGTCCCTGGCCTCAACTCACTAGATGCAAGTAGCACTCCTAACCAAGTTGTGACCACCAGATACTGCCAAGTGTCCCCTTGGGGGGCAAAGTGGAAACCCTTTTTTCTAAACAATGATTATGGTTTCTTCTATATTCTTTACATTGGGAAATTACTAATGTGAAAAAGTCAAGTAGAAGGCTGGGGTTTTTTGGGGGTGGGGAGGAACGTATCAGCTTTTTTTAAAGCTATTATAAAGACTGTTCATCTTACATCATTACTAAGTTATAAGAATCTATTTTCAACTTGAATGCCTCTGTAATTCCATGTTAAGCTTTGTGTTGCAAACCCTAAAATATTCTGAGGGAATTTGTTCTTTCAGTGTTTCTGTGTTTTTCTCTTGCTCTCATCACCATGGAGCTAAACACTTTGAGAGACATGTTAGGTTAAAAACAGTAATGACAGAAGAGGAAAAAATGTTTCTCTTCTGCTTTTTTCTTTTTTTCTCTTCAGTTCTTCTTTACCCCTCAGTCAACCAAGTGGGATGTTCAATTTGAATGTTTTTAAATTGGGTATCAGGGGAGGAAAGGCATGCTTTTCAGAACATTTTCTTTTCCCCTGGAAAATGTCAACATAATTTGACCCGTGAATTGATATTCTAAGATAATGGCAAGTATACCAGAACTGGGTAGGGAGCAAGCCTTTTTCCTTGGCCTGCACCCATTTTATAGACTTATGTACTTAGACCTCCTCTACATCATACAGAAATTTTTTCTCATATAGAAAGCAAGTATCAAAATGTGTATGTACTAGTTTTTAGTGTAGAATTAATTGATTCTATGAATAAATACAATTCTTATCAGCTTTTTAAAAAATTTTAAATTTTATTTTATTAATCTTTTTATACAGCAGGTTCTTATTAGTCATCAGTTTTATACACATCAGTGTATACATATCAATCCCAATCGCCCAGTTCATCACACCACCATCCCCACCCCACCACGGCTTTCCCCCCTTGGTGTCCATACATTTGCTCTCTACATCTGTGTCTCAACTTCTGCCTTGCAAACCAGTTCATCTGTACCATTTTTCTAGTTTCCACATATATGCGTTAATATATGATATTTGTTTTTCTCTTTCTGACTTACTTCACTCTGTATGACAGTCTCTAGATCCATCCATGTCTCAACAAATGACTCAATTTCGTTCCTTTTTATGGCTGAGTAATATTCCATTGTATATATGTACCACAACTTCTTTATCCATTCATCTGTCAATGGGCGTTTAGGTTGCTTCTATGACCTGGCTATTGTAAATAGTGCTGCAGTGAACATTGGGTACATGTGTCTTTTTGAATTATGGTTTTCTCTGAGTATATGCCCAGTAGTGGGATTGCTGGATCATATGGTAATTCTATTTTTAGTTTTTTAAGGAACCTCCATACTGTTCTCCACAGTAGCTGTATTAATTTACATTCCCACCAACAGCGCAAGAGGGTTAACTTTTCTCCACACCCTCTCCAGCATTTGTTGTTTGTAGATTTTCCGATGATGCCCATTCTAACTGGTATGAGGTGATAGATACCTCATTGTGGTTTTGATTTGCATTTCTCTAATAATTAGTGATGTTGAGCATCTTTTCATGTGCTTCTTGGCCATCTGTATGTCTACTTTGGAAAAATGTCTATTTAGGTCTTCTGCCCATTTTTGGATTGGGTTGTTTGCTTCTTCAATATTGAGCTGCATGAGCTGTTTATATATTTTGGAGATTAATCCTTTGTCCGTTGATTTGTTTGCAAATATTTTCTCCCATTCTGAGGGTTGTCTTTTCGTTTGTTTATGGTTACCTTTGCTGTGCAAAAGCTTTGAAGTTTCATTAGGTCCCATTTGTTTATTTTTGTTTTTATTTCCATTACTCTAGGAAGTGGATCAAAAAAGATCTTGCTGTGATTTATGTCATAAAGTGTTCTTCCTGTGTTTTCCTCTAAGAGTTTTATAGTGTCTGGTCTTACATTTAGGCCTCTAATCCATTTTGAGTTTATTTTTGTGTATGGTGTTAGGGAGTTATTCTAATTTCATTCTTTTACATGTAGCTGTCCAGTTTTCCCAGCACCACTTATTGAAGAGACTGTCTTTTTTCCTTTGTATATCCTTGCCTCCTTTGTCATAGATTAGTTGAACATAGATGCATGGGTTTATCGCTGGGATTTCTATCTTGTTCCATTGATCTATGTTTCTCTTATTCTGCCAGTACCATATTGTCTTGATTACTGTAGCTTTGTATTATAGTCTGAAGTGAGGGAGCCTGATTCCTCCAGCTCCGTTTTTTTCCCTCAAGACTGCTTTGGCTATTCAGGGTCTTTTGTGTCTCCATACAAATTTTAAGATTTTTTGTTCTAGTTCTGTAAAAAATGCCATTGGTAATTTGATAGGGATTACATTGAATCTGTAGATTGCTTTGGGTAGTATAGTCATTTTCACAATATTGATTCTTCCGATCCAAGAACATGGTATATTACTCCATCTGTTGGTATCATCTTTAATTTCTTTCATCAGTGTCTTATAGTTTTCTGCATACAGGTCTTTTGTCTCCCTAGGTAGGTTTATTCCTAGGTATTTGATTCTTTTTGTCACAATGGTAAATGGGAGTGTTTCCTTAATTTCTCTTTCAGATTTTTCATTGTTAGTATATAGGAATGCAAGAGATTTCTGTGCATTAATATTGTATCCCGCAACTTTACCAAATTCATTGATTAGCTCTATTAGTTTTCTGGTGGCATCTTTAGGATTCTCTATGTATAGTATCATGTAATCTGCAAAAAGTGACAGTTTTGCTTCTTCTTTTCCAATTTGTATTCACTTTATTTCTTTTTCTTCTCTGATTGCCATGGCTATGACTTCCAAAACTATGTTGAATAATAGTGGTGAGAGTGGACATCGTTGTCTTGTTCCTGATCTTAGACGAAATGCTTTCAGTTTTTCACCATTGAGAATGATGTTTGCTGTGCGTTTGTCGTATATGGCCTTTATTATGTTGAGGTAGGTTCCCTCTATAACCACTTTCTTTTTTTTTTTTTTTTTTTTTTGCGGTACGCGGGCCTCTCACTGTTGAGGCCTCTGCTGTTGCAGAGCACAGGCTCCAGACGCACAGGCTCAGTGGCCATGGCTCACGGGCCTAGCCGCTTCACAGCATGTGGGATCTTCCCGGACCAGGGCACAAACCCGTGTCCCCTGCATCAGCAGGCAGACTCTCAACCACTGCGCCACCAGGGAAGCCCTATGCCCCCTTTCTTGAGAGTTTTTATCATAAATGGGTGTTGAATTTTGTCAAAAGCTTTTTCTGCATCTATTGAGATGATCATATGGTTTTTATTCTTCAGTTTGTTAATATGGTGTATCACATTGATTGATTTGCGTATATTGAAGAACGCTTGCATCCCTGGGATAAATCCCACTTGATCATGGTGCATGATCCTTTTAAAGTGTTGTTGGATTTTATTTGCTAGTATTTTGTTGAGGATTTTTGCATCTATATTCATCAGTGATATTGGTCTGTAATTTTCTTTTTTTGTAGTATCTTTGTCTGGTTTTGGTATCAGGGTGATGGTGGCCTCATAGAATGAGTTTGGGAGTGTTCCTTCCTCTGCAATTTTTCGAAGAGTTTGAGAAGGATGGGTGTTAGCTCTTCTCTAAATGTTTGATAGAATTCATCTGTGAAGCCATCTGGTCCTGATCTTTTGTTTGTTGGAAGATTTTTAATCACAGTTTCAATTTCATTACTTGTGACTGGTCTGTTCATATTTTCTGTTTCTTCCTGGTTCAGTCTTGGAAGGTCATACCTTTCTAAGAATTTGTCCATTTCTTCCAGGTTGTCCATTTTATTGGCATAGAGTTGCTTGTAGTAGTCTCTTAGGATGCTTTGTATTTCTGCGGTGTCTGTTTTAAGTTCTCCTTTTTCATGTCTAATTTTATTGATGGGAGTCCTCTCCCTCTTTTTCTTGATGAGTCTGCCTAATGGTTGATCAATTTCGTTTATCTTCTCAAAGAACCAGCTTTTAGTTTTATTGATATTTGCTATTGTTTTCTTTGTTTTTATTTCCTTTATTTCTGCTCTGATCTTTATGATTTCTTTCTTTCTGCTAACTTTGGGTTTTGTTTGTTCTTCTTTCTCTAGTTCCTTTATGTGTAAGGTTCGATTGTTTACATGACATTTTTCTTTTTTCTTGAGGTAGGCTTGTATAGCTATAAACTTCCCTCTTAGAACTGCTTTTGCTGCATCCCATAGATTTTGGATTGTCGTGTTTTCATTGTCATTTGTGTCTAGGTATTTTTTGACTTCCTCTTTGCTTTCTTCAGTGATCTCTTGGTTGTTTAGTAACGTATTGTTTGCCCTCCATGTGTTTGTGGTTTTTTCCGTTTTTTTCCGTGTAATTCATTTCTAATCTCATAGCATTGTGATCAGAAAAGGTGCTTGATATGATTTCAATTTTCTTAAGTTTACTGAAGCTTGATTTGTGACCCAAGATGTGATCTGTCCTGGAGAATGTTCCATGCACACTTGAGAAGAAAGTGTAATCTGCTGTTTTTGGATTGAATGTCCTATAAATATCAATTAAATCTATCTGGTCTGTTGTGTCATTTAAATCCTCTGTTTCCTTATTTATTTTCATTTTGGATGATCTGACCATTGGTGTAAGTGAGGTGTTAAAGTCCCCCACTATTATTGTGTTACTGTCGATTTCCTCTTTTATAGCTGTTAGCAGTAGCCTTATGTATTGAGGTGCTCCTATGTTGGGTGCATATATATTTATAATTGTTATATCTTCTTCTTGGATTGATCATTTTGTAGTGTCCTTCCTTGTCTCTTGTAACATTCTTTATTTTAAAGTCTATTTTATCTGATATGAGTATTGCTACTCCAGCTTTCTTTTGATTTCCATTTGCATGGAATATCTTTTTCAATCCCCTCACTTTCAGTCTGTATGTGTCCCTAGGTCTGAAGTGGGTCTCTTGTAGACAGCATATATATGGGTCTTATCTTTGTATCCATTCAGCAAGCCTGTGTCTTTTGGTTGGAGCATTTAATCCATTCAGCTTTAGGGTAATTATTGATATGTATGTTCCTATGACCATTTTCTTAATTGTTTTGGGTTTGTTTTCGTAGGTCCTTTTCTTCTCTTGTGTTTCCCACTTAGATAAGTTCCTTTAGCATGTGTTGTAGAGCTGGTTTGGTGGTGCTGAATTCTCTTAGCTTTTGCCTGTCTGTAAAGCTTTTGATTTCTACATCGAATCTGAATGAGATCCTTGCTGGGTAGAGTAATCTTGGTTGTAGGTTTTTCCCTTTCATCACTTCAAGTATATCATGCCACTCCCTTCTGGCTTGTAGAGTTTCTGCTGAGAAATCAGCTGTTAACCTTATGGAAGTTCCCTTGTATGTTATTTGTCTTTTTTCCCTTGCAGCTTTCAATAATTTTTCTTTGTCTTTAATTTTTGCCAGTTGGATTACTAGGTGTCTCGGCGTGTTTCTCCTTGGGTTTATCCTGTATGAGACTTGCTGCACTTCCTGCACTTGGGTGGCTGTTTCCTTTCCCATGTTAGGGAAGTTTTCGGTTATAATCTCTTCAAATATTTTCTCTGGTCCTTTCTCTCTCTTTTCTCCTTCTGGGACCCCTATAATGCGAATGTTGCTGCGTTTAATGTTGTCCCAGAGGTCTCCTAGGCTGTCTTCATTTCTTTACATTCTTTTTTCTTTATTCTGTTCCATGGCAGTGAATTCCACCATTCTGTCTTCCAGGTCACTTATCCGTTCTTCTGCCTCAGTTATTCTGCTGTTGATTCCTTCTAGTGTAGTTTTCATTTCAGTTATTGTATTGTTCATCTCTGTTTGTTTGTTCTTTAATTCTTCTAGGTCTTTGTTAAACATTTCTTGCCTCTTCCCGACCTTTGCCTCCATTCTTTTTCTGAGGTCCTGGATCATCTTCACTATCATTATTCTTAATTCTTTTTCTGAAAAGTTGCCTATCTCCACTTCATTTAGTTGTTTATCTGGGGTTGAATCTTGTTCCTTCATCTGGTACATAGCCCTCTGCCTTTTCATCTTGTCCCTCTCTCTGTGAATGTGGTTTTTGTTCCACAGGCTGCAGGCTTGTAGTTCTTCTTGCTTCTGCTGTCTGCCCTCTGGTTGATGAGGCTATCTAAGAGGCTTGTGTACTTATCAGCTTTCTTTAAATGTGAACTTAGCACAGGATTGTGAAGGAAATATTAAGTAATCAGATAGTCTGTTAATTGAAGGATTTGAGTTTCTAATCTCCTTAGTGGAGATGTTGGAGATTGACAGATGTAGCCTGCTTGAACCAGTCATTTAATATTCATAGGAGATGCACAAGATGCCTCTGGTTGCCCTTTATATTTTTCATGTTGGGTTTTTTATTTGAAATTCATAGCCTCACCCAGTTACAGACTTTGAGCCATGGCCTGTCTCAGTGGAACATTCTATTCAGTACTTTCACACGTACCAAGGATTAATATCAAATTGGTGACAAAAGTTTTTCACCCTCATATTTATGAATGGTAGCATCTTCTGTTAGTTTGTAGCAATATGCACTACTATGTTATTTCTTTTTTTTTTTAAGATTTTTAGAAATTTCATGTAATTAGTATGTTATTTCTGTTCAGCAAGCGTGGTTTGGAGTGTTCTTCTATTTAAAATACTGCATTGTTCTAAACAAATTAATATCTTTTGATATTAATTATCAATCCAATTGTGGTTGCACTGTGCTGAAACCTTCAAACAATTTCAGAAAGTTTACATGCGTCATTTCTTTTTAAACAATATTACTGTTTCTTTTTGCATGAATGAGAATATGGTACTGAATTTTAAAGTGGATGACCTTAAAGTAAACTATGGAATTTAAACATCAGAGACTTAAAAATCATTGCAAAGATTAAAAACAACGTTTAAAAACACAAATGCTTTTGTGATATGGGCTAATGAGAAAAGATGGTCTTTTTCTGTTGCATTAATTCTTTAGCTCCTTGTCAGTTACCCCCAGTTTATAACATAAGGAGACAGTCTTTGCATTCTTGAGTAAAACTCTCCACAGGTGACCTTCAGTATAAAGAGCTAGAGAGTTCATTAACAAAGATAACAGTTCAAAATTATAACATCCTCTGATTTTATTCTTATAAAAACTTTTCAAGCAACTTTTTGGATGTTTTCTTTCTTGTTCCCCTTACGTGCTGTACCCAGATTACCCTGCTTTTTACAATATTAAGAATATAAACATAGATGCTGAAAAGTTACCCCCTCCCTCTCTAAGTTTTGATATTGGTACTCTGGATGTATATATATATGTGTACACATCCACGCACATACATGTATATTTACGTGTGTGTATATATGTATGTGTTTGTTAATTTTTCTATAAAATATTTATTTTTTTCCCTTTGGCTTTAAATTTAGTCAACAGATATTTCTAAGTACCTACTGTGTGAAAGGCACAATGCTGGGAGCACAGTGATGATTGGGCAGAGACTCCATCTTCTTAGAATGTGGAGAAAACCTGGCATTTACAGTAGAGTGGAAAGAGAAAGGTAACCAACACTATCAACATTACCAACCCTAAAATACTACTTGCTGGTGGTATTCTCCCCATCTGTGTATGTGCTATTGTTATTAGCTCTTTTCCCTCTTTATGTTGTTGAGGTCACATTGCACACATAGTTTTTTAAATTTAAACTTAATATTATATTGTGTTCTCTCATAATTAAAAGCACTAATTTTTGTGAGTATATAATATTTTTGGACATTCCATAATTTATATAGTTTGGGGGCATTGAGGTAGTTTACAGTTCTTTTTTATTGTAAATAATGCCATGATGAACATCTTCTGCATAAAATTTTGTCTTTTGGAATATCTCCTTAAGACATTTTTAGGAATAAAATGACTGGGTAAAAGTTTGTAAACCTTATAGAGGCTCTTGATACATATTCCTGAAAGTTCTTTTTTTAAAACTAGTTTTCACTCCTCCCAGTAGCCAATGATCGCATTATATGAAAAACAAAAACAACCCCTCCCAAAAAAACTCTTTTCATTTGTATTTATTTATTGAATAGAAACATTTTTCAAATGTTTAGCTAGTTATCTATTGTTTTCTTTTGTGACCTATTAATGTTTCTTTTCCCATCTTTCTTTTGGCGTCTTAATATTTTATCTTGATTTACAGTGACTCTGTGAATTCAGTATTTTATAGAGTATTATGTATATAATTATCATGTATAGTCAGTACATTAAACCTATGTTGTAGTGTAGTTTTCTTACTAGTTTTTGGTTTGCCTTTTAATATATAGATGTTTTAAAGTTTCATGTAACCAAATCTATTAACTTTTTCTTTTGTAATTTCTTTCATTACTTTTACACATGGAAAAACTTCATTTATATATCATATTTTCCTCTGACAATTTATTAAATTTTTAACTAAGTCCTTTTCACTCATTAATTCCATAAGAAAGGAAGTCTGCTGTTGGCAAACCAGGAGGACTTTGCTGCTAAAGATGGCTACTACAGGTTGTGTTTTTGTACTTCTCTGCACAAAGGGGCTACTTAACGCTATTTGTTCTTCTGACTTTGCTCTGGCACTCAGTACTGGAGTGCCTATGTAACTCATATGACTATGGTTCTGTTAAACTTGGGTCCTTGTGAAAGTACTTCATTAAATATAAAGGATGGAAGTGAGCAAAGTAAAATTAAATTAAACCAGTCATGATTGACTCCTACTCGAGTTCATACTGTGTTTAAGAGGCCCAGAAATGAAAGTTGACTCTTTCCAGGTTGTAACTAATATAAAGAAAGCTACCTCACTTTTCCATGGTAGGAATATTATGGATTGTAATACTAGGCTAGAGTTGACTGCCAAAAAAGAATGTAAAATATTATTTTTAGCTTATTTTATTACGATAACTACTAATTTTCTAATTTGTACAAGTTCAATTTTTAAAAAATATGCAATTCAGTTGAAATGAAAATACTTCCAACTTGCTGGAAAATGAATACTGCTAAACTGTTGTAGGTAATTCTTAAAAGTATTGGTTTGTGATATGTAAATAAGTTGTCTTTTAGGATTTTTAAACCAAAATCCCACTTTTAGAATTAATATTCTTGATGGCATTCCAGGTGGAATAGGTTAAAAAATATTTTGTTGAATTCAAAGCCTGAGTACTTTATGTTGCTCTTAAATCATGTTTATTTGTTCATTTTCTCTCCCACTAAATGTAAACATTTTTAGGGCAGTAACTTCAGCATGTAGAACAGCGCCTCAAATATTTGTTGAATAATAGATATTTGTTGAGCGAATATCAGGGTATAGACTGAAAAATAGAGGAAAAAGTAGTGCTTTTGCTTGAGTGCCCAGAATGTACCAGGCATTATACTAGATACTGTTCTTATGACCATATAGAGAGCCTTGCTTTTCTAAAGATGAACCTTTAAAGATTTACCTTTTCTGTTAATTTTCTGGAGACATTATGGGCAATAGATTATAAGGAGACTGCAGAGAACTCCCCACCCAGACATGTGGGGAGCTCCAACATGGTTGAAGGTAGATTTCTGTTCTGAGAGAAGGTACGTCAAGAGCCTCAGTGAACCAATCATTCCCCATGCTTTCATTTAACCAAGTAATCAGAAGTGTCGTGGATGGCTGGTGAAAGCTGCGGATGAGGTCATGTAGGGATTTCCTTGTGAAGGTTTAGTTTGTGAATTCAGATGATCTAAGTCACCTCTCTGTTGAATTTTCGGAAGCATTTTGAATGCATGCAAACTAGCAGCAGCCATAAATATTTCATTTTCTATTCAATCTTAACTGCAACTTTACTTTTTGTAGAGAAAGGCATAGTAAGACAAAAAAGTTGTTATCGTTTTTTTAAATAATATACACCATTTATAGTTTATTTTTCCCCATGGCAATGGACTCCCCCATGAAAAATTTTATACCAACATTTAAAACATTATAAAAGATTCAAGGTTTTATCAAATAGGGCAGTAATGATCTTATAGAAATATCTGTGTGAAATACTGTGACCTTTTAATTTACGTGATGGGTAAACATAGAGTAATAAAGAGATTTTTTTTTTTAAACCAAAGGATTTGGACCTAGTTGCTGATTCATTTCTAGAACACTTTGAATCTGATTCATCTTTACAAACAGAATAAAGAGTTTTCTGCACTTTTTCCTACCAAATGTAAAAGTAATTTTGAATTTCCAAAGGCAAGTTTTCCAACTGTTGAAAAAACAAGAAGCCAACTCCCATTTAAAGTGGGAAAACTATGTAAATTTATTTTTTGTGTGAAGATTCACTTCATTTTCCTGAGCCAGATTTGATGTGGAGAACTTTTTCTTGAATAGTCATTAAAATATGAGCTGAGAGAATGAGACTTCTTCATTAAAACCCAAAATTTATACTTCATATGTACGATTTAAAAATATTTTTTAGTGGACTCGTTTCTATAGGAACTAAATTTAGAGATGCATCTTAAACATCCTCTTGTCATCTCCTATTTATTAATTTGTTTCTTCATCCCTTATTCTACTTACAACCTCTTGTTTAAATGTCTTTGATCAAAATATTGTCTACTTTTGGTAAAAATTAAATAACAAGTATTCGTGAATAAAAATCACATTTACCTATTCAGATTTATTTGCTGTATATGTTAGGAATGTGATCAGCTTCAGACATTAGAAACCCAGTCTAGTGACTTAAGCAAATGGAAAGAAGCAGCCCCAGAAGTCAACACTCCAGGTCTGGTGCATGTGCTGCTTAGGAATGCTACGAGGGACCCTGGATTTTGCCCTTCATTTCCTTGGTATCTTCCCTCAGGCTGGCCTTGGCAGTGCAAGGTACCATTGCTCTTCCAAGCTTCCTGTACTCCAAGAGGAAGAAGGGGGAGGCAAAAGGTGGCAGGCCAAGGGCTTGCTAGCCCAGTCTGTTGCTTTTTGTCAAGAGAGCTTAAGTTACCTAGCAAGTTGCATGCTACAGACACCTGCTTCCTTCTCATTGGTCAGAACTACATTAGGTAGTTACCCCTAGACCAGTCACTGGCCAAGGCCGAGGGGCATGAGAGTCCATGACTGCTGTGGAGAATTCCTGATTTCTCCCCTGGGGTAGGGGAAAGAGTACCTGCCAAGGTGCTCCATGACTACCCGAACAAATTGAGAATCTCCTGTTTGGGAAGAATTGGGAGGGAGAAATATGGGGTAGGTAATGGATAGTGTCTGCCTGCCACACCTGCTGGAATGAGTACAGTATGTACCACATGAGTTTAGAAGCCCTGTGCATCCTCAGTTCCCTCAGCTCCTCAGATTTCCTGAAATAAATTACAGACTTTTTTTTCAAAAATTTATTTCAATTATTCTTATTTAGTCATAGCCCATCATTTTCATGAATGACTTAGATGTTAGAACAGCAAATGCTGTGTTTTAGAGTCTTCCTTAATATTATGTTGAGAAAAATGGGAATTTAGTCATAATACTCTAAAATTGGATTTTGGAATTAATTTGAAGAATTTGTACTTTTTGAAGTTCTTCTCAGTAGCCATCTAGAAGATTAATTTTGTTTTATTTATGAGTAAAACACCTTGAAGGTGATTCATTTTTAAAATGCACGGATAGTGATCATTTATATGTATATGTGTTTTCTTCCTTTTAATCCTTTTAATCCTTTGCATTATAAAATGTTTCCCATGTAGTGTATGCCATTTTAAAAAATTGGTGTCTTAATTTACTTAACCAGTTACACATTTGGTTTACTTCCATTTTGTGCTGCTGTTAAAAATGCTAAAATTTATGTCTTTATTTATATGGATTAATTTTTAATGTTATAGATTATTTTTTTCGAACCCTCACATTTCAATGGCTTTTAGAAGCATTTAGCTAATTGCATCCCAGTAGCATTGTACTAGAGAATTAGTGTGACCTTTTTTTAAGGTAGTAAGGTGAAACATTTTCTTCCATATTTCTTTCTCTTGTGAGCCAGCTCTTCCTGTTCTTTTCCAGTTTGTTACTTTTCTAAATAACAAAATACATTTTTTACATTGTAAAATGATACATTCTCACTGTACAACATTTGTTAGTCATAGTTGTCACTTCACAAAGAACAAGTTTATTGATATTTTCTTGAACAATTTGTGTAAGCTCTTTATGTAAGTAATTATATCTTTTATTCCTAATATATATGCTATTGATTTTTCTCAATCTATGTGCCCGATAATATACCAGACCCTGGGAATACTATTGTCAGTATAACAGCTATCATGTCCACGATATCAGAAAAAATAATTGTACTTTGTCTCATTTTTTTTCTAATATTTCTGTCATTTCATTTTAGGTCATAGAGAATTATCTAATCTTTAATAATAATCGGTTGTTTTCCTTTTTGGTTGTTTGAAATATGTACCCAAAATAGAAACCATTCTTATAGAAATTTGTGTAGAACTTTAAATGCCTACCTTGTATCTATTAAGTGATCTTATGCTTTTGTTCTCATTTAAGTTATTTATGCGGAATACTAATTGTATTGCCTAAAATTTCATTTGTATCTGCTGATAACATATGTAAAGTTATTATTATAGTGCTTGGCAAATAATAATCTCTCAATATGTAAAATACAATAGTTTAGTTTTCTTAAATATCTTGAGTGTTGAGACTGAAACCCTATTTAACTTAGGTTTAATTGGATTGGATAACCTGCTGGTTTTTCCTTCATGTTTTGTTTATTTGTGTTTCTTCATATACATGCAGAACACACTGTAATTTCTTAGTTTAATTAAGAAATTAAAATTTCTTCAAGTTGGAAAGAATTACCAGCAATCTCTGTATCTCCTATATTTGGGATGTATTTTATTGATAATTTTTCATTTCTTCTTTAGTTTTATCGGTCTTTTCTAGTATTATACTTAGGCTATTGTGTTTTTAATAGGAAATCATTTATGTCCTTGTTTATCTTTCATTTTCAGATTTTTAAAAATATTCTCTGGTTTATATATCTAATCTCCAATTTTTTTTCTCATTTCTAAGATAGTGTGATTTCTGGGGATATGAAGATTTTATTGTTTTTATCAAAGAATTATGTTTGAGATATATTTATTCTATTAGTATGTTTATTAAATTTTACTTTTTTCTTTATTTTATTAACATTTTTCTGTACTTTTATGAGGGTTTGAATTGAATTCTCAGTTTGTAGTTTATATTAAAAGCCACGTATTTACCTCAGTGTATGATTTTGGCTTAATCCACTAGGTGAGAAAGTTTGCTGTTCTATTTTTCAGGATTGTAAACGACTTCTTCTTGTGTTTCAATATGCTCATACACGTAGTTGTTTTGTTTTTATTGAACGCTCCTAAAAATTAAACTTTGATCCAAGAATATAGACTGTGTATTAAAAAAAATAACATTTTAGGGCTTCCCTGGTGGCGCAGTGGTTGAGAGTCCACCTGCCAATGCAGGGGACGTGGGTTCGTGCCCCGGGAAGATCCCACATGCCGCGGAGCCTGTGCTCCGCCACGGGAGAGGCCACAACAGTGAGAGGCCCGCGTACCGCAAAAAAAAAAAAAAAAAATACATTTTAGGTTTTTAAAATACTTTATGTTTGCTCAGTTTTTATATACATACCATGGACAATTGACTAGAAAGTTGATCCCATTTTTAGGGTAGGTATAGAGGTCAGTATAACTTTTATTGGTTTCATTAATTTCATTCTTTGTTTTCTTTGGTCATTACTGTGTTTGTGCTCTGGGTCTGTATGACACTGTGATTGCCTTGCTCCCTTTCTTCCTTCTGCTGAGGCAGGAATGTCCACTTCTCAATTCATGTGTCCCCTGACTGTTTCTTAGAACTGAGACTCCCAGCATTTTTCCCTTTCCTGCTTTATTATCCTTTGTAGCATTTTGCAGCATGTCAAAAATAAATTTTATTTGTTTGTTTACTTATTTATTTATAGTCAGTCTTTCTCCCTAGAATGTAACTTCAAGAAAGGCAGAGAATTTTGTCACTTCTATTCAGTGCCTGGGTGCCAAGAATAATACCTGGTGTACTGTAGACACGCTGTTAATAATTTGTCTCATTAATAACTAAATGTGATTATTTTCAGCTGATTTCTCCTTCTATGTCTCAGTTTTTGCCTTGATATCATTTGTTAGTACTTGACATAAAATGTCATATTTTATTACAAATGTTTCTTTTCTTCTCTTTTTTTTGGCCGTGCTGTACAGTTTGTGGGATCTTAGTTCCCTGACCAGGGATTGAACCTGCACCCTCGGCAGTGAAAGCTCGCAGTCCTAACCATTGGACCACCACGGAATTACCTACAAATATTTCTTTTACCATAACATCTAGCTTGCTATTTTTCTTTTAATCTTGATACCCAATAATATTGCTTCCTCTGTTTTTTTAAAAATACAGTTTTATTACTATCTCCTTAAAAATTGTTTCTGTCTTTTGGTTTATACATCTTTAGAGTAAGATGTTGGATTTTGTTTTTTTGTTGTATTAACAACTGAGGTTCTTTCAGTAAGTTGAGGTAATTAGCTTTTGCTTTCATACGTATATTACTAAGTTTTCTTTTTTTTTCAAATCTGAGAACCTGTGTGATGGTTTTAAAGCTGTGAATCCTTAAGCATTATAATCAGTTCTTTCTGACGTGTTGATCGTGATTTGTTTTCTTTTGTATCTTTATAAGGTTTGGAGTGTAATCCCTGGACAAAACTATTTCTTGTGACCTGTTTATATATTACATCCACATTCTTAATCCCATTGTTACTATTCTTTATGCTTCCATAGTGTGTTTTGATTCATTTCTCTCTGCAATAGCACATGTTCCTTTTTTACTCAACTACTCTCTCTAAGCTCTGCATCCAGTTCCATCCTATTTTACCCTCCAGATTCAGCTCAACTGTTTTCTCTGTGAAGCCTTCCCTAACTCCCCAGCAAATCTTAGGTATTTGTCTTGTATTCTCTTACTGCCCTCCGTGTACATTTCTAGTCACTTTCTTCTTGTAATTGTGATTTTCAGTGTCTTGACATAGTCAGTGCTCAATAAATATTGCTATCTATATTCTTTTCTTCCCTTCTTCTTCCTTAATACTATTTTCTTTTATAACTTATAATGTAGTTGCACATTTTTCTTCTCTATACTGCAGACCCACTTTTCTTTGGTTTCACATGAATACATGATTTAATTTTTTGAGTTTTAAAAAAAATACACAGAGGCCTGCTTTGTTTTAGCATGTAGTCCACACAGACGTATCAGCAGTATTTCTTCACCTTTCTTATTGTAATCAATTCTTGTCCTTAGTTTTTCTGTCCTCTTCCTCACCCCTTTCTCCACTCAGTGTAGCTGTTTACTTTAACTCTAAAATAAGTACTAGTTACTTTTACAGGTTTTTATCAGTACTTTAACATGCTTTAATTCCTCAGTTAAAGGTACCTTTTTTGTTTCCTTTCATCCCCTGAATCATGCCCTCCATTTCTCACTGTAGAAAGAGTACTTGGATTTCACATCAGCAAATTGGCAAAAATGAAAAGTTGTTGGATGGAATGTGGAGAAATGGACCCTCTCATGGAGAACATTGATTCTTTTCTACTTGTTGATAGTTTCTCTTTTGGAGTTTCTATTTGGAAATTTTCATATTTATTCTGTTGTCTTTCACTTTCACAGTAACCCTAATGTCTTTCATTTTTATTTTTCTGACAGCTTTCCTTTCATTTTATTTCTCAGTTTTAGTTTCACTTGTACCACACAACTTTCTCAGTTGGGTCAGGATGTTATTTTTGTCTGTTTTCTTATTAACTCGCTAGGCATCAGGGATCTAGTCTTACAGGAGACTTTTTGAAGTCATTTCCTATATATGCTCTTAATTATAGAGATACTGAATTTGGTTTTGGGAAGGTGGTGGGTAGGCCTGCCTTATGGTTTTACTGAAGGTTCCATCATTCATTCATTTTATAACCAAGTCCAAATTAACAGCATTTTTAAAAAGCTCTTGAAAGTATAATCCATCTCTTTTTCCTCCTGAAATCATGCCATAGGGAATACAAGAACACACTCCAAAGTGGACTTCTCCCCCATTTGCTTTAGTGAATATGGTGGACTGCAGGGAGTAGAGCCATTTGGGTGGCTAGCTGGCAAGGCCTTTATCGTATCCCAAATAAATTCCCACATGTGGTTAAGACTTATTCCTCCTTTAAATATTCTGGCATATTTTCATGACTTTCTAACTTATCTGTCAGTTACAAAGTCATGTTTACTTTTAATAAAAATTAAAATACTGTCAGTTTACTTTTAATAAAAATTATATAGAGTGTATTTTCTTGCATAGTACTTCCAAAATCGTATGTGTTTTTTTTGAAAACTACTATGTAACAAATATTTATAAAGAAGAAAATCCTTCCTCCTAAAAAATCAACTATTTTCATTTTCTCAAAGTCCCTGTGCTTCTGCAGGTATATAAATATGTTTACAAAGTAGAATGTAGCTTTTTTTTTAACTTAACATTACATTTTAAAATTAAGCCATGCTAACTACTAGCCAACTTGATAAGGCAAAAAAAGTTGTTTTGCAAATGATATGATTGTCTAACTAAAAAAATTTAAAAGAATCATCAAACTGATATTAATGCTAATAAGGGTTCAGTAAGATTACTGGATATGAAATATACCAAAAAATCAGTGATTTTTTTAGTACACTAGCAACAGTTTATTAGAAAATGTGATTACATAAATGATCCTAGTCAGAATAAGAAAATATTAAAATGTACCTCATAATAAGTATAACAGAAGGTATGCAACGACCAAGTTCTCATTAGTTTATGAATTTGATGCAATTCAAAAATAGAACAAAGCAACAAAGGCAAGAGAGTTTGCCATGAAACATGGCAGAATACTAAAATTAATTGAAAAGTAGAATTAATGTGGTCAGTAGGATTTATTATAATGCTGTGATATTTGAATTGGTGCTGCATTGGCATACGGATAGAGAATAGACCATTCAAACAGAAGAGAGACTATAAAAAGAGACCTTCTTGGTGTGGGAACTTGTTTTTGACCTGTATTACAAATTCGTATGGAAAAAGCAGGCTATTCAAAAAGCAACGGTGGGACAGTGTGGTAAACATTAAAATTATATTCCTGTAAATAAATTCTGAATGAATTAAAGACATGCATTTTAAAGAGAGACATTTAAACTCTTAAAATATAGGAAAACGTCTGTATAATATTAGAGATTGGGAGGATTTTTTTTTGAACAAGATACAAAAAGCCCAAACTATAAAGGAGAAGAGAGATAAATTTGACTTATGTTAAAAATTTTAAATGCGTGTATAAGAAATTATACCTTAAACAAAGGTAAAAGACAACCTATAGAATATTCAGACACATGTCTAATGGAAGATTAATATCCATAGTATATAATGCAATCCTACAAATCAGTAACAAAGAAAACAGGGACCTAGTAGAAAAATGGACAAAACAGAAGTAGATAAGACCAATAAATGAATTAAAATTCTCGCTGATTATCAGGTAAATGCCAGTAGAAGCAACAAGGTAACATTTTATGCGATCCTGATAATTTAAAGTCAAAAATGTGGCAGCAAATGTTGTTTTATATGTGACTGTTGGATTGTAAAATTGTTACAACTGCTTTGGAGTGTAGTTTGATAGTATCCAATAATGTTGAAGAACGCTCCAACTCAAGGTTTCAGCACTTCCCATTATAGAGTCCTCTAGAGAGACTGACCCATGTTCACCAAGAAGGTGTGAAAGGAATGGCTATTCTGTCTTTGTAATAGCAAAGAACTGGAAATAACCTAGATTTCAAGCAACAAACCCAAGTATATACACGGAATGTAAAGCATACAGAGGTTATCATAAAGGATCTGTATCTTTCTGTATCACCATGAGTAAATCTAGAAGACAGTTTTGTGTGAAAAAAACAAAGTTGGGAAAGGATGTGTTCCCAATGATACTGTTTAGATTTCATAAATATACAAATACTTGTGGGAAGGGTGCCTAGCATCTTCAGGAGAGAAGTTTCTCTGGAGAGGCTGAGAGAAGAATGGGGTTAGAAGTTGATATTTTCTCTATAACATTTTATTTCTTTGTGATCTGAAGCAAATCTGGCAGAACACTGACATTTATTAAATCCAGATGAGGGGTACTACATATCTCTGAGTTTTTGCATGTTTCAAATATTTCATAATTGAAAGTTTTCAGTTCAGACTAATAACACTGCAGTCCCCAGTTAAACACGCCAGATTGAACACATGCTGCAGTTTTTTCTTCCCCTCCCAAACCCTACGCCAGTGTTACTAAAGGAATCGAAAAAGATGCAAATATGCGAGGTCGAATATGAGGAAAAGAAATAGGAGCAGATTAGCATTATCAACACTGTTTTGGTCAGCAGAGAGAGATGGATGTATTGTAACTAATTTAGTGATGAGGAGAGAGCTGCATGTGAAGGCCTTTACAGAGAAATTCTAGAAAATTTTCACCCTATACAGTCCAAGAGTTGGAGGCCCCAAGTAGCTGGGAAGATTGCACTGAGAGGTTGGTCGTAGGTACATAGTCGGGTCCCTTCCCCAACCGGTGTAATTGTAAAGGCTCTGGAAGCAGGGACGAATTATTTGAAACATTTTGGCTGAGCTTGGTTCCCAGAATGCTGGAAGCCAGGCAGGAAATGGAACCATTCTTCTCTAGAGAAAGTGAAGTGTATTCTAAAAATGACCTCTGAGTACTCGCATTTTTGGGTCCCCAGTATAGGGGGAAAACTGTCAGTCTAATTTCAGCAGGAAAGGAATTTATGGAAATAGTGTTTAGTGACTTGCTGAATCACTGGAAAGGCTGTAGAACTAGGTTTGAAAAATAGGCAAGAACAAGGGAGGCCAGCTGGCCAAGACAGCACTCAGATCACTCAAGAAGGCCGGCATGGTGCTGCCCCTGAGCACGGGTTGCCCAGTTTTGCATTGTCACCACCAGCACTTTTTTTTTTATAAATTTATTTTTATTTATTTTTGGCTGCGTTGGGTCTTCATTGTTGCGTGTGGGCTTTCTCTAGTTGCGGTGAGCGGGGGCTACCCTTCGTTGAGGTGCATGGGCTTTTCATTGCAGTGGCTTCTCTTGTTGTGGAGCATGGGCTCTAGGCACGTGGGCCCAGTAGTTGTGGCTTGCGGGCTCTATGGCGCAGGCTCAGTTGTGGCTCACGGGCTTAGTTGCTCCACGGCATGTGGGATCTCCCCGGACCAGGGCTTGAACCCGTGTCCCCTGCATTGGCAGGCAGAGTCTTAACCACTGTGCCACCAGGGAAGTCCCACCACCAGCATTTAAATGAGGGAGCTACTGTACCGTCGCTACTGCTGATGCCACCAGCTTCCATGTAAATATATTTGCTTCCTCCTTGCTCTTTCCAGATGCTGCCTTTCAGTTCAGAGTCCAGGATGTGCACATCTCATTGGCTGAGGAGCAGGTAATGTCTGTGCCCTATCTGTAAGAATAGCTGGTTAATTGACAGTGTGGCACTTTTAGCCTCTATTGTAGAAGGCAGGTTCTGTATAAGGCACAGAATTTCCCCGGATATATGAAGAGACTACACAGATGCTAGGCAGTGATGATTATATTTCCCCCTATGTCCAGTTTCCCCAGGTAAACCAATGGGTCCCCACCCAGTCCCCTTCAGGAAAGTCTACTTAGTAGTCACCAGGCCCTGCCCCCACCCAGGCACTAAATGTAAAAGGATGGCCAGTGATAGCAGACATATGAGAAAAAGCCTTCCATGTGAGAAGGACAGTGCACACAAGAAACGGAAGAAAAGTAAATTGAGAAATTTACTTTTTCATTTCCTTCATTTTCATTGAATATGAAAAGAACACTTTTAGGACTTCCCTCGTGGTCCAGAGGTTAAGACTCTGCGCTCCCAGTGCAGGGGGCCCAGGTTCGAACCCCGGTCAGGGAACCAGATCCTGCATGCCACAACTAAGAGCCTGCATGCTGCAGCTAAAGAGCCTACATGCCACAACTAAAGATTCTGCATGTGGCAACAAAGATCCCACGTGCCGCAACTAAGACCCAGCGCAGCCAAATAATTTAAAAAAAAATGAAAGTAGTATTAAAAAAATAAGAACACTTTCAAATTAGTTTAATAATAGCAGGGATAAGACAAAATATCATAGTGATGAAACAAGAACAGATTTTTTTTTTTAATGGAAGAAACAATCAGAGGACACAAAATTTTTTCAAAATTGAGTTCAAGAATAAATAGAGGGCTTCCCTGGTGGCGCGGTGGTTGAGAGTCCACCTGCCAATGCAGGGGACACGGGTTCGTGCCCCGGTCTGGGAGGATCCCAGATGCCGTGGAGTGGCTGGGCCCGTGAGCCATGGCCGCTGAGCTTGAGCGTCCAGAGCCTGTGCTCTGCAACGGGAGAGGCCACAACAGCGAGAGGCCCGCGTAACAACAAAAAAAAAAAGAATAAATAGGAAAAATTAAATAGTCTGGTTGGAAAATGAAGGTCAAAGATTTTCCCAAGTACCTAAATGAAAAAGAAGTGGGGGGTGTGAGAGAAGAGTTAAGAAACTATTGAGGGAGTACAGTATCCAATAAATAAAACATTTACAAAATGAAAGAAAAAAGGAAGAAAAGGAAATATCAAAACAAATAATGAAATAACATTTCACTTAACTGAAAAAGGTATGTTTTTATGTTGAAAAGGCCTATAGGGTGTCCAATACAAGGACTATAAAAAGACTCGCACAGAGGCCACTCCAGTATTGAAAAGATGATCCTAAAAAATTACTGGAAAAGAACTTGTATAAAAGATCAGGAATCAGAATATCATTGGACCTTTCAATTCCAACAGTAGAAGCTAGAAGATAATGAAATAATACCTTAAAAATTCTAATGGTAAATGTCTTACTACCTAGAGTTTTATACCCAGCCAAACCATCAGTCAGATTAAGGCTAGATGTGCCAAGACTCAAAACTTTAACACCTAGGTACTTTTCTTAGGCAGTTGCTGAATGAGGATAGTGGTCCATTAAAATGAGGGAATAAACTAAGAAAGAGAAAGATAATGAGATCTGGGAAGCATGGCATTCATCCCAGGAGAGGAGGGAAGGAAATGTCAGGATGATGATGGTGATGATGTCTTTCTGGAGGTGCCTGTGCAGTAGACCTGGAGATCAGCAGGGCTGGATTGGAGCATGAAGATGGAGAGAAGTCTCCAGGAGAGAGAAATGGAATGGGCACCTGTTACTTTTGACCATGTGAGAAACAGGAATGAGAAAAGTGTTTTTGTTTGTTTGTTTGTTTGCTTCTCTTGTTGAATTTAGAAGGAATTAAGGGTACGTATATAGAAACTAAGCAATTGAAAAGAAGCAGTTATTAACTCCAGGAAAAATAAAAGTAAGCAACTGAGCAAATACAGCCGTAGTAATATAAATCCTGATGTATATATGTGATATAACTGTGACATACACTTATACATCTATCCATGCATAGTTACATAAAATAGGGCAAGGGAAGTGGGGAGACACTTACTGGAAGCATGCTTACTTCTCATCTTCCAAAACAGAACTTCAACAGAGAATATCTAAGATTGACAAATCAAGAAATAGCGCATAAGCATGTTATTTAGGAACATGGAAATACTGGAGGAAACAGTGCTATGAATTGAGAGTGATTGCGTCTGGGAATGGAGAAGATGAAATAAAGCACTACTGTTTGGTTTTGTTTTTTCCTTAAATGCTTGAAGGTACTATTTGCTGTAACGAGTGTATGCATTACTTAGGTAAAAAAAACATAAGTGGAAAGCTAAATAAATAGCAGAGTAATGAGTATCTTTGTACCACAGGTTTTCCTTCTTACAGATGGTAAAAATCACTTCTCAATGTTTCTTGTACCACTTGTTTTCCTGTTCAGATGTAGTTGACGTTCTCTATTAAAGGCTAAGGATCATAAAGTTAAATAAGGTGCAGTCCCTGGCCTGAAACACTTGTGTCTTAGTGGGTGGTGTATCAGGAGACTTTAAAAAATCAAGATGTTCTTTATGATTGCCTTTTGGGGACTAAGAATGTGGGGGGAGTGTTGGGGACTGTAAGAGAAAGAGTGGATGCCCATAGCTCACAGGAATGGGAAATTCACAAGGCTTGCTGAAGGAACAATGATTAGAGAGGGCTGGTGGAAGTGTGAGGAGACCTGGGGCTCAGCAGAGGAAAATCCCTTCTGCTGCTAGACAGCCATCCATTTGCAAATGTTGAAAGAGAGACTACGGAGCCCAACAGTATGAATATTTTCTGGTTTACCCACCTTTTTTTTTTTCCTGAAGTGGTTCTACCAGTTTCCATTGCTTCTACCAACACAAGGATGTCTGTTTTAACTGTAGCACCATTAACAGTGCGAGGACTGACATCCCTAGAATTTTTCCTAATAGGTATAAAATGATGCAGTGTTGTTTTGATTTGTATGTTTTTTGTTGCTTATTACACCCACGATTGTTGTAACACTAGTTAGGCTTTTTCTTGCATTTGTGCTCTGTTGAAACTTTTTTTTTTTTTTACTCCAACATATCCATTCTTTTAAACCTATTTTAACAAAAGTTTCATCAAAAAATTTTCAAAATCAGTTACTTTGTCAGAAAACTTCAAACTGACCGTCCCTCACTTTTTATTCCCAGCACAGCTGGTGTTAGAAGGTAATAATGCAAAGTGAAATCAATTTCTTGAAAGTGGAGAATCCCTCTCTTGTTTTTTAATCACCATAAATTACCTGCAGTCCTCTCAAGGGATGCTGTAAAAAGGTAACGTGTCAGGGGATGGGGCGGAGTGTGGACAAACTTCCTGGAAGAGGCAATACCCAAATGCAGTCTTGAAGGAAAAGAAAGAGTTCAGCAGTAGAAAGAGGGATGGGTAGGACTAAGCACAGAGAAGGAGGGAAGAGAATTGTGTGAGGTTATGTTTCAGCAGAAGTTGCCACCTGGTTTCTCCTGAGGCTCCAGAGTGCATTCAACGTGCATTCAAGTACTTGCAGCTGGTTCCCCTTTCCCTTTTACTGGAGCTTCGGGTTCAGAGAGTGCAGAGAGGCTGTGCTGTTAACCAGGGAGATGCATCATGCATTTGGGAAATTCTCTTGCCTTGAGAGCAGAGGGAAGTTATTGTGAGGTTTCGAGCAAGAGAGTGTAAGTGTTGTGCTTGCCTGCGTGCACTTTATAGAAACACCTGCATAGGCAAAGTGATCACATTTTAAAGCGAGTGATAATGCAAACAGGACTACATTTTAAGATCAAACTTACTATGTCCAGTTAGGGGATTTATTTCACTTGGCCACAAAAATGAAAAGGGTGACCAAGAAACAAAAGAAGACTTCCTGCCGCAAGGTTTTATCTTTGAACACTTGGTCAGTTTGCATTTTACTTAACTTTTTTCCCCCTAGTTTGTAAATGAACATTTAAGTGATAATAGGTTTGTAAGATCTCATTTAAAAATCAGAGGTTTGTTTTTTGTTTTTTTTAAGCAGAAGTCTTCTTAGAAGCCCATATGATTTAAATTTATTTATTTATTTATGGCTGTGTTGGGTCTTCGTTTCTGTGCAAGGGTTTTCTCTAGTTGTGGCAAGCAGGGGCCACTCTTCATCGCAGTGTGCAGTCGTCTCTTGTTGCGGAGCACAGGCTCCAGGTGCCCAGGCTCAGTAATTGTGGCTCACGGGCCCAGTTGCTCCGCAGCATGTGGGATCTTCCCAGACCAGGGCTCGAACCCGTGTCCCCTGCATTGGCAGGCAGATTCTCAACCACTGCGCCACCAGGGAAGCCCGAAATCAGAGGGTTTTAAGTTTGGAGGCATAGATAAAAATAACTTCATTTGAAGGTTATAATGTTTATGTATATTTGTATATGTACATAATTAGTAAAAGAAAACTAAAATTTTTATATATAGTAAAAAATTTACATAGTAAAAAAAAAAAACCTTGGAGGGTTGTGGTGTGCATTGACTTAAAGTTCTTTCATTTGCTTTTGTCTTAATTTTTGTTGACAAGTTGCCAGAAACATTTGTACAGGGCTCCTGCTTTCAGAACCAGGATAAGTATATAAAAGATTCAAAATGTGTCAGTTGTGAAGTGTTTCATCGAGTGCTTTATGTCAGGTTGGCACGGGAGGTCCCCTGCCTCTCCTGAACATAAGTAGATTGTTTCACGCTTCATCACCCACCCTCCACCTTTCTTTTCTTTTTTTTCTGGTTCTGTAAGCACTGGAGTCAAATCTCTTCAGATGTGAGCTGTTCCCTGCACTGCATCCTTTCCCTCCCTCCTTCTTATTCAGTGCCTGTCTTATCGTGTTTGTGCTCCCGACACCCCGCAGAGTCGGGAAGAATTCATGAACCAGTGCGGGGGGGCTACCGTTGGGGTTGGGATATCTTGAAGGAAAGACGTATTTTTCACTTTTTTAGCACTATTTCAGTTTTGTTTTTTTTTTAAACAAAGCGTATTCATTTTTTGAAAACAACTGAAAAAGGGGCAGCAAAGTGGAAACTTCGTATGGGAGAAAAATTATTTGACGGTAAAAGATAACGATTATTTTGACCATTATTAATTTGATGGCAGTGATCTTTGATTTCTGTTTTCTGTTGTCTGCCGCCTGTGCTGTACTAACCTCCCCTCCTTCCCTTTTCCTGTGAATGTGTTTATTTATTTTGCTAGGATTCTTATAGCAGATTCTGTTGTGCGTTAGTTATCTCATGTGGTGGTGCCTTATCCAGTTCTGATTCACTTCTTGTTGCTCTTTTAAGAGATTTTCTCATTATTATGGCTATTTTTCAGGTACTTTGATGATGAGTGGACTGAAGAGAGGAGGGTCAAACCGCTCTTATTTTTCACTCACGACTGTTGTGAAGACTCCTTAAGAGAGAACCATGAAGCTGAAATCTATGTTAAATTTCAGTGATGGTGACTTCTTTTGACATGTCTCCCTCAACACAGTTTTTATGAGATAACCATAATTACTTTTTAGATTACAGTATAAATTCTATTAATGTATCAGTTAATTTCTAGTTCATCTTCGCTGGAACAGCATGGCTTTTGTTGCAAAGGATTCCATTTCAAGGATACTGAGCTTAGGTGCTTTGAGGGTAAGGATTGGATGGATCTCTGTCCTCCAGAACCTAAAATCTAATTGAGGAGGAAAGGCCCCAACCATGTGTAGAGTTAATTTCAGAAAGTAGGAGAAGGAGAGGCATTTTATGGGGGGTGGGTCCTCCGGTGCCAGGAACAGGGCTTAGGGATCAGACCCGGCAGTGACCCGGTCTTTTCTGAGTGGCAGGGTCTTAATACAAACTGCGGGGGACGATACCTGCCTGCAGGTTGATGTGGGGAGTAAAGGAGGTAGTTAGTGCACAGTAGGTGGTACAAGATGGATGCTCAGACTGTAGTTACAACTGGTGACAGCAGATTGTTGAAAAAGCATGTTCTTGAAGGACAGCCTGGTGAAGCAGACAGGGTAGGAGTCAGGGAATGAGGAAGTCTGGCTTCACATGTGGGCTCAGCGCCGGCCGTTTAACCTTGGTGGACTTAACGGTGGCCCTGAGACACACCCCATGTGGAAAATGAAGGGATCAGACAAGGTATTCATTCTGATAACTCACAGTTTTAAAATTCTGAATGTAAGGTCAAGAGGGACACCCTCCATTCCGGTTCAGTCACTGTGGAGCCTGAGGAAAAGGTGCTGGTTTGTGGAGGGCAGACTATTCCCTGCTGTTACAGGAAGAAGGAAGGCTTTTAGGGGTGGGTGCCACCTAATTCTGAGCTCCAGGCCTGAGTCACACAATAATGGGGCTGCAATTGAGGGGCCTCTGAAGTTTCACGAAAGACAAGTGACATGACCACTGCAGCATTTTCAGGAAGTTAATTATCAATATTTTTCCCCACTGGGTGTAGAGATTCATGTCTGGATTGGGCTTCAGAAGTGATACTCGGGCTACAAATGGAGGCCTTTTTTCTTTCATAATGTATTTTCAAAATAGCTCTTCTGCCATAAATCCTCTGACTGCTGTCCCAGTATTTATTGAGAGCCCTCCACACAGAGAGCGCTTTGTCAGACACAGTGTGCTTACCTCTCCAAAGGGGAGATACTCACCTCCCGGGGTGCTTGTGAGGGCTGAGAGGATGCACAGGGTCAGGGAGTGGAAAGCATGGCGGAGTCCCACGTTCTCCGAGCTCTGTGGGGAGAGAGTTTACCCTCAGAAATAAGAGTACAGTGAAACAGACAAATAACCCATCTGCAGTCTGTATTTAAGGAAACACTAAGGCAATGTGGAATGATCTTATGTTTCAATTTTTTCCTTTTAAGCTCTTGGTTCTTGGGTGGTATTTTAAAAGCTGCTATGTGAAATATGGTTACTGTTGATATCAATCGTGATTAATATCGTTTAGGATATTAGCGTGTCGTGTGGAAGGAACTTTCTGTTCACCTGTTGTTCTTATGGATGTGGCTTTCTGCTCTTCCTAAGCCAACGTTAAATATGCCTCAAGGTGCCCTTTCTTAAATTCTTTTTGGAATATAAATACTCAAATGAGAAAACCATGATGTCTTTGACAAAGCCAGTTCTGTCTTACTGAAGCCTCTGGTTTCCTACACTCCTCTTTTCCTCTTCCAGTTAGATTGTAGGAACCTGAGAGTGGAAATGTTCCTTCTTTGCCTCCCACTCTGATAGTGACTAGCGCAGGGCAAAGCATTGAACAGTGCTCGAATAGCCCACGCTGGCAGCCTGAAAAGCTGTCCTTAGTGATGCAGATTCTCAGCTGTGGTTCATCATGTGTGGATCAAAGGCAATTTTTCATGGCTTGTATAGTTTAAATCTGACTTAATACAGTTCAGACCATCTCTTTCCTTCCTGCCCTCAGAGAAAGTCAATACTGCTAGATTCTTCCTTTCTGGGTTAAATATACAGTTTCAGTTCCTTGAGCCATCGATAGCTCATAGCACTGTTATAATGCTCTCCAGAGTGTTGGTCTGCAGTCCAAATGGTGACCTTCTTCCACTTTAGCCCGAATCTCTGCAGAAGGAGGGTTGTGAGGACAAAAGGTGAGAAGTACGTGTACATTGGAAAGAGATGTGTTCCAGGAAAGGGCAACGAGTGATGATGACTCAGTCTGTGCTTTGTTTAGGCAGCCTCACCTGACTGCCCACATCACTGCAACCTTGTGAAAGGGTGAAATGGAGACTCTTGGGTATGTCAGTATTAAATATTAAAAAAGCAATATTAAATACGAAGAAATGAGGCAATATAAGCCATTGTGTTAATCATCTGTATTGAGTAATTATACAAATCCTGTAAATACTGCTAACCTTACAATCTTTAGTAATCTATACTTTATGTAGCCCTCTTTGATTCCATTTTAATCAGGGGATTTAGCATAAGGTCATCTTATTGGAAGGACCTGATATCTGTTGAATTTTGACTTGTTTGGTGATTTGAATGATTGGAGGTTGAACATGGTGCAGTCTTTAATAATTAGTAGTCAAAATCATACTACATACCCAGATCATATTTTATTTTATTTTTTAGTAACAGGATGATGTTTCTTTTTTCTCCTAAGTTTTTTCTTCTGATTATAAAAGTTATAGTACTCATTTTAGAAAATAAATAATATAGACAAATACCAAAAAGAAAGAAAAAAAGAAATTATTCGTAATCTTAACTATGTAACAACAAGCATTATAAATCCTTTGGTGAGCTTCCTTTGGCTTGTTTATATATCTTTACATAACTTTAAAAAGCATAGCTAAATTTATAATGTATATACCATTTTGTTTGTATCCTGAATTCTTCTGAAACTGTGCTTGTTTGTGCCCAGTTACATTCAATAGGATGCACTGTATAAAAAAAATTTTTTTTTAAGTTAGTCCATGGTCAAATCAGTTAAGAAATATCTTAGTTTAATAGTAAGTGTTGGGTTTTTGTTTTTCTTGTTTTTTTTTTTAACTGTAGATTTCATGGAGCCTTAATATACTAACATATATTATCATGTCGTAACAGAGGTGATAGTGTGTCCCTGCCTTATTTACTTATGGAACCCTTTCTTATGAATTAATAACTTGGATTTGAAGCACAATTCAGGGAAAGTTGATAAGCCTTTCCCCCTGTATAGTAGACATTTATCGGTTGTCTCCCCTGACATCCATTTCTCACATGCCCTTCCCCAGATCCTGTTTGGTAATAGGATGATCAGTACTAGATCACAGTTTGCAGGGTTGATGAATGACTTTTTAATGGATTTTAAACGAATATTAATGTACAAATTAGTATTTTCAAAACGCTCACTACCTTCGTGGATCTAGTCTGCTCTCTTGATATCCTGGGTGCCGGCCGTGGAAACTCCATGCCCCTGATGAGTTGGTGAGCTCTGATTTCTTTTCCTTGAAAGTGTTCATTTGCTGCACCTCAAACACTATTTTTCCCCTAATAATCCTGGTTCACTGTTACCTTCTACTTATTACCTTTTACCCTGCTTTTTACCTTTTACCTCCCTACTTCAAGCTCCTCACACCTAGCTCTTTGGCATTATATTAATTGCTTATTGCGTAAATTTTGTCATATTTAAATGTAAGTGTTCGAATTTATTCTATTCTCCTTTACTTTGCCAGCTGTGGAATCGTTTCCGTACCCATCAGTAATTCTACCATGTATCTTGCTCCATGCGTTTTTAATTTTATCACCCCACTTCTGCCATCAAGCTCACTGCCAAATTTTCATGTTGTTTCCTTCACCCGCAACTATGCAAAGTATCTTCAAGCCTTACTAGGCCTTTGAAATGGAACTTTCTTCGTTGAACTTTTTTAGTTTGGAGGGTGGGTGGGAGGCAAATGTTATTATCTCTTTTGGTCCTCACTCTGTCCAAACAAGCACTTGTTTAAAAAATATTTATTTAATTTATTTATTTTCCTTATTATTATTATTTTTTTTGGCTGCGTCGGGTCTTAGTTGCGGCACATGGGATCTTCGTTGAGGCAGGCAGGATCTTTTCGTTATGGTGCGCGTTCTCTTTGTTGTGGCGCTCGGGTTTCTCTACTTGTGGCACTTGGGCTTCTCTGTAGTTGTAGTGTGCAGGTTTTCTCTCTCTGGCTGTGGCACGCAGGCTCCAGAGTGCGTGGGCTCTCTCATTGAGGTGTACAAGCTCAGTAGTTGTGGCGAGTGGGCTTAGTTGCCCTGCGGCATATTGGATGTTAGTTCTCCCACCAGGGATCGAACCCGCATCCCCTGCGTTGGAAGGTGGATTCTTTACCGCTGGACCACCAGGGAGGTCTCCAAACAAGCACATTTTAAATTGCTTTCTTATCTCTAAACTCAAATGTAACTTTATCCTGTTATGTATGTTTTGTATCCATAACTTCTTTTTTCACTTTGGTAATTCCAGGGCAAGTTATCTGCATCTACTTTGTCTCCATCAGTGCTGTCTTTTTTAGGTAGTGAACATTTGGAGAGCAGGAACTAGATTTATCAACTCCTCTCTTCTCAGTCCTTCCTGCTTTTTGTTGAAGGGATAGAACGGAAATGAAAGAAGGGGGAAAGTCCAGTCTGAAAAGTTATGTGCTGATTCATGAAGCTTAAATTATCCGGGACATTGTACGGAGTCGTTTGTATGTGTTTCAGGCTAACTTGAAAGAGTGAGGCGTCCTTCTATCTGAGATGTTACTTTTATGTAATGTGAGTGAAATTCAGGAAAGCCAAGAAGGGATGTAAAGAGAATTGTTGGCCTTCTTTGGTTATCTTAGCTAATCTAATGTTCAAGCACTGTGGTGTGATATTTCTGTTTTAAAATAAAGTTTCCTGTTACAATCCAAAGCAAGAATATTTATGGGTATTTTAAATCTGTGTATACAACTTCATAAACTATTTACATTGACATTTTCATAAATACTGATGTTGTACATCTGTGGAATCTCGGGGTATTTGTATAGTTATTCATCATCAAAATTCCTTCTATTGCCTGGAAGCATTGAGAGTTGGCCCTGTATTTGAGGCTGTACCAGTTAAGGAATCTAACAACATCCCATTTTGGAATATGGAAGTAATTGATGGCGAATGCTACATCTTTTTAGTGAATGTAACATCGTATTGCAGATTATTTCAGGGCAGGAACTGTAAGTTGTTGTTGGTTTTTTCTTTCCTTCCCACGTCTTCTTGTGTAACCTTTAAACTATTCTTTATGCCCTTGGCATAAAGAAAGTTTCCCATGTTGTTCCTTTCGTTTGGTTCCTTCAATTATTTATTGTTCTCACTTCCTTATCACCCAGTTATTTCTTGGAAAAATTTTATTTTCCCATTTTTTCTGCTTGTTAGTTAATTCATTGTTGAAAATAGATAAAAAGGGAAGATATCAAATGAGCACGTGCATATATTTTATTTGGAGTTTAGGGGAGAGAGTCATGAGAAGAAATTTGGAGGTAACTGCATAGAGATAATAATATTTAAAGCTGTGGGTACCTATGACATCACCAGACAGTAGTGGCTACCATGCAGATATCTCCCGAAGTAATTTCATTATTCTGCTTCATTCAGTTGCACAGGCAGCTGATCCAATGAAGTCAACACCCTGCTCTCCAGAGTTAATATCTTTACTCCAGTGTACCCAGGCCTGCGATCTCATCCTAATGCACTCGGTGCTCAAATGCATCCTAATGCTGATACCCTTTACAGCCCCTTCCAAAACTCTGAAGACTGGTAAGAGAAGTAAGCCAAGCATACTCCCCTGGAATCACTAGCTTTTGAATGGAGCCCACCAGTGATCCTGAGGAATGAGCCAAAAGAAAGAGGCACCAGAAGTTAAGGAGACCGTGTTCATCATGGAGGCCTAGAGAAGACAGAGTTTCGGGAAGGAGGGGGAGAGGTCAAGAATGTAAATGTCTCAGTGAGCCAGGATGACAGGGACTGTTTTTATACCTGTAGCTTCCCTTGGAGGGAGGGACTGTTTCCCCAAATATCCCTAGCACCAAGTGTGTGGTCTGTGTTCAGAAGAGAATGCAGAAAGGCTTAGGGTGATTCAGAGGAGAGGGGGAGGTACTTCTTCTGGAAGAATGGTATTATCAGAAAAAGCTGATAGGTTACCTGGTGATAGACCTTGACTGATGGAAAGACTTTCATCTACTAGACGTTGAACACATCTTCGCCTTTTCTTATAGTTTCCAGGACCTCATGGAACTAGACTGGTATTGGTATTCTAGGTAAATGGATCTCCCATGGACTCAAATAGTACCTAGAGCTGTAAAATTAAATATATAACAAGGATATTTCTTAAATAGTTTACTCTTTCAACAGATGGAGGTGACATGCTGTAAATTAGTATTGCCCTTCTATTCTGTCGTTTTTTACCATATTTAATGATGCTTAGGCAGGTTTGCTGATAATTAGGAGAATTGCTAATAACTGTCAGCATATGTTTGCTCTTTCCATGAACCCCGAGGAGTAGGTTTTAGGTGTTATTGATGTGTCATCATATTACACACATGGATGGCATCTTTATTTTCAACTAGTACTTGAATAAATGCAAAGCATATATGTTTGTATAGATGCTACTCTGTGTCTAAAGTTTCATATTGTGCCTAAAGGGGTTTGTTGCTATAAATAAGGACGGGAAAGAGGAAGGGGAAGAGAAAAGGAAAAAAGGTCCTCATGGCAAGAAAAGAAAATCTGTTATTTAACTTAGTTGTCCATCTTGAACCTCCTCGGTTTTTACAGGTCATTAAACTGTGGGTACTCTCTCCCCTATGTGCCCGTCTATATTTTGAAATTAAAAGATAACATTGAATTATTATTATAATCAAGATGTAATAGGAGTCTTGGCATTTCTTTAAAATTACAAAGAAATATAGTTATATCTGTATAAGGTTTTTTAAAACCCATTAAAAAACACAGGAAGCATATGAGATGGTTCTGAAAAGGTGTCCTGTAGTAGTGACGACGAAGAGTGGAGATTTTTCAAGTCAGTGCTATTTACTGTATTTTGGTGCTGGCCTTCAGTTTCCTCCTACAATGGATATAACTTCACATATCCTAAAAAAAAGACAGTCCTGCAGTGAACTCTATTCTAAGGGAAAGGAAATGTGGAAAGAGAGTTTTTACCCCAGTGGGATTGGTGCATTGGCCTTTTAGAGAATGTCCGTTCTGGGAATGGTAGGTGATTTATTTGCATTTCTGTGAGCTTGTGAGAAGCATTGCAAACATCTGATTTTCATAAGAATCTATTGAGAATTATTTTGTATGTCAGTGTATTCTTTCTTTGAAAGCTATTTCACTGAAATAAACAGCTTCTTTTCCCCTAGTTCATTACAAAATAGCTCATAAATTGTGGTTTGGGGTTGTCAATTTTTTTTTTTTTTTTTTTGAAATGGGCTAGTGTTTATTTTGCATCTTGCTTCAGTTGCCCAGTTTCCTTCCATTTTATAAGGAACACTTCTTGAACCTTGGCTGTGGCCACATGGGCTGCCTTCAGATTCAGCAGTTAGCACATTATTCCACTTGAAGGTTTACAGTTCAAAAGGAGCCTGGACAGTTCCCAGATGTAAAGTCAAATCATAGCAATCTGACGATAGAAGTATCTAGAAAGCTCAAAAGCCAGGTTTAATGGGTAGCTGTGCAAAACCATTATCCCTTTCACAAAAGATGGTGAAGAGGAGAGAGAGGGAAAACAATTGGCGTTTCTGTGCCAGGCTGGTCTGAGCAGCCCGTGCGAGCCCGGCTGGAGTTCAGCTGGCCCTGCATTCTGCAGGCGGCCGTACGTTTTGAAACACCCCTAAATGTTCCAGCCTTTAAATAGCAGCGAGTCTTCTAAAATGATGCTGCATAGCGCAGGAGAAATTAAAGCGGCTGCCTGGGAGGCAGGAAGCCGACTAGCGAGATGCTTAATTATCGTGGAAGTAAGTGCTTGTTGCCGGGGAGCGGAGCGCAGCGAGCGCGGGTCGGCCTGGGTGTCAGCCGTGATTTGTAGACAATGCGGCCCCGGCAGCGCAGTGCTGGTTCAGCAGCATCTTTCCAAACATGCATCTGGCAGGAATTTAAAGGCCACCTCTTGTGTAATTTGTGGAACCTTGGAAAAGGGTGCGCTGCCTTTATTTTCACGACGAACGCAACCATGCAGGATTTTGTGCTCAGAATTTGTGCCTCTCTCCTCCTGATTGATGTGCTCCCGAGGAAGTTGGGTTTCTTCACCTGTCACCTGGAAGGATGTTAGCAGTTCTCTGTCGTCGGCTGGGGGATATGGAAAGGTCTGTCCACAGCAGCATTTGGTTTCTGCTGTCTTCATAAATTAGTGCCAAAGGGTGGGGTGGGTTGCAGTGTGTAAGGAAATGAAGGCATTTTGCTAATGAGCAAAATGTTTCTAGCTTTAAGGGTAGATGGATCTCAGAGCTTGGGAAGAGGTGGTGGAAAATGCTGGATGCATTCTGAAATACTCCTTTGGCATAGTAATAGAGGGAAATATAGAAGCGTGCTAATGGGTAGAATGGCTCCGGGAAAACCCTTTTTATTTTCTCTCTATTGTATTTGCTCTTGCCAACTCTGTTAAGCCTTTGTAAAGAAACAAAAAAACAAGTTTGGATTTTGAAATACAGAAGAGGTTAAAAAGTGAGTGTTGTGACATATTCAGTAACAGATTTTTTCAATTTTTAGTCTTGTTAAAAAACTGTACGTTGCTCTAATTATCGAACTCTGTTGGTTATGCCTTGAACTTCTGGTCAGCACAGTGGTTCATGATATTCTACATTATTAGAGGTCATTGGAGTCTGTACGTGGTCTTTACTTGGGCTAGGAGCCTTGATATCCTGGAACGAGATCCCTCACCCCCCTTCATAGTGATATGAAACAGTTCAATTAATCTGAAGTGTTAATAGTCTTTTAAAATATATATAGTTTAAATGATGGATATTATTAAATGCTTTCACTTTCTTCCTTCCCTTCAAGCCTGCTTTACTAAAAAGATGGGTTGTGAACTGTGAGTCACAATCCGTTAGAGAGTCTTTTATTTGCATGTGTCTGGTTTTGGCAATTGCATGTTTATTTTTAGATGTATTTATCAAATGCTAATTCCAATTGTCCTTGTCTCTTTTAGAGAAAGCATGGGATTATGGCAATCACAGAGTCCCAGAGATACAAGTTCCATTCAGTTTTTTTCTGAAAGAAAGCCGTCTATCAAAGTGAAGCAGAGGAACTCTTGTGGATTATAATGTTTTGAAGGGGTCTGGATTTTCAGAGGTTTGAAAATAAGGCATTGTTTAACCTTTTAATTGGAAAAGATTAAGATCTCATGCAACTGATGTATTTTCTGGGAGCCATTCTCCAAAAGGGAAGTGCACATTTAAAACTTAGGTATGATGGTCCTTTCTGCAGGGGTTTAAGTCTGATTGCTTTTACATCATGACCAGCTTGAAACGGTCTCAGACAGAAAGGCCGGTTGCCACTGAAAGGGCGTCTGTTGTGGGCACAGATGGCACCCCCAAAGTCCACACGGACGACTTCTACATGCGACGCTTCAGGTCCCAAAACGGCAGCTTAGGGTCATCAGTCATGGCTCCTGTAGGCCCCCCTCGAAGTGAAGGTTCTCATCATATAACCTCGACCCCTGGAGTCCCAAAGATGGGGGTTCGGGCAAGGATTGCGGATTGGCCCCCAAGAAAGGAAAATGTAAAAGAATCTAGCCGTTCAAGCCAGGAAATAGAAACCTCAAGTTGCCTTGAGAGCATGTCCTCCAAAAGCAGTCCTGTGAGTCAGGGAAGTTCTGTAAGCCTCAATTCCAGTGACTCAGCCATGTTAAAAAGCATACAGAACACACTGAAAAACAAGACGAGGCCGTCGGAGAGCATGGACTCCAGATTTCTCATGCCTGAAGCCTACCCCAGCTCCCCCAGGAAAGCTCTGCGCCGGATACGGCAGCGCAGCAACAGCGACATCACCATAAGTGAACTTGACGTGGATAGCTTTGATGAATGTATCTCGCCCACCTACAAGACGGGGCCGTCACTGCACAGGGAATACGGTAGCACATCTTCAATCGATAAGCAGGGAACGTCCGGAGACAGCTTCTTTGACTTGTTAAAGGGCTACAAAGACGACAAGTCTGATCGAGGTCCCACTCCGACCAAGCTCAGTGACTTTCTCATCGCCGGTGGGGGCAAGGGCTCTGGTTTCTCCTTGGATGTCATAGACGGGCCCATCTCACAGAGAGAGAACCTCAGGCTCTTTAAGGAAAGGGAAAAACCACTCAAGCGGCGTTCCAAGTCTGAAACCGGAGACTCGTCCATTTTTCGTAAATTACGCAATACCAAAGGTGAAGAACTTGGGAAATCGTCGGATCTCGAAGATAATCGATCGGAAGACTCCGTCAGGCCCTGGACGTGCCCAAAGTGCTTTGCCCACTACGACGTCCAGAGTATATTATTTGACTTGAACGAGGCGGTTATGAACAGGCACAGTGTAATTAAGAGGAGAAACACCACCACGGGGGCTTCGGCAGCTGCGGTGGCATCCTTGGTCTCGGGGCCTTTGTCCCACTCGGCCAGTTTTAGCTCCCCGATGGGCAGCACGGAGGACCTGAACTCCAAAGGAAGCCTCAGCATGGACCAGGGAGACGATAAAAGCAATGAACTTGTAATGAGCTGTCCGTATTTTCGGAATGAGATCGGTGGAGAAGGGGAAAGGAAAATCAGCCTGTCCAAATCAAATTCTGGTTCCTTTAGTGGATGTGAAAGTGCCTCCTTTGAGTCTACCCTCAGCTCCCATTGTACAAATGCAGGAGTGGCAGTACTTGAAGTGCCCAAGGAAAACTTGGTGTTGCACCTGGATCGAGTGAAAAGATACATCGTGGAACACGTGGATCTCGGCGCATACTATTACAGGAAGTTTTTCTATCAGAAGGGTGAGTAGAGATCTTTTATTCTTTTCATTTTCTTTGCCATACTTTCTGAAAAAGAGTACTGTCTATTAGGATTTTTAAGCAGCGTGATGTAAGATTTGCATGAATGCCTTCTCCTGATGGTGAAAGAGTTAAATAGTTATTTGCTGCGGTGTATTTCCTTTTGCATTTTTGAGTTACTTCCTCCTTTTAGATACATTAAATATCTTGTATTGACTAGCTTATGAAACATTAATTTTTTTTAAAACCTTTGATTTAATGGATGAAATTGTAATCTTTGTGTAGAAGACTTGCTGTGTCACCTTTAGGGATAAATGTCATATAAAGTTAAAAATATTATAAATACAGCTTTTTTTTTTAAGGGTTACTAAAGCAATCTTAATGCTGTTTTTCATTTATTTAGCACTTTTACAGTTAGTGCGGGACCATTTCTTTTCTGCCTCAATGTTCTCATCAGTAAATGGGAATTATAATACATTCCTATTCATGCCACAGGAATTTTAGTGAGAATTAATTTTGTTATTTGACAAAAGTGTCAGAGCCAGGAATCAAACCTAGGTCTTCTAGATTTGAGTATAAAAGTCACTGGAGTGAGAAGTACTGTTAACATGTTGGTGACTTCCTTTTCCGTTTTGTATGGGGGAAAATATATACCTATATTGTTGGATTGTACTCTATGTGAACTGTATTTGTATACAGTTTTATCTCATGCTTGTAAGAAAACTCTGTGATTCATTGAAAAGTAGTTTAAATGAACTCTTAAGAGCTTTCTAATAGTGTTTTTGAGCAGCATTATTAATTGAAGAATGAGTTTGTCACGCAAGCACCCAAGCTAGGAAACAGGATGCTTGCCGAGCAAGGACATACACCTGTGGTCCACTAGCTAGCTCAGTAATTTCTGCATTGAGCCCAAGTGAGAGGCCCCCTGTATGCAAGCTACTGGAGCAGTTTTTGTTTTCCCGGCTACTGTTTGGGGGTTTTGAGTCCTGCTTAAGTCCTTTTGAGATTTATTCTTCCGAATGAAGTTTCATTTCTAGTACTTCATTCTGGTACTCTAGCTTTATGACAGTGCTCCCTTTAAAATAAAATTTATTGTGAGGATATTACATGGTCATCCCCATTCACGAGAGTTTATTGACCAAAAGAATCTTGTCTTGGTGTTCAGTATCCATGTCTCTTAAACATCTATGGCATAGGTCCTGAAACCAATATGATAATGAAAATCCCAAATTCATTTGTAAGCCATCCTTTTTTTTTTTTTGCGGTACGCGGGCCTCTTACTGTTGTGGCCTCTCCCGTTGCGGAGCACAGGCTCCGGACGCGCAGGCTCAGCGGCCATGGCTCACGGGCCCAGCCGCTCCACGGCACGTGGGATCTTCCCGGACCGGGCACAAACCCGTGTCCCCTGCATCGGCAGGCGGACTCTCAACCACTGCGCCACCAGGGAAGCCCTGTAAGCCATCTTTATTTTCTCAGCATAACCTTCTGGAGTTCAGATTTTAGAAATTACTTCTTTCTCATTCTGTCCCTTGGGCTACAGGGTTTCTCGACCTTGCCATCTTGGCATTTGGGGCCAGATAATTCTTTGTTTGGGGGGATGTGTCATATGCGTTGTAGGATATAAGATGTTTAGCAGCATCCCTGCCCTCTACACCCCAGATGCCAATAGGTGCCCCCAACTGTGATGACCTAAAAAGTCTCCAGTCATTGCCATATGTCCTCTAGGAAGTAAAATTGCCCCTAGCTGAAAAGCCCTGTTTTGTGGAACCTGGGGAAGTTTTCCACAGGTGTTTGTGAGCTGTCTATAGGTGATGCCATCTTGCTAAAGAACTGACACTCCAACAGGAGAAAGAACATGTTACTTACAGTCTTTGTTTATGTAGTAGTTGCTCTTTTCCCATTAGGCAATGTGATCACATCAATGATGAACATTTTGAGTACTTACTGTGTACCAGGAACTTAGCATTTGGTATGACATGCATTTTCTCATTTCACCCTCTCCATGCCCACTGGGGTGTAGGTATCGTTATCGATGGCATTTTCCAGATGAGAAAACTGGGGTGTAAGTGGCTGGTTTTAAGCTGTTAAGCTGTCACGAAGCTAGTAATATTGGAGCCAGGATTTCATCTTTGGGGAGACTGACTAGAGTCATGTTCTTGACTGTTTTGCCTTGATCTCTATTATATTAGACTAAAGGGAAGGAGTATATTTTTATCTTTAAACCTGGTAAAATTTTGTTCGACGTATTTTATCTTTCAAAAGTAAGGAATAAAAATTTGAACACCTATATTCCAGAGTTCATCCAGCTTAGGTCATAACACTTCATAAATTTAAGAGCAGTTCATTGAAAGTAGTTTCTAATTTAAGCCATAGAAAATACCCTCTTAGCTAACATAATTGGAACAAGTTAATGAAAGAAATCATTAAGACAGGGAATCAAAAACAAACAACCCAATCCGAAAATGGGCAGAAGACTTAAATAGACATTTCTCCAAGGAAGATATACAGACTGCCAACAAACACATGAAAGAATGCTCAACATCATTAATCATTAGAGAAATGCCAATCAAAATTACAATGAGATATCATCTCACACCAGTCAGAATGGCCATCATCAAAAAATCTAGAAACAATAAATGCTGGAGAGGGTGTGGAGAAAAGGGAACACTCTTGCACTGCTTGTGGGAATGTGAATTGGTTCAGCCACTATGGAGAACAGTATGGAGGTTCCTTACAAAACTACAAATAGAACTACCATATGACCCAGCAATCCCACTACTGGGCATAAACCCTGAGAAAACCAAAATTCAAAAAGAGTCATGTACCAAAATGTTCATTGCAGCTCTATTTACAATAGCCCGGACATGGAAACAATCTAAGTGTCCATCATCGGATGAATGGATAAAGAAGATGTGGCACATACATACAATGGAATATTACTCAGCCATAAAAAGAAACGAAATTGAGCTATTTGTAATGAGGTGGATAGACCTAGAATCTGTCATACAGAGGGAAGTAAGTCAGAAAGAAAAAGACAAATACCGTATGCTAACACATATATATGGAATTTAAGAAAAAAAAATGTCATGAAGAACCTAAGGGTAAGACAGGAATAAAGACACAGACCTACTGGAGAATGGACTTGAGGTTATGGGGAGGGGGAAGGGTGAGCTGTGACAGGGCGAGAGAGAGTCATGGACATATACACACTAACAAACGTAAGGTAGATAGCTAGTGGGAAGCAGCTGCATGGCACAGGGATATCGGCTCGGTGCTTTGTGACCGCCTGGAGGGGTGGGATAGGGAGGGTGGGAGGGAGGGAGACGCAAGAGGGAAGAGATATAGGAACATACGTATATGTATAACTGATTCACTTTGTTATAAAGCAGAAACTAACACACCATTGTAAAGCAATTATACCCCAATAAAGATGTTAAAAAAAAAGACAGGGAATCTTTCAGAAGTATATGTACTCAAAGTATTTTATTTTCATTAAAATTTATAATAATAACTATATATTTGCTAAACTCTTGTGAGAGGCCGAGGGCGTTTCTTTCACAGTGATTCTACTATTTTGAATTCTACATTGTGTGACTAGTATAAACCATAAGAGCAAAAATACAGACACTAGCAAAGCAATCTGAATCTTACGGAATCTGAGGTTTCAGAATTTTTTCTCATTTTTTATAGGTCTCGCCCACATCTAATCCAACAGCTTTCCTTTAGTGATTGCTTTTATGAAGTCTTTCCAAAGCCTTCAGTTTAGTTTTTAATAGAAACAAGATTTATCTCTTGTACTCATATTCCATCAGCTTTCATAATATTTAATTAAATTTCATAATTACAATAACAAGTCAACTGGCATAAACAGGTTTGCGAAGACACAGCCGATTCTTTGTCAGCACGGAGTCCCAACTGGTGGGAGCAGAAAGTGTGTGTGGCACTAGAGATTGCCTGCTGATGCCATTGGGCATTTATCATTGTGGTTTACAGAGGGGACACAGAGCAGTAGTTAATACATGAAGCTGGTCCAGTGGAACGCAATATCAGAGAGCGCCTGCTGTGTTTTCTTAGGCTATACGACTTAGAATTTTCAAATTAGGCAGGTCATTTGTCACAATGTGATAAGATACAACAAATTATGGCTCTGAATGACATCACTTGAAGCTGAAATTAACACCCTTAAAGTATAACTGTGTATTAAAAAATTTATATAGTATCTAAACCTTTCTTAAATTTTATTTTCTTGAAGGATAGTTTATTTACAATGTTGTATTTAATTTCTGCTGTACAGCAAAGTGATTCAGTTATACATATATATGCATTCTTTTTCATATTCTTTTCCATTATGGTTTATCACAGGATATTGAATATAGCTCCCTGTGCCATACAGTAGGACCCTGTTGTTTATCCATTCTACATATAGTAGTTTGTGTCTGCTAATCCCAAATTCCCACTCCATTCCGCCCCCATTCCCCTTCCTTCTTGGCAACCACAAGTCTGTTCTCTATGTCTCTGAGTCTGTTTCTGTTTCATAGATAAGTTCATTTGTGTCATATGTTAGATTCCATATATAAATGGTATCTGTACTTTTCATCACAGTATAAAATAGAGTTAGACAAGTAATTCTGTCTTATTTTTAATATACAACTTGATTCAGTGAAATTAGTGCACTAACTCATTTTTCCTAATCAGAACCTGGAAGTGAGTCATCTTGTTGAAGGAGTACGCCAACGTCAGATGTAATTTATCTTCCAGCAACATAGAGTAGCACTACTGACCTGGTTGTACTACAACCTCTTCATCACCAGATATTTTCCATTCTGCCATTTAATGAATTCCTGACTTCACTGTGGCTAAGTCTCTGGAGGAAAATATTCACTTTACTGAAGTGTATATTGTTGACATTATATGTAAAATTTAATTGTATTAGGCTGATGAAGCTGCCATCACTTTTTAATATTAAATTGTTTTTATGAACATCATTATTTTGCAAATTTAGACTTGAGAGGATATTTGGCTCTATCACATAAGTCAAGTCCATTGCTGGAAAGATGCTGGCCCAGTAGAGGAATCCCACTGTTTGCATTTATTGAAATAAGCAACACACCATCAGTGTTCTTTCTGGTCCTTCCTCCTGCCCACTTCTCTTTGCTGTTTTGCCAATGTGTGTGGTGTTTTTATTGAGACTCACCTAGGATTAAATGACAGTAATAATGTAGCTAACATGTATTGTGTTATTACTTTGTGCTTTATGCAAACCTCCTCACATAATGCTCATAAGACCCCAAGGCAAAGTTGTCATTGTGATACGTCCAAGCGATACAACAACATCCTTCTTAGGCACAAACTAGGCAGTAGGATAGCATCAAAATTAATCTGGTCATCTCCCTTTGAGTACATATATTTTGTGTTTAGTTTTTACTTAGATAGTCACCATGATTAAAGTAGCAGTACAGGGCTTTTTCGGTTTTGCACTGAGTGTACAAGTGTCTGAGGCACATCCTCGCTGAATCCCATTCAGAAAGATGCACTAATGGAAAAGAGAGGAGCCCATGGGTTGCCTTGGCAGTGGTGTTTGTTGCTCCATTGATCAAAAGTGTTGATAGGCTTATCTGATGCCAGACAGGGTGTCACTCTCAAAGTCAAGTTATTGAAGATGCTGTGATAGGAAAGGGCCTCTTCCCCCTGCCCAGCGGCCAGGAGCAGCTGCCATTATCTGGTCTGAAGCTCATCTGCAAACATTTTCCCACTCCTGAAGAGAAGCAACACTAATGCTCTGCACTTGATTATTCTTCTGATAACTTTGAACCACCAGATTTGATTGTTCTTTTCTGGTTTACCTTCCTCCTCCTACACCTCCACCCCGCCCTACCCCACCATACGTGAGTGTTCGCACACCCACGCCCACACACACACACCCACAAAAGTCAGGTTCAGCAGTCCGCTGGGCTCCAGGATTATCAGTTTGAGGACACAAACACGTTGGATTTCAGTTGGTCTCGCAATGTCCAATTTTCTGTATTTACCTCTCACCCTCTTCTTATCAGCTGTCTTTCACATTTCTTTAGAATATATGCACTGAACTTCACTTGTACTTGGAGTGACAGCTTTAGTGCTCTGATATATTCTCCAGTTGTGTTATCAGGAGCTGTTCATCTAGTTCAGTTTGTTAAATGAGCATCGTTAAGTACCTATTGTAAGTTTTAGTGGATCATCGTAGGGTACATATAGAACATCAGAGAACATCGTACAGCTAAACTTATTTGTAAAGCCCTGGCTTATTTTGTTTGTTTAATTCTTCTGTAAGTATAGCAACATTAAGCTTGAGGAAAGTACTATGGATGCCTTGTAGCTCAGAGTTCTTTAAGGATAGCTATTCTGTGGTTAGTTTTTTGTGGACAGTCGTATTTCAAGGAAGTGGTAAACTCCAGAGTCAGCACGTCTGCTCTCCTGAGCCATGTTCTTGCTCTTGAACTGAACAGTTTATTTCTGCCAAAACTAATAGGGAAAGATTTTATACATGTATAATAACTTATTGTCTTAATGCCCTTGTCTTTTATTTTTTCTTGAGAGCATATCAACTGTATTTAATTGGTTCAAAGGTAGCTCTCTAGTTATTTAACCCTTTTCACAGAGATCTAGGGCCCTAAATAACTTCTTGAGAAACTCACCTAGGAGTGTTTTGCTGTTGTCTCTTCACCTGTTCAGGGTTTCTGGTAGCAAGAAGGCCATTCAGTAGGAAGGTTTGCATGTCTGCTCTTTGGAAAACAAGCATCCTCTCCTTTCTTGGCCGTGATCTGTCGAGTCCCATCACTGATCATCTGAGCTCTGATGTGTGAGGCGTTTGGGATTTCATATTACCTGAGCCATCTCCGTGCAGAGGTGTGTGAAAGCTGGTTAAAAGGGCATGTGCCTCAACTGCTCCTCTCTGTTTTGTTTTTAAAATCAAGCTAGACCGGCCCAAGGCCACATTTGCTCAAACACTTGACTTTACTCAAAGTCATCTTGTAAAGATCCAATCATATAGAAACAGAATGTGCTTTTGCAGTAAAACTGATGATGGAGACATTGGCCATTTGGTCATCCTTCAGCCCTTTAGGAAGTTCCACGTGAGATATTTACTTTAGAATCTGATGCCAGGAATTGTTTTCTGGTAGCTACCAAATGCCTGCCTTTCTAATGACAGGTGTGTTTTGTTTGTTTGCGTGTTTTATTTATTTATTTTTACAGTATCTCCTGTTTTACCTCAACTCCCAGAAGCAAATTTGATGCTCCAGTTTTATAACCTTCATTAATAACACATTTGTTTCCACTTTTGTCTTTTATTTTCCAATTTCTGTTTCATTAGCACAACTTACATATTTCCTTTACAATGAATGACCTCAAAAAAGTCTTTTTAGAAAAGGTAATTAGTATACATTTATATCCAAATGAAAGACCTCTGTTCCCAGGCTATGTCTTCAGTTCTAGCTACGTTTCTCACTCTCCATTACCTGCTTCCACCTGGTTGGTTATCTAGTTGGCAACTCGAACCCTGGGACACAAATTTTTTGACTTCATTTTTCTCCCTGAACAAGCCTCCCATCCCACATCCTTGCCCTCGTGCTGTAAATGCCACCATTATTATCAGTCACTTGGATTTGAAACACCAAAGCCTCTTTGTTGCCTCTCTTCATTGTTCTCAACCTCCAGTCAGTTGGGAAGGCCTCTTGAGTCTACCTTCGAATTGCTGCTAACTTTTGTTCTCTGTGTCCCAATCCCAGTTCTGTCACTTCAAGCCGGCGTTACCTCTTGCCCCAATTCTTGGCCATTGTCTTAGTCTCTCCATCTCTAGTCCGTCCTACCCAAAATGCAACTTCTTGTCTTTGCCAAATGCAGTCTAATCACATAGCACTTTATATTTTACATGATTGCATTTATGATTTAATCATGTAACAAATACATTATCGGTCAAGTCCTCTGAGAAGCAGGTGTTGAAACAGTATAGGCGTGCAAGTGGTTTGTTAGGGACCTGGGGGTAACGCCTGTGAAAGAAGAGGGCAGAGGAAGCAGAAGTTAGCAGGGAAGGCCTTCAGTCCACAATGCAGGTCTGACACCATGAAAGTAAAAGGGAAAAGAAGCAAAAGTGGGCAGGGGGAGCCTCAGCCCACCGTGCACATCTGGCAAAGTCTCAGCCAACGCCATGGAACGAAAAAGAGCATTAGAGAAGTCATTTGTTGGGCAGTAACAGCCAGGCCCCGTCACCCCTGGCATGCTCAGTCCTGGGGCTGCCCAAGAAGAGTGTGGCTGGGCTGGAAAACTGTGGAAGATCCAGAGATGCTACAGCCAGAGACTTTCAGCTCATTGCATTACTTGTGGCTGAATGGGTTGTGAGCCCTTTCTGGAAGGAGCGATGTTAAGTGTTGCGCCTCTGTGGCTGCCACAGGTGCGTGAGTGCCTTCATCATGCTCGGCACGATTTTGGACACTTGGAGTGAGAAGTAAAACGGAGCACCTTGCTTTGTGACCGCCTGGAGGGGTGGGATAGGGAGGGTGGGAGGGAGGGAGACGCAAGAGGGAAGAGATATGGGAACATATGTATATGTATAACTGATTCACTTTGTTATAAAGCAGAAACTAACACACCATTGTAAAGCAATTATACTCCAATAAAGATGTAAAAAAAAAAAAAAAAGAAAAATAAATCTAAAAAAAAATAGAGCACCTTCATGAGCCTACATTCTGGTGGAGGGAAGCAGACAGTAAACAAATCAAACAAAAGTATATACATGCTTACTGTGAAAATTAATAATGCAGAGTTGGAGAAAGTAATCCCTCTCCTAATTCTAATAGTTTGATTTGTAATCTTCTCTAGCTTTTCTTTTTTTTTTTAATTGAAGTACAGTTAATTTACAATGTTGTGTTAGTTTCAGGTGTACAGCAAAATGATTCAGTTATACATACATATAGAACGATTGATACTTTTTCAGATTCTTTTCCATTATAGGTTATTACAAGATATTGAGTATAGTTCCCTGTGCTCTACAGTAGGTACTTGTTGTTTACCTGTTTATATATAGCAGTTTTTATACGTTTCTAAATCTTTTCTTACTCAAAAATTTATTATCCAATTTACTATTAATGAGTGCCCTTCATATTTTTTAAGTAGTTTTAAGAATTAACAACTGCACATTCATACATTTATTTATTTGTTCATGACGTAATGTTTATTAAGCATCTACTCCATGCCAGCTACAGTGCTCAGAGGCAGAACAAAAGCAAATAATTTTTTTTCTAGTTTCTTTCCCTTAAGTGATCTGTACCTTCTGAGTTGTATTTTCTGTTTGTCTTTCATGCTGTCGGTTTTCCTTAGTTGTCCAGTAATCTTTGCCACATTTATGAACAAAGGCCAAGGAGAATTGGTGTAGGTGGCAAGCTTCCCCTGCAGCGCTGTGGGTCTCTTTCCCTAGCTGGCCTCACATTACATGGGGGAAGTGAGGGCTAGCACTGGAAAAGTAGTGAGACCCCCTAACAGGGGGGAGTGTGTAGACTGAGAGGGTAGTGAACCCGGTGCAGATAGAAACCCACATGGGCGCCGGAGTCGGGAGGGCTTTATTGCGCTCCCCTCCTGCCTTTCCTCCCGCCCGTGCATCAGAGTGGGTTGTTCTCCCTGTGTCTCCTGGGATTCTGAATAACCTGCTCCTTCTCAAAGATGCAAGTGCTTTCCCACCACTGTTCCAAGTCACCCTATGCCCTGGTCTCTGCCCAGGGCTTTCTATGGCGCCCTGGTTCATAACCAGTCTAAGCATTCCTTGAAGGCAAGGACCACAGGTTAGGCAGGCTCAGCAAACGTTTCACAACTGAACGAATGTTTGGTCCTGATGTAAATTATAAAATTTATTGCGTTGAGGAGCCAGTGTATCTTACATTTATATATAGCATCAGGTAGAGGCAGGGAGGGCCCACTGTGTACATGACCTTGTGTTATACTCTGGACACCAAATGGTATGTTACAGTTCCTTTTCCTCTCTTTTCAGGAAATGAGACCACAGATAAGTCTGTGTGTGGTCATGGTGGTTTTGTGGAAATTAACCACGACCACCAGTCGATCCCCATAGACCCAAAACACAATTATGGAGACTGATTTTTACTGTTGTAAACCTTCTTAGACACAAATGATGGATGCTAAAGTCAGTGGATGACAGTTTGAGGAGAAACAGGAGAAGAAGCAGGATTTACATAATCTCAAAGTATCTCCCCAAAGATACTTGTAAACCACGAGGAGAAAAATAGTAACTTTTCAGGGAAGAAACCTGTCACGTGCCACCTTAATGGAATGAATCAGGTTTCTTTCATGAACTCCATGAAATGATGCACTGAGGTTACATCATTTCTGTGGTTCTCTTGCGCAAAATGCATACGTTAGTCCAATCATGTGAAACCACCGGACAAACCCAAATTGAGTGATAAATACTGTTCAGAGGTGTCACGGTCATGAAAGACTGTTACAGACTGAGGAACTGTAACAGACTGCGGGAGACTAAGAAATAGTAACAATTAAGTACAACATGGGATAATGAATGAGATTTCAGAGCGAAAAAGGACATAGTGGAAAAACTAGTGAAACTTGAGTAAGATCTTTAGTAAATGTTAATTTACTGATTCTGATTAATGACGACTGTACTATATGTAGTTACATAAGATGTTAACATTGGGGAAGACTGGGTTAAGGATATATGTATTGAAATGCTTTGTACTATATTTGCAACTTCTCTGTAAGTCCAGAAGCAGTCAAGATAAAATGTAAAAAACAAAAACCTTCAGGTACAGTCGATAACAGCAGCTGACATGAACCATCCACATGAAAATGGGAACGCTTCCTCAACTTTGTGTGTCAACATGCCTCAAGGCGAATGCCATGCTTACTAGTTCCTATACCCAAAGAATTTCTATGCTCTTTGTTTTGCAGTTTCGAGGACATAAGGGCCCTTTAGATCTGTTATTGCAGTACAAGTTAACATACAATAAATCCTGCCACCTATTTTTCAAATGCACACCTCATTATTAACTTCAGACACCAGTGAGCCACCAAAATTAGGTGCTCAAAACATACTTGCTGTATTGTACCACTTGCTTTGCTTCTCTTCTCTTGGAGTTCCCTGCTGTGTACGGGGAGGTCATGCATCTGAACTTCAGGGCAGCAAGAGGAGAGACCTCCCTAACTGCATTCGAGTCAAGTAGAAGCATTCAGCAGAAGCAACCTCAGCAACCCATATCGACACAAGTGTGTGGGCTGTGCCGAGTTTTTGAGACACATTGCATGGGCTTCACCCTCATGAGTGGCAGTGACTTTGGCCTTGACTGCATTTCTGACTGTTTCTGAGGGACTTCCTTTCAAACCCTTCAGAAGCATTTTACACAGACATCTTGCTGCAATATCCCTAGTAAGGAGATACAGAAGATTTTTTTAAATATAAAGACATTGAGTTAGAGACAGGTGTTTCATTATCATTTCTTTCATTTGGATGTTAATTTTTTTTTTTTCCTGAGCTGGCATTTGTAACTAACATTAAACTTAAAGAGTTACATTAATATGCAACCTTGTAAACTGTGCTTTATATACTCTTTGACCATTTGCAAACCAAATACATTTTTTATACTTATAAAAATCTTCCTATTGTAAAAGTCACATATATTCATTACAGAAAAATTAGCAACTATAGCCAATTAATCATGTGATTACTACTGATTTTATTTCTCATCTTTTTTTAATACATATTCATTTCTTAAGTAAAATAAGGATCATTAAATATAGTTTTATGTATTTTTTCATGGTTCCATAATTGGCTGTGCCATCATTTATTTAAAGTTTTCCAGCTGTTCTATAGTCAGGCGTTCCAGTTTCTTATTATAAATCATTCTTACATTAGATCTTCCTAAGTGTCTTTTGATTGTTTGTTTGTTTGTTTTTCCCCCATTGACCCCTTTGGCAGTTTGGTGAAATCTATGGACTCTCCTTAGAATAATGTTTTTAAGTGCATAAAATAAACGTACAAAGCAAACCAAGCATATTAAAATACAATTGCAAGAGTGTTAAAAATTTTGTGACATACTATATGGATGCTTCTTATTGCATTAACAAAAAGATCTAGCATCAGATCTGATAACTACCATAATTTCAAAGTTGTGATGAGCATAACTGATATTTTGATATGTCTGCAGCAACTGTAATGTGATATGAAAATGTATGTTTTCTATTGGCATCAAAGTCACACGTACAGCTAATATTACTGTAGTTGGCTGGCTCATTTACAACTAACAGAAATGCTACGTTTCATTTAGAAGTTAGTGAAAATAAAGGTATAATTTTTTCATTCAAGTTCATGGACCCCCTAATTTCTATCCATAGACAAGTTTAAAAACCTTGACCTTACATAAATGATCTTGTTATGTAACTTTTTTCCCACATGTCCAATTATTTACGTAAGGTAGAGCCCTGGTGTGAACTTTATAGGAACCTTGAATTTTATTGCCAAATTTTTCTTAAGAAAGCTTAAACCAGGAAGGTCCAATTGATATTTTAAGACTGTATAGTGTTTAATATTTTCTTGACTACTTTAAATATTTACAGTTTTTATTTTAGACCATTTATTATAGGTCCAAAACATTTTCATTTCTTCGGTCACTCATGAGATTGAATTTTTTAAAATATAATTATTGGCTATTTGTCATAGAAAATGGCCAATTAAAAATCTCCTGTTTTGACACTGATACTTTTTATTTTCCCTTTGTTTCAATTAGCGCTTTCTTTGTACTGTTTTTCTTTAACCATTTGTATGCAATTTATTAATGTCGGTCTTAGTCTACTTTTTATTGGCAAGTTAGGGGGCTACTGGGGGCTGCTTAGTCACGTGAGACTTTAAGCCTAACAACTTCCTGTAATTTTGGCAAATAGACCAACTTACCTTTTAAGAGTTACCTATGGAAGCATAAATTGGAACTTCAGAGTACTGTGCACTTTGTAAATGTGGCAATTACTCTTATGCAACCATAATTATAAGCTTAGGGGAGTGCTTTGGGACAGAATTCTGGCCTGTGGCCAGTCCTGTGTAAATGTCCCCATCCATTACTCTGACCTGCTTTTGATTATGATGCGAAGTCCTAGGCTATTTAGTTCTCATGGAACCTCCACCCTTATAATTAGGATGAGCCCTTTGGGGACCAGAGACAGAACCTCTGAGTAGTGCTCTTCTTGGAAAGAGCCATTCATTCATTCATTCATTTAAATTTTTTAAAACTTTTAAAATTTAATTTATTTTTGGCTGCCTTGGGTCTTTGTTGCTGCACGCGGGCTTTCTCTAGTTGTGGCCAGCGGGGGCTACTCTTCGTTGCGATGCACGGGCTTCTCATTGCGGTGGCTTCTCTTGTTGCGGAGCACGGGCTCTAGGCGCGCAGGCTTCAGTAGTTGTGGCACGCGGGCCCAGTAGCTGTGGCGCGCAGGCTCAGTAGTTGTGAAACACGGGCTTACTTGCTCCGCAGCATGTGAGATCTTCCCGGACCAGGGCTCGAACCCATGTCCCCTGCATTGGCAGGCAGATTTGTAACCCCTGCCGCCAGGGAAGTCCTCGGAAAAAGCCATTTAAACAGTTGGATCCTTATTACCTCCACTTTGGCAAACCTGTGTTTTCATTTTTAAAGCAGAATATGCTGTTGCCGCTCTTTTGTGATTTTATTTTCCTTTCCTTACAATTAAAATGCCAGGCTTTTAACTTTTTTTTGCCTTTTTGCACACATGCTTATCCGCAGCTTGAAACTGGGTGATGTGACTGTACTTGATCTAATTACTTGGGGCTTTGAACTATTTACTATGTCCCCTCTGTAAAAATGTGAAAATTTTATTATTTATTATTGTGACTATGTCAGCCAGAAATATGGCTATTTGTGTGGAATGTTCTAGTGATAGCAGAACTAGGCATTGGTGCTCTTCGTACCATCCTTGTTAAAACTCAAGAACTAGAACTAATAAGAAAACTTCAGGCTGAAAATTTGTTTAGGTGCTAAAAATGAGAAATGAAGGCAGCGGAGAATCAGGCATGTAAGGATAAAACATGAATATTGGTCCCTTTAAACCCGGTGACAAGGGCTTCCCTGGTGGCGCAGTGGTTAAGAATCCACCTGCCAATGCAGGGGACACGGGTTCGAGCCCTGGTCCGGGGAGATCCCACATTACATTGCTGTGGAGCAGCTAAGCCCGTGCGCCACAACTACTGAGCCTGCACTCTAGAGCCCACGAGCCACAACTACTGAAGCCCATGTGCCTAGAGCCCGTGCTCCACAACAAGAGAAGCCACTGCAATGAGAAGCCTGTGCACCTCAACGAAGAGTAGCCCCCGCTCGCCGCAACTAGAGAAAGCCTGCGTGCAGCAATGAAGACCCAATGCAGCCAAAATAAATAAATAAATTTATTAAAAAACAAACAAACAGAAAAAACCCCACAGTGACCCCTTGGCAATGTAGCACATCAAGGAGTAAAGCTTTATGTGTCAACTGGCTAGTTAATCCCTTTAGGCATCACATTTTATTTAACTAGTTTTTATTCACAATACAGTTTTAGAAACGTTTGGGAAGATAATGTTAGATGTAATGGCTAAGAAAATGAGCTTTGGAATTGGTACTTAAAATAATATGTTTGAGTTCTGGTGTTGCTGTTTACTAGTTGTGGCTGGGAAGTGACTTATTCTGTCTAAATCATATTTGCTACATCTGTGAAAAAGAAGGCAAAGCCTGTATTTTCATGGTTGATGTGCGTATTAGAGTGCTTGGCAGAGTTCCTCACTTTGCTGCATTATATCATTCTAATGGAGTGATTGCAATACTGGTTTTTGGCATTCCAGTCGGCTGGCACAAAAATATCATTATTTTTGGTGGTGTAATCCCTGTATTTCAGTTCATCCATCAGCAGATTTAACCACCCTGCTTGAGTCTCCAACTCCTCTTTCCTTTCCCTTTCCTCCCTCTGACTTTCATCATCAAAGGCTTCCTGGCCTTTCTTTAACACTTATCATCTGCATCTCCCCTGTCCTTGTACCCCTTCTCTCCCTTCTGTCCCGCCGCCCCCAAAAAGATAAAGCGGATTGTAGGTATGGCTGGAAGAGCTCTCTGCAGTTGATGGATAGCACCGCCAGCAAAAGGCGGAGGTATATGGCTGGTAGGAAGAAATAAAACATGGTGCAGAGAGGAGCAAGTACCAAAGTGCTGCCCCAAGCCTGTGGTCCCAAGAGGAAAGTACCGCAGTCCAGTGAACTTGAAGGACAGGCAGCGGCAAGAGTGGCCAGAAGGACTGGACACAGGATATCCCTAAAAGGCTGGGTTTTAAGTTTAAAAAAAAAAAAAGTCATGTGTCTTGAGATCAAAGTTTAAAGACTCAAAAATTCTATTTAAGGTAATTTGCTGAACCAGACTCCTCTATTGGCGAATTATACATTGCATTCGGATTTTGAACTGAAAAAGTTGTGTTCGTGTAGAAAGGATTTTTGTCTATACTTCTGTAATCCTCAGGAGCAGAAAAGTGGATGGTGGACCAAAAAGCAAGGCTTTTATTGTAAGAATAATTCTTACTCAAGTTGAAAGACTTTTTGAACAAGTAGAGTCTGAACATGATATTAGTGAATTTAACACAGGAAGCCAGACCAGAATCTCCATCTCTACTGACGAAACTGAAATAAAGATCAAATGGAAATGCTTTCTTGGAAATAATAGCTAGAGCTCTTTTTCAGTAAAAGAAGATTGATGTTTCTGCACAAACACACAAATAAGTTTTTAAAAGATCTTCCTGGAGTTATCAAATCAGAAATGGGTTTGTATGAACATAGAGTCTGAAGAAGGTGTTAGAAGTTAGTTTATAATGATCTCATCAGCATTCCCCCAACTCAGAAATGTACTTCTTCAGTAGCTGGGAAAAAAATCGCACAAAAATATAGCCAGGTGTTCAGAACGACACACACAAAAAAGTTTAAATGATCTTTAATTTTTTTTTCATTTTTAAATCAATATTCTTCATTTTTATGTAGGATTTAGTTTCTTTTTAAAATAACGCTATTATTTTATCTGCCAATTTATACTCAAATGATTGTGTTTAATATTTGTATTTTTATAAATTTACATTTTTCTGTTGTAACATTTCTAAATTTTTGTAGTTGAAATATATTAAATATTTGGTTTCCCTAATCTGTATTTTTATGAATTCTTTTTTTTTAATTTATTTATTTATTTTTGGCTGCGTTGGGTCTTCATTGCTGTGCGCGGGCTTTCTCTAGTTGCGGCGAGCAGGGGCTACTCTTCATTGCTGTGTGCGGGCTTCTCATTGTGGTGGCTTCTCTTGTTGTGGAGCATGGGCTGTAGGCACACCGGCTCAGTAGTTGTGGCTCGTGGGCTCTAGAGCTCAGGCTCAGTAGTTGTGGTACGCGGGCTCAGTAATTGTGGCTCACGGGATTAGTTGCTCCGTGGCATGTGGGATCTTCCCAGACCAGGGCTCGAACCCGTGTCCCCTGCATTGGCAGGTGGATTCTTAACCACTGCGCCACCAGGGAAGCCCATGAATTCTTAAAGTATTATTGTTACTATACAAAGTACACACTTTCATTTTGCTCCAGTGTTCAATCACTCTTTGAGAGGATGTCTAAATATTTCAGATGCGACTTGAAGGATGAGAGGACTTAGTCAAATAAAGAGGAGTTGTGGGAAGAATGTTCTAGGTAGGTCGTCTCAGGTGAGAAGGGGCACAGTGAGTTGAGAGGTTCACTATGATTGGTTCTCAGAGTTCAGAAGGATGATGGAAATGTCCAAGTTGAAACTGGAGTGATAGGCTGGTGACAGGCTGTGAGAGCCTTTGGGAAGCCACGAGAAGTATCCAAGGACAGGTGGGAAACCAGAGGAGGGTTTTAAACTTAATAGTGATGGTCAAGTTTGCATCTTAGAAGCCAATCAGGAAAAGCCAATCAATCAGAAGACTCACAAACATCCAGGCAAATGATGATGAGGGTAAATCAGTGGCAGTGAGACGGAGGAAAAGGAGGTGGATTTGAGAACTATTTAGGAACTAGAATTCACGAGGCGTGACATTGGGTCTGGCATGAGCAACTAGAGGAATGTGGTAGCAGTTGCCGAAATTGGGGTTGCAGGGAAAGCTGTATAGGTTTGTATGGAAGGTGATGGGTTCACTTTTCCTGATGCCATGGGACAAACAAACAGTGAGTTCCGTTAGGTAGATGTAAAGATCCAGGGCTCACAGACATCTAGAGCGGGCAGGTGGACTCTTGAGAGTCATCAGCATTGAGATGGCAGTGGAAGTTCTGAGAGTGGATGGAAGATTCCAGATGGGAAGAGGAAGGGAAACTGAGTAAGAAGAGCCAGAGTGGTGGAAGGAAAATCAGGAGAGGGTGTGTCTGAGAAGACAGGATGAGTGTTTCTAGAAAACAAATGAAATGGCCAACTGTGCCATTGGCGAGTTGTTGTGGCGAATTTGAGCAGGATGAGGGCCAAAAGTTTCCATTTGTTTTAACTTTAAGGCTGACATTGGTGACTGTGCAGTGGCGTCAGATGATAGGAATCCTAAAGTGAAGAATTAGGCATCTCTTTCAAGAAGTTTCCAGTGGAAGGAAAGAAAAAGGAGGTAACCTGGAGGTGGATAAGGAATTGAGGGTAAGTGTTATGGTTAAAGATGAAGGAAACTCGAGCCTGATTGAATGATGATGGGAATGAGCAGGCAGAGAGGGGAAGTTGAAGATACAGGGCGGGTGACCAGGCATCAGTGTCCCTGGGAAGGTGGAATGAGTGGAGACCAGAATCTCGGGGGAGATCGGGTTTTAGATTGTAAAGGAAAGGAAGCAAAAGTCTGGACCCAGGTAAGTGTGTGTGATGGTGGAAAGTGAGGACAGTTGCTTCTGAAATGGCTCTTTATCTTCTCTGTGATGTAGACAGCATTATCTGCTAAGATTGAGAGAAGGTAGATGGGGGGAGTTTGAGGGAGAACAGAGAATATTTGAGACCTCTTCTCTGGAGAAGGAGAGCAAGAGCAGACCAGGGACAGCTTGAGGATGGGTTGAGGTTATTGGCACTAATTGAGAGCGACCCCCATCTTGGTGAATTTCTCCAGCAGCAGAGAATAGCAGTCTCACCTGCCCTTCCTGAGGTTTGTGGTGGGGGGTGTTTGAGGAGTTTCTGGAGAGTCAGGTTTCAGTAGAGTCCATGAAGTGCAAGGAACAGGATATAATGAATGAGACTCTCATCTTTGACACATTCACTGGTGGTCTCTGCTGCCGGGTTAAAATATGCTCTGACGTTATTGAAGTTTGTTAAGCTCTTCGCTCCTTCAGTGAATGGCCCCAGACTGCTGTCTTGTTTCTCTTTCAGTTCTTGTCCGCGTTTTTATACTATTTCTGTCTCCTCCCTTTCTGTTTTCTTCCTTGTTGTCAGTTGTTCTGTCCCATTGCTGTCTGCATGAAAGTCTCTATCAGCCCTACACCCTGGACTTTGTCAACACCTGGAATTATCACACCTCTGAAATCAAGCTGTGGGCTTGAAGATCAGACAACCACACTTATTAAAATTATGTGCAAAGTAAGAGTAAATAACCTCTGAGTGTGATTCTCACGTGCTATGCTTTGAGGGCGTACATAAGTGTTTGTACATGAATTATGTGATGTTTATTGGGTTGTTTCTCAGCTGTCCATATATGAGATGTTTGTTGCTTGTATTCCCATTGTGTTTCCCTTATTTTGAATTTCCGTGGATTATGATAATATTCTTAGAGAGCCCGTGATATTAATGAGTACATCTTTTATAATTGTTCTTTAGTACTTGCAAAGCATTTTCATACGTTATTACCTAAATTTTAAAATGACATGATTAGATATTTTATGCTGTTGTTTCTTATTATTCTCATGGATTTTCAAATACATGTTTTGTATGAGAATAACATGTATTTTCAAATATTGATGCATTTTGTATGAGAATAACCTACCATGTCACAACTCAGTCATTTAACCATGTCACATGTAAATGAAATAGGACAATGTAAAGTAAGTGTTTTGGAGGTTCGAAAAGTAAGTTATCTGTTCTGGCTTTTCATATATTTGTTTTATTCGCTTTCTCATCTGTAAACGTATCATGTCTGTATCAACGATTTTAATTTTTTTTTAAGAAGTAGATATTTAGGTGTAGAGTAAATATCACTTTTTACGTTTTCTGTAAATTAATTTAATTTTGATCGTGACCTTCCTTCTTGTCAGGAGGAAGGTAAAGTCAACACCGGTCATTTGGACACTTTCCCCCAAACCCCAAGGTTGTGCCAAGGTTTGGAGTCTGGAGCAATGCCAGACATTGAGGAGAGAGGCCCCTGAGTCGTCATTAGTCACACGGCCACACTGGTTGCCTAGGAGAGACCCGTTATCCCAGCCCTCACTTCCCTCCAGGTTCAGTGGCTCTGTGGAATGCCTTTTGTGCTTACTATGTGGGAACCATTGGTGAGGCCCAGAGCCCTGGGTCTGAGCTTCTGCCTCCCAGGAGCACTTTGAAGCTCTTACCTCTGAGCTAAGACTCCATCTTACTTGGGCACCATGGGAGGAAAGCTGCCGAGTAACTCACAGACCCCTCTCCAGTCCAGGGAATCTTTTTTAATCTGCAGGAAATCCCTCCGTATGCAAACTCTGTTCTCAATAGGTTTGGGGGGAGTTTGTTGTTGTTGTTGTTGTTGTTTTTATGAAAGCTAAGAAGCCCTGACACAATATATCCTGTTTATAAGGAGAAAACACAAATTTCTTTTTAAAAAAATAGCAGAGCAGTAAGTTGCCGAGTAGTAAACACCTGAACAGGCAACCTCTGTTGTCTTACCTCCTCTGAGACTAAACCTGCATAGCTAAGTCTTTACTTTTATAACTTATTGAAGAATACTGATTTTGTTAAATGCGTTTACATTTTATTGGTATAATTTCTGAGTGATCTAAATAAGCAGCATATAACATTTTTAAGCATTCTATAAATACTCTAATTTTGTTTTGTCTCATTGTACCTAAGAACACTGGAACTATTTTGGGGCAGATGAGAATCTTGGTCCGGTGGCTGTGAGCATTCGAAGGGAAAAACCTGAAGAAACGAAAGAAAATGGATCTCCATACAACTACCGAATAATTTTTAGAACTAGTGAGGTAAGTCGCACATGAGAAAGACTTGAGAGGCTTAATTTAATTGAGGAAAAAATAGAGTAGTAGCAGTAGCAAAGCAATTAAATTTAATAGCTCATGGTTACAAATGTCTTTAGAATAAACAAAGACCCCTTTCATTCATTCCGGTGGTGATAGGGCTGGACATAATGGTTAGATCTGGACCCTTTCTTCCCATCTAACTCTGGATAGATGCAATAAATGAATGGGAGTTTTGATTCACAGAAAGATATGTCCATTAACTGTGACCCAAGGAAATTGGAGTCCTCAGAATCCCAAACTGGATATTACATATCCTGCTTGGGCAGCCGGAAGGCACCGAGCCAGCTTGAGGAGGCAGAGAGGGTCAGCCAAGACTTAACTCACTTTTCCAAACTACTGCTTAGGACATTTCTTGACCCAAGAAAACTCTTTTCTTCTTGCATTTTCACTTTGCCATCTTGGACCTGTTCTCTGAGGCCTAAAATGCGGGCTGTTTGAACCAGAGGCTGTCTAATTGTGGGTAAGACAGGTTCTTGGAGCTCTTTAGGGATCTAAGTACACATAATATGTGAGTTTTTATTTTAAAATGAAATTCAGGTCAAAAAAAGAAAAGGAAACATAAAATAGCCAACAAAGCATTTAAAAAAAAAAAAACTCGTGAAGTTTGGGACTATGAGATTTTTTTCCTTTGTTTTCTTTCTAAACATATGTTTAGTTGTGCCAGCTATCAATTTATTGCCTCTTTGAACCAGATCACTTTAGGATTGTTGTTATGCATTAATGCCTAATGCTCCCTTGAGGTATCTAGAAAATAATGGTTTTGAAACTAGTTTAAATAGGGCATTTGGCTTCATTTCCCCCATTGAATACAAAGCAGGTTGCAGGGGTTGGCTTCACTTAGTAATTGTTCCTCAGCTTGAACTCTGGGGAAATTAAAAATAGGATTTTTAAAGGCACGGCTTTAATATCTAATGTGTTGTGTCGAGTGGCCCGAGAGAAACAAAGAACTCACATGCTGTAGGGTCCTTTTTCTCTGTGCCAAAGCCGATCGTTAAGCAGGGTCAGTACTTTTGTTGAACGTGAAAAGCACAGAGAACACACTGTGTTTTTGAAGTTGGGTGTCCGTAGTCGCTCCTCAGATGCCACCGGATTTCTGAGAGCCACACTTAGCTCCTCCCACCTGTTTTTGTCCTTCCTGTCCTTACCTTTCCCCCTCCCTAAGGCCACTCTGATTTAAGTCCTCATCATACTGTTCCTTTCCTATGTTTTTTTATCCATTTCAATTCCTCTTCTTGCCACTATCCTATCATTCTTCATGCCGGACGTTGAAGCTTTCTAAATCGGTACTTTCGTTCTCAGATCCTGTCTCTGGTGTCCACGATTGTCCCTTCCAGCTTGCCTTGCAAGCACACCACGGCTGGTCACCCCTTTCTCTCCAGGTCAACTCCTATCCTAGGTGAATGTGGTCCCTCTGCTTCTCCCTGCCTCAGCCTCAAGTGCTCGACCTGTACCTCCCTCCTGCAGTTACAATTAAACCACACCTAAGGATTCTCTAGTCCTGTAGTTCAGTCCTTTTCCTTTTCCGTCCAACCCATTTGACGGTCCATGGGGCCACTTCCTTACCCTTTGATTGAAACATCCAAGTCAAATGTCGTTCATGGTTCAGAAACCCATTACCACCAGTTTTCATGTTCAAATTAATGTTTAACCAGTGACAACCCCGTTGTTACAATTGCTCAAGCCAGAGACCTTGAGGCCACTTTTGACTCCTCTCTTCTCCTTCCTCCTGCTCCCCACATCGGGTGTGTCCACAAAACTGGTTGACTTTGTCTTCAATTGTCTTCAAAATGTATCCAGAATTCTACCGCTTCTCCAATCCCACTGCCTCTGCCTGGGCCAAGCCACCATCATCTTTCTCCAAGAACCATTCTTCCTGCTTGTGCCCTTAAGCCCTGCATCCTTTCAAGCCCAGCAGGAGTCCTTTAGAAACGTAATCCACGTCTTGTCATTCCTCAATTCAAAATCCTTTCATGGTTTCCCATCTTCCAGTTAAAAGTCATTCTCCTTGCTAGCCTAGGAGTCCAGACGCATCTGCTTCCGACCTTGACCTCATCTCCGAAAACTCCCCCTCACTGAGTCTTTTCCAGCCACACTGGCCTCCTTCCCTCTGGGCAATCTCAGGACACCTCTGTCCAGGGCTCCGATAGTCCCTATTCCTCTGTCTTCAGTGTTGTCTCCAGGCATCCTCGTGGCCGCAGCTCTCTCTCTTCCTTCTGGCCTTATACTCTTAAGTTACAGGGGCCTTCCTTGGCCACTGGATCTAAAATTTCTACTCCCTCATATCTCATTTCATGTCCAATTCCAGGCTTTCTTTTTTACATGAACACTTAACCACTATCTCATGCAACGTACTTACTTACTTGGTTCTTTTCTTTTCTTTTCTTTTCTTTTCTTTTTTTGCGGTACGCGGGCCTCTCACCGTTGTGGCGTCTCCCGTTGCGGAGCACAGGCTCCGGACGCGCAGGCTCAGCGGCCATGGCTCACGGGCCCAGCTGCTCCGCGGCATGTGGGATCTTCCCAGACCGGGGGCACGAACCCGCGTCCCCTGCATCGGCAGGCAGACTCTCAACCACTGCGCCACCAGGGAAGCCCACTTGGTTCATTTTGTGACTCTCCCACTCAGATATAAGCTCAGGGAACATGAGGATTCTGAGTTATTCGTGACTACATTCCTAATGCCTAAAACAGCCCTACCCCTTCATTCCTTCCTTCCTCTCTAATGTTTATTTAATGAATCGCCACTAGCCTTCGTGTAAGTTTTTTCATTCCGATAGAAATAATCCTTAAGTGTGGTTTAATTGTAATATTGTTAACACAAATTCGTGTGTCCAACGCACAGTGAGGACAAACAAACTGAAACGTCAGAGTTTGGAGCAGAGAGAGGTTTACCTTAAGCCCATGCAAGGAGACAAAGCCTCGAGCTCCTTGAATGGTTTCGGCAAAGCATTTTTAAAGGCCAGGAGTGGGGGTGGGTCGCAGGGTAGGTGATCAGCTTGTGCACAATTCTCTGATTGGCTGATGGTGAGGCAGCAAGGTGGTGTCACAGGGGTTAACATTATGAGTCCTTAGGCTCCAGGAGGCCTGAGAAAAACTACTCAGGGTAGTCAAGTTGTTCTTCCATTTGGTGGGGGGTTGTCACACCTGCAAAACAACCCGGGAAATTTGCATCAAATCTAGGTGCTTCAGAGAGGAGCTAAAGCAGAGGATATGGGGGAAGGCCTGTCCCGGGAAGGCTCCCATAGGGTCCTGCTCGGTTACAGTATCTTTATGAGAGTTTTCATAGAAATAAACTAATGAAAGTCCTTTGATAGAAATATCTCTAGATGTTGGTTCTGCTCCAGAGCTGCACATTGCAGGATGGGCAGTTCACTCTTTCCCATTGAAGGCAGTTCACTGAGTATATAATAAAGTAAGAGTTAATTCTTATGCCTTTGTAGGGGCTTCTCACGCTATTGATTTCTCCTGTTAATAAATCCATTGAGAAAAAAGAAAACATAGTCACCACAGTGACACTGCTGTTGCTTCAGTAAATGGCATCAAGAGAACAGAAATACAAACAAATCTCTTTCAGTAGAAATAGGCTTTGCACAACAAAGAAACAAAAAAGGAATTTACATGTATTTGGAAGCATGACGTTTGTTTATGAACAAAATCTGTGGTGTGAGTGCTTTTAAGCATGGGTGCACAGGGATTTAGGAGGATTCTCTTCCTGTTTCTGGAAGTCATTAACAAAAATATCAGTAACACTAGTGATTCAGGTATAAAAAGGAATCATTCCTTTTTGGTTTTCTGCTTTGGCTTTCTTTTTTTTTTTTGCGGTACGCGGGCCTCTCACTGTTGTGGCCTCTCCCGTTGCGGAGCACAGGCTCCGGACACACAGGCTCAGCGGCCATGGCTCACAGGCCCAGCCGCTCCGCGGCATGTGGGATCTTCCCGGACCGGGGCACGAACCCGTGTCCCCTGCATCGGCAGGCGGACTCTCAACCACTGTGCCACCAGGGAGGCCCTGCTCTGGCTTTCTTGAGGTGGGTTGCTGTCTTCCTGTGGTGCAGGATTAGCAATGATTAGCATTCCTCGTCTGGGGTTCTCAGTTGGAAATACGTCCAGCCTTTGCAGCCTCCTGTCGCCAGGAGCACGCGAGTTGCTCAGCCGTTTCCGTGATTTAAAAAACGAAACAAAAATTATTTCTGTCAAATTAGATATTAAGTCACAGGAAAAAGATATTTTTTACACAGCTGTCATTTGAAAGCAAACTATTTATAAATGAAAGAAAAGATACTAATCAAATGAACAGACTGCAGATACCCCAAGCACCTTTTTCTTGTCTTGAGAGTCAGAGGTTGGTAACCTTGGCTTTTCCTACCCCCATCTCTCTTCTCCATCAGTTGGCACAGTTATAGATTTTACTTCCCTGGTGATTCTTCCTTTGGTTTCCATTTTCCCTGCTAATCCTCTGTCACACCCTCTGCCTGTTACTTGAAGACTGTTTACAGTTTGTTTCTGTTTTCTCTACCTGTAGTTGCTTCCTCCGGCAGTTCATCTTATTTGCCACCTGAATTTTCTTACATCATCATCCCTATGCAAACAAGTTCTGATATGGCCGGTTGGAGCCGGATGAGGTGCACGCCCGTCAGGGTACATTCGGGCCCGTCAGGGTACATTTGGCTCGGGCTCCGGCCTGCCTGTAGCTTCACCACTCACTGCCCCTTTGGGCTCGCTTAGATCCAGCTAAGCTACAGCAGTCGCTCTTTCCCACTCACACCCCGATCTTTCTCATCTCCACACCTTTGCTCTCTGACATTGTCTTTTTGTATAATTTTTCCTAGATTTCAAGGCCCCTTTTCAGTGCCACCCGTTTCCATGAGGGCCTTTCCTTATGCCCTGAGCCACGGTGATCCCTTTTCTGCCTTTGGACTCTTGTAGAACCTGACCTTGTTAAATTTTTCTTAGTAGATATGTCCTCCTGAATGGGTATTTCTTACCTCTCACCCTCTTGCATGCCACACCCAGCCCTCAACGTTTGCTCCTGTTGCAGTACAGTGCCTTGTAACCTACACACTTAACAGAAATTCGTTCGACTTAATGGGTTTTTTCTTTAGGTCACCGTACAGTGTTTAAATTATACTGACAACTTTGCCACGTGGAAATGTCTGAAAATTAAGACTAGTTTACTTCGACAGATCATCATTACTTAAGGAAAATTCTTTGCTCATGTTTTTATTTCATAATAATGGAAGGGATCTCAAGACATAAGCGTAAAGCAAAAGTCATTTTAAATGCTGTTGATGGTGCCGCTCTACTACCTATAATCACTGTCCTGTTGTAGCAGCATTTGGGGATGGGAATAGGTTAAGCTAGTCAACAGTACGTTATGAAATTTAAAACTTCCTCTCCCCCCACCCTTACTTTTATAATTCAAAAAGGTGTAACATCTAAATTCTCAGCATTTAGTCTTCAGATATTCTCAGGGATAGCTCCTTCTTAATTTCCTGGTGAGTGTGTGAGTGGCATTGTATAGCTATATGGAGACCTTGATCTTTCTGAGCTCTCTAGGGAAATATGCACTCTATTTGGTATTTAAGGAAATGTCCTCGCAAGGCTTGATTATGAGTTCCGTTGGACTTACCTGGGTCTTCTTGAAAGTGTTGGTCTCATTTTTCATATATAAAGTATCTTACATCACTTCCCTCATCCTTTCTCCCTCACTGGCTCAACCAATCAAATGTCATTTCCAGCTCCCTAAGGGGGACCTCAGACTGGGCTTTCAGTGCATTTTATATATTTGCTCATCTCACCGGAGCACATGTCTCTCTTTCAGCTCATGACACTGAGAGGGTCAGTGCTGGAGGATGCCATACCCTCGACGGCAAAGCACTCGACGGCCCGGGGACTGCCCCTGAAGGAAGTGCTGGAGCACGTGATTCCCGAGCTCAACGTCCAGTGCCTGCGGTTGGCCTTCAACACCCCCAAAGTCACAGAGCAACTCATGAAACTGGACGAACAGGGGGTAAGTGGGGCTTCTAGGGGAGAACATTCTTGCTGCTCAGGTTTCCACTAGGCATCCAGAATACAGACCTGAATAGTTCTTTTTTTTTCTTTTGCGGTACGCGGGCCTCTCACTGCTGTGGCTTCTCCCGTTGCGGAGCACAGGCTCCGGACGCGCAGACTCAGCGGCCATGGCTCACGGGCCCAGCCGCTCCGTGGCATGTGAGATCTTCCCGGACTGGGGCACGAACCCGTGTCCCCTGCATCGGCAGGCGGACTCCCAACCACTGTGCCACCAGGGAAGCCCTGAATAATTCTTTTTTGATGGGGAAAACTGATACTATTTTTTGTGAAGGATCTTCTCTTTTCAATTATTCACTTTCTTTTTTCTTAACTCTGAACTCTGAACATTTCTCATGTGTTGAAATTCTCTTTGTCAGGACTGACTGATACAGTACTTAAACAATGTTCAACTCTTTTGGTAATCTTCCATAAATGCAATGAATTTTTCAAATACTCCAGGAATAAGTAGTAGCAATAACAATAATAACAGTAGCTAACACTAATGAACATATTCACCAGGCTCTGTTTTAAGTACCTTAATATGTTATCCCAACTATTGTCCCAGCCCCAAGAGAATGATACCATTTTTATCCCCATTTTAGAGATGAGACAGAGAGAGGTTCAGTAGTAAGTCCAAGTTCACACAGTTAATAAGTTCAAAGCCTGTACTGGGAGCCACTACTCCACACCATTCTTAAAAGCTTTAATTTTTAGTCTATTAATACCACCAAAAATGTATTTTAGCTGAGGTGTTTAAATAAAAAATTCAAAATTTAAAAAATCTGGGTCCTAATTTGTAATAAAATGAAAGTGCTCAAGATTTTCTCTCTTCCATATTTCCTATACCTTAATGTGGAGCCATTGATCCAGATACAAATGAGTGATAGGATAATCCATATAGAGGAGGCGGAAGAGTAGAGAATGCAGAACTATAATCTGGAAAATCCACTAACCAGAGAGTGTATACACATTCTACTTGGAATCATTTGAGCATATGGGCTAGTTTTATTAGATGTTGTATCTATATACTCTTATTTTAATTCTTTCTTTGAATATTTTAGCCATATTGCGTCCTGGCAGTGAGTGGTAGTAGCTTTCCCATTGCACTTTTTAAAAATTCTTCCAAAAGTAAAATTGGTCCAGTTATTGAATTCCATTTTATAAACAGATTTTGATGGTATTTTTTTAATTAGGAAAAAATTTTGAATTTTATTAAAATGAATGGTAGTTCAAAAAAATCAGTTTCAAGGAATATTCACTCTTTTAAATCAGCTGATAGGAATATATTATTAGGAACCAATATTTGGATGTAACTTTTCTAATCACTGCTCCTTTCGTCCATTCATCTCACTTATTGTAAAGCATAGCTAATGTCTATTTCATATGTATATTTCAAATAGGCTGTGAGTATCCATGTTTATAACATGTAAATTTGAGCACTTTGAATGCTTCAGAAGACTACTGATACATAAACTTAACTATTTTGGGTGCTGTTCTTCCAATAAATATTTTGAGCATTTATTCTAACAAAGGAAGAGTAGAAAAATAATGATTAGGTTCAACTTTACTGATTCAGTCTTTTCAGTTACTACACTTTTCAAGGAAAAGAACAACATTTAGACATTGATAATATAATCATATACTGCACATTCTAAATTCAACAGATTATTTTGTGTAAAGGAGGTATTTTCTTCCTTTTTCCCTTTGTTTTACTTATATTAAATTTAAAAATGGATGCCCCAATTGTAGACATTGTATGGGCTCTCTGTCACATTTTGTGCCCTCTCTTAGTGTTTACAAAATGTTGGAGATGGGGCTGCTCTGTGATAAACACTATATGGTCCCATCCACACAGGAAAGAGCAGTATAATGAGGTTAACTTAAAGGTACATTTGTTTAATTCACAAAACTGCCCATTATTCTGAAATGATGGGTTTCTTATTCTTGGGGATATTAAACTATCCTTTCCTTCATAAATTATTGACGATAATATGTGTTAGTCGTCTTCTTTAATCCCTTCCGGCAAAATTAAAATTTGGCAGTCTAGGTGAGTCTCCCCAATTTTATTTTGGAAATTTTACTAAATTCTAGGCAGTAGAATCTAGACGTTTAAAACCTGCTATTCTGTATGAGCAGCTCTTTATCTGAACTAAGGGACACCACCACTTGGCCTCTCTTTCCGTTTATATATTCATAGCGTTTAAAGCCCAGAATTATACTGATAAAAAACAGAGGACACACGTACTTAGGTGTTTAGTCTGGGGAGTCATATTTTTGGTAGGAAATTTTATTAATGCCTTGAAATCCTTGTGAGAAACTAATTATTTCAGTGCCTTTACAAATACAGATTTTGAAAAAAGAAATGCTTGTAAGTGTAGTACATTATGCATTTGAATCTTTGCAAAGCATTTTTAGTTTCCATCTGTGTCATCACTTTTTGAAATTTCATGCTTTGTACATCCTTATATTTAAAGAGATTGATAGTATGAATACCAAAAAACTGGACTCACTGAAAGGACCTTCTACATCTCCCTTTAAGTTTTATTTAAATAAAGAAAACACTATTTGCTTGCTATATTGTGGCATTTTGCCTTTCAGATCTTTGGTGCTTTTTTCTTTCTTTCTTTTTTTTTTTTTTTCATCTTACCATTTAAAAATGAAATGAACAGAAGAGCAGATGTAAGTTATATCTATATACTATAAAAGATAGTATTTCACAAAAATATAAAAATTTGTTTTTCATTTGACTAGACTGATATTTATGTGGGAACTGAAGTAGGTATTTTAATTCCCAAAGTTTTAAGAAATGATTGTATGCTTTGTGGCTTACCCATGCTTTCACATTCACCTTCCTGATACCTTCCTGGGTTTTTCACTATTGATTGATGTCCATTTCCATTATCATCTAAAGGTCAATAAGAAGATGAAATAACCTGCCAATGATTTCACTTTGTCAAGAATTTAGAGCAGTTTGTGACCCAGCAAATTTAGATCAACTCTGGATTTAGTTTTTCCATCATGGTCCTACATCTTCACGTATTAGATAATTGAGAGCATCTCTTATGATGAAAACACATTAGATAAATATATATGTTTACTTATCACACTGTTCTAAGCTCTTTACCAACATCATCTGATTTAATCCTCACGGCACCCGTGGGCAGTAGGTTCCAGTTATTGGCCTGTTTTATGATTGAGAGGATCGAGGCTTTCAGAAGCAGTGCCACTTTCCGTTAGGAGTCCTGAACACTGGGTACGCGTTTGCACGATACTACCTTTTGTTTTTAAGATTTGCAAGTTTTCATCTCTTTTTGCACATCTCAAATTATTTTGGCCCTCTACACTACACTGTGAAATATCAGGAATTTCATTATCTATTCAGGCCAACTTTTAAATAATATGGCTAGTTCAGTTACTTTTAAATTTGCCATATTAATGCCGTTTTTCTTCATCAGTCATTAAAAAACACCTTTATCTCATCTACCCAGTGCAAGAGAAATGAAAGGTCATTATACCAGGCTCTGTTTCAAGGAGTTCACACGTGTAAAGCACTTACTGCGCATGAATAATGATAAAATAATAACTCATTAGTCCTTTATAGGTATCATTTCATCTTTATCAGCATCCTGTGAGAAAGCTGCTGTTATAAATAGTATAATATACTGTGCTTAACTTTCAGAAGTAAGCGTAACTTTTCAAATTCAATAAATGCTAATTGAGTAACCACTCTTTGCAGATTGTTAAATACTGTAGAAAATAAATAGGCTAGTAAGACACAGTCCTTACCTTTGAAGGAGACAAAGTCATAAATTACTGTAATGAAAGGTAGGGTTAATATAACGAGTATAATAAGAGAACTGCAAACAGACAAGCCAGTGGGGCCAAGTCATGATTGGTTAGATGGGTCAGGATGAAACGGATCAGGATGAAACAGACCTTTCATCAGACTAGAGAATAAGCCGTACGGTGGTCTAGACTCAGAACAATGAGAACAAAGCGCAGCAGGACAGAAGCACAGAATGTGGTTATGGGACAGCAAGCAGTCCTGCTGAGCAGGAGTGTAAGGCAGTAATAAAAACAGATTACTAAGCCAGGAACTGAGCAGTGACTAAGCCAGGAACTGTGTGAAGCAATTTACATGAATTATTTTAATTAACCCTTAGAATCCTTTGATATAGGTGCTATTATTGTTCTTGCTTTGCCGACAGGAGCACCGAGGCACAAAGAGGCGGAAGGACCCCCCCAGGTCACAATTAGGATCTGGGGGAGGCAAGTCTTGCATCCAGGCATTCAGGCTCCAGAGTCCACTTTCTTACCCAATACACTGTACACCCCATCCTCCCCTCCCCTCCCCTTGAGTGGGAGAAGGAACTGGAAATATGGATCCAAGTTTTATTGCTACAGGCTACAGTGCCCAATATTAAGTATAACATGTAAAACCCAAATAGGATCAGAATAGAGCTTAAAAGTAAAGTGCAGTTGCCAGTTTGCAGAAGAGAAAATTGGAAGACCTGTTTTCATTAGGAAATGTCAAGGTTCCTGTACACAGTAGTGATTTTACCTAAATGAGTATCTCCACTGTTTTTCTAGATACTTATTAAAAATACAAAGAAATGAAAATATTTGTTGGATTCTCTATTTAAAATGTTGCCCTTCAAGTTATTGAAGTGAAAGGGGAAAAGTAATCATATCTAATTAGGTCTGTAATATACATCTCAAGAATAGATGTAAGGAAAGAAGCAGTGTTTATTTGATAATGAATAGCACTGTTCCTTTGATTAAGGGCATGGGTGAAATTCTCTGCTGACTTAGCCTGTTCATTGCCCTGGTGCATTATTCTATTGAAGATAAATGAGTTTGACTAGCCACTTTCCTCTTTGATTCAGGCAGCTGGATTTAAAGAATGAACCATAGGGAAAACAATTTTTCCAAAACCTGTTTTCTATGAATGAAGCTTTGGCAGAACAATGACCATTTCTGAAATTTCAATCTTCTTCTAGATTATGGTATCAGCTAATGAATGTTGAAAGTTCAGATGGCCACCAGATGGGTTCCATATGTACATTATCAGGAAGACATATACACGACTGTCCTCAGGTCAGAGAAAGGAGACAGTGGCATTGGTTGCTTTGTCTCGTCTGTTCACAAGTAATGATTACACGGGCTCATCCATGCTGTTTTGCCTGGCTGAGGCTGGGGTGGGTGACTGGATGGGGTCCTTTCCAGTAGTAAGATTTATGATTAACATGACTGATAGCAGTAGCATTTGGAAGATGTTTGGCTGGGTAGGACTGCAGTTTGCAGTTGAAGGAGCTCAGCATGTCTAAGACTTGCAGTGCGGATTCTTTGGTTCACAATCCAAAAAGACAGAGGAACTGTTTGCAGATACTTCAGTCTTCTTGATTTTAAACTGTGAATTGTGCTTTAAATTCAGGACTTTAATTAGCTAATATCTTCAAATGATCCAAAAATCAAAGTATTTACATTGAGGGATCCCATTTCCACCCTGTTCCTGTCCCTCACCTCTCTTCTCCCCTATATTACCACTTTTATTAGTTTCTTACGTATTCCTGTGTTTCTTTATACAGATATACCAGATATGCATATGTAGTCTTAGTTCCCTTTTTCTTATACAAAATATAGCATGCTGTAAACGTTTGCTTTTTCACTTAGTAATATATTTTGGAGACCTTTCTATGTCAGTACACAGAAAGTTTTCCCATTGTTTTTATGGCTGCATAATATTCTGTTTTGTTGCTGTACCATAGTTTACTTCATTAGTTCCTCTATTAATGGACGTTTAGATGGATAACAGTGTTCCTATTACAGACAATGCTGCAATGAAGAGCCTTTTCCTGTGTAATTGAAATTCATCTTAATGTCAAATCAATACAAGTACATAAATCATCATTTTAATACCCAATATGAAGCTTTCTATTTTTGGGAGAACTTTTGCACAGCATGTTATTAGATAAGATTATTGTGTGTGTGTGTATAGAATATTTCCTTTACATTATGCCAAAGATAAAAATAGATTAGAATCTGTCTGTGCACATGTATATAAATAATTTTGACAGCATCTCTGTCAGATTTTTTTAAAATGATCTTTCTACCCAGTATCCATATGTCTTTTTTTTTTTTTTTTTTTTTTTTTTTTGTGTGCCCCTCACTGTTGTGGCCTCTCCCGTTGCGGCCTCTCCCGTTGCGGAGCACAGGCTCCGGACACTCACGCTCGGCGGCCATGGCTCACGGGCCCAGCCGCTCTGCAGCATGAGGGATCTTCCCGGACAGGGGCACGAACCTGTGTCCCCTGCATCGGCAGGCGGACGCTCAACCACTGCGCCACCAGGGAAGACCCCATATGTCATTTTTTTTAAAGCAATTTAATTTTTGTTAGTAAATTTCAGTGAAGATAAATTTTCTACCTACCATTTTTTTGCCCCCAACACTGAATTTTTCCAGTCTCTTTGTCATTCTTTTTGGAGGACAATACAGTGGTAAATCTTTAGGAAGTAGTTAAGACAGTTATCATGTTTATGAAGAACAAGCCAAAGTAAATGCTATCAATGTGAATCATGAGGATTTGAAAAAATGACCAAGGTCTTCATGTCCAGTAATGGCAGAGTAGCTTGTCTCAGACCAGCCCACCCACTGAGAATAACCAGAAACACTGGACAAAGTGTTTTTTAAAAATAAATTTGGACTTCTGCTTTTGGAAGTATGGGGTAGATGTAATTTTCCCCTATTCTTCCTGCTAAGTACAGCTAAAAACCTTGTACACTGTATATAAAGCAAACATGACTCTGAAAGGTGGAACGAAGGAAGCAGATTGGCTGGGGAACTTGGGATAAGGAACGACATAGTGGTCACTCACGATAAGAACGGAAATAGAGAGGAACTTCCTCAGCTTGATTAAAAACAGCTACAAAAACCCTACAGCTTACATCATAGTTGGTGAAAGACTTAATGGGAACAAGTCAAGGATGTACACAGTCTCTGTTGCTATTCAACACAGTACTAGAAGTTCTAGTCAGTACAATAAGGCAAGAAAAGGAAATAAAAGTCAGGTGGATAAAGGAAAGGAAAATATAAAATTGTCCCTATGTCAAATGACATGATAGTCTATGTACAAAACCCCAAGGAATCTACAAAAACTTTCTAGAATTGCGAGGTGTGTCCAGCAAGGTTGTATGATTCAACATCAACTCACAAAAATCAGTTGGATCTGTTTTAATGAACATGTGGAAACTGAAAATAAAATACAATACCGTTTACAATCCTTCAATAAAAAATGAAATAGCTGGGTATATACCTAACAAAACATGTTTAGGACTTGTATGCTGAAAACTACAAAACACTGATGAAAGAACTCACAGAAGACTTAAATAAAATAAAGAAACATACCATGTACTTGGATTGAAAGACTCAACCTATTAATGATGTCAATTCTCCCCTAATTGATATCAGTTTAACACGATCGATATCAAAATTCCAGCAAGATTTTTGAAATTATAGACAAAATTATTCTGAAGTTTATATTGAAAGGCAAAGGAACTAGGATAGCCAAAACAATTTTGAAAAAGAATAAAGTGGGAGTAATCATTCTACGTGATTTCAAGACATTATATTATATTGGTATAACTACAGTAATCAAGACTGTGTCTTATTGGAAGGATAGATGCATGGATCAATGGAACAGAATAGAGAAACCAGAAATAGCTCCACACAAATATATCCAACTGATTTTTTTGACAAAGGTGGAGGAAGGATAGGCTTTTCAAACAAGGGCGCCAGAACAATTACATAGACAAAATAATGAACTTGACCGAAATCTCACACATTATACAGAAATTTATTCAAATGGATCATAGTTTGAAATGTAAAACTGTAAAAATTTTTGACAAAGACATAGGAGAAAATTGGGGGACCTGAAGATTGGTGAAGAGTTCTTAGATATAACACCAAAAATTATTTCTCTTCTAGAAAAGAGATAATTGAGAAACTTGGGTTCATCAAAATTAAATCATCCTGCAGCACTTTTTTCCTTGGACATTTGCTGATTTGTAAGAGGCTTGGGGCTTAAGTATAGCATAAAGCTGCAGATAAGAAGTTAGGTGACAGTTCAGAGTTTTCATTAATTTCATGGGGGCTGCAAAAATAAAAAATAGAGATCAAGGGTCACTGGAGAACTTGGGATTTGTTTTTAAAAAGTCAAATTGAAATTCTAGAACTGAAAAAACAAAAACAAGTTAAAATCTCAGCAGATGGGTTAAAGCACTTTAGACACAGCAGAAAATTGATGAATTGAAGTTACCAGCAAATTTTTAACTGAAGAATGTATACAAGAAAACATGAGAAATACAGAAAAGTGCCTAAAAGACATGTGGGCCATAGTGAAATACATATATGTAATGGAATTCCCAGGAGGAGAAGCGAAATTAAAGCAATATTTGGGGACAGAATTGATGTCTGAAGAAATACCAGTAAAGAAGTTTCCAAAACTGATGAAACACACGAATTGAGACAGAATCAAGGAGCTCTGCCTACTGTAAGCAGGATAAATACAAAGAAAATCAGATGTAGGCCCATCATAGGAAAAAATGCTGAAATTAAAAGAAAAAATCTTAAAAATAGCCAGAGGAAAAAATACTTTCAAAGAGGAACAGTAAGACAGACAATTGGATTAAAATTAACCATTTCCTGAGCTATAAAGCATAATGAAAAGGTGGAAGCCACATTTCTAGAATGCTGAAAGGGAAGAGCTCTCACTAGGAATTTTACCCAGCAAAAATATTCTTTTAAAATGTAGGCAAACCTATTTACAGTGGAAAAAAAAAAGAACAGTGATTATCTGAGGCTGTTAGTTGATGCAGGGATGGACAGCAAATGGGAACCAGGAAACTTGGCGTGATAGAAATGTTCTGTGTTTTGATTGGGTTGGAGGTTTATTAGAAATCATTAAACTGTGTATGCCTCAAATGGATGCAGTGTTTACTGTTCGGAAATTATATACCAGTAGTTGACTTTAAAATGGAGTCAGATTTCTGTTTCCAGCCAAGATTAAAAGAGAGGGACTAGTTTACTTTCCCATGTGAAACACCTTTTAAAAGCTAGGCAAAACAACAAAACATTGGTTTTTATGACGTTGGAAGTCAGGCAACAAAGGACAGTGGTCTCTGGGAAGTGGGAACCAAATGAACAGTAACATTGCACCAGATTTCTGCCTGAAGAGAGTTTCCAGGCTGCGGAGCTGGGAGGGGCACCCACTTGAAGCCCAGGGGTCTTCCTGAGTAGAGATTGAGATGTGAGTCCAGAGAGAGAAAAGATTTGCAGAGCTGGGTACTGGTAAGTGCATGTATTTGAGGAAACTCTTTGCGGCCAGGGTAAGAACCACTCTCAGATTGAAGGGGGCAAATCCTCAGACCTCTGGCTGGCTGAGAATCGTTCCTGCTCCCACCAGGCAATCTGGAAAACCTCATACACAGTTCACATAGCATTGGGTAAAGTCTCAAAATGACTTTGCCTCAATAATGGGGCAAAATTAACCTCAAATTAAATGCTGTTCTATTAAGACCTGTCAGAGTTTGAAAGGAAGAACTGAAAGGATCAAACTATTTCCAGTTAACTGTGTCCCAGAACGAAGCTCGGGCATCTCTCAAGGGTTCATGACCCACATTTTGAGAACTGCTGGACAATGAAATACCTCATAGTGACTGTTTTAAATCTCTGGATTAAATCAGACAATTTAAAAGATTTTGTAAGAAGGGAAGAACTGGGTTGTTCTCATGGTCTGTGCTGCCCCCAGTGGCCTTCCTCTGGCTGTGACATCAGGAAAGAAGAGGTGAAAATACGGAACTTAAGAGGTCTCTGAGAACTTGGTTATTCAAACCTGTTTCTACTGGTAGACAGCTCTGACTTTATCATCCATCTTTCCAGGAACTCAGGGCTGCGTAAGTCAGATTTTGCAGTACCTGTTTCTTTGATTCTTTGTTCAAGTGCCTATTTTATGAGATGAAGAGCAATTTTTGTACTGTTGGTTCCCAGCTGTGGGAGCCCAACATCACTTTTGGTGGGTGTTGAAAGACACTTTCTTTATTGAGATTCAAGGCTTTTATCTCAAACAGAACCTTGGTCCTGTTGGATTGACCATCATCACTTTTTACAGTGCAAACATTTGTTGAGTGTCCAAACACTTCCATCAGTGCTCCATATGAACAATAGATATGCAAGGATGGAACTGTACAGCATGACTTCACAGTCATCCAAAAGCAAAATCCTAAACTGTGGATAAACCGAACCTGTTTCCAAGATGGCTTCTGGCGTCATCATAACTCTATTTTGAGCATTACAGGAAGGTATTACATATTCATATACATAAACCCATACAGATGTGTTTGTCTCAAAAAATATATAGTGTTTTATATAACCTCAGAGCAATTCAAAATCCCCAAACCGTATCTCTAAACTCCATTTCCATTTGCTCTTTCTCTTGAAATATTCCTCATTATTACTTACATAACTCCTCCTTAACAACTTCTCATATTCTGGGCAGGGAACAAGGTTGCTAACTGAAGATTCTAGGAGCCTGAGTTCACAGAATACCCACCTACCTCGACTTTACTGCAGCAGAAACAAGAATACAGTCATAGTGTCACCTCCGAGGACAGAGCACTGACATTTGGCACTGTTCAGAGGAAATTTGACATTCCAACAAATTTCCTCATCCTCTTAAAGGAGTCTTCCTTTCACAACCAGCAAATACCAGTCTGTTCTCCTGTCTGCAGGTGGAGCTCACTAGAGTGTGAGAAACCCGTCAAAAGAAGGCAGTACTCTGTCTCATTGTCCTTGCATTCTGCTTCCACAGTGGTTTGGGGGAAGTTCCGTTACTTACCTTCTCTCCGAACTCTTTTCTCATATATGTAAATGAATCCTCTTGAATATTGCCCAGTGAAATCTTAGGCCTTTATCTAAGAAGTTTAAAAAGCCACCCACAAATCCAATATCACTGCGATACTTTCCACTGAACAGGGTGACTTTTGTTTTGCATTGTTGCATGAGAAGGCTGATCTGGGAGGCACAGAGCCAAAGAGCAAATAACTCCCAGCTCCAGATTGCTCCTTTTCTTTGACAGTTCTCCCTGCAGGGGGAGAGTAAGAATCTGGCTTCATTAAGGACTTCTTTTGTAACAGACATAGAGCCTACCACTACTTTTTTATTTGTTGAGACCTAATAGGATACTCAGCTGAATTCTAAAGCCAAGATGAAATCGCTACCTGTGGGAGTTCCCCTCTAAGTATTAGTAACATTCAGACCTTTGAAGGAGGCCAGCTGCCAGTGGTATGTGGTAGGTTTTACTTTCTTTTTCTTTACTGCATGTGGCATTCAAAAAAAAGTGAACTAAATCCTAAATGTGTTTCTGTTAATAATTAAAATGAAGCAGCGATAATGCAAGGTTGGATGCTATTTTAAAAAGATTCCAACATTGGTATATCCAGTCATTTGCAAGTTTCACGTTTGGAACTTTGCCTTCCACTTGTGGAAGTAGGCCGAGGAAAATCAATTCTGCACAATTCTAGAAGTCCTAAGGAGCTCTCATGCCTATGGGTCATGGAAAAGCTACTGAACCTTCCTTGTCAACTAGTTAGCGCGCAGTGGAGAGGGGGGAAAGCAAGCAGGAGTTCCGTCATGACATTTTCTAGTTATCACCATTCTGAACCATTGGGTTTAGAAAGTTGAAAAAGAGTTGCTTAGGTTCACGGTCTTGTGTAAAACAATAGGAGCTGGATATGTTTCAGAATTAAGGAAGGTCCAGCTTTAGAAGGATGATAAAATGCACGCGGCATGGAGTAATAGTCCCCAGGGTCTGGAGCGGCACCCCACAATCGAACACGTTAATATTTCCAAAACATATGAATATTCACAGAAAGAGGAATAAATTGAAAAGTATTACTGTCGGCTCATATCAAGTTTTACTGCCAAATGTATTTGCTTAAATTTGGTTTTCAACTGTGGCATTGCTAATAAGGGGCTATGGACATACGTTGCAGTGACAGAGATAGAGCACGACAAGCCTGGTCGAGTCCTGGTAATATTTAATAGAACCGAATCACAGGGCTGATAATTTATGATCTCTCCCTACTGGACCAGTTACTTGCTTTTCCCTTTTCTGACCTTCTCTTTGCATATCTGTCAAACAGGGATAATATTTGCTTTGTAGGCTTTTATGAGGATAAGATAATGTAAGTTAAACACTAAACAGTGATTGGCAGACAGTGGCTGTTCAATAAATGTTAGCTATTAAAATTTTGCCTCTTCTCTTCCCCCTTCCCTTTTATGAGTTAAAAATTTACTGATACAGTGGTTGCAGTGCCACTCTGGAAACAGGCTTAAGTGATGTGAATTGCCCTGATTTTACTGGAGAATTAAAAGTCTAAATTTTAAGATTGAAAACTCATTTAGTGTTAAATGACTAATACAACTTTAAAATTTGTTTATAGAATGACTAAACTTTTCAGTGATGAATGAGTGTTTCTGTTAATGTTGTATCATATTTAAATTTCTTGAATGCTTTGTTTTAGCTGTATTTGAGGAAGGAATATTTACCACTAGCTGATTTGCCATTATGAGGCCCCTTTTAAAGTTTCTATCCAGGCACTCGTCTTCTAGAAAAATAGTTGAAAAGCACAGTGTCTGATGCTAGTGCCGTCACAAAGATATAACCAAGGTTTATAATTTAATATATTGGAAAAGTGGCATTAGGAGATGAGTCTCTTCCAATTTTACCCCCCCAAATTTTATAAGAACTTTAATGGGCTTTTAGTGCAATACAGTTTAAAGTAACTTTTGTAAACACAAATAGACCCACAGACATAGAAAATAAACTTATGGTTACCAAAGGGAGAAGCAAGGGAGTGATAAATTAGGAGTGTGAGATTAAAATATACACACGACTATATATAAAATAGATAACCAACAAGGACCTACTGTATAGCACAGTGAACTACACTCAGTATTTTGTAGTAACCTGTAAGGGAAAGGAATCTGAAAAAGATTGCGTGTGTGTGTGTGTGTGTAACTGAGTCACTTTGCTGTTCACTGAAACTAACACAACGCTGTAAATCAACTGTACTTCAATTAAAAAATAAAGTATCTTTTGTAAAGTAGACCTTTACTTTTAAATTCTTAAGGCCTCCCTTTTTAAAAGGGGAAGAACGAAAGCAGAAGGATTTCAAGAGAAGAAAGAGGTTAGCTTACTTGATGGGCATATGGCCTACAAGACTTATTAGCATTTAAGCGGACAGAGTGGGTCTGCCTATATTTATATGCATTGTATCACCTGCCTTCACAGCTGAACTATCAGCAGAAAGTAGGCATCATGTACTGCAAAGCTGGACAGAGCACGGAAGAAGAGATGTACAACAATGAATCAGCCGGCCCAGCCTTTGAGGAATTCCTCCAGCTATTGGGAGAGCGCGTTCGACTCAAAGGATTTGAGAAGTATCGTGCGCAGCTTGACACCAAAAGTAAGAAATACTTACACCCTCCTACTAGGCATATTGTCCTCCTGCTGTGTTGACGTTCACCTGATAAGTTGCCTGTAAAACAACATGGCCACTTACTGTAGAAAACTGCTGGTGATGGGGGAGAGGAAGAAGCCAGGGAGGGAAGATGTGGCTCTAAAACAATTGAAGACCATAGTCAAAGTAGCTAGGATTGGACTTTTAAAAAAATAGTGTTATCAGAAATGGGGAAGGTAGAAAGCAGTGGATGGAGATCATGCAGAATTGCCCCTGGATAGTGTTGCACAAATTTCACTATATTTAGCTGAAAAACTCCTGCAACTTAAAACCATCTGGTTGCAAGCCCTAGAATTTTTGACTTTCACTAACTCATTTCATAATCCTTGTGCATATCTGTGTAGTCAGTCATTGTATGGTTTTTTTAATCATTTTTATATTTTAATATCTAGAGGTATTTTTGTTTATTTCCTGTTATTATTGTCCATAGTCTAACTTAATCTCTAAGCAAATAGGCTTAGCTTTGATATTAGTTTGGCTCGTAAAATGTGTTGATTCAAAGCACAATAGTGCAGCAGTCTGTTTAGCTACAGATTGTGAACATAGAGGTTTGTCCCTTCCCATTCCCAGGTGGTTAATAAAAGAGTTATGTTCTCAAGTATCTAGAGTATGTTGACTTCTGCTATGCGTCTGTGTGAAGGCAATTTTAAATTTTATCTCAAAATCCATCCATAGACACCTGTGACCTGTTTTTCTTTGAGAGGGTCTTTGGATTAGCACATCTGTATTGCAGTCTATAGTAATCGCTCTGATTTTCTGTACAGGAAATTAAATAAGGAGTTGAGTCATGAAAACAGAAAAGCATTCATAAACTCTACTGCAGGGAAGAATTTCCTGTTGCCATGGTTTTGCTGTTGCCAACTTGGAAACGACATGCAGGAGAACCTATGAAAAACCATAAATAGCCTAGACTCTTAAATATTATTTTAACGTTCCATACTCTGCTTGCAGCTGCATAATGTGTTAAATCTCAATATGCCCTTAAACTCTTTTTATCAAGATATTTTGACATTTCCTTTGTAGTTCCTTCACGTTGTCCCGATTTGTTGTGTTATGTAAATTATCACCACAAAGAGCTATTAAAAGGGTCTGGGAAGAAAATGTAATTAGCGCCTTGATTCTGTCAATGAATGGCCAGATTGGGAGTTGGTAAGATTATTTATTATTTGTGTATTTACACGGTCCCAGCCATCTCTTGATGATGAAGGGCAATGTGAGAAATGCATAGCAAGGGCAGACTTAAGCAGTGTGGTCCTGAGTAAGGCAGTGGAATAAGCAAAGTAAGCACTTTGCACATTTTGCCCCAATATGCCAGGAACTGCAAAGGCCTGGATCAGCAAACTGCCTCTAATGGCACATTTTTCAGTTATGTAATACATCCATCTGGGAAGGGTTCCTTTTCACTGAACTACTCTCCTTTAAGGCTCCTTGTAACCTTCTGAGGCATAGCTCCTGAGAAAGAGGGTTCAGTTTCCTTTTCTATCCTTTCAGAGGGTCAAGTTTCCTAAAGGGAATGAAAAGTAGGAAAGTGTTTCCATTCTAAAGCCTGAAGAAGACAGTATGCATGTTTATCTCTCTTACTCCAAGCTAGAAGAGACCATTAGCCTCATCACTTAATGGGTATTAAACAATTACAGACCACAGAAATAGGGATCAACCAGCCTCTGCACTCTCCCCAGCAGCGTCCTACTGGCCAGGACACACCCAGAGGTGAGACTTTGTTCTGTGTACTGTGAGATAAGCTCACCACATCTTACCTAACTTTATGCTGTGTTAAGAAACGCTTTCAATAAGATCTTTTTTTTTTTTTTTTTTTTGCGGTACGCGGGCCTCTCACTGCTGTGGCTTCTCCTGTTGCGGAGCACAGGCTCCGGACGCATAGGCTCAGCGGCCATGGCTCTCGGGCCCAGCCACTCCGCAGCTCGTGGGATCCTCCCGGACCCGGGCACGAACCCGTGTCCCCTGCATCGGCAGGCGGACTGTCAACCACTGTGCCACCAGGGAAGCCCTCAGTGTGATCTTTAAAAAGAGAAAATGCTTTCCAGAACATGTGTTCCTGAAGGATCACTCCGTCTCCCTATGACAGTGTAGTTGTCACTTGGATCTGTAGTCTTCATCAAATTAAAATATTATTTGCCAAATTCATTTTTTAATTTTTCTGCACCTCCACCTTCTGAATCTCTAATTACTCATATATTAGGTCACTTACTAGTTGTGATTCGATTTTTAAACTTTTTTTCCCCTCTGTGCTTGTGTTTGGATAATTCCAATGAATGCATTTAAGGCACTGTATTTTTCTTTTCTTCCATAGTGTCTTAATCTGCTATTATCCAATCTAGTGAAATTTTCATTTCAGATATTTTGATTTTCAGGTCCAGAAGTTGCATTTGGGTTTTCTTTTCTTTTTTTGGCGGGGGGGGAGTTCTCTTTTCTTATATTTTCCATATTATTCTCATTAGGTTCATGTCCTCCTTTAAAGCCTTGAGCGTATTTATAATAGCTGTTTGAAAGTCTTTATGTGCTAATTCCGTCATCCCTGTCATCTGGGGTCTCCCTTTAACAGATTTTCTCCTGTTTTTGAGTTACGTTTTACTGCTTCATCTGTCTGGTTATTTTTGATTGGATAGTGGACATTGTGAATGTTTCTTCATTGAGGACCTGGATTTTGTTGTCTTCTTTAAAGAGTGTCGTTTTATTTTGGTGGGCAATTAATTTAATTATAGAACAGCTTGATCTTTATGAATCTTGTTCTTAGGCTCTTTAAAAGCATACCTAGAGTAGCCTTTACTCTCTGGCTAATTTAGCCCTCCTGCTAAGGCACCTGAATACCAGCATATTCAGTGAGGTATCTCTGCTGTGGTCAGTCAGAAGTTGAATGACTTCTACCCCTGTGTGAACTTTGAGAATGGTTTGGCTGACAAATCTCTGGTAGTTGTTCTTTCCCCAATAGTTTTTCTTTTCTTTTCTTTTTTCTTTTTTAACTGAGATATGATTGACATATAACACTGTATTAGTTTTGGGTGTACAACATAATGATTCAGTATTTGTATATATCCCGAAATGATCACCAAAATAAGTCTAGTTAACATCTGTCACCATACCTAGTTACACAATTTTATTTTCTTACGATGAGAACCTTTAAGATCTACTCTCTCAGCAACTTTCATTTACGAAATACAGTGTTATTAACTGTAGTCACCATGAGGTACCTTACCTGAATGTTTTTTCTTTCCCTGGCTTTTGGAACCTCACTCTATGCTTGTGCAGCTTAATATTCAAGACTCAAGGGAACCCCTGTGTAGGTTTCCGAGCCTCTTTCACCGTGTGGTTTCCTCTTCTTTGGTATTCTGCCCAGCAGGTATCAGCCGCCTCAACCTTCCAGACCTCCCGCATGTTCTGGCTCCCCTCTTCAGATCCCTGCTCTGTGCCGTTGTTTGGAAAGTACTTCCAGGTAGAAAGCTGGGTGGGGATCACAGGGCTCACCTTCTGTGATACTTTTTTCTCAGGGAACCTATCCAATGCTGCCTATTGTAAAATGTCTGAAAAAAGGTGGTTTCAGGTATTTTGTCTATTTTTCTATTTATTTACAACGGGAGAGCAGGTCCTCTACCAAGTGCTGTTATGGCCAGAAGTAGAAGTCTTAGACACTTGTTACGTGTCATCTCATTTAATCCCCACAAACTCTGCTAGATGCCAGTTATCCCCATTTTACAGAATTGGCTTCTTTAGATCAACTAACGTGCCCAAGGTTAGGCAGCTCGTAAGCATTAAGGAGGGAGAACAGGTCCTAGTGTTATGGTTAATGACGTGTTTAGAGAAAGCGTAAATGTAGGATTAGGTACAGTGAAGCCCGCAGAGCTCTGCCTTGTGGCTGTATCTTCCTCTCTCTCGAGCCCTTGAGCTAAAAATACTCAAGCCGTCTCATGAGACAGCTCCACTTGTCATGTATTATAATTATATTCAGATTTTAGTACTTTGGTAAAGGAGGAAGAGGCTCAGGAAAGGAAGGATTGATGGAACTGTCAAACCATTTCTTCTTTTTCCCCAGTGTTGCATACAAAGTCCAGTTTCCATCTCAGAAATAAGGACTTCTAGCAAACAAGCTACAGGTGTGTCAGGGGTTGGAACAGTTCTGCAATGAAGAAACTTTCAGGAGTAAATTTTTTTCTCCTTTTTTTGTTTCATTATTTGGATGGCATAACCTCTAGATAATTACCATCCCCTCACACTACAGTAAATACGAAAATAAGCTTCCCACCAAGCAGTTTATTATTTGAAAGCTGGAGACCACCCTCATTTTAAGCTGTATGTATGGATTATTATTGGGGAAATTATTTCCCGAATGAAGCATGTTTGTCAAGTCAGCACGTAAGAGACTTAGAAACCCTTTGAAAAGCATTCCTTCAAAGCTCTGCCTTCTTTGATTTGCCACAATATTAGTGAATGCTTGTTGCTTCCCCCATTTTTCAGCAGTATTATAAAGATCGTTGAGGGCTTCCCTGGCGGCGCAGTGGTTGAGAGTCCGCCTGCCGATGCAGGGGACACGGGTTCGTGCCCCGGTCCGGGAAGATCCCACATGCCGCGGAGCGGCTGGGCCCGTGAGCCATGGCCGCTGAGCCTGCGCGTCCAGAGCCTGTGCTCCGCAACGGGAGAGGCCACAACAGTGAGAGGCCCGCGTACCGCAAAAAAAAAAAAAAAAAATCGTTGAGATTCACGGTGTTAGAGGAGATGGAAGACTTTTCATAAAGAAAATAAATCCTTTATTTGGAATATTTAACCTTTGATAAAGAAGAGAGTAAAATTAGCATTATTTAAATGTTTCACACATGCAAAGGACTGTTTGGAGTTCTAGAGACTGATGAATGAAGAAAAGTTTTCTTTTTTCATCTCCTAAACTTTAAACTGTGTTATAGTGTAAGGTTTTTCCTTTGAGTGTTACTGAGATGCAGTTGGCAAAGAAATTAAAATATGTAAAAGGCCCTATTTAAGGCAGCTACACTTTTTATCTCAACTGCACAAAATTCTAAGTTCTGATCAACACATTTCTTGAGCATCTTTTATGGGCTAGTACTTTCATATGCATTGTTTCAATCCTCAGAACAGTGAGAAGAATATCGAGGGGCGAGGGGTGGAGAAGTGAAGTGACTTGTTTGTGGTCATTTAGTAAATGATGCTGGAGGTATTGGAATTCAGGTCTTCTTACTTCCAGGTGGGAATCCAGGTAATTGCAGGTATCTTGCAAAGTGCTCAGTAGGTAGAAAATAGTAGTGACTGATTCCTAAGTACCTGTCCCACATCATCGCTTATCCTTTTCTCACCATATGTTAGTGATTTTAAGAAGCCTTCAGTCCTGGGCACATACACATGCATACTTGCACGTTCCCTGAACTGACACAGTATGAATTCTCCTGTCATGGCAAAGGGTGGTATTACAAACTCTCCTTGATCCCTTCCTCAGTGAAGTAAAGTAACCTACCTCCTGACCATGGTTAAAGGTACACTGAAAAAACATGAGTAAATATGGTAGATGCCAGAGAAGGTGGGATTCTCAACTTCCCCAAATACTTTGTTACTGCGTGTGTGAAATAGTACTACAAGGAGGCGTGAACAGTACTACAAGAGGTGTGCCATCCAGTGTTCCAGATGTTAATACTTGTCCCCGGCTGTGCTTCTGAGCATTGACCTCTGCATCCCCAGACCCGGAGGCAAGCTTTCATAGAAGGGAGATCTGGGGTCTTAAATGGATGGCCCTCAGCAGCCAGCTGACTATTGTAGGATTTCAAGCTATGGATGATAATCAGATCCGCAACCTGTCTGCGATTTTGTTCTGCCTTTGATGTGTTCTGTAGTGGTGAGGACGTTCATAAGCTGAGCTTAAGCTTTCTTCATTCTGTTGACTTTATTAGTCTACGTGCAATTAGGTCATGAAATGGCTTTTCTCTTTGTATTCATAAATATTTAAAACTAGGAACTTCCCCAAAGTCAAATTGCTTAGGTTTGATCCTTTATCTAGCTTTTCTGAAGTCGAACGTATCTGTTAGTGACCAGGAAGTGGTTACATAAAAATCGAATTACTTTTTCCTGATTCAGATTCCTACACATCCACCTTTATCATCCAAGTTTTATTCCCCTTAAAGCAAAAGAGTTGAGCCAAGAGAAGTCAAGGATGAATATGACATCGACCGGATCTGAAACTGCTTCTACAAACTTACTAACCTCTTCATACCATCTTCAAATAGGAGTGCCTAATGTAGGGTATTATCACTTATCGACACCTTTTCAAAGCAGCTGACAAGAATATTCTCATCATTCCTCAATTATTCAGTGTCTTCTTATCATCTAGTTTGAATATTAGAAATTTTATTTTCTATGACTTAGCGTAGAGGGCTGACCTTATTAGTGGATATACACCATTCGCTGGTAGTATAATTTGGAGGCAAATCACATGATTATCAAGATGACCTATAAGATGCCCAAATTTATTTTTTAACTTTTAAAGCTCCATACAAATAGGAAGGAGCATTATCTTCTTTTTATCCCTCTTCTATAAACATATTTTTCCCCTTAGAAATCACTCAGTATATACTCTTTTCAACCAGAGAAAAAAAGATTTTTGTCATTTTCCCAATGGTCATCTTCCTGATTTTCATTCTGTTAAGTGTTTCATGGTCTCAAGGTCACTAAAATAATAATAATAACAACATTAAATGCCTTATTCTTCAGAGAATATAACAAACATTCAGTTTCCATTCTCTCTGGTAAAGTTTAGCAATTCTATTATGTACAGTAATTTCAGGATTTTGGAATTCCTTTCTTCTCAGAAAAGAAAATTTCATTGTTTTGGCCCTAGTTTCATGTCTGAAACTTTTGAAACTGTTTCCAGACTGTTTAAAATGATCAGCAAAGCTGAGGTTTTCAGAGGTCCCTAGAAGAAGACTGGTCATGCAGCATCCATTGTATGAAATGAGGCAAGCGTCAGAAAGAGAGAAAGGACAAGAAATAGAAAACAAATTATCTTCAGGGTTGTCTTCATTTTTCTTTCCTGGTAGTAATGCCTTTAGAATTAGAAAGACATATAAAGCAAAATGTAGTAAATGAACACTGGATGGTAATTTGTTTTCTAGTTCATTAACTTTGCTTTAAATTGACTTGAAACACACGAAAGTACTCATCACAGCTGACACATTGACTTGAAAGTTGTAAAATGTGCGAATCAGTTCTAGAGGTATTTATAGCAAGGGTCCTTAACAATAGAAACCTTCTTCATACTCAAGATCTGTCTTAAGTAGGTCAATGATTTATTGCAGTTGTATTTTTTTTGTGGTAATCGTCATTAACATTTAGAAGATATTTTTCTTGGGGCTTTACGTGTTGGTACGTATCTTTGCAGTTTTTCAAAAGTAGTCTTTGCTTTATTCTACATTTATCTTGTTTTTAAAACCCTTTGTGTTTTATGCCCTCTTCAAAATTAAGATCCAGGGTTGAAACTCAGGGCTCTAGAACATCTTAACAGGTCTCTGCAAACCTCCCTTATGGTCTATTCTTGGAGCAGCGCCTAAGGGCAGTGCAGCCTACTGCATTAGAGTCCCCTGGGGGTGTTTATTAAAATAGATTCTTCTGCCCAGCCCCACACCTACGGAGCAGTATTTCTGGGAGTGGAGGATGGGAAGCTGCCTTTTAAGCGGCTTCCCAGCGGATTCCATGCACACTCCAGTTTGAGAACTACTGCCTTTCGGTACATGCCAGAGGCTGTCTTGCAGCGTCATTCTCTAAAATGCGGTAAAGTGTTTGCTCCTTAGCAATATGGTTGGTGGAGGATTGAGTTTACCCAAAATGAATGCATTTCTGTTCATTTTGCTGCCTGTAAGTCCAGGTCCTAATCTAAAGATTCCCCTTCAATTGGACAGTTAATAATTCTCTTTGGTTTCCAGGTATTTATGAGCACGTTGATTTGTTAATGATTAAGGGGGTCGAGGTTGTTTTTCTCTTTAAGGAAGGTGAGAACAGAACACACTCAGTCTTAAATTGTTGGACATTGCTGTAATACCTTTGTTATTCAGCGTTACAGTCTTGTTAAGTTTCCATCTATTTGTTAAGAACAAAACGGTTCTCTTGCTTGAGTCAGAAGTATTGGAAAAAAATGTTCTGAACTTGAAGTCTGTGGACGGAATTCAGGGGTCTGTGAACTTGGATGGGAAGTAATTTTACATTTATCTTCACTGACCCCTAATTGAAATTTAGCATTTCCTTCAGTTATGAATGTAGGCAACACACCACAGTAGTATAAGCTCTACCTGTGATTCTGTCACCAGTAGAAAGCATAGGTATTTTCATACTATATTATTTGTTGTTGGAAGTATGTCAAGATACTGCTTATGCACTTCACTATGTCAGAATTATAGTAGTTATTAGACCAACTGCTCAAACTTATTATATAAATCTTATGCTATTATATCATTTTAAAATTGTTTTGATAGGGGTATTTTTCAATCTGTTGATTTCTGTTGAAATCTTATGTATTTTATGTTATGCATTTACAAATATTCTCAGAAGGAATCCAAAGGCTTCACTAGACTGCCAAGGGGGGGATTGGGTACAAAAAATGGGTAAGAACTCCTATACTGTGTCTTCTCTTAGGATGTCTTCATCCTAAACCATTTCCCTTTTTCTTTTTTTGAGCTCCATCTCTTAAACGAAATATTTTTCCTATTGTTACAGTTGTCTCATGTTTTGTTTTGTTTTTTTTTACTGTAGCTGATTCCACTGGAACCCATTCTCTGTACACAACATACAAAGACTATGAGATCATGTTCCATGTTTCTACCATGCTGCCATACACACCTAACAACAAGCAGCAGGTAAGAGATCCTTGTGTTATCTGTGGGTTTTTTTGCCCTTGTTTCATTTCCCCCAGAAGCCTAAGTGGCAAGTTTATAAAATCTTAAACCAGAATTTAATGTTGCACCTGTCACAGCAGCAGGAAGCTTTGTACTTTGTGGAAGTAAGGAATAGCAAATGAGCTGAAAACAAATGAAGAGACACAAATTCTGGGTTAACAGCCAGCTGGATGGCTTTGTGAATTAATCATTTGCTTTTCACCCACGAGAATTGAGGTTTTCCTGAAATCTGAAAAGAACAAGTTGAAATCATGGTGATTAGATGACTCTGCAGGGTTGCAAAGAACACATATGAGTGGGTGAAATTTCATCTCAAGAGGCCAGTGTACAAAGCAGGAAAGTACTGATGTTTCATTTCAAATTTCAAAGGAGGTTTCCTCCACTAACTTGGAGAAAAATCAGAATGTCGATGGGGGCTCAGGAAAATGTTTTTTCTTGATGTGTTCTTCAGGGGACAACATAAGTAGCAATTGCATTTGTGTACCTCTTGTGTACCTCATACTCAGAGTTTCTTTTAAAAAGATCTAAAAGCACAAGGCCTAGTACTAAAATGTAGTCTGTGGGATGATAAAATGCGAAAACTAAGAAATGGCAGATGGTTACAGAGCAAGATGGAAATGGAACTGCTTTAAAGAGTATGTGGTGGTAGTTGTTTTTAAAAAATGTTTTAAAACAAATGATACCAAACTGAAACTTAAAAGAACCAGAGAACTCACAGACTCTCCTTTCAGTAGCTGTTACAAACACAGCAGTCTAGTATCACTTCTGACCTTAAAACGGACGTAGATTTTCTTATTGTCAACTGTTGTACTAACAGAACACAGGGCCAGCTGCAGAATGAATCACATCCTCTTTCAGAGAATTTAACAAAATATGGATCGAATCTGAACACCTCGTCACTTTAGGTTTGATTACATCACACATCTCAGTAACAAAATCTTGCCTCTTACGATTACCAAAGCAATCAAAACGTAGGAAGCAAAGCAATGAATCAGCTATAAATCTGAAATAAACCTATTTTAAGATAAATTCCCCTATCTGGAGTTTGTTGACAGTTTGTTTTATGCAAATTCCAAGTTCTAGACTTTTGAGAGGAAAATACCCTGCTAAGAAAAATATACTAAACTCACTCTGACCAGACAGTAGAGAGAATTTAAGAACATCAACAAATGATCTTTAAAGGGGAGATGAAGGCTTATTCTACCTGATTGCTCAGCAGAGAAAGGTAACATGTGGGGGAATGGGGGTAAAAGATTTAGTAACAAGACTCAATTGTTTATCCAGCTAAATGAATCAAAGGGCTGAGCTGAGTGAGTTGGCATTTAGGTGGACATCCATCCAAATTATTTAATTTGGGGTCCAATCAAGGCAAAAGTATTATGGTCCTGAATCAGAGTGAAAGAATAATTTGTATTCTACATATTAAGAAATTTAAAATTCTCTAGCTAAAGAGTTTATTTCTTCTACATAGATTATGTTATGCTTGGAAAACCCAGAAAGAACGTGTCTTTCAAAATCTTTTTGCAGAAATTGGTTTATAAATACTGTCTTTTTTTTCATTATGTATAATGTGAGATGGATAGGTTTATTTCTATTTGGGTCCTTTAGTAAGACAGTAACATTACATATCAGGCCATATTTTGAAGGAAGAATGACATTGTATCAAAAAGACAATGGCATCTATGCAGGAATGACATATACATAGATTGTATTTGAGCTTGATAGGTTCAAGATTCTGAGGAGATTAATAATCTTTGATGATGGGTATATTTTATATAGCAATCAATACAGAGCAGCCTTTATTTTTGTAACATCTGATAATATTGCATGTTTAGAAATGAAGTACACAGCCTCATTAGAAGATCATTTGGGATGCTTTAAAATTCCTAAGGTTAAAAGTCCATTTCCTGAACATTCTAACTCCCAATTCTCAACCCTAATCTAATAGGCTGTTGTTTCTCCCAGCTGGCAGCCAATACTCAGTCACTGATTTTACTGATACGTAATCTGTGTAAGGTAAAGTCACTGGAGAGTTTTTTTTAAAGGTTTATAAATACAAGCTTATGTCTAATAGATAGTTTATATAAATGTCATGTTTAGTTGTTTTCCTCCTGGTAGGAGCCTCCACGTAATAAATATGAGTAATACAAATTTTGTTCAGTTTTTCTTCACATGATTGAGTTAAACTCCCTAATAACCCCTTTCTAGAGAGGCGCTGAGCTAGGATGATTTGGAGTGCCTGAATTTGAAAGCTACCTTTCCAAAACACCGTTTAATGTGAAACAGAAGGTGGTCTTAAGCAGCTTTCACTGTAATTAAAGAAGCTATTTAAACCTGAAATTTAACCTGCTTTAAAACTGTTGGAACGTTTTGGAATATTATTAATTTCTGTATTCCCAGCTTGTGCCATAAAAAGTATTATCAGAAAACACCTTAGCCACATTTCTTTAAATGAAGCTAATTAAATCAGAACATAAATTGCGTTGTAATTACTTTAGCCGTTCTCATCTTTAAAAAATATTCCCTATGGCAAGTTTCTTACATGAAAATGGAACAAAACTGTTGTTATGGAAACTGAAGATTTGGAGATGCTGGGACTTGGCGTAATATGCTAGAGATTAGTTAGATCTATTTGAATGGACTGTGTGTTTTATGCAAATTTCTGAATATTCATTTCCATATTCTTCCTTGGAGGGAATGATAAGACCGGCTAAAATATTGGCAATAACTGTGTAGGTTACCTCCCCTAATATGTACTGATTAATAATGAATGTTTTAAATACAGTTACATAAGGGAATCGGGGAGTTACAAGCAGAGCGTTGTCATTTATGTCTCTTGCGTATGTTTTCTTTTAGCTCCTACGGAAGCGGCACATTGGAAACGATATCGTAACAATTGTTTTCCAAGAGCCTGGAGCACAGCCATTCAGCCCAAAAAACATCCGATCCCACTTTCAGCACGTTTTCGTCATTGTCAGGGTTCACAACCCCTGCACTGACAGTGTCTGTTACAGGTACTGGCTCCAGAGGTGGCTGGATGGGCATTGGTGCGCGGTCACATCAAAGGCCCCCTCCAGCTCTGCTTTCTGAAGTTGCAGTGGGAAGTCTATTGCTATTTATTTCTGTCTTTAAACTATGCTTGCGGATGGCTGAATTCACAGGATGACGTAACCTGATGGCATTGACATTCCCCAGACGTGTTGGTTAGACACCTGCCGTTTCCATTTGCACCTCCTTCTTAGGTGGCATCCTTCATCCATGCCATCTGGACACCAGCTAATTACTCATGCTGCTAATTATATTTTGCTTTTGCCATGCCAAAAGCAGAGAAGAATGATCATAATAAGTAGGGAAGAGAAGTTTAATTTTTTTTTAATTATTATTATTATTTTTTAAAAGCCCAAACCCTTGCTTAGGGCTGACTTGATTACCTCTAACATTTCTGACTGCAATCTTAGGGGTATTTCTATGCTTTGTTAAGCATTTGGTGGAATGGTTTCAGTGTCCCTCGTTGACCTAGTCTCATGAGTATCAGAATTCAAGCATCTACCTGCAGAGGCCTGTGCAAGAATCCTGGAGAGGGTTGGTGTTGAAGAGGGTACGAACCTGTGACGCTGTGTTGACATGAGTGTAGTGCCACGTAGATGTGCGCGGATGTTCTAGCATTAGTAAGATGTCCTAAAAGGAATCTATCCTTTCAAAATATGAAAGATTATCGTATCTTTCCATCCCTAAAATTTAGAAGACAAGGCTTTGTTAATTTTGGATTTTTGTTTTTGAATTAAAAGAGCCACCTACACAGAAAGTGGCCAGTGCAGACTGATAATTGGTTTATTGTGAGATCTACAACTGTCTAATCCCTAGGTGTAATGCAGGTTAAATATAGGAGAACGAGCAAGTTCAGGGAACAAAACAAGTCAAGGTTACATTGGACTCCTGCTGACTGCCATCATCCTTGCCCATTCCACAGTAACTACGTATGATGAGCTCTAATTAGAAGCCCAGCTCTGATCTAGGCACCTTATTTGTGTTACCTCATTTAATTGTTCTTTAAATTATTTTATTTATTTTTGGCTGCATTGGGTCTTTGTTGCTGCACGCGGGCTTTCTCTGGCTGCGGCAAGTGGGGGCTACTCTTCGTTGCGGTGCACGGACTTCTCATTGCGGTGGCTTCTCGTGTTGCGGAGCACGGGCTCTAGGCACGCGGGCTTCAGTAGCTGTGGCATGCGGGCTCAGTAGTCATGGCTCTTGGGCTCTAGAGCGCCCGCTCAGTAGTTACAGCACAGAGGCTTAGTTGCTCCGCAGCATGTGGGATCTTCCTGGACCAGGGCTCGAACCCGTGTCCCCTGCATTGGCAGGCGGATTCTTAACCACTGTGCCACCGTGGAAGCCCTCATTTAATTTTTAAAACCTCTGAGGTAGGTGCTGTTTTAATCCCTGTTTTCAGATGAGGAAATTTAAGCACTTGGGGGTAAGGTAACTTACCCGAGGTCGGCTGGTACTCGGTAGAGTTTAGATTTGAATGTACCAAGTCTGATTTTAGAGCCCAGTCTCTTAATGGCTCTGCCATGCTGTCTTCCTCCATGCCATGTGCAATAGGGGTCTTTGCTGCCCCTGCTGCTGACGTACTAGCTATTCCTGAACTTCTCGGGTGCCAATATGAAAACCCCAGACCAGGGAGTTCTGTAGCTTCCTAGACTCAGTGGGTGGAAACTCAAACAGAGGAAACCTAGATCTGAAGCTTTTTCTCAAGAATATGGTCTCCAAAAGCTGCTTTATTTAGGTGTAGAAGGAAAGAATTAGTGCAGAACATTTGACTGTAATTGGGGTGGATAACTATTTGCATTTAGAAAATACCCCAAGCAATTGAAATGTTCTATGTACTGGATTCGGGCAAAGGATTTCATACTACTTTGTAGATAGAAAACTAAATCCTTTTTGCAGTGGTCGCTAGGAAGTTTGGGGAGTGGAAAGCTATGTACTTTCTTTTAAAAAGAGATTCTTCTTTTAAAGGTGTTTGTCTAAATAAAGTGCTGTCCAATAGAAATATAATGCAAGTCACATATCAATTTTATATTTTCCAATAGCCATATTTTTAAAGTAACAAGAAATAGGTAAAATTAATTTTAACAATATGTTTTTGACCCAATAGTATATTTTATTTACCTGATATATCCGAATATTATTATTTCAACACATAATTTTTAAATTTTAAAAATTACTGAGATACCTTATGTAGTTTTGGACTAAGACTTTGAAATCTGGAGTGCATTTCTGACTTACAGCTCATCTCAGGATGCTCAATTTTCATTGGAAATAATCTGTATTTAGATTTCATACAATTTGCAATTGGAGAAGTAGATTCATAATAGCTTATTGCAAACATACTTTTTAAGTATGTCTCCCTCTCCTTCAAAGACGTTTGAAGAACTGAATCGAGTGTCAGTTTTTAAAATTTAATGTAATTTAACACTCTTTGGTCGTACTAGCCACATTTCCAGTACTCAGTAGCCACTGAAGTATGGCCAGTGCGAGTCTAAATAGACTGATAGGAGCAAAGGTGTCTGAACCTTCTTAATTACTTGGCTGGATGAGTAAGTGATATCTGTTTTATTCTTTTCAAACCCTCCTTCCCAGCCTGAAACTCATGATTTTTGCTCTCTCTCTTTCTTATTTTTAATCTCTTACCTGGAGAGCCCATCTTCTTAAGCCCACCTTGTGATGCTGGGAACCTTTGCAGGGGGACACTGGACACCCCTGCTCACAAGACATGGGCTAGTCTGGAATTTCCCTAGTTGCCAAGCTTACTTGAAGACCCAGTGCACTGTGATTTTTGGAACTAAAGTAGTGATCTTTTCCTATTATAAACTTTGTGTACATGAATTTTTCTCAGTCCTTCTTAAACTCAAGTAGGTTTGTTTCCTGGGGTATGTGGTGATGCCAGGAGATGTTTAAAGGCCCAGAATAACGAGGGTACCTCTCTTGTAGTCTTTAATGCTTGGGGGAAGGGATGTTTATTTTCATGAGAAAATAAATGTATTATGAAGTAGAATGGAAAATTTGTATCAATTTTAAGATACAATGTGGGTCTTCAAAGAGTTTTCATACCTGTGGGCTTTTCTCATACATTGGCCCCTCCCCACACCATTAGAGATGTGAATTTATAGGCTTCTTTCATTAGGGATACTCTGGTGGGAAAGCTTAGAGATGCATTTAATTTGTACAAATTATATTTAAATCTCATTTATCTCTAAGAGGTGTAGTTAGAATAATTCAAAGCCTTTTCATCATTTAAAATCTCTTGTTCCCACTTTCTCCACTGTGAACACTCACTTTTATTTACTGACGTCTACTTGGTGCCCAAAGTGTGGAAAGTTATTTCCTCAAAGGAATGTCTTGCTCTAATTGTGTAGAGAATTATGGGGTCAATACAGGCTCCAGATATAAAGAACATTTAACTGAGAAAATGGGATTCGGTGTGTGTTTTGAAGCACAGATGGTGGAATTCAGTGGCAAAATGAGAATAATTCTGTGAGTCCAGGGGTGGAAAGTGGTATAGATGAACACGTAGACACAGGAAGGAAAGTGGACAGTACAGTAAGAAGGCTATGCTGTCAGAGAGATGAGTGGGCAGTGGAAGCCCTTGGAATGCTCGGCCAGCCAATAGCACTGTATAAATAGTTCTAGGAAAATTTACTCACCGTCACCGTGTGAGGAAATGTATATACAGAAATACAAATTTAGGCTTTATTGCCATTTATTTTTCACTAGTTCTTTACAGTCCTTATCAGAATATACTAGGCACCATTCTAGGCTCTGGGATTCAAGGGGGGAACAAAGTGACAAAAATCCCTATAGTGAATATGGAAATGAGGCTCTGAAATAATGTGTGTTGTATCACCCTCGGAACTAGAAAGTTTATACAGGAAAAACTGACTAGTTTAAGTTAATGCCAGAGGCCAGTTAACCTTGAAGAGTAGACCTAGCCAAGAACTCAGAAATTAATCACTACGTCTGTGTACAAAAGCTTATTATGCCCATACCTGGTAAGAGGACCCTGTGGTCTCTATTAGTTTACTTGTATCATTACAAAGAGCTTAATCGTCTGGTTTCAGTTGATAGAGCAGATTAGAAGCAACAAATCAAAACGATGAGCCTTTAGTGGCAAGGATGTACTGAAAGCATCAATAAGTGATTACCAGTAAGGGAGATGTAGAAAAACGATTCACATTAAAGGTACAAATTCAATAAGCATAGCAGTCTGGGGTCACTTGGTTTGGGACCAAACAACCAAATATCCATCACTCACCCCGAGGGCCTCACTTTGTAAAAACATGGTGCAAAAACTTTGTCACCATTTTTTTTTAACAGGTAATAAATTAATGGATCTAGGCATTGATCATCAAAGGCTGCAAACATCATAAAAAGAGATAAATGCGTGTCTCATAATGGAAGAATACAACCGCATCTCGGAATTAGTCTTATCCTCTCTTCCCAAAATTGAATGTGAATCCAATCAAACCTCTAGAGAGGCCAGGAAATACAAAAGACCAAAGAACATGTTTGTATTCAGCAAAATTCAGGCTCTGGACTGTGTGACACATAGCCCCGTTTCTTCAACAAATAAATTGCAAGAAATAAAAGAGAAGTGAAGTAAGAGAAGTGGAGGGGCAGTAACAGAATATAAAAATTTAAGATAAAATTAATTAATTGTAATGTATGGGCCTTATTTGGATTCATTTCAGACAGACTATTTAAAAATCTTAGGACATCTTAAACAATTGAAAGGCAGAACTTTGATTCACTCTATGATGAAATTAAAGAATTATTGTTCATTTCAAAACTAGTAGAGTAGTAAGTGGTTTTTATAAAGACTGTCTTCAAAAACATGTTAAATTGTGGTCAGTAACTATGTTTGAGAAGGTAGATATATATGTCACTCCTCTCAGAAGGATTTCTGTATTCAGTGGTTAAGATGTAATAAATGTTGAAAGGAGTTAGTGTGAGGTAGTATAAAAAGCACCTGGAATCAGACCAGACAGTTAAACATATCAGATTTTAAATTTCCCTTTCTGTTCAATGGAAGGTGGCTTGACATCTACCTGAAATCCCATAAGTAAAGTATCTGGTCTAGGCAGGGAGTGTTGTGTATGCACATTAAATGACCATGCCTTTTTCTTCTTTTCTCCTCTTGAATAAAAATAAATAAATATGCAAGCTTCAACCAGGAAGAAAAATAACAAAGGTGGAAATTTCTTTCAGAAAGTCTATTCCAAGCCATCATTAATCAGCATCCCTATTGTCCCATGTAGCTGACTTTTCTAACACAAAACTCTGAATATGTCACTCTTTGTGCTTAAAACCATTTAGGGCAACTTTTTTTTTTTTTTTTTTTTTTTTGCGGTACGCAGGCCTCTCACTGCCGTGGCCTCTCCCGTTGCGGAGCACAGGCTCCGGACGCGCAGGCTCAGTGGCCATGGCTCACGGGCCCAGCCGTTCCGCGGCATGTGGGATCTTTCTGGACCAGGGCACGAACCCGTGTCCCCTGCATCGGCAGGTGGACTCTCAACCACTGCACCACCAGGGAAGCCCCATTTGGGGCAACTTTGAGACTCCCCAGCATAGCCTCCTTCATGGAGCCCTTCAGGTCTGGCCTCCCTTGTCCCTCGGCGTCCACTGGCACCTCTCCCAGTCCTCCCCCCAGCATAGAGCTACTTACAGCCCCTCCTCTCTGCACATGCCGCTCTGTGGGCAAGAATGCCTCTTCTCACGCACCCCTGCCACTTTCATCCAATGAACACCCGCTCTTCTTTTCTCTGGGAGTGCTCCCCTGACCTCCCAGGACTGGATAAAGTGCCGGCCGTTCCGAAGTGTTTCCGCGCTACACCTCCCTAGGAGAGCACTCACACCACGAGCGGTAGCCCCACCAGGCTTTGAGCTTCTGCAGGGCTGCGCCTGTGACGTCTCATCCTTGGTCCTGGCGTATAGTCGGTGCCCAGTGAGTGCTGGTGATTGAAGACTGTTAAGAGCGGAGAGGCCCCAAGAGGGAACAGTGAGCACACATTTTTCTGCCACTCATCTCTCCTGTCCTTTGCCAAGGTCTGCTTTCTTGGAAAGCTCCCCAAGCTGGCAGTCTGATCTGAGCTTCAAGGGGAAACTTCCCTCTACTGTTTGGATGCTAAGTTTCCTTCCTTTTAGACTTCATTGTTGATTGCTGTTTCCATGGTGCTTCAGAAGTTCAAGTGTCTTATTCTTCTCTCTTTTCCATTGAGACCTCTGTTCAGATGTCTCTGGAACATTCCCATGTATCACCTTGCTACTTCATCCAAGGTCTTTGATGCCAACAAACGCCGAGGCTCATTAGAAACAGCCTATAATGATGGTCTCTTTGGCCATGTGACTCTTGTGGATGGTCCCTTTTGCAAGCACTTCAAGAGTGGAAGATTCCACACTCAGGGAATGTGTGGTCTTGTCACACTGCTGGCCATCCAGAAGCTCAGATTCCAGTCCTGGCTTTCTCTAACAAGCTCTGGGCAAATCATTTTACTTCTCTGAGTCTGTTTCCTGGAGCAGTGAAGAATGTCTACCAGCTGTTCAAAAGGAGGTTCAGGGATGTGTCAAATGAGAGTGAAACAGAACACCTTCCTGCTCCCTCAGTTGTACTCCGAGATTTGGGGAACAGAACAGATTTTTGTGTTAAAATGAATACAGATATTCTTCAGTGGAATGCAAAATCAAGATGAGTGTTAAGATGAAACTCAAGATTGTATTGGCAGAGTTTGAGGAACCCTGACTTCTCTAAGTCCCCCACCCCCCAGTGCTCTGATCTTCTGTCTGTTCTGTCATCTAGATAACCCTCTTGAGTAGAACATACTAGGCCTTGACAATGCTGAGCAAATAAGGCATGGCTGTAATTTTAAAGAATGTGTTATTTCTAAGGAGATACAATATTGCATACTAGGCGAACATAAGTGTAGACAAGAAGCCCTTTGGAATCTGCTTTTAAAAATAGCAAAAACCGGGCTTCCCTGGTGGCGCAGTGGTTGAGAGTCCGCCTGCCGATGCAGGGGACACGGGTTCGTGCCCTGGTCTGGGAGGATCCCACATGCCACGGAGCGGCTGGGCCCGTGAGCCATGGCTGCTGAGCCTGCGCATCCGGAGCCTGTGCTCCGCAGCAGGAGAGACCACAACAGTGAGAGGCCCGCGCACCTCAAAAAAAAAAAAAAAAGCAAAAACCATTTATAATTAATACACCTCAAGTATCTATATATAGCACACTGAAATTCTAGAAAGGCTTCTTAGGAAGGCAAAAATATTCTCTCAATTTAAAACAGGCCTTATTAAGAGTTCAGAATTGGTGGCATCTAAATTAATGAGCTTTTAACCTTGTAGAAAACCTTGAAAGTTAAATTTGCCCAAAACAAAACCCTTTATTTGAAAAGGACATTCTAGGGTATCATCTTCCTCATCTTCTTCTGTGAGGATTCTATTTCTAATGATGCAAAACTGATTATAGTGTCTTTATCATTTACCTCCCTACCATGATGAATCACTGATAATTATATGTTAAGGGTTCAGTCTTTTCCCTCATAGTTCATTCTAGAGGCTTCTAATTATTGGTGGGCTTTCAGTATATGTTTGTCTAAAGTCCTATTAGTTAATAAATAGGTCTATAGATAACCAGTGAATTTAAGGGGCAAGTGGATGGATGGTCCTCATATCGACACCTTCTGCTAAGCATTTTCTTCTCCTTATTTAAAATAAAATCACAGCTGTTTCTTGAGAAAGAATAATGATGTGAAATTAGCAAGAGAAGAAATTGCCAATTTAAAAATGAAAGATATTAAATATTTCTGGATCCTTACGGGATTCCTCTTAGAAAAGCTAGCAAATCTGGATATTAGCGTCATCTGCTTGACTTGAAAAAAAATAACATAATCAAATTAAAATTATATAGCTGTCAGCATTCAAGCCAGACAGTTCACATTAGACAAGAAAAATTGCCTTTCTAATACTGATGTAATTAGGCTATCACGCATGTGGAGGTTTCTGTGAATTCTCATCTCCAGTTAGAAAATGGGATGTTGCTTGCCACCTTTCTTTGTCGTGAAGTGAACTACGTAGTCTTCTTTTTTTTTTTTTTTAATGAATTTCTGAAAAGCCATTTTCAGAAATAGGCCGTCTTGTGGCATTTTCTAACAAAATATATAGTTTGTCTTCTGAGGTTGCTGATTTTTATTTATTTATCCTATTTTCACAAGCAACAATCATTTTCTGAAAAGCAAAGCTGAGTATCTTCAAGCAAACCCTTGAAATAAAGAAAAAATAGTGCAGCAGAGCTCTTCAGTTTCATTTGAAAGATGCACACTCTCTGATTATGTCCTTTCCATTCTGGGAGTTCTGGAGAAACACATTTTGTGTTGCTCTGCTAATACTTAATACAGTTGCATAATTGGCTCACTTTTAAATAATTAGATAATTTGAAAAGGGGATGTTTGATCTGTTAGAATCTTCATTTGCAGCCCTCTCAAACTTTGCTGAGGTCCTGGAAGGAGATCTTGAAATATGATATAAAACATACAACCTATCTCCATTTAATTTCTGTTGTTGTTGTTATTATTGTTTTAGGAAAAACTTAGTCTTTTTCCTTTTGAGATTAAAAATAATAGGTTCTTACAGATGCTTGTATGATCCTTTTCTTAGTCCCAATTTTAGCAGTGTAGATGCAGAGGAAATGACTGGAACAGGCTTTCTGTTTTGTTTTTTTTTTTTTAACATCTTTATTGGAGTATAATTGCTTTACAATGGTGTGTTAGTTTCTGCTTTATAACAAAGTGGATCAGTTATACATATGTCCCCGTATCTCTTCCCTCTTGCATCTCCCTCCCTCCCACCCTCCCTATCCCACCCCCTAAGTGGTCACAAAGCACCGAGCTGATCTCCCTGTGCTATGCGGCTGCTTCCCACTGGCTATCTGTTTTACGTTTGGTAGTGTATATGTGTCCATGTGGAACAGGCTTTCTTAAATCAGTCTTGCTTAAAGGAATGGGAAAAGGAGCATAGTCTCACAAATAGTCAGACTCCCATACCAAAAGTAGAGAATTGGGACCAAAGTTTAAAAATATGATTTTAAAGCACTGTTGCTCTTACCAAAAAAAATCATGATCTCTTTCTGTTACTCAGATTTCAATTTTTGTTTTAAAATTATGCTCTTTGATCTGGTTGCTTAAGGCCTGACACACAGGACAACAAATAATATTTGTTTAATTTCTTTTAAATTTAATCCATTTCTCTTATGTCATGCATCTGTGGATATTTTCATCATAAGCTGACTGCTGTGGGCATCATATCTAAAATGGGGATAACATTTATGTTCTTACATAATCTGTGCTTGTTCTGAAAGGTTATATGGTTATAGTAGCCAACCCCCTCCCCCCTTTGGAAATAATCACTAGGGATTTAAAATGTTATCTACTATGAAGGATATTACAATAAATCTTTTTTTTCATGGAGTTATGGTTGATTTAAATTTTTAGTTTAAGTTTTTTGGGTATTTTGACCTAGAAAAAATTTTGTTCTATAAATCCTAAATATGAGTGAATGCAAAGTACGCACATGTTAAGCAGAAGTGTGTGTTGCTTCTTGTGGGACGATGACAGTTATTTTCCTTCTGAAGGGCGTCTTTGTCTTTGAGAAAGTGTATTTTATTCTCATGCTGTGAGTCTGAGAAGTATTGACAAGCCTCTTTCTCATTGATCTTTGCTTTGTCTCTTAGTGTGGCCGTCACCAGGTCCAGAGATGTGCCTTCCTTTGGACCTCCCATCCCCAAAGGGGTCACTTTCCCTAAGTCAAATGTGTTCAGGGACTTCCTTTTGGCCAAAGTGATTAATGCAGAAAACGCTGCTCATAAGTCAGAGAAGTTCCGGGCCATGGCAACCCGGACACGTCAAGAATACCTGAAAGACCTGGCAGAGAAGAACGTCACCAACACCCCTATTGACCCGTCCGGCAAGTTTCCGTTCATCTCTCTGGCCTCCAAGAAGAAAGAAAAGTCTAAGCCGTACCCAGGAGCTGAGCTCAGTAGCATGGGGGCCATCGTGTGGGCTGTCCGGGCCAAAGACTACAACAAGGCTATGGAGATAGACTGCCTCCTCGGGGTCTCCAATGAGTTCATCGTCCTCATCGAACAGGAAACAAAGAGCGTGGTTTTCAACTGTTCCTGCAGAGATGTGATAGGGTGGACCTCAACCGACACCAGCCTCAAAATCTTCTACGAGCGAGGTGAATGTGTGTCAGTGGAGAGTTTCATTAACAATGAGGACATCAAAGAGATTGTCAAAAGGCTTCAGGTCAGTGTTTTCCTTCCACTTACCTACATGCATGTCCCTTTCATAAAGCTTTCAGTACAGGCTAGAGCTAAGTTACAGAAGCTTGTTCTGTTTTATTAGCTCCTCTGAAAACTCCCTTAACAATGCGAAGGAACACAGAGTTTATGTCACACTTGCGTCCCATCATTTTTTTCAGAAGGAAAAGTAGTAGAACAAAGGGGGGAAGACACACTGACTGTGCATTTTTTGTTGGAAACTCATTTGCGTGTGACCTGATCCCATTGCCTTGTGACTGATGATGTAGCCCAACCAATCTGCTTTAGTTGGTGAAAAGAATTGTTGGATCGGGTATCTGCTGCTTTGAATGTCTGTCTTAAGGGCAAAATGAGTAGCAGAATACCGTTTTTCTTTGCTGCCAGCTCCCTGTAGGTCTCTGAGAAGCCGTTGAAACAAGTGTGTTCTTTTCGGCCTAATGAATGGAGATTAGTGAAGGCAGAATAACCAGGCTGCTCTTCAGCCGGCATTAGGGTATTCAGAAATAACCCTGCTTGCCATGCGTACCACTGAAGACCCTGCTGCATTCATTAACCTGTGTATCTTTTGTTTCTTTGTCTAGTTCGTGTCAAAAGGCTGTGAATCGGTGGAGATGACTCTGCGAAGGAATGGGCTGGGACAGCTCGGCTTCCACGTCAACTACGAGGGCATCGTGGCAGATGTGGAGCCCTACGGCTATGCCTGGCAGGCAGGGCTGAGGCAGGGCAGCCGGCTGGTGGAGATCTGCAAGGTGGCGGTGGCCACTCTGAGCCACGAGCAGATGATCGATCTCCTGAGAACATCTGTCACGGTGAAAGTTGTCATTATCCCCCCACATGATGACTGCACCCCACGGAGGTAGGTCTGAGAGTCCAGGGCCATTTGTGTACCGTGGAGAACATCCCCAACTGGGTCAGAGTGTAGGAGGTTATGAAGAGCGCTAGGTTACAATGCGATGCTGAAAGTTCCCTCCATGGAAAGTCTGACTCAGGACAGAGCTCCCTTTCAGCATGTGGCAGCAGCAACTGGAAAGAATCACTAACTTGGACCATTCACAGGATTTACATCTCTGAGTATATAAAGTCACCATTACAGATAGAGATGTCTGGTAACATCCATTTTAAACATTTTGCACCAGTAGCTGAGAAACAGTGAACACTTAATGTTAAAAAGAGACTCAGCGTGACAAACTGTTAGACTGTTTTCTTTTATGTTCCATGACACTCTTATTCCCCCAAATCTCCCATTTGTAGCCAATTGCTGTCCAAAACTCACAGTGCTGTTTTTGACCCCTACTCTCTCAGCCTGGAGGGCTGAATGTGACTTACCAAGCTTTTCCTTAACTGCATCTGCATGTGTCAGAAATTGGCTTCAAATGAGCTGGTCCTGCTTGTGATGCTTGGGCAGTTTGGTTCCCCGACTTTCCCAAAGGGAAGCCCAGGAGCTCCCCGCCCCTCCCAGCTCCTGCCAAGCCAGCAGCACTGTTGAAAATTTAATTTCTCTGTCTCTGGGGAGGTTTCCTGATGGAACAAATTTAATCAACTGTTTCTTTTCTCCTTTGGGCATGCACATGCTGTTTTTGCTGGGTTTTTTTTTTCAAGCTGTTAATTTGCTTTGAACCCATTATTTTCTAAGAGTTTCTGTTAAGCTTCGGCAATTAATTCTTAGGCTTTCTAAAGCCAAGACAATATTCTTTATGCTATTTTTTCCCCCCAAACATGACCAGTCCTACACCTGAGCTCTCATAGATTCATGAACATCAGATGGCAGAATATGTAAACAGTTATGAGGGGTTATTTGTGCCCTTTAAAAAGTAAGCGCAATGACAGTATCAATGTACTTCAGTTCCTGAAACCAAGTGTTACAGACCAGACTGTGCTTGGGATGGTATTTAATACTGCTTACCTCCTAGATGGCCCAGAGATTATGTGCTGATGTCAGAATGTGGTGAAAATCCCTTTGTCTGATAGTTTTAAGAAATGCTCCCATTCGGATGACTGGATTTCCCTGGAAACCAGAATTTATATCCAGAACTTTTTGTTTTAGCCGTCTTGAGGGCAGGGAGGGTATATTCTGAAAGTGCTGCCTTTGTTTCCTCAACCACATCCTATTAATGTTAAGTATTTTGCTGAACCACAATTCAAGAATGACTCGAGGGTGATCAGAAAGGCAGCTGGGTCCTTACAACGCTCTCCAAGTGCTCTGTGATTCTCCTCCTCTTCCTCTTGTCTCTTTTCCATCCCGAGGTCTTTCCTACAAATTGTCTGCTTTATAGTTTATATGTCTAAACAGGCATCTATAAACTGGAGAAGATAACCAAGCTGTGTAACTTGTCAACCTTAGACAGTACAGAGTTAGAGACACTGGTCTAAGGACTAATTTACTCAAGAGGAAGCCTGTAGATCTTGCGACACCATCTTGTCTGCTCAGGGGTCTTTCCCCGTGTTTCTAAGCTCTTCAGTTCGTATGGGGGAGAGGGAAATAGGTGTGTGTGAGTGTGTGAGGAGATAGGATGGAATGGGCAACATTACTGACATTGAATTGTGAATAGTAGTTACGAGAAAGATGGGTCCAAAGGCCTGGCCCTGGATAGATGATAGGTCCATGACAGGAAGTGATTAGCAAAATACTAGGCTAGATACGTCTTCTGTGGTGTATTGGTAAAAACAACTAATATTTGCTGAGTATTACTTTAATGTGCCAGACCCTAGGAAAAGCACTTTTATATGGATTAGCACATCTAATCCTTATAACGACCCTATGAAGTAGTAGTATTAATATTACTCCTAATTAAAGGAAACCAACACTCAGGTTAGTAACTCCCCAGCCTCATCTGGCAAATTCAGGTCTAACTTCAGAATCCAAACTCTTGGGGCTTCCCTGGTGGCGCAGTGGTTGAGAGTCTGCCTGCCAATGCAGGGGACGTGGGTTCGTGCCCCGGTCCGGGAGGATCCCACATGCCGCAGAGCGGCTGGGCCCGTGAGCCATGGCCACTGAGCCTGCGCGTCCGGAGCCTGTGCTCCACAACGGAAGAGGCCACAACAGTGAGAGGCCCGCGTACCGCAAAAAAAACCCAACAAAAACAGAATCCAAACTCTTAACTTTGTATGCGCGGGACCCAAATCCTTTCCTATGTACCAGCATAAGCAGAGATATGATGGTAAACTGGCTTTCTGTTGGGGAAAAGAACCTTGATTTGTAGTATTTGCTGTATTTGTCTTCATCTCCCAGCACCACTGCTGGGGCATCATTGTCATCCTCTCATAGCCAGGGAGCTGGCAGTGACGGGACAGAAGAGTGTTAGGAACCTGCCCCCATTAGAGCACGGGATGGGGGGCTGGGCTGAAGGAGCAGCGCACCGCACAGCCCCTCAGGCCTCGGAGACACACTCCGCCCCTTGCCCTAGAGTTTCCACCCGAAAAGCCACCGTCATACCTTCTAGGTGGGTCTGAAATGATGCCCTTGATACCTCTGGAGGACTAGAAGCCTGCTCTCCCCTTCCCTCCTTCAGAAACAACTTGAAAGGAATAGTTGAAGCATTAACACCTTGGTACAATTTTCAACAAAATAAGACAATGCTCTTCTGTCACTTTTTTCCTCTCCTCCGCACTTCACACTCCCACGGCTGTTGTCCTTGCAGCTAATTACTCTGCTCTTTGACTAGTCACTCTCCTGTCTGTCAGCTGGTGCTGCCGCCAGGAAGAGCAGGCCTCCTGGAAATACGCTGCCCTCCGTCCCCAGCAGCGTGCTTCTCAGGGTCACCGGGATCCGAGGGTCCCAGGACACAGACACCGGCATGGGGATCATATGTAATCACGAACACCCATGTATGTTCATATGCAAGAGTCACTAGTTTTGAAAAGGCAGGTGGTTTTTGTTTTGTTTTCATTTTGTTTTCTTAACATCTTTATTGGAGTATAATTGCTTTACAATGGTGTGTTAGTTTCTGCTTTATAACAAAGTGAATCAGTTATACATATATATATGTCCCCATATCTCTTCCCTCTTGCATCCCCCTCCCTCCCACCCTCCCTATCCCACCCCTCTAGGTGGTCACAAAGCACGGAGCTGATCTCCCTGTGCTATGCGGCTGCTTCCCACTAGCTGTCTGTTTTACATTTGGTGGTGTATATATGTCCATGCCACTCTCTCACTTCGTCCCAGCTTACCCTTCCCCCACCCCGTGTCCTTAAGTCCATTCTGTACGTCTGTGTCTTTATTCCTGTCCTGCCCCTAGGTTCTTCATAGCCATTTTTTTTTTTTTTAGATTCCATATATAAGTGTTAGCGTACGGTTTTTTGTTTTTCTCTTTCTGACTTACTTCACTCTTTATGACAGACTCTGGGTCCATCCACCTCACTACGAATAACTCAATTTCATTTCTTTTTATGGCTGAGTAATATTCCATTGTATTTATGTGCCATATCTTCTTTATCCATTCATCTGTTGATGGACACTTAGGTTGCTTCCATGTCCTGGCTATTGTAAATAGAGCAGCAATGAACATTGTGGTACATGACTCTTTGAATTATGGTTTTCTCAGGGTATGTGCCCAGTAGTGGGATTTCTGGGTCGTATGGTAGTTCTATTTTTAGGTTTTTACGGAACCTCCATACTGTTCTCCTTAGTGGCTGTATCCATTTACATTCCCACCAACAGTGCAAGAGGGTTCCCTTTTCTCCACACCCTCTCCAGCATTTGTTGTTTGTAGATTTTTTGATGATGGCCATTCTGACTGGTGTGAGGTGATACCTCACTGTAGTTTTGATTTGCATTTCTCTAATGATTAGTGATGTTGAGCATTCTTTCATGTGCCTCTTGGGCATCTGTATATCTTCTTTGGAGAAATGTCTGTTTAGGTCTTCTGCCCATTTTGGGGTTGGGTTGTTTGTTTTTTTGATATTGAGTTGCATGAGCTGCTTGTAAGTGAAAAAGCCAGTTTAACAACAACAAATAGGGCTTTAGTAACACCTGTTAAATCAAGCTCTTTTCCCTATTTGCAGGACATAAGCAGACCCTCTATGAATTGTTTCCAGAGGCAACTGTTTTAAAGAGAAGAGAGGACCGGGAAAGAAAAGCAAAATTCCTGAGACCCTACTGTGTACTGGGCTTTAAAAACAATCTTCATGGCAGCCTCATTTCCATTGAAACAATGAGGAGAATGAGGGTTGGAGAGGTTTAGTAGCTGCCCAGAGAGTGAATAGGGCCAACTAGGATGACAGCATGATGGAAGCAATCTTGGCAGAAACAGGTTTGGGATTTGGCTGCAGACGTCATCAGAAGGCTCCCCCCAGAGAATAAGATGTTGCACTGCAGGAGGGACCCCCACCCCCTCCATCGCCAATCAGAGTGTATGACCAGCTGTATGTCTTGGTGTCTGTGACCTCTGACTCTTGAGCAGTCATTCTCTAGGCAAAATTACAAGTACCCAGATAGCAGATTCAGTTGTGATGCTCTGAATGGTATCGCGTGGGAGTGGTAGGCCATCATTCTGTTGAGGGCCACCAGCCTATGGGTTTGTTTTTTTAATTGAAGTATAGTTGATTTACATTGTTGTGTTAATTTCAGGTGTACAGCACAGTGATCCAGTTATGTATTTACATATATGTGTATATATTTTTCATATTCTTTTCCCTTATATTGAATGTAGTTCCCTAAAGAAAGAAATCAAGGGCCATTCAAGAGGAAGCGCTAAAAACACATTACCTAAAAGGACCAGATTACCTTTTAAGTAAGAATGGGTTGCAGAGTTTTTTCTTCATTTTAAAAAACAATTATTTCAAACTGCAAAAGCATCCTGCTTTAGAGCTAGAAGGGCTGTGAGAAATCATTTGGTTCAAGTCTCTCATATTTTTTAGATGAGGAACTTTGGTTCAAAGAGGTTAAGTTTTTTTTTCCCAAGCCAAAGTCACATGAATGATTAGGGACACAGCTGTCCCCAGACATCCAACTTTTCTGATTCAGGAGTCCAGGTGTTGTGATGTTCTGTTCAATATACCGCTCGGCTGATTTTTCTATCTGTATTTCTTAGTGTCTTAGGAATAAAGGAGAGAGTAGTGGGTAATAAGAAATTAGAGGAAAAAGTTAGAATGAAAAGACTGAAAAAGAGAAAGAAGATGGAGTGACTTTTCAATTAACTTATGATTTCAGCTTGTCACCATGTGTCACTTTTAGCACCGAAATTGTAATTCCTTTTGACCATAGCTCTTCAAGAATTGTTGACATTTTGTCATAGCCCATGCCCAAATGAAATGCAATAGTCAGTATAAGATGAAGTTTGGGAACCTGGAGTAGAAATGTCCTTTAGTTAGTGACTAAAATAAGACTAATCTACAAGTAGACTTATTCTGTGGGTTCAAATCCTGGCTCTGCCACTTCTTCTTGACTGTGTAGTCTTTGCAAATTAATCTCTCTAGGCCTCTATTTCCCCATCTGATAAACGGGGATAATGATACTCGTACTTCAGAGAGTTGGTGTAGGGCAGCTGGATTAGTGCTGGCCCATCGTGAGTTCTAGGTGCCCGAGTTTTTATTGTTCAACACCAGATTTTACTCGGAGTAATACAATATAAATCCTTTCATGAACTTTCATGCATGTCATTAAAAGCCAGCTTTTATCTTTGTCCTTCAGTGTACTGCCCACTTCTGGGTTCCATGCCTCATTCTCATAGGGATAAGTAAGGGAGCAGAACCTAGTGGTGTCCCGCACCCCCCCCCCCACCCCGTAGAAGGCAGTCAGAAGCGGCGGGGTGGCAAAGGTTCAGCGCTATGGAATCTTTGCTTTTCATTCTCTGTAAATGAATCTTCTCTCCCTGCTTTGGCCTTATCGTACTTCATTCTGTGATTATGGAATATGCAGAAGGTCTCTAATAGTATGCTAAGGGTGGTGGGGATGAAATATAGAGAGGAGACAAAATCTTTGGCTAATGGGATCTTTTAACCAGTTTTAGTATTAAACATTATGCAGCTTGAAAGACTCTTTCAAAGAGTGCTTGAACTAGAAGAAACTTTAGTAATTATCAATTACAAGTCTTTCATTTTACAAAGAAACTAAGGCCCCAAAGCTGATATTGTCTATTTGATATTACATTATGATTGTTTCTATTTTAATTATTTACTTATTCTCTACCCTGATGCAATATGGGCCTGAATCAGCCTATGGAGGTACAGAATTACAATTCAGTGAGGGAATCTCTGTGTATGTGTGGTGGGGAAATGGGGAATGGGGGGAGGTAAATGCAAAACGTGGCCAAGGGAGAAATTTTTGAAAAGTTAATGCCCTGGAATACATGATAAAGGTCTGTACGTGTTCTGTACATGTGGTTGGTTCCTGGCAGCCAACAGAAAGGGACATGGGGCTTCCCTGGTGGCGCAGTGGTTGAGAGTCCGCCTGCCGACGCAGGGGACACGGGTTCGTGCCCCGGTCCGGGAAGATCCCACATGCCGCGGAGTGGCTGGGCCCGTGAGCCATGGCCGCTGAGCCTGCGCGTCCAGAGCCTGTGCTTCGCAACGGGAGAGGCCACAACAGTGAGAGGCCCGCGTACCGCAAAAAAAACAAAAAAGAAAGGGACATGGATGATATGATCCACTGAATTTACAAGTTAAACAGACCAGTGCTGAGGAGAAGCAAAGCTAGTGCTGATTTTGAGGTAGAAAGAAATTTTTCCATGCATTATTATAAATTTTTATTAATATTTCTTTGGCAAGCTACAACATTCTTGCATTTTGCATTCTTGCAACATTCTTGTATTTCCAGATCCAGAGCTCTAGATACTGCATGATCAGAAATGAAAGACTTCAGATATACTGCAGTAACACCTGTGTTAACAACCAAAAAAGTATGGTAATGGCATATTTTTGTCAGAAATATTGATTCAAAGCTAGAAATTATATCAAGGCCTAAGGTGATAATCCTTCATTTCAGAGAAAAGCGTTTATTATACAAGAAGTCAAAACTGCTGAAACTAATGTCAAGTAGGCCATACAGTGTTTTGCGAACTGTAGATCGTTATTCTTAAGTAGATCATGAAATGAGTTTAGGAGGTTGTACCCAATGTATTTTTTTAATGAAATGGATTAACCCAGAATATAGCAGAATGGAAGCTGACAGAGGAAGGGTGTATGTGTGTGTGTATTTGTGGTTGTGCTGTATCACAGTGTAAAATGTACTTGTCACCAGGATTGTGGTCCAAAACATTTGAAAGCCATTGTCATCAAACCATTAAAAGGGGCATAGCAGCATCTTGGGCATAGGGTCAGATTAAGGTTGACCTAGGCTTTTGAGGAGTCGGAGGGAGAGGTTAAGGAAACTCCAAGCAAAGGTGCCCATTGGAGACTTGGGCTAAGGCTGAGGAGGGCAAGGACCCCAGCAAATGCACATGCTCCAAAAGCAGCACTTTTCAAAACCTGTGGCTGTCATGGAGACGTGGGAGAGGACGCATGGTGGGGTACATTTAAAACGTCATGAGTCATACCCTGAGATACATGGACAAGGTCACAGCGGGGGGCCCGTTCCATTGTGTTCATTCTCCCACCAACATAAGCACCTTCCCCAAATCAAGACCAGGCCTTCGGCTGGATGCCCTTTGGACCTACACTGTCCAGTACAGGAGCCATGAGTCACCTGTGACTACAGAGCCATTGTAACGTGGCTGGTCCCAAGTGAGACGTGCTCTAAGTATAAGATACACTCCAAATGTACAAGAATGTAAAATGTCTCGTAAATTTTGTAATACTGATTTATTGATTACATGTTGAAATGATGGCATTTTGGATATATTGAGTTAAATAAAATGTATTATTAATTTCACCTGTTTCGTTTTATTTTTGTAGTATGGCTGCTAGACATTTAAAACTTACATACACGGCTCCTGTGTGTGACTTATATTGTATTTCTGTTGGGCAGCACTGATCTGGACTCCCCTTATGCTATCTCTAAAGTACCTCTTAAAGGACTATTTCGTAATTACTCTTAATCTTTTCTTTCCAGATCTTCCCACCTGCTTCTCAATCTTTGAAATGTCTTTAAGAAAGAAAGTCATTTTTTCTCTTAGTGATGAAATTCAAATGCACAGTTTGAGTTAATGTTTTCGTGGGGGTAGGTTTTTTCAGTAATTTTTCTATCAATCAAGTCAATAATTGGTCGAACCTTCCTTGGTTGTTTGGGTAAAGGTCATGGAAAGTGGGTTCCTCGTTTCCTAAGTTTTGGGGGATGGAATGATGGCACAAAAAGAGGGTAAAGTGATGGAAGACATTTGTGCCTGCCATTAATTTCACTCAGACTGCTGCCTGGGGACAGCTCTGCTATGGGAGATTTCTGGCTTTCAAGGGGAAAAAAAAGGCCTGATTTCAGATAATGCTTTGTTCCCTGGTGATTTGATAATTGCTGATTTCAATAACTGGCTTTTTTTCCCCCTCCTCCTGAGCTAAATTTGGCTCTCAGTTTGGATTTCAAGAATTCTCCCCACTTATTTTTGACTATCGGGATCCCAACGAATTCAAAACTATATACCCTTTTAGATCCTTAATCGTAAGGGAAGGATCTAAAGCTTCCCTTACGATTAAGGATATAAAGCTGACTCTTTCCTCCGAGGCCCCATCTTAGGGGTCTGTTCCCACCATGCTGTCTGGGCACCTTCCCTCCCCAGGTCTCAGTACTGACTCTGCCCCCTACTCCACCCCCATCCCCACCAGGGTGACCACAGGTCTCACTGAATTTTCAAGACTCCGTATCTCAGACTCAGCATTTAGGATTGATCAAAAGAAAATACTAGTATAATACTTCCTGGGATTCTGGTTTTTGAAAGGAAAATAATTACAGGCCTAATGATTGAAAGATGGTTTGAAACTTGAGAATGAAGTGTTTGATCCATTTTAACTGTTAATGAGAATCAGTGTGGTTCCACCAACAAGAAAAATCAATATTGATTTTTCTTCTCTCTGTGCCCTCCCCTTAGGAGTTGCTCTGAGACCTACCGCATGCCAGTGATGGAGTACAAAATGAACGAAGGGGTTTCCTACGAATTCAAGTTTCCCTTTCGAAATAATAACAAGTGGCAGAGGAATGCCAACAAGGGGCCTCATTCACCTCAAGTTCCATCCCAGGTGCAGAGTCCCATGACCTCGAGGCTGAATGCCGGGAAAGGAGACGCGAAGATGCCTCCTCCAGAACGAGCCGCCAACATTCCCCGAAGCATCTCCAGTGACGGGCGCCCACTGGAGAGGCGGTGAGTGTGCCTCCCAAGCTTTTCTCTGAATCTCTGCCCCAAATTTAAATAGCACCAGGCCCATAAGCACTAGCTTTAGGTCTTCCCATATTTTACTAGAAATCAAAACTTAAAACTGAGATGCATGCACTAGTGGTTTTCAAAGCATGGCAGCATTCCAAAGCCATCAGGATAAGTGAAGATGTATTCCAGCAAAGCGTGCAGCTCTCTGTACAATGGTATTTGGGCTTTGCTCTTTCATTTTCATGTGATATCAACAGAAATCATCACTGCACGCTCAGTAGCCATACGAGCTAGAACTTGGCAGACTCTTTGAGGTGACATTGACCATATCATCATCTTTGACAGTCTGTGTCTTTTGGAGATGAGTGATACAACAGTGGCAAGAGAATGCAGGTTTTTGGTTGAGTGTCTGTGTTTGTGTCACTTTGTTAATAAAGAATTGTGAGAAGAGAAATCCACTAGTATAACACAAACATATTTTTCCACTGCTCTGAATGTAAAAGAAAATAGTGGATATGTTAAAACACTCAGTCCTGAGTAAAGTAAGCAAAAGGAGAGGGATCGAGGGATCCCAGAAAGTAACAAAACGAGGTTTGCTGTTAAGTTGAAAGTCACAGTGGATTCCCTCACAGGTGATAACTGGTGAACTCTTCCTTAACCAGCATGCCCTAGCACTTTTGTCTCGAATTCACTGTAAAATGCAGCACTGTGAACTAAGAACCTTGGCCAAAAATTGAACTCGATAAAGTACTCTTAAAATGTGAATACAGGGCTTCCCTGGTGGCGCAGTGGTTGAGAGTCCACCTGCCGATGCAGGGAACGCGGGTTCGTGCCCCGGTCTGGGAGGATCCCACGTGCCGCGGAGCGGCTGGGCCCGTGAGCCGTGGCCGCTGAGCCTGCGCGTCCGGAGCCTGTGCTCCGCAACGGGAGGGGCCACAGCAGTGAGAGGCCCGCGTACCGAAAAAAAAAAAAAAAATGTGAATACAAATGGACTACATAATTTTAAATCATTGCACTATAAATTCAGTCACCCCAAATTACCTAGGCTAATGAAGGAGACGGTTTAACTCAGTAACCTGCTAGTGCCCTTCTAGAAGAAGCCAACTTCTTTCCGTCCATGCACCGTCCTTTCCCCATCACTGTGCTTGTCTTGATCACATCTCTGAGTGTTTTTGTGGCCCCCGCACTGCAAAAGGATCAGGAACCCTCAGAGCTGGGGGGGAGAAGTCTCTGTTCCAGGAGCTGCTATGTGGGTAGAAGGAAGGTCTCTGGAGCAAAAATGTGAGCCTGACTCATCTGAGCCTCAGGAACCAGGTCCAGCAAGAACAGGGCGCCAAGGAAAAGAGATCCCAGCTATGCTTCAGGAGTCGTTGGTTCAAGTTGAGAGCAGAAAGTTGGAGATTTTAAAAACCACACAATGGTGTCTTTTATCTTAAAAGACATGAAACATCGTCACTTAACTATTTCAGAAATACTGGAATACCATGTAGAAATAGTTTAATCACAACAGACAACCAAAAAAAAGCCTAGTTGTCTTTCTAAAATTCCTCATGTAATACTGGGGATTTATTTACAGAGCCTTGCTATTTATCTCAATAAAGGATTCCTCTCCCAAAGTGGCTGCATTCCCATCTGGACTCCTCTTGCTTTCATTATTTTCGAGAAGGAAAAACATCCAAGTGGTCGCTGAATAAATTCTTTGTTCTGCACATTCCAAACTTGGCTCCCTCTGAGGTGTGTGTTAACTGGAATTCATGATTTGGCCCACATTTGGAAGGATGAACCTAGGAAACCATTGTTTAGAGAAGGACCTTTTGTTCCTCTCAATGGTATTTTCTTTCTCTCCAGGACAGTCATCAGGCTTTTATGAGTGAAATTGGATTTGTGTTATTTTCTTTATACAATAGTCCCTATAATAAAATAGCAGAATATATTTTGCTTCCACGTTGAATTTAATTTCTGCAACGGAAACTAAAGCTTATTGCTGAACATACTGACCTCTGAAAGTGCAAATATTTTTTGTAGCTAATTATCCTTTTAGCATGCAAGCAACTTTTAGTGCTAAAGAAGGCATCAACTCCATTTTTTCCAGTTGGAGATCTTTGAGTTCTGGAGGTTCTTTTTGTGGGTACTTGTGTCTGCCTTTCATCATAACTCCACCCAGAGGAAAGGGAATCCGTGTGCTCTCCCTATAAGACTAATAATAATAGCCCTGGGGCTCTCCAAGCTATAAGATGCAAGTGACAGAAGTGAGGCTGCCAATGGTTTTTTAACCTCTACTCACTTCCCTCTGAGGCTTCTTAGTTTCAGATATCCTTGAGGACATTGGACTAGGATTTAAGATCTTATGACGGAGGGCTTGTAAAATCTGAGCTTTACATTTTCAGGTTATTTGTCTCCTCTTCATTTTGAAAGGTGTGGTAATTAGACGGCTATTCTTTCATGAAAATTTAAGAGTTCGCTGTCCTATCCCATCATTCTTAACTTTTAGTAAAGCAGTATTAGTTAAGTTTCAACTTTGAGTCATAAATAGAAGGTGCTGTTTGAGAAACTTTGTATTGCTACTGTTTGCAGAATATTTGAGTATAGAATAGACTCGTGGCCTTCATCGGGAATACGTCCAGATTCCTGAGATTCATACAGTGTACCTGGGAATATAATTTCCTCCATGAAACGTAGTAAAATATAACTAAAAAATTTACGCATTCCCTTCATAGTCTTACTGAGAACAAACCACCTTACTGTGATGTGGAAGTGAGGCCCCTGGCTGGGCGCACCTCCTCCATCTGACTCTCCCCTTCATACCGGCCCTGCCCTGGGTGCCATTTGCATCCGTACCTGGGCCATCTAGAGAGTGTGATATGGACCGTTCAGGTGAATCACAAATAGTCAAAACAAATGCCCAGGTCTGCCATTCCCTGAATCTTGCCTTACCAATAGTGGCATGAGCCTGATACTCAGACTAAAGGATAGTCCCTCAGCATCCGCAAAGATTGGCTCCAGAGCCCTCCATGGATACCAAAATCTGCACCTGCTCAAGTCCCGTAGTTGACCCTCCCGTCCTCGGATTCAACCAATTGCAGATCGTAAACATAGTAGTGTATGTATTGAAAAAATCCCCGTAGATGTGAAGCCACGCAGTTCAAGCCCGGTTGTTCAAGGGTCAGCTGTGTTGCCTTTACACGGTTGGTTGGTTCCATTTATCTTTCTCCTCCAGGTTAGGCAAGTTGTGTTTAACTGTAGAGAAACCAGCTGTATTTAAGCTTAAGTTAGCAGCCGCCTCAAGCCACTCTGCACGTGCTACACAAATCTACCTACTTCATTCACCACGGTTGGACCCAGCACGGTTCATTTTAGATGAAAACTGAATATACTGCTTGTAGAAACTTAATCTACTGCCTAATCTTCTAGAAACTAGAAGCATAGTTTTTCTTCAATTGTGTGCAAGATCCCAGAGTTAAAGGCCATTCGAAAGAATTTTTTTAAAAAATACTTGTGGGGGCTTCCCTGGTGGCACAGTGGTTGAGAGTCCGCCTGCCGACGCAGAGGACGCGGGTTCGTGCCCCGGTCCGGGAAGATCCCACATGCCGCGGAGCGCCTGGGCCCGTGAGCCATGGCCGCTGGGCCTGCGCGTCTGGAGCCTGTGCTCCGCAACGGGAGAGGCCTGTTACAACAGTGAGCGGCCCGCGTACCGCAAAAAAAAAAAAAAAAAAAAAAAATACTTGTGGAACAGATTATCCTTTTTCCTTTAGTACCAAGGTCAGGATTTTTGACATACTAAAAGGTATGAGTATTTGGAGTTTCTAACAAGAATTATTTCACTGACTTGTGCTCTCTATACCTTGTTAAGAGAAACTGATGCAGTAAGAACAGATGACGCATTTGCCATCTAAGTAGAAAAAAGTCTGATTTGATTGGGTTTAAATACAGGAGATTTATGCTCTCTAGGTGGCCTTTCAAGTACAGAATTTTATGGTATTTGTGGGAGTAGTTCTTATTGACAGAATTAATATTTAACAAAAATAGGTAATATGATGCAATTGCTCTTCCGGCCTCAAATTTATCTAGAGTGTAAGGGTAGGACTGAAATAAAAATAGCTGGCTAGGGCTTCCCTGGTGGCGCAGTGGTTAAGAATCTGCCTGACAATGCAGGGAACACGGGTTTGAGCCCTGGTCCAGGAAGATCCCACATGCCGTGGAGCAACCAAGCCCATGTGCCACAGCTACTGAGCCTGCGCTCTAGAGCCCGCGAGACACAACTACTGAACTACTGAGCCCGCATACCATAGCCCATGCTCCGCAACAAAAAAAGCCACTGCAATGAGAAGTCTGCACGTCGCAACAAAGAATAGCCCCCACTTGCCACAACTAGAGAAAGCCTGTGCACAGCAACGAAGACCCTACACATGAATAAATAAATAAGTAGCTGGCTATAGTACATTGAACTTAACACATTACTGTGTTTAAATATAATGTGGGATCAGTAATAAAACCCTGATCTGGGTTAACATGTTCAGAAAAGCTTAACTATTTCAGAGGCTTTGCATAAACAACAGGCACGTTGGCACACAAAGGAATTTTCCTTTCTCTTTTTTGTAGATGAAGTATTTCCAGGCTTTATATAAATATTTAATGTCGGATCTTACTGAACCATTGATACTTCTGCATTTTACCTGGATACTATACTATTCCCCTTTCCCTACTGTATTTGGCGCTCAGCAGCTGGATGGAGTGTTGGTTCCTTTATGGAGTTACAGCTGGCTACACGTGCAGCCTCCCTAACTCCACCCTCCTCTGCAGACACAGCTGCGCCATACAGAGCATGAAGATTGTGCCGGAGGATACTGTTGAAACAAATGAAAAGAGTTCTCCTCTTTTTCTGGGGGGGCGGTGGGGCGTGCCGTGTTGCATGCAGGATCTTTTAACCAATGAACTTCCAGGGAAGTCCCTCAATCTTTATTTTCAAGGAAATGTTTTCTAGGTTTATTTCGAACAGCTTCTGTGTTAATGATCCTCTCGCTGTCACTTTCTGTTTTCAGACAAAGCCAGCACGCATTCATTCTTTACTCTTCCTTTGATTGGAATATTAGCTGTGGCTAGAAGTTTCATGACTTGTTCTTTCAAATACGGCCCTCCTGGATCATAGTTGTTTGAGTTGACATGAGGACCTTGACTCTTGGAATTCTTGAGTTTCATTGGGGGTGCTCAGTCTGCATCCCCATTGACTGCTGTATTCCCAGAGCCACTGGATGCTGTGGGCTTCGGCGTATCCGATACCATTTGCCATTCCCTCCTCCTTCAAACTCCTCTTCCTTATCTTCCAAAACTTCCCTTTTTTTTTTTTTTTGGTCAGCTCTTTACATTTGTCTTATCCCCCCCAAATGCTGTGTTCCCCATGACTCCTTTCTCATTCTTCTTTTAATCCCCTACTGTGCAATATCTCTGAATAGTTTATTTGTTTTAGTAACCTCAGCCATCATCTGTATGTGGGCAGTTCCTGGATAGTACACGTTTGGTCTTGACCTCTTCTTTACTTTTCATATTCATATGCCCGTCTCCCTATTGAATATCTGCACTTGAATGTCACACCAGTGTCCCAGACTCACCAGCCCAAGCTGACTTCAGCCATACTCCTGCCCGCCCTCCACCTCTTCCTTGTCACGTGTTGCCCATCTTGCTGAAGGGCTTTGCATTCTGCCCAAGTCGCCAGAGCAGAACTAGAATTCATAATTAGCCTCCTGCACCCTCATCCCCGTCTCCACACCCATTTAGTTATCAAGTTCTGCCCTTCGGTTGAGTCCCTCCTGTAAGCATCCTCCTTGTCATTGCCTTAGGGGCTCTCGTTTCACACTAAGATTTTTCTGGGCAGAACAGCCTCCCACTTTCTCCCTGTCCGCGCTGCGTACTGCATGGGATGGCCTAATACAAAGGGAATTGCTCCCCAGGCCCTGCCTTTCACCTTAGCCTTCCGCACAGCTTTCAGTATCAAGTCCACCTCCCGCTGTGGATTTACTGACGTGGCTTTGTCTTTCCCAGGCTCTAGGCTTGTGACTCTCTGCTGCCAGGTTTTCTCTTGATAACCTTTATACCTGCAGCTCGGCTTGATCTGCCTTCTACCCCATCCTTCAGCAGCTTAACAACTGCTGGTATTGTAACACCAAGCCCAAGCGTCTCCTCCCATCTCTGCCTTCATCTGCCCATCCTGGGAATTTTCACATTGCTGCCTATCTGCCTCCTTCACAGAGTTTATTATACTTCATTTTAATCTTATTGGTCCATTTTTCCAACTTAAGGTAGCCTGTCTTATTCATCATCGTATCCCAAGGACCAACCACTGATTCTGGCATTTTAATAGGCTTGCAGTGAATTTTTTAAAAACTTCATTAGTTAAACCAGTAAGCAAAAAAACTTAAAGAAGTAGGAACAGAAGTAAATCAATTTGGGAGAAAATAAATCGGTTGGTTTTTTTTTTTCTTTTTTTTTAACTTTTTTTTACTGTTGTATAATATACATAACATAAAACTTACCGTTAGGACCACAGTTCTGTGGCATTATGTATGTTTCCACCCTTGTGCAACCACCGCCAACGTCCATTTCGAGAACTGAAACTCTGTGTCCATTAAACAATAACTCCCCCTCTCCCCAGCTCCTGGCTGTTACCATGCTACTTTCTGTCTCTGTGAATTTGACTATTCTTGGTACCTCACATAAGTAGAAACTTTATGTAAGTGGAATCATACAATATTTGTCCTTTTGTGACTAGTTTATTTCTTGTCAGTGTAATGTATTCAAGGTTCATTCATGTTGTAGCATATGTCCAGTTTTCCTTCTTGCTTATTAGCTCAAGCTGCTATAACAAAATACCATAGATTCAGTGACTTAAACAATGGACGTTTACTTCTTACAGTTCTGGAGTCTGGGAATTCCAAGATCAAGGTTCCAGGACGTTTGGTTCTTGGTGAGGACCCTCTTCCTGACTTGTAGAAAGGGCCTTCTTGCTGTGTGCTCACACGGCAGAGAGCTCTGGTTTCTTCCTCCTCTTATAAGGGTGCTAATCCCATCATGGGGGCTCCACCCTTATGACCTTATCTTAACCTAATTACTTCCCAAAGACCCCACCTCCTAATGTCATTACGTTGGGGGTTAGGACTTCAAGGTATGAATTTGGGAGTGGGGGGAGTCATTAAGTCCATAACCTTTACCTTTTTTTTTTTTTTTTTTTTTTTTTTGCGGTACACGGGCCTCTCACTGTTGTGGCCTCTCCCGTTGCAGAGCACAGGCTCCGGACGCGCAGGCTCAGCGGCCATGGCTCACGGGCCTAGTTGCTCCGCGGCATGTGGGATCTTCCCAGACCGGGCCACAAACCCGTGTCCCCTGCATCAGCAGGCGGACTCTCAACCACTGCACTAACAGGGAAGCCCCCTTTCCCTTTTTTTAAGACTGAATAGTATTCCATTGTATGTATGTACCACATTTTGTTATCCATTCATCCATCAATGGACAGTCAGGTAAATCAGTTTATTTTTATAAAATTAAATGACACATAAAAGTGAAACACGCTATAATCCGATAAAGCTATAGAATTGAAGCTTAGATTTACATAGAATTCTTTGCTTTTTGTTGACTAAGTTTAGAATACTCCTATTTTAAAAGTATATTGTGGGTAAAGCTGTCTAAAATTCAAAGTGAAAAGTGAGTTGTTCTTGATTGAATTTCCTCTCTTTGGTTTCAGTTAGGTTGGGACTGAATTACGGCATTTTATTTGTCAGCCAAGTTAAGGTAGAAAAGCAGAGGGCTGTACTTAACTTAAACTCACCGAGCTCTTAAGCCTCTTTTTCCCCAACTCTTCAAAGGAGTGAGTGTACTCTGGCATCTACATTGGGGTCAGAGTTTAGATAATTTGCAAGTTCACACTTTTAGATTAGAGAACAAAGGTGTTTCCTTTTCAGGCATTCAGGAAATGGGCACAGCGGCCTGAGCCTGGCACACCTCCCAGTTTCCTTTCTTTTATAAACTCTAGAGTGAGCCAGGGAATGAGACCAGGGTGCTCCCATGTGGTCCCCAGCTTAGGCTCTTGAATTGCTTCATCGTTCCTTGGGCCTTGAAAGTAGCTGCTTTGCACTCCACCCAGGGAAGTGTTCCAGGGGGCTCCTCCTTGCAGAGCCACCAGTGTTTTACTGTAACCCGCCCAGAAACTCCCAGATGTGCCAGGAGTGCAGGCTCTGCCGTCCAGGGGCCTTGACTTGCATCCCGGCCCCACCCCTTGGGAGTGATGTGATGGTGGGAAGTTCCTGATCCCGTCTACACTTCATCATCGCCAGGAACCAAACAGGCCACTAGCCCCACCTCTCAGAGTCAGCATGATGATTAACTAAGGTAATATAGTTACTCTGTGTTCAACCCGAGCTCTTAGGACAGGCCTGGCACACAGTGAGGCTTAGTCCCTGTTTGTCTTTGGTGTCGTTTTGTAGATGCTCTTCTACACACAGCTACATGGAAGTCAAAGAGAGCTAGTTGCAGTTGGGTACTTAGGGCTATGGGTAGAGCCGGCCAGACTGGACTGATGAGTCAGTTTGCAGCCTAGTGCAGGTCACGCATGTGGTGAGTCAGTGTGTTTCCCAGGAGCAAGTTGTGCCGTCTTCAGCGCCAGCATCCTGGTTACCCTCGGTGAGACGGAGAGGCTGAGTTCAGGAAGGCTGCTGTGCTGGGAACAGTCATGGTGAGCAGGTGTAGGAAATACTGCAAAAACCATCCATTGAATTAGAATAGACTGAGAGGTGATCTTGTAGAAAGCGGTGGTGTTATGGGAAGAGAATGAGGTGGCAGCTGGGCACATCGTTCTGCATGTCAGTAAGGAACTGTTCTGCTACGTGCATCCAGCCGCAGGGTCTTGCCCTCTTAGCCCTTTTTTTAAGGGAGTGCTGCATTAGGACCACCCAGGGAGGCCTGGCCTGGTCCCACCTTATGGGAAGGGTCTAAAGGCCCACAGTGGCCCTGGGGCTTCCTCCAAAAGCACCCCCTTGTCCACCCCCAGACACCTGACACGGGGAAGACCTTCCCAGAAGCCAGATCTACTATGGGTCCTGCTGTAGCCCTCCCCTCATGGAGGAGGCAACAGGAGTCTTAGGCCCTTTGCCTGACGAGGGCACGTCAGCCATACGGACACGTTTATCATTAGGAATTTAAATAATTCTCAGGGGTAAAAAGGGATATCCCGCTGCCTTATATTTGAAACCACTGACATTTTTCTTTAAGATTTGTTGATTGCACAACACATATGTAAACGTGTGAGAATGATGAGCTCACAGATGAGCTGCCTAGACCCACCCCCACAGTCAGCAGTGTGAAGTCTCCCCATAAGCCTCTTGCTCAGAGCCCGGGACAGTGACTGGTCTGACCAAGGTCTACTTCCACCCATGGAACTCCCTCAGTATGGTGACAGAGTGGCAGTCTGGGATCCACCTATCATTGAAGTGCTTGCCGGGAAAAGTGGGTTTAGTCTCCTTTTTACCTGCAGGAACGATTGTTGTGAAATAATGAGATTGGCAGAGTGTCCTTGGGCGTGGTCAGCAGAGTTGAATTGATCTCTTCACCCGAGTGTGTATGTGTGTCTCTGGCCACTGGGCTCTCGGCTGGTGACTTGTACCACCAGAGGGCTTGCTGGACACTGCTTCAGGCCACACGAAGATGGCCCTGGACCATTTTCTCTGGACCCACCTCTTTAGGATCTGCAGGCTCCTTTTAAGGAGCAAGCACCAATACACAAGGAGGGATGGCAGGGGAGGTGTTTGACTCCTACACTGCGGCCCTGCTAGCAAGTTCACTGCTGTCTCCCCACCAGTCCCCACTCCTGGGGAGAATCGGAATCCAGCCTGATTAAATAGCCTAGAGTCTCCCAATCTCTGGCTTTTTGTTTGACTCTTCTAGTTTCCCATTATATTTAGAAAATGACAAATGACGATGGCAGCTCAATGGCACATACACCAGGCTCTGTTCAGAGTCCCTTATGTGAGTTTTTCTCAGTTAATCCGCCCAACAGGCCCAGTAAGTTGGTGGCTCTTTCCCCCTTTTACAGATAAGGATGCCCAGGGATTGAGAGATGAAATCGTTTGTGCAGAGTCCTGGCTGGTTAGTGGTGGAGCTGAAATTAGCACCAAGGCCACCAGACTGCGGAGCCCCTACCTTAGCCACCATGCTGCAGGGATGAGGCCTACCACCATCTATAGATGGTGCTCAAGAAATCCTTGCCAGATGAACGCATGCGTGTTTGTGTGCTAAGGGGGCCCAGCCACGTGTGCTGCAGTCAGGGCCAGCTTCAGGGGTGTAGCTGCACAGGGCCACACGCTCAGCAGGGTTCAGTGTTCTGCTTGAAATTTGTAATACGTTTGAACAAGGAGACCCAGAGTTTCATGTTGCACTGAGTCCCTCAAATGATGTATCTGGTCCTGTCTGCAGTCCATTTTTATGTTCTGTCCTGTAGAGTCACCCTTAGATATAAAATTGACTCTTCTCAAGAGGCACCCATGATGTGTGCCAGGCTGTGACGCTCCAACAGCTTGCCAGCAGCTGGGAGATGATGATCGGTTATCTCGGTGTGATGAGTTGCTGTATTTCCCTAACTATGCAAGAGTTATTCTTTGTTGTAAATTGATCTTGTCGCAGGAGGTTCATCAGAATAGGACTTCCATGGTCGAGTCGGAACAGGACTTCCATGGTCCAGTCGGAACAGGACTTCCATGGTCCAGTTGGAACAGGACTTCCATGGTCCAGTCGGAATAGCTGATAGGGATCGTATGGTCAGAAAGCCAGGAATGGCTCTGGTTCACAAAGTTAGGAAGAGGTGAAACAACAGGGGGGTGGGGTGATTGAATTTGAATACAACTTGTTCAAACTCTAGTCTGGATACAGCACCCGAATGACATTCCCTTGAGTAATTTTAGAGAAGTTTTTTAAAACAGTTCTGGAAGAATCCTGGTTGATAGGCATTGCTAAAAACAGACTTTGACTGGATCCTGTTCCCTGGGTGAATAGTGTTTTAATTGCTAAGTTGTGGTAAAATGCTGTGCTTAATTAAGGACTCGGGTATCTCATTCGTCAGTCATTGCTGCTATCTGAAATCCTCTCGGTTGTTCTTGCCGTCATTCCACTGTCTGCACCTGAGTTTACAGAGGGCCTTATCTCCTTGGACACATCCAAGCAGTGCTGTCACTTTGGAATAAAAAGCAGGAAACAGAGGCATAATTAAACCCATACATAAATACTCAGGAAAGAAAAATTAAGCATCAATTACTCAGATGCTGAGAGTTCTTTATCCATAAATGGATGTCACAGTCTCAAGAGATCAATTTAATAAGAGTCTATCAATGTTAGTTCTGTGAGTTGAGTCATGGGAAGGGTATGGTGGGGGGCAGGGGTTATTCTATCAGAAATCTGGGGGGTTTTTTTTGGCGCTTCTTGTCTCCCTTTTATCCTGACGTGAGGAGGCTTCTGGAAAAAAGAACTGATATTGATCTTGGACCATCTCTTCCTAATCCATCCCATTCAACTCTTTGTTTTCATTGCAGTGAAATGTGCTACATATAAATGGAAAGCTGCCTTGAGTGCAGTCCTGCAGACTATGGGAGTATTGTCTGTCGAGCTAATGATCATGGCTTTTTCAATTGCTGCATTCTTTGTACAGTCCAAAAGCCCTGGTGTTTTATTTCTGCAGAGGGAAGTCATAGCCCTAGAGAACATTTAAGATCGGTTACTTTAAAAACATTTAGTTATTTCTCAGCTAAATCGATAAAAATGGAGGGAAGAGAATCTAATGAAATTAAGGCTAAAAGATTTTTAGACATTTCCTTTCTGACAGTGACCATAGCATTCTTGAAGAAGATTATTTCTTATATTCCACAGAATCGAAAGATCTCATGGCGAGTGAAAGATGTATTCATCTTAGTCCTATAAACCTATTTGGGCATTAACATCCAGATGCCCGGGCTCATTAAGGCTGAGAGAACGTAGAAGGATCTGAGTTCATCTCAAAAGAGAAGAAAAGACTTGTGATCCATTAAGGTAGAGTAGTGGGGAGGTCAGAGATTCAAGAGGTTAGCATGCTGGCTTCCCATGTGAGCCAGTGCGGGGGTTATTCTTTTTCAAAGTGGCAAGACAGCAACGAGCCCAACTTGCAGAAGTGATCAGCCGCAGCCTCTGGCAGAAGTAGGCAGCCAGTGCCAGGCAGGTGGGTACCGCCCACTCCCTGACCTAGATCTGTGCTCAAATAATATTTGTGAGATGGGATCAAATTCAGAGTATTTGGAAAGAATAGTAAGTCATCAGAATAAGGGCTAATTCTGAATTTTTTTTTGCCTACCATACATACATCTGGAGTCATAAAAACATTTGGGTGGCATTTCCATCAGTTGCTGTATGTGTGTTCTGTGTGTGTGGACAGCCTGAAAACAAAGCCACTATTGAGTTATATAAATTCAGAAAAGGCATTGGAATGAAGGCTGGCCTTCTGGAAATGCTATTTTTTTCACTTTGGGATTACTCCAGCAACCAAATAGAATTTTCTGATACATTTGCCAAATAAAAGAGCTGAGGCTGAGAACTAGCATGAGATATTTTAGCTTAATGTACGTTTTGGAGAGCAGGGTAAGAAAAGCAAGCTCTAAATATAAATACAAAAGTTACATCTTGACTTTGGCTATGGAATCATGTTGTCACTTCTTCGTAGATGCAAAAGCATTTTAACGTTCACCGTGAATATAATTCGCTGGCTGTTACTTGTTTACCCCAAAGAGAGCTAAGAAGTCATCAGGCCCCCAGACGTGGCATTGGCCCCAACCCCGTTCACATTTCTGCTGCCGTCTCCTTTCTTTCCATCTTTCTGTAACACCTCCTCCTCTTCACAGTAAGAAAATCAAAGCAGCTGCAAAATGAACTGTTTTTTGAAGTTTCTCTGTATAGGTGCATCTAAAAGCCAAACTCTTAAAGCAGAAAGGAGTGGTTCATGCCATTCCTTGATCCTTACCTCATTTTCTTTGTAACCTACTCCTCCCATTCTTCCCCCACTCCAGTCCCCTTCCAAGTACTTCAGAATAAGCAGTGAGAAGTTTGGGAGATGTTTTAATAGAAAAGAAGGGATAACAGAATCACAGCTGATAACAGGTTTGTCGCTGAGGGAAGAACCAGGGCTCCCAAGTCAGATCTGCCACGTGGGCATAGACGGATTTGCGGGGGCGGGGGGCGGTCATATTTTTCGGTGCCTGGCCTTATTCTTTTTCTGATAGAAAAGCTTCTCGGCGTGATTTTATTATGCCTTCTGTCAGTTTCTGTACCTGAAGCCCCATCCTGCCCTGCTTCAGAAGGTACGCAGGTTCGCTGTAAAAGCTGCCATGTTTCAGTGAATCAGGTTCAGTCCCAAGGCTTCAAAACTTTGGCTTCAGTGTAAGACTTCATGTGCAAAATCATCTGACCCTGCAGACCCCTTGCAAACTGTCTTATTAAGCACAGAAAACCCAGCCTTCTGTAGGGGGCAGAGGACAGTGGACTCAGAATCAAGAAGCCTGGCTTATTGAAAGAGTGACCTTGATTCCCCTCCCTCAGCTATAAAATGGAAATGACCTGCCCTGCTACAAGAGCCAGTGATCTGTACCAGCGTTCACTTCGGAAATAAAATATCACTGTTATCAAGATTTAGCTGATGTCTCGTCACAGTCTGCAGGCTCACTTGTTAATATCCCAGCAGTTGCCCCAATGCCTATTTGAGTGGAGAAGGTAGAGGCCAGAAAATCACGTCTCTCCGAACTCCAAAGCTCTGGTTTCTGTGTCGAGCCAGTCCACAGGATGAGGGATCCCTAATTTTAGAAAGAGGTGTATTGTGGGCTACGTGGAGCACATCTCTGCTGTGTTATTGTATAAACTCGGTCATTTCAGTGAAATTCAACAACTGCAGTTCTAGGCACGTTTCCATGGAAGTTTTTATGTGGTGATGCTACTATCAACCAAATGTATACACACTAAATAGCAATCTCTGAATATTCATTCCAGACTTTGAGTAATAAAATTGGAAAACAAAGAAGCATACAAAGAATATACTGGTCTCACTGTGGTCATATACTCTGAGAGAGCCAGTGGGGAAATCGGAATTAATTGCTATGTTAATGTCACTGGGGCTCATTTATACTTCGCCCTGCCATACTACGAAATTGCATAAGCAATTCAGCCCTTGAATTCTGGCAGCTTTTGGAAACATACATGTTTTCCTTTTTTCCCCTATTATTTTTTCACGCCCCCACCCCCTTCAAGGCAGTTTTCCCGCTGTCCCCTTAGGGAGTAGTCTTATGGGGAAATTTCTTTTGTGGGCTTCCAGCTGGCTTTATTTTTATTATCTCCACGAAGTGGCTGCGTTTGTCCCATTTATATGTTATCCATCATGCATTGCCTTGGGATTTTCCCTTTGAATTGTTGACTTCACGTTTTTGGTTTGCACACACAGGCTGTCTCCTGGTTCAGACATCTATGTGACGGTCTCATCCATGGCTTTAGCAAGATCCCAGCCATGTCGCAACTCCCCGAGCAATCTGTCTTCATCCAGCGAGACTGGCTCTGGCGGGGGCACTTACAGGCAAAAGTCCATGCCCGAAGGGTAGGTGTGCCGGAGTTGGCATCGCTGTCTCTCATATGTAATTGAGACGTGTAAAAGAACTTCCATTCAGCCAGACTGGATCAGTTCACAAAAGAGCAAAAGGGAAAATATGGTTAATACTCCAGATTAAACAATGTTTTCATGGCTGGTTCAAACCACTTCTTAGGAAGTTTATCATTCTTTAGTCTCTAAGGACTCAATGGCAAAGAAATCAAATTACATCAGTTCCTCCGTTATATGTATTGTCTAGTTTCATAGTACAGATTTTGCCCCTTCTTAAAATTTCCTCCAAAGGGAACTCAGTAGTGTACTGCTTGCACTGGGTGGAGTTTGTATTGATGTTAAAGTAGGGGAAATGTTTATCATATCCAAAGCTAAAAGTGATTTTTCTCATGCTTTAGAAATCTGTTTGCTTCTGACCAGACTCACAAAGTAAAAAGCTAAGTGTACATGATTAAAGAGGCTACTAAAAGGTAAAAAAAAATTGGAATGTCTGAAGCTGGGAAGTAATTAGCAGCAAAACATCACATGACACACATAAGCTGGCTTTGCTCATCACCAGCTTCCTGCTGGGATACCTCTGGCGAACTTGATAAAGAACTTGAAACCACTGGAAAATCAAAACTGGGGTGTTTAAAAAAAGGATGTTTCTATGCCAAGTTTTCCCCGAATTACCTTTAAGAAATGCACATGATTTGTTTACTCTCTTGAGATTTTACCATATTACAAGATAATTATGCTTATGAGAATATTTCATAATGGATATTTTTTATCCTATAGTATTGTGTTGGTTTTTATAGCTAAGTATAATTTTATTCATGTTTTTGCTAAAGGTTTATGTTAGCAGAAAGTAAATAACAAAAACCACTATAAAATATACGGCCCTCCCCACCCTACCACCAAGGATTCCCTTGGTAGCGTATCTAAAATGCACATTTCTTATTTTAATTACTTCAGTGACAATTAGTAAAAAAAAATTCTAGCTCTTATTTATGAGCCCCTGCAAGAAGTTTTATGAATTAAGTATCACTATTAGCCCACACCACAAGCCCAACTAATTATTTCTTTTTTTTTTGAAACATCTTTATTGGAGTATAAGTGCTTTACAGTGGTGTGTTAGTTTCTGCTTTATAACAAAGTGAATCAGCTATGTATATATATGTGTCCCCATATCTCTTCCCTCTTGCTATTTCTTGTTTTAATTAGTAGATTTTAAATGGCCTGGTTTGACTTCAAAACTAAGAATTCACTGCAACTTCAGTGTTAATACAGCAATAAAATATAAATGAGCTAACAACCACAACAAAATCATTGTTTGCTTCTTCTGTCCATTTTGGTATACACTCTCAAGGCATGCCAAAATGTAATTTGAAACATTAATTTTTGGTGAATATTAATGTTAGAAACATGGTTCCCAGTGTTCGTGCTACATACACTATTTTTTTTTAATGCAGTGGTAATTATTTGACTTGATATTTAATACTAAACCTGCCATAGGTGGTATTGAGGGTTTTCGCCATTGCTTTTGAGGTTACCTGGGAACTATTTGCTATACAGTATAACATCAGTTTTACCTGGGGTGAAACTTTACAAGAAGATACTGATACAGTGTTTTCCTTTAGATCCCAAGCAATTGTTGTCTGTATCAGTGATGCAGGAGACATTGGTGTTCACTGTCTGATTCACATGCCTTACTCATGGGCCAGGTTTGATCCTAAAGTTCACACTTACCAAGGGAACAATCGTTACATCTACTCCTTAACGTAGCCCAGTAAAAATCAATAGGTACAGGGTGACAGTGAAGCAGGAGTGTGTGGAGTCTGCTGCAAACTCATTAATGTTAAACTTGGAAAAGCTCCAAAGTGTGAGGTAATAACAACAGGTCCGGACACACTGATCGTCCATAAATGTAATCCGCCCCTTTGTTGCCCTCCCTGTGCTTCAGCGGGCTCAGTGCCTTGCTTGTACGTGGTGTATGCTGCCTGCTCCCTGGTGTAAGGATGTTGAGACCATCCAAATCAGTTGAGAGGCACAGTTTCACAGGCTGGTTAATAAAACCTGCTCTACTTGAGTGAAGGCGGAAGAGGCACCTGCACCAGTTTAGCATGGGAATGAGAGAGAGTTAAAAAGCAACACTGATGAAAAGACATAGGGTCTGTTCTACCATCCTTGAGATGTGTTTTGGGGCCACATACTCTGAGGAATGTTGACGAGGCAGGGCACATGCAGAGGGAAGGATGGACCGGGCAGATGTGGAGTTGGAGGTCATGGTGTAAGAATCGTAACCGTGGATATGCAGCCCACAGGTGGGCATTGTGGAGGCAAGGAGGCCGCGATGGCTTTCTCCTAGCACTCTTAGCCGAGGGATTAAACCTGTCTCTGAGGGCAACTGAGCTCAATAAGTGAAAGTTATAGAGAAGGAGTTTCTAGCCCATTATGAGGAAGGTATTTCGAAGCTGTCAGCCTGCCCTGGAGAGCAATGGACTGTCTCAAGAGGTAGAAGTTCTTGGTCAGTGAACGCGTTTCATGTATCAGCCAAATGATTACTTAAAAACTCCTTCAAGTCTGAACCGTGACTCTTAAAGTATTAAGTGCTCCTCCAAGCAAAGGGACAATGAATCTCTTCAGAAAGAGGCACAGTGTCAAATTAGAACAGGTTTTGTCTGAGCTCCTCAAGGATGGGACCTTCATAGCCCTGATGCCCTGGCACGTAGTAAACTAGGAGTGTGTGTGAGAACTGAAATTAAAAATTCATCGGATGAAAATGTTTTTCAAGGCAAAGTTGAAAGGCAGCCTTACTTTATCATTTCTTTAAAAACAGACAGCCAAAAAAGCATTTGACTTTAAATTCAGAAGTTTAAAAAGTTGTCTTTGGTTTCCACTGCTACCAAAAAGTAAAAGCAAGATTCCGATCCACTTCTTACTTTGATCTCTGTGGCTTTTTTTTTTTTTTTTTTTTTTTTGCGGTACGCACGCCTCTCACTGTTGTGGCCTCTCCCGTTGTAGAGCACAGGCTCCGGACGCGCAGGCTCAGCGGCCATGGCTCACGGGCCCAGCCGCTCCGCAGCATGTGGGATCTTCCCGGACCAGGGCACGAACCCGTGTCCCCTGCATCGGCAGGCGGACTCTCAACCACTGTGGCTTAATCTAGCTAGTCTTAATCTAGTTAGTGCATATAACTAAATAACTAAATAGGATATTTAATAAATCTATTAAATTATTAAATTTAATTAATCTATTTAATAACTAGATACTTAACTAAATAGGATAACTAAATAGAATAGGATCATAGGACCAGTTTGAGGATATTCATTCTCCTAACCTAAACAAGGACCCCACCTAGGGAGGAAGTGGCAGAGATCATAATTAGTGAATCCTTTGTTTTCAATGAGCCCTTTCACTGAAGTTTTCATAAATCAAGGTTTTTGTTTGTTTTTAATAAAGGAGGTAACTTTGTTTAGTGAGGCGTAGGAGTCAAGTTTGTAAATGACAGTCATTTGTGCAAAAAGTAATGAGGGAGATGTTGTAGTAGGAGTTTTACTAAAATATTTTATAGTTTCCCTGCTTTCCAAATGCTTTTATTTAGATGTTTCTCCCTGGATCCATATAAGAGTTGCCGCGATTCTGGGTGTAGAAGCTGAACTTGGCTCCCAGCCTTCCTCCTCCTAATCTGCTCTTTCCAATGCACAGCACCGCTTGGTAGTTCTGCCCACACATTTATCAATTTGTAGCAAAGAAGACACCTGTCACATGCATCAGTTAATTCAGGCCCTTTTGTGTTTTATTGTGTAGATTACTCATACATTCATTAGTAACCACACTCAGATTTGTAAATTTCCACATGAATCTTTGAATTTTATACTCTGGCCCTTTTTCCTGGGCTCAGTCAGTATTTGCTTTGCTGATGTTACTAATCAAGGCATATGCTTCAATTAAGCCTATGTTATATTATTAGTCTACACAGGGAAAATTAAAATGGGCTCATTAAATAGCTAAACATTCTTTCCAGGAATAGACATTTGCCTTTATATATGCCAGTTTACCTGTTTCCAAATTGCCTTCCTAAAGGCGATTTAAAATTTATACATTTTGGGGCTTCCCTGGTGGCGCAGTGGTTGAGAGTCCGCCTGCCGAGGCAGGGGACACGGGTTCGTGCCCTGGTCCAGGAAGATCCCACATGCTGCGGAGCGGCTGGGCCCCGTGAGCCAGGGCCGCTGAGCCTGCACGTCCGGAGCCTGTGCTCCGCAGCGGGAGAGGCCATAGCAGTGAGAGGCCCGCGTACCGGCCAGAAAACAAAACAAACAAAAAAATTTATACATTTTGGAAGTGGTCCCTATGTAATGTAAATGATAGTGATCTTTGTTTTTCAGACCTTAAGAGTAAGTGCTCAGAAAATACTTGTTCCAAGAATGAGTGCCTTAGTGATTTAGCAGATAACCAAGTTAAGAGAAACCCCTGGAATGTGCCAATTGGACGACACAAACGGAACGCTAGGATGGTGACATTTTTCTTTTGGGTGCGAATGACAGTCTGAGCTTAGCTACTCAAGGGCCAGAAGATTTTTGGTTTCTCACTGCATATATCAGGTTGGCTCGGTCCTAATGGCCCCTGCCCTTGTTCACAGTTTACATACTTAGCATACATACCTTTCTGAACAGAGGGGTGTATACTGACCATAACATCCACAGTTCCAGCATCCATGTACACATGCACAAGGATGAGGACGCAAGTACAGAAATGTAAGCAAAACTAGTAGTACCTGTCGTTAGAGTTTAGTTCATTACTCCCAGGACTACCTTCCCTTATGGGTAAGGTCCCTGATGTTATCTTTGCCTTTGGGGAAATCACCACAGGTTTGGAATAAGCCGCAGATCCCCAGCCTCCATCGACAGGCAGAACACCCAGTCAGACATTGGTGGCAGCGGGAAATCCACACCCAGCTGGCAAAGAAGTGAGGATAGCATTGCCGACCAGATGGGTAAGTAACCAGTTCCTACAAAAAGCAAGTTGCTTTTATACTAAGGTGACATTGGTTACCTTTGGATGATGTCATCAAGGCATTCTGTTCTATAATACAGCCCTGGGTCATAAATGGGAATGAGCATTAAGTCTCAGTTAGCTTATGTATAAGTGAAAGCAGCAATTAAGACCTGAGAAAAAAGTCAAGGAATTCTGAGTAACCCCGACTTTAAAGACAGAAAGGATATAGGAATTATTTTCAGCACCAAGGTTAAAATGCCAGAGTACCAGGCCACATGTGTCCTAAGTATCTCCCTCCCCCCTTGTTTGTTTGTTTATTTATTTGTTTGTTTTTGCCCAGTATAAGTGCCCTGGGAGATTAGTTAGTATTCTTAATGTTGAGTTAAAAAAAAATTTTTAAACTATGTGCAGAGAAGGAAAGAAATATAATTGTTCTTTAGTCACTTCTGTAGCTTGGTGAGAACGTCTTTCCTCCCTTTATATACTTTTTCCCCTGGCTCTGCTATTAAGCTGTCAGCTAAGGAAATGTCTTAGGATAAAACAGCTGGAAGGGAAAGATTTGCATGAGTGAGCCTTCCTTTGGGTTTCTGGCACATCGCCCTTCCCTCTCTCTCTAAGCAGTTCTACAAGATACCAAAACACTAGTTGATACAATAAAATTTTGCCATGAGAAAGATTAAGTTTCAACACAGTAGCACCAGGGATTAAGTATCAACACAATTGGTACATCAGGGACTTGAATCTGGACTGTTAGGGTTTTTTCCCTTTATCTTATCTCTAGTAGCTTTCCCATCAGAGTACCATAAAAAGAAGTAAATTTCAGGGCTGAAAAAAGATCTGCGTGTAAGGCAAAGACCGCATCATTTTATCTTCTCTGCAAATGCATCGTTTTGTTCTGTTTTAACGACTGTGCCCATGTTCCATGCCTGGGAAGGACATCCTCAGTGCAGAGGTTGGAGCCAGGTTGGGGCTCCCAGCTGCTCAATGGGGAGTCAACAGAAAAAACAACCCAAGAACATGGAAGGGAGTGGAGATGCATTCAGCTAAGACAGGAGTTGAGGAAGAGAAACGAAATTCTTAGGTTCTGAAGATAGGCTTTGTTCCATCACTTCAGTGAGATGTGCCTCGTTACTGAAGCCGTCTGTCATTCCCTACTCTCATCCCAACTCCCACCCCGCCACCGAAAACCTGAGCATATTCTGATCCACTGTTCTGCTCTTGACAGAATGTTTCAAATCCTGTGTGTTTTGATACTGTTGAGAGGGTAGCGCCATGTGAACAGGATCCCTTCTTCCATATGACTTTGGCAGCTTTTTCGGGCTCCTAGTTGCAGCCTTTGAACAAAGCTGCCCTCGAGCCCTTGTGCACTGTTCAGGGTCCCTCTTCCCACTCATGTGAAGTCATGCGGGGAATGAAGCAGTATCTTGGGACTTGAAAGGGTCATTACAAGGTTTGTCCTAGACCCGTCTTCATTCTTTCACATAAGCCCTTCTCTAGTCTTTTTTTCCTTGCATCCACTTTATAGTTTAGTGGCATCCACGTTGCACAGATGAATCTGAAATGAATATCGGTGAACCTTTTTAACACATTCATTCATCCTTTTGGTGAGGTATACCTTTTTTTAAAAAATAAGATACCCCTAGAGCCTGCCAGAGAAGCCTTTTTTTTTTTTTTTAACGAAGGCCTTTCTCCATCCAGAATCTAAGCCTTCAAAGAAAATGTTCAAATAAATTTTTATAACTTTTGATATTCCAGCATTCCAGAAGGATAACCCAGCCCTTTCTGCCTGGCATTTCAGAAAGAATCTGGGGCTTTGCTGGTATAAGCCATGCTAGGAAGGAATGAAAACAAGTAATTGTTATGTTCTCATTCCTCAATACACTGTATTGAGTGTATAAAGGGCTGACCTTCCTACACTCAATTTGTAAGAACACAATTTTCTAATGACCTTCAGGTCACTGGTTGAAAATGTCAAGCAGATTCTTACTTGTTAGCCAGACCCCACCTGTCTCTGTCCATCAGTGTGTGATAAACTGATGCCCAGGGGAGATGTGGAGCTTAGCTTGCTTAATTGGCTCACTTATCTCAGTGCAGTTTGTTTTTCTGCCTCTCCGCTTTTGGATACGGTTGAGAGTCAAAGAGTACACCGCCCAGTCCTGTACATGTTAGGAATGGTGTTGCAGAAATGCAGAATTGTTGCCGTGAGCTCTTAGGTGTGTTACCTTTCACCTTTTGAACCCCATCCTGAATGCCAGTGGAGTCCAAAAGGAAGCAATTGTTTTAAGTAAACTAGTTGCTGTGTGTCTTTTCTGTTGTGCTTAGCTTACAGTTATAGAGGACCTCAGGATTTCAATTCTTTTGTCCTCGAGCAGCATGAATATACAGGTAAAATATTTCCAAAGTGTCATGGTAAGTAACACGTGATTGCATCCATGCCTGTCTAGGTAATGTAGACCAAGCGAGGTTAGCCACACTTTGCAATGAATGAATTTCATAAATTTAATCCATATATTTGAGACTTTCCCCCCAAACCGAAAGCTGATTCCTAACTTTGCCGCATTGTTCATGGCCTCTGGTTTGGTGGTACTTGGCTATGCTAATGTGTATGATGTGACACACTGTCACCAGCTGCAAGCTTTATCCATCAGCCACTTAGTTTTTGACATGCTGTCTATTGTGTAAACTTTCAACAAGCTTCTTGCTGAAATTCCGAGTTTGCTGGCCAGTGAACTGAGAGGTGCAATGGCAAGCCGTCTTCGTTTGTCAACCTGTGCCAGTATCTGTTTAGTGCCTGCACCAGAATGTCCTGTTCTGTATTCCAGAGCCAACGTGCCACCTCCCAGCAGTATCAAAGGTACTGCCAGCTTTCCGAGAGAGCCCTGGTGGGAGATTAATGCGTCAGGATCCGGTGGTTCATTTGTCTCCAAACAAACAAGGGCACGTAAGTTCACTGTAAAATAATAAAAATGATAGATCCCTAGCCATGTACCTTTCTTGCAAGGTGAAAATGGTACCGGTCTGCTCTCTCTTTCTTCCCCAATGTCAGAGAGGAAGTCGTCCTAGTAGAAGGTGGACGTTGGCTGCCACAGCCCTGGAATTTCTACTGCCAATGGCCTTAAGCTTGCTTTGAGATAAATTGAAATTCCTCATTGGTATGCACCTGAAGATTTGGATAGAAGGCCATGTGATCCAATCACAAACAGTCCTAATGTCTGGAATAGAATGTGCTAGATATAGATTTTATTTGCCAGTTGCCAGCATGAGGTATGTATGGCTGGAGCACCGATCAAGGAGACAGACAGCTTCCTGACAAGCCCCCCTACTGCTTCTCTTATCTTCCAGGGCTACATACATTTTTGTCCCATTACCATAGTTATAAACAGTTCCTTATCACTTACAGGTGGAATTGGAAAGAAGAGGCTATCGTTTCCTCCCTCTTTAAATTCAGTTGACTTCCTTGGTCTGTCTCTTCACTGGAATGTGTACTTATATTTATGTCATTCTATAGGATGAGGAGATACTGTATTTCATATTCACTAATTTATAAGATACTCAGAACTTTAATGAGAGGGCTCAGTTTTTTTTCAGTGAAATGAGTATTGAAGCTTAAAGAGAGCACAACACGTTCATGAGCGTGCTAGGCTGTGGGAGAGAGAGTTACTGATGAAATGTGACGCTGTCACAGTTCCACTTGTAAGTGCTAGATTACCCGAGGCCACCTGTCAATTTCCCCTCCTTAACAATTTTTATATGGAATACATGGTCAAATAATACTTTGGAAAGATTGGGTTAGATAAAATACATTGTTAAAGTTAATTTCACCTGTTTCTTCTTTTTAAAATTTGGCTAGAACACTTCAAATTCCAGATGTGGTTCGAGTTTTATCTCCATATACATCTGTCCTGTACGTTACACACTCAGCATATCCGAATGCAGACCAGTCACGATGAAAATGCCCAGTAGCCACGCGTGGCCGGGACTAGCAAATTCTACAGCCCAGGTCCAGCGCTAAAGAGGAAATAGGAAAAATAAATGATGGCCTTATAATGCAGAAGTTGTTATTGAGAAAAACTAGAGTAGCACCAGTAAAATAACTGGGATTGATCCTTTTTCAAGGGGAGGAGGTCTTTCACTTTGAAGTGAGACAAGATGGTCCTCCTGTGGCCCTCTCCCCACAGCTGGTAAAGACACACACACAAGTCTTTTCTCTCCTTTTCTCTCCATCTCCACCAAGTTTCTGAACTTCTGACCGCCCTCTCACTTAAATATTATTTTACTCAGGTATCTTTTGAAATTGTATTTCTTTGGTTAGCCATAAAATGTTCTTTCTAAGCAACTGAGCCACTGTGCAACAGGGGTTCTGCCCACATTTTTTAAATTGAGAGATGACTCATATACCACATATTCACATATCATAACGTTCCCACATTTAAAGTGTACCGTTTAGTGGCGTTTAGTACGGTCACAGAGTTTCGCAACCAGCACCACGATCTGACTCCAGAACATTTTCATCACCCCAGGAAGAAACCTGTATCCTTAGGGAGTCACCCCACCTCTCCCATCCCCTCCAAGCCCTCGACAACTGCGAATCTACTTTCTATCTCTATAGATGTGCCTACTTGACATTTCATCACATATGAATGGAATCATACAACATGTGGCCTTTTGTGTCTGACTTTTTTCACATAGCCTGTTTTCAAGGTTCATCCATGTTGTAGCATGTATTAGTACTTCATGTCTTTTTATGGCTGAATAATTGTGTGGATGTACCACATTTTTTTAATCCATTGATCAGCTGATGGACATGTGGATTGTTTCTACTTTTTGGCTATTATGAATAATGCTGCTATAAAATTCATGTAGAAGTTTTTGTGTAAACATGGGTTTTCATTTCTCTTGAGTAGGATTGCAACGGTTTTTCCACAGCAACTGCCGCATTTTACATTCATACCAACAATGCCCACCATCTTTATTGTCTGCTTTTCTTATTAGAGCCATCCTAGTGCGTGTGAAGTGTTATTTCATTGTGGTTTTGATTTGCATTTCCCTAATGACTAATGGTATTGAGCATCCTTTCATGTGCTTGTTGGCCATTTGTATATCTTCTTTGGAGAAATGACTATTCAAATCCCTTGCCCATTTTTTTATTGGGTTATGTGAAACACAAAGGTTTTTAATTTTGATGAAGTCCAGTTTATCTTTTTTTCTTATCATTTTTGTGCTTTTGGTGTCATATCTAAGAAACCATTGCATAATCCAAGGTCATGAAGATGTATACCTATGTTTTCCTCTAAGAGTTTTATAGTTTTAGCCCTTACACTTAGGTCTTTGACTTTTTGAGTTTTCTTTTCTATGTGGTAAGGACCCGGCTTCATTCTGTTTTGCATGTGGGTATCTAGTTCCCCTAACACTGTTTGTTAAAAAGATTACTTTACCCCATTGAATTCTCTTGGCACCTCTGTGTAAGTTTACCTCTAAGCACTCCTTAGAAAGCTGTCTCCTAAATAGATACTATATGGGGAAAGAAAGGATGTCTTTAAGAGAAAGTCTTATATTCTGCCTTCTATTTACTATGATCAATAGGGTCTTTCTAATTATAAGCCCTTTGGAAGTATCACTTTCTATTTTAAGATTAAGATATTAAAGACTTTAATGACAGTTTAGGTGGTTTTTTTTTCCTGGCTAAAATTCTCTCAATACTTTAGCATAAGCCAAATAATGAAAAATGGATTCTAAAAACTAAGTTTCCAGCACTGTCCGCCATGGAATCTTCTGAGTAGGTTTTTCCAGATACCTCCTGCCTTATTTTTGTGTTCACAGGAGCTTTTGTGTCTTGAGAACCCCCTATTTAGACACATTTCACAGGGTCATTCCCCCGTTATTTTCTCCCTGCTGTTCAAGAAGCCAAGCCTGTAGTTAAGGAAAGCCTGCTTCCCTTGCAGTCTGAGAGCCACTACTCAAGCCACTCCAGCAGCAATACCCTCTCCAGCAACGCATCAAGCGCCCCCAGCGACGAGAAGTGGTATGACGGGGACCGCACCGAGTCCGAGCTGAACAGCTACAACTACTTGCAAGGCACCTCCGCAGACAGCGGCATTGACACCACTTCCTACGGCCCTAGCCACGGCAGCACGGCCTCCCTGGGGGCGGCCACGTCGTCACCACGCTCGGGGCCGGGCAAGGAGAAAGTGGCCCCCCTGTGGCACAGTTCCAGTGAAGTCATCTCCATGGCAGATCGGACTTTAGATTCAGAGAGCCACGGCATGGACCGGAAAACCGAGTCCTCCCTGAGCTTGGACATCCATGCCAAGAGCCAGGCCGGCTCAAACCCTCTGACCAGGGAGAACAGCACGTTCAGTATCAATGACGCTGCTTCCCACACCAGGTAACTGCCCCTCCCTGCTGCCCCTCCCGCTCCTGGCCTCCCTGCGGCCAGTTTCCGGCCTCATCCCACTTCCCTTTGCTCAAGAGTGTATAAAGAAAGGGTTTTTTTTTTATTTTGGTTTGTTTTTTTTGCACAGTGACAGTTATTTTTATATATTTAATGCCTTTTATTTACCACCCAAATCCTTTATTCCTGCCATCCTAGTGTATTATTTTAAACTGTGGGAAAGGTTTGCAGATTTGTTCTTCATAGCTGTATTTGATTTTATACAAACGTTCCTAGCTGCATACCAGCATGAGAGAAGAATTTTGTCATGTGGCTTCCAGCTAGTGATAGAGAATATAGAATGGGACAGTCTTTGGAAGACATTAAAAGAAAATCTTGACCATATTTTTAAAAGGAAGGGGTCTTTTCCAAGACTATCATGGCATCATTTATGATGCTGAACGCATCTTTCACACTGCCTCTCTATCAGAGAACATCGCTTACCCAGTGTTCGCAGTTTGTTTTCAGTAATTGGCTCCTGGCAGTCACGTGTTGGGGGGACGTGTCCAACAGGAAAGTGTAGATAAAATTAGACACAGCCCGTCTACCTTTCAGAAGAGAAAAGTACACATTCCCCCGTATCCTTGGAGATCGCGGTGATAGGCAAAGTAAATACTATTTTTCATTTCCTCTTTTGGATTTGAGCCTACAATCCAAAGTATAAGATCCTTTCTTTTAGGGAGGAAACATTCCATCACTCTCTTTTGGGGCCTGTTGATCTCTGTGGTGGTTTCTCCTTTTACCTTTTATTGTTGTCAGTTGTTGATCAACTTGTATGATAGCATCCAACCTTGCTGTCTTCTAGGCTTCTTTTACTATCATGCCCTCAAGAAAAGTAGCAGAGAAGTTGAGTTTCGTTTTACTTTCCAAACGGGAATCCAGGCACATAATCTGTCAGTAAACCCCAGATAATCTTAATGAGAGAGGACATCCTTGACTTAATTTGGATTTAACTTGATAAGTTAAATATTCACTTCTCCCATTGTCTGTATTGTTACTGATAAGATTCGCAAGCTTCCCATTGTGTTTCCGGAGTTTTATCTCTGTTTACCACCACCACACTGCAGTAATACACTACCAAACGTAAAATAGTTAGCTAGTGGGAAGCAGCCGCATAGCACAGGGAGATCAGCTCAGTGCTTTGTGACCACCTAGAGGGGTGGGATAGGGAGGGTGGGAGGGAGGGAGACGCAAGAGGGAAGAGATATGAAAACATATGTATATGTATAACTGATTCACTTTGTTATAAAACAGAAACTAACACACCATTGTAAAGCAATTATACTCCAATAAAGATGTTAAAAAAAAAAAAAGTGATGGCCACAGGTCTGGAAACCGCATGGCCTCCAAGCTGAAAGGCAACTGGGAAAGTCATCTCAGGATTCTTGGGTACCATGCATCCAGTTACCTTTCCATAATTCAGAAAATAGATTGTTTGGTTCAAGTGGAATAAGGAAGTGTTTGGAAGACAGAAAGCCAGGCGTCAAATACCGTAATAATAAATATAGACGTAGAATCACTTGACGCAGAGTTGTGCCGCTGGCTTGCTGTTTCTGGCACACCCACCATCTCATTAAGTATGGCCTGTGCATTGACCCAGAACAGTAGTTCCTCTGTGGTTTTCAGGTTTACCTTGACTCCTAGATTTGGTTTTCCGTTCTTCATTTTGAAAGGAGAATGTCTTTTTCGAAATGATACTCCATCTGGGGATGTATCTCTGGTTTCATTTGATGGCAGAAGAAAGTCAGTCATAGAAGTCTTGTCTCAAATGGCATCACCACGGAGTAAAGTTGAAAAGAGCCGGGCCTCTGAAACCAAAGCACAAAACGTGGGCTGTGCCATCCCACAAATCTACCAAATCCCAGGGGATGTACAAAGTACCCTCTGAAAAGTCAGCACCTGGGCTTGCATTATCTGAATATGCTGACTGAGGCTGCCTGAAGGTCTTAAAGGATTATCCACATTTTCTGCTTCCAACTGACCATGCAGAAATCATTTAAATCATCATTTAGAAATAACTCTTCTGTTGAAAATCAAAGTTGCTAAGGAAGAATGTGGCCTTTCAGGGAGGATGGCCAGGCTTCCCACCCACTGATAGGTTTTGTCACATTCATTCGTGACTCTGGTAACGGGGATGCTTTGTGACTTCAATCTGTTGATCTTGGCAGAGTGAGCTGGATAATCAGAGCTTTAGCAGACTTCCTTTTCTGGAGGAAAGGGGGACTTAGCCACCAAATGCACATTGCTAGAGAAACTAAAATCACTGCAAATTAGAGCGTTTGTGTCCTCGGAAGACAGGAACAGCAATTAATGTGGAGATCTCTTGACAGTGCGTAAAAGAGCTTGTACCTGGGACTTGGTGACAAAGTCTAAATTACAGTGATTAAGTTCCACTGCGTGTTTCTGCCTGGGCTGTGTTCCTCCTCCCTCTGTCCTCCAGTCTCCCTGTTGATGATTGTGCAGGTTTTTTTGTGGCCCCCCATGAGAATTGCTTAATGTAGGTTGGTAGTTATATAGGGTTGTTATATTCGGATGTCATTAAGAGGAACCATACACATTGAAAGCTTTCTACAATTAAAAAGTCTATTAATTGCTCTAAAGTGTTATTTCCTAGAATGTATTTTCTATGAAGCTTGGGAATTTAGGGAGAGATTTTTTTAAAAAAATTTTTTTTTTGGGTAATGGCTGTTTCACTTTCAGGTGTTAAACCACTCAAAAAAATGATCTGTGGTGAACATAGGAGAGGTGAAGATAGTTCCAATTTTAGTATACTGTTACCAGCTGGGTTCATTTTTGTCTTAGAGTTCTGGCCTCGGACGTAGGCCGTGTGTCCGTTTGTGTGGTGACCAAAGACTTCCTTAGCTTACAGAACTCTAGTCCTGCTGACCAGGGGCCATTGCTAATGACAGAACTAGATTCAAGATCACATATTATAAAGCTAAAGGGAATTCCCTGGTGGTCCAGTGGTTAAGACTCCACACTTCCACTGCATGGGGCATGGGTTGCACCCCTGGTTGGGGAACTAAGGTCCCGCATGCCACGCAGTGCTGCCAAAACATAAAAAAATGAAAAGCAAACAGCCCACCTCAGGCTTGCACGTATACATCTTGTCTGTAACATCCTGACCTGACCTGTTCAAATGTCCAGACTAATGCACCCACTCGTTACCAGCCGTTCTGCTGCTGCGTCTTGCTTCCTGTAGGCCCCCTCAGAGCTCTGGTGCCAATTAGTACCCACTTATGTGATCACATACACACTTTCACTACCCTCCAGTACAAAAGAACTTCTCATCCAATGTGTTCATCTGAAGCACCTGTGCGTAGTGCACTGCTGTGAGCATAACAGAGAGGCGCTCAATACACCAGCATTATAGGTGTTCAGTACATTTTGATGAACAAATAGGAATCATTTCTTCCTTTCTGTTCCTACTTTGTGCCTGATGACTCAAGGTCCCTACTAATAAACCAGTTTGAAAATAGCATAAATCCTTAACTCCTGACTGCTCTGGAAAAAAGCTTACTGTATAGACCTGTCAATATTTGCACAGAGCTCTAGTGCTTTTATATACAAGTGTATGTGTAAGAGTGTACCTAAAGTCCTTGTATGGCATGAGTTTTTAGTTGTCACTTCTATATAAGATTTCTTAATCTGCAGAATATAACGGGGAGAGACTTTACAACAGCTTATCTACAAATATCAATCAATATCTGGGTATAAGCTGGTCAGTGTCTGACATTCACTAGAGGGCATGATTAAAGGCCAGGAAAAATGCCTGCCCACAGATGTTAGTACAGTTCAGTTTCATGAATGTGCTTTTTCTGGTTGACCTAATAGTTAACTGTTCATGCCAGAAAAGCTGTACGTTTCTTGAGAGTAGGGGTGAAGAAGGACTTCTTATATTCAGTTTACATGGAACAGTAAGGAATGCCTCAGGCTACTCTAGTGTACTGACTGTGTATGAGTGTGTGTGTGTGTGTGTGTGTGTGTGTGTGTGTCTGTTAGAGCTTGTGAGTTTAAATTTTGTTCTCTACCCTCTTTGGCACCCTGGGTGAAAAATAGGCCTTGCTTCTTTGTTTAGAAATTATTCTGTTGTCTTTATCTGTAATGTTTCCCTCTTAAATCTCTTCTGCCTGGGATTTTTTAAAATTGCTAATGATTAATTACCTCTCTTCTACATTTTTTTCTTAGGGTGAGACTGTTATTTTTCTGTGTTTTATGGACTAAGACTTTAAAGTGAGGCCTCTACAGTCCCCCAGGACTTCTCTCCAGCATGTGGTTGGCTCCACTCGTCATATGTTTATGAATTGTTTTCACTGGTAACTTTTGCTTTGTGGTCCCGACAGCGTGAACATCCAGGGTTCTACTTTATTTTGCTTTTACACATCAGGACTCCAGGTGATCTGGCCTAAGCTCTCTTGCCCCATTTCCATTTCTTCCAGCTGATGAAAGTGGGTGATGATTTTAGCCAGAACTTCGGTGATGTTCAACTTACCTCAAAGAATGAATAAATACGACGACTATGGTTGAAATTTCAACATTGAGAAAATGAGAGCTCTGTCAAGCCCCAGATGTCAGATTTCTTGATGCAGAGGCCACTGACAAAAAGTTTCTCATTACTTGGTTCTGTGAAGCAACTAAAGCATTCATCCAGTCCATATAGAAAGCCCAAATTCTCCAAATGCCATTAAATCGAAGACCAACAGGAATTCTGCAAGGACAGAGTCTCTATTCTTTGCCATATTTAAACCATCCTACTATACTACTAGGGTGAGAATTTATCCAATTGCTAAAAGAAAAGAATAATCTCAAGAAGAGAGAGATTCCATAATCTTTCTGAGTAATCTCAGTACTTAAGTCCCCTCCCTCTTCAAAATTTTGTCCTGTATCTACCTATCTGGAATTCCTCTAGCTGCAGCTTAAATCTGTGATTAAGAGAGAGAATAGTTTTTCTGAGCTGAGTCTTTTCTAAAGACTGAAGAAGATTTTTGAAGTCTAAGATTATGAAATTTGTAGGTACCAGCAAGTGGTGATGTTAAAATAATTTAACTATATATACATGTGTGTGTGTGTGTGTGTGTGTGTGTGTGGTGACAGCCCTTCACCTCCAGGCAAGTTGAGAGAGAAATGTAGGGAGAATAGATTTGGATCCTGAAATCCAGGTTCAAGTCTCAGCTCTGTTGTGGACCAGCCATGTGGCCTCTGGCCAGTCCGGCCATCTCGCCGAGCTTGTTCCTTATCTGTAACTTAATAATACCTAGTCCCCTTACTAAATGGTTGTTTTTATATGTTTGTTGAGAATAAAAAAAAATGTTATCAAAGGTATTGCAAACTGTAACTGTCCTTTTTCTGTCATTTCCTTTTATAAGCACTCCATCACTCAGTGTAGTTATCTAGCTACTTTTCCTTTGACAAACATGCATCTCCCAAGAAACTTTGCTTCTCGAGTTTCCTGCTTTGTTTTCTTTATCCTTTTTAGATGCCACATCTGGACGTGACACTTTTCTCAGCTATGCCTAATAGAATGATAATATTCGTAGTTATCCTGTTAGCTCCCTGTTAACTCACTCAGCATTGCAGACTTGTTCAGCTTGAGGTCTACCGTGACCCCTGAGGTCTCTTCTGCTGGCTAGGCCTAGCCACTCATTCCCCTATGCTTTATGCATTCGTGTGCCCTTGTACTTACTAAATATCTCCCTCTTATAGATGAACAGTCTTCTTTACTGCAGTCACTTGGATATCCCCTTTGCCAGCTTCATCATTCCTGCCTCACTTCTTTTTCCCCCAGTCCTTTAGAATTAGTATCTTCTGAAGCTCTTCTAAATTGTAGAGCCAGTATTGGACATAACTGGCTAGTGCTGAACACAGAGTCGTCCTTAATCATTATCCTCCGCATTATCTGTCACCCGAAGGCTTATTTGTTATCTGTGCACCTAATCACAGGAAACCCATCAGTTCCCCTCCCCTTGGTATCAGGCCAGCATTCAGCCTTCGGGCAGATTTTGCCAGTCATTTGACAAGTGACTAATTGCTGCTCTCCCCCTCCTGAAAATACCATCCCAGCCAGTCTAAAATCCGTCCCTCTGTGTCGTGCCTGAATAGTGGTGACTCCAGGTGTTTCCTTCAGCAGCTCTCGGTGACACGGAGAGTGGCTGGCAGATGTCTTCGGTAGGGGGCGGTAGCCTCATTGATGATGAAGAAATTGCAGAACTGTTTCCCAGGCCCTTATAGCTTCACCACTTGGGGCTTTGACTCTTAACATGCAGGCTGCCCTGTCCTGTGGGGTTCATCCCTTTGCGAGGTCGGCACGCAGGTGTAGCTCCTCCTCTGCAAAGTGGCCCCCGCCATGATTGGCGTCCTTTTTGGAAACTAGTCATCTAGTATCGTCTCCTATAAAGTTTTACCACAGCTGGGAATGTAAGTAACCAGGTTGCAGCACATTTGGTTCATGGTTTCATTTGAGCAACAGGTCAGAATGAGAAGTTTGGATAGATTCAGACTGTCCCAAATTCTCAGATGCCCCGTTGCCTCTTCTCCTCTGTTTATATGACGAATCATGCATATGTGTGTGCCCTCTCTTCCTTTTCAAAATTCATGTCCTGTAAACCCTAGTGTTCAGAGCAGCACTGTTTACCATAGCCAAGACGTGAAGCAACCTAAGTGTCCATTGACAGAGGAATGGGTAGAGAAGATGTATATTACACAATTGGATATTACTCAGCCATAAAAAAGAATGAAGCAACACGGATGGACCTAGAGATTATCATACTAAGTGAAGTAGGTCAGACAAAGACAAATACCATATGATATCACTTATATGTGGAATCTTATAAAATGATACAAGTGAACTTATTTACAAAACAGGAAGAGACTCACAGACAAAGAAAACAATTTTACGGTTACCAAAGGGGAAAGGGTAGGGAGGGATAAATTAGGGGTTTGGGATTAACAGATACACACTACTATATATAAACTAGATAAACAAGAAGGACCTACTGTATAGCACAGGGAACTATATTCAATATCTTGTAATAACCTGTAATGGAAAAGAATCTAAAAAGAGATATATATATATATATATATATATATATATATATATATATATATATATAACTGAATCACTTTGCTGTACACTTGAAACTAACACAACATTGTAAATCAACTCTACTTAGATGAAAAAAATTTTTTTTTAATTCATGTCCTGGAATGACCAAAGGAATCAAAGTTTGGTCCATTTTTACGAAAGGGGAAATGCCCTATACTTCATGTAAGAAAGAAAGCTAGTGTCTCTTCGTGTGGAATCCGGGAACACCCTGATTAAATTCTTAGTGCTTCCAGTTTAGCCATACTCACAGCTAAACTCACTTTTTTCTACAGATAGAAAAGTAGCAGATACTGCACTTGTCATTTCCTAACATATCTATTGCTCGTCTCTTTTTGTTCTGTATTATTGGCTTCTTACACAGTTCCTGGGGAGAGATTTAATTTGCCATGTGTACAACTAAATTGCAGCCTATTGAATTAACATGAAATCTCCAGGATAATGAAACAGCTCAGCCACACAGTTCCCCTTTGAAAGTAGGAAGCTGACAACTTCATTTCAGTCGTTTTGTAATTAAAGCCACTCAGAGATTCTTTGGGGAAGTGTGTATGTGCAGGTCCCTCCAAGTAGTTCAAGGCCAGCAGATGGGTCAGCCTCAAGGAGCCCCACCCTCCTACGCCCCCAACACACACACACACACACACACACACACACACACACACACGCGCGCGCGCGTGCCCCCAACACACACACACACACACACACACCCCTGGGCCGGGGGAGGGCGCCACAGAGGAAGGAGGAGACAACCCATTGTGGAGTGAGAAGAGTTGAGGGGTTAATGCAGTAGTTCTTAAGCTCTAGGGAATGTGAGAGTCCTTTGGGGGTTTGTTAAAATACACATTTCTGGGGCTCTAGGAGATGGGACGTGAGCCAAGGAATCATTATTTACATCAACACTTGCAGGTGACCAAAGTTCATGGCTGCAGAAACACTGCTCTGATGCCGTCCCCTTCTTGATCTTGACTGTGTGAAGCTGGATTTTGATGAAGTCATAACAATACGATAATTCACCTAGATTCGAGCAGTTCTCAATGGATGTGCGCACTTGGGGGAGATTTTTGCCAACATACACAGCTCAGGCACCACCCCAACCCTGTCAAATTAAAATCTCTGGAATTAGGGCCTAGGGATGTGTATTTTTAAAGCTCCCAGGTGATCCTCCTGTGACAATCGAATTAGGGGACAGGTTAACACACTAAAGTGCTCACCTTCGTGCTGTGAGTTGTACACAGTAAAGAAGGAAGAACCACCCATGGATTAGTCATTTGTTTTTGCTTTTACCATGGTTCCCAAATCTAATCAATTGTTAAGTAGGGCTGTCCTTGATTATAACCATTAGTGAACAAAAGTGTGCTGGCATTTCACACCCGGGAGCTAGTGTCAGCTGCCCTGTTCACAGATAAAACCAATAATCAGGGTCTGTGGTCACAGATAAAACCAATAATTGGGGTCATGGATAATTAAGCATTTATCCTTTAAGAATACACTTGTAAACAGAAGCACACTCTGTAGATGTAATTATTTCTTGCAGTAAAAAGAAAGCAACGTCCAGTTTTAAATAGAGTATGAGTAAAATACACTATCTCTGTGCACAACTCTCCCTTGCATTTAAAACAGATGGCTAATTTGTCATTTATTTGACAGTTTCCTTCATCAAATATTGCATGCCTACAATGTCCAGGGACTATTCTAAGCAGGGAGAATATAGTAGTGAACAAAACAGTCAAAAATTGCAGCCCTCATGGAGCTTACATTTAAACTGGGGGAGACAGATGATAAACAAGGTAAAGAAATTAAATACATAGTGTGCTTTGTAAATACTAAAGAGAATCCCTCTGTGCAATAAACACCTTACTGAGAATCTACTGTATTCTGGCATTGTTAAATATACAGAGATATCCCTGCCTTCAAAGAGTTTTATCGTCGAGTACAAAACCTATTAAACGCCTCTCAGGGAAATAATGGTAGTAATTGAATTTACATAGGAAGGAAAGAGCTCCAGAAACTGTATATGCCGTATACTTTACTCTTGCCTTTGATGTTTCTAAGCCTTTTCCATAACGCTCCCTTTTATGCAGTACATACATTATGACTAAAAGCAGCATAGCTGTTTCCTAAAACATGGAGGAAAGATTTGTAAATTAACAGACTGTGCAATTTACTGTGTTTTCTCATGGTTAATTATTTCTGTTTTGACCAAACATTTAGTCTTTGAAAGCCCCAGGGTTTTGAATACCGATGTTATCACATCAAGATACTTATTGATGAGAAATGTAAACTATAAGCGGTCAAAGGTGCCTCTGGTACAGTGGCTTTTAGGGTCTGAGTCAGGGCCACAGTGTCACCTGGGAACAAGTTAGAAGTGCAAACTCTCCTGTACCCCATCCCACCCAAGCTCCCGAATCAATCTCTGGGTTGAAGCTCCACAGTCTGTATCTTAACGTGCTGATGAGGAAGAATGGCTTGAGTCAGTCAAACACACGTTACTCGCTTGTGGATACCAGTCAAGGCAGGTGAAGCAAGCACCTGATTATCCAAGATGAGAGGTGAGTCCATTAGACCCTAATTCGTTGTTTTTCACTTAATTGGCATCTGCTTCAGACACTAACCAGGGTTGAGGCTTGAGACATCTCCACATCTGGGCTACAAATGTGTGTGAGGTAGGTATAGCTGGGTGAAAATAATCTGCAAACTAAAGATTAGGTCTTGTCGCTAAGTAACAAATAGCTGCACACCTGTCATATGCTTTTAAAGTATCCCAAAGGCTGCACTCTTAGTATTTCAGAAGCTTCTCTGGGTTGATGCTCCCTGTGCTGATAACGCATTTGCTGTTAACCTGGGTCTCTGGTGTTACCGTCTGTGGGCTTGTCTGCCTCTATCTTTATGTGTCTCTCCCTGCTTTTTTCTTTTTGGTTCACCTTTCCACTTTTAGTCTCTTTTCCGTAACAGAGACCTACTATTATTTTGTTCTTATTGATTTATCAATAATTTACTACACTAATGGAAGAGTTTTGCATTCCCTTAGTTTTATTTACTGATTTTGTTGGCGTTGCCCCGCGGCAGGTGGGATCCTAGTTCCCCAACCAGGGATTGCCCCCGCGTACCCTGTAGTGGAAGTGGGGAGTCTTAACTACTGGACCGCCAGGGAAGTCCCATTCCCTTAATTTTCAAAGCAAACAAATGGGATATCTGTTATCAAGGGGTAAAAACTAGATGAGATCGCATTGCCTTTAAAGTGACGTTGCCCTTTGAGGTTTTGTGAGGGGGTCTTTTCTTTCCCCTTTTCCCTAGATAGAAAAATCTTTGGGGGAAAATTGTTACAGGGATTATTAGGGTATGGCTAGTCATTTTTTAAGTTATATTTTCTATGAAGTTTGAACCTGGTTCCTCCTTCTTAGTTACAGAAATAAAGGAAATGGTTATATTTCATCGGAAGTGTTAAGACCCAGTTAGTGTGGAAAACCCTCGAGATCACCTTTGCCCTGTGTCCTGTTCCTCCCCCGACACTCTGTCCCCGTCTCTCCAGTCTTTGCAAAGCCTCAGGGACTGACATGGCCTTCTTTCAGGTCATCTATTTTTGCTTTGTTTTTGTGGGTGTGTTTTCATTAAAGTATAACATGCGTACAAAAAAAGGCACAGGTCATAAATATACATCGGGTTGGGTTTTCTCAAAGTGAACTTCCCATGTCATCGCTACCCAGATCAAGAACTGGAACTTGACCAGCATCCAGACACCATTCCTCCTACATGCCCGCCCACCCAGTCACCTCCCCCTCCTCCCCAGGTGAACACAATCCTGAATCCTAAGCCATACACTCATTTTGCCTGTTTGGGGGCTTTGTGTAAGTGGAATCATCCCATATGTATTACTCTGTGTCTGGTGTCCTCAAGTTGACGTTATGTTGGGGAGATTCATCCGTGTGTTGCAAGTAAGTAGCATTCGTTTATTTCATTGCTGTATTATATTTCCATGGTGAGAACACACCACAATTTGTTTATCCACTCTACTGTTGATGAGCATTGGAGTATTTCCAGTTTGGAGATAATACAAGTTCTTGTACATGTCCTTTGGTACATGTATATATGCACTTCTTTTCAGTATATACCTAGGAGTGAAATTGCTTGCATAGGATTTACACATATTCAACTTTAGCAGAGACTGTGAACCAGTTTACCAAAGTGGTTGTAACAAGTACCCACCTGCAGTGGATGAGTTGCTTCCCATCCTTTCTAGCACTTGATATTGTCTTTTTAATTTTAGCTGTTCTGGTAGGCATATAGTGGTCCCTCTTTGTGGCTTTAATTTGCATTTTCTTGATAACTGATAATGTCGAGCACCAATGTTTAATGGTTTTTAGATATCCTCTTTTGTGAACTTCCTTTCCAGATCTTTGCCCATTTTTCTGTTGGGTTGTCTGTCTTGTTAATTTGTAGAAGTTAGTTATGTATGGAGAGGAGCCCCTTGTTGCATATATGTTTTACATATATTCTCTTTGTCTTTTGATGAATGGTTCTTAATTTTAATGGGGTTCAATCATTTCCTTTACGATCCTATTAAAGAAACCTCTGCCTCTATCATAAAGATGTTCTTCCATGTTACACTCCAGAATCTTTAGATCTACATTTAAATATACAGCCCATCTGGAATTGATTTTTATGTAAGGTTTGAGGTGGCGTTCAAGATTCATTTTCAGATGTGTGTATATGTGTGTGTGTATGTATGTATGTACGTGTGTGTGTATATATATTGTACATGTATGTATGCACACACTCATATATAATCTCTAGACCATTAGGGTTTTATTTTTTGTTGTATTTTGTTTTGGTTTTTTGCTTATTTTTTTATAATGAACTTTTCTATTAGAATAGTTTTTGATTTCCAGAAAAGTTGCAAAGATAGTACAGAGAGTTCCCATGTACGCTTTACCCATTTTTCCTGTTCTCATCATCTTATGTCACTATAATACTTTTGTCATAGCTAAGGAATCAATGTTGATACATTCTTACGAACTAAAATCCATACTTTATTCAGAGCAGGACCATTAGATTTTGACCAGTGGAAGTGCTAGTGAGGCATGCTTTGAGACCACATCCTGTTAACTTAACCTTCAGTAACAAAGTCCCCTGGAGTGACCTGTCTTTGGTCTCAGCCTAAGCTGGAAAACTCAGCAGGGCTCAAGTGGTGTGACCGTAGGTCCCATGAGATCACTGGGAAGGAAGAATGGAAATCCTGCAGTTAAAGGCCCTCTAGGTTTGTTGTTAGCTTAAACTCTCATCTCTAGTTTATTTAAAATTCTGTCTGAGTTTTAAAGGTACAATGAGTAGTCTTCTCCTTGAGTCCTACAGGACTTTAGTTTTGTAATTTCTAACCAAAGTTTAAAATACATTGGTGATGAACAGTTTTTTATTTTTAATCACCATGCCTAATATTACATCCCCAGGACTTACTTATCTTATAACTAGAAGTTTGTACCTTTTGAACCCTCTTTAGCCATTTCACCCACCCTCCAGCCTCCACCTTTGACAACTACTCTGTATCTAGGAGTTTGGTTTTCTAATTTTTTGAGGAACCTCCATACTGTTTCCCATAGTGGCTGCACCAATTTACATTCCTACCAACAGTGCACGAGGGTTCCCTGTTTTCCACATCTTTGCTCACACTTGTTATTTCTTATCTTTTTGATAATAGCTATTCTAACAGGTGTGAGGTCTCATTATAGTTTAGATTTGCATTTCCTTGATGTTGAGTGATGTTGAGCATCTTTTCATATACCTGTTGGCCATCTGTATGTCTTCTTTGGGAAAATGTCTATTCAAATTTTCTCCCCAATTTTTTTATTCGGATTGTTTGCTTTTTTTGTTACTAAGTTGTATGAGCTCTTTATATATTTTGGATATTAACCCCTTATCAGATACATGATTTGCACATATTTTCTCCTGTTCAGTAAGTTGCCTTTTTTTTTTTTAATATAAATTTATTTATTTATTTATTTATTTATTTGTGGCTGTGTTGGGTCTTCGTTTCTGTGCAAGGGCTTTCTCTAGTTGTGGCAAGCGGGGGCCACTCTTCATCGCAGTGCGCGGGCCTCTCACTGTCGTGGCCTCTCTTGCTGCGGAGCACAGGCTCCAGACGCGCAGGCTCAGTAGTTGTGGCTCACGGGCCCAGTCGCTCTGCGGTACGTGGGATCTTCCTGGACCAGGGCTCGAACCCGTGTCCGCTGCAAGTAAGTTGCCTTTTTATTTTATTGATGGTTTCCTTTGCTACACAGAAGCTTTTTGGTTTGATGTAGTCCCTCTTGTTTATTTTTGCTTTTGTTGCCTTTGCTTTTGGTGTCAAATCCAAAAAATCACTGTCAAGGAGCTTACTTGCCTATGTTTTCTTCTAGCTAGGAGTTTTACGGTTTCAGGTCTTACATTCAAGTCTTTAATCCATCATGAGTTAACTTTTGTGTATGTTGTAAGGTAATGGTCCGGGTTAATCTGATAAACAGCTTTGTAGAGAGTCAATGTTACTGATAGATGCCATGGGGAAGGAGACCCCAAGGTGCCCCTTTGGCCTTGGACGTGAGTGTGTAGAGAGCTCTATGGCTGATCTAGTCTTGTCTCCCCTCTTCAGCTCGGGCCTGGGGAATGTCACCGTGACCCTTAGTTCTGAGGAAGGGAGGACAGAGAGCCCTTGATACCTCCAGACCTTTTACTGCCGGCTCCCCCCTACGACCTGCCTCTTCTAGACTTCACCGTCACAAACTTCAGCGGTGCTAGCATACTTCAAAGTGTCCCTGACTGTCTTAACTGTTTTTACTTTTCCACTTAAAGTGCAGAATAAGCCCCAGTCACCATCTTTCACTTTGACAGCAGACATTTAAATTAAAGCGAGAAAGCAAGGAAGGCCAGCCAGCCCCATTAATATTTTATGAAATATTCATTGTTCTTTAACCTGGCCATAACCCCTGTCCTGGACGACGCTTTTATAGCTGACATACTGACCCCAGGATGCACACACGCACACGCGCCGTTTTGTCTCTGTCCTGCTTCTCCTCAGTACCCTGAGCTCCCGACACTCTGCCAGCCCAGTTGTCTTCACCAGTGCCAGAAGTTCACCAAAAGAAGAACTGCATCCTGCCACCTCCTCGCAGCTCGTTCCTTCCTTCTCATCTTCCTCCTCCTCCGGTCCTAGGACTTTCTACCCTCGCCAGGGCGCTACCAGCAAGTACCTAATTGGATGGAAGAAACCCGAAGGAACCATAAACTCTGTGGGATTTATGGACACAAGAAAGTAAGGATTCTTTTGCTTCTCTTGCTGGGTTTTTTTTGTTTGTTTTGTGGGGTTTTTTTTTTTTTGTGGTACGGGCCTCTCACTGTTGTGGCCCCTCCCGTTGCGGAGCACAGGCTCCGGACGCGCAGGCTCAGCGGCCATGGCTCATGGGCCCAGCCACTCCGTGGCATGTGGGATCTTCCCGGACGAGGGCACGAACCCGTGTCCCCTGCATCAGCAGGTGGACTCTCACCCACTGTGCCACCAGGGAAGCCCTCTTGCTGGGTATTTTGCTTTTAACGTGACAGAGAACAGAAAAGCTTGGGGCAGTTTCCTACAAGAGAGGAGGCCGGGCTAGGGGCTAGGAAGAGGGTGGTTTGGTAGGGAGATTTTTTTTTTTCCCCCTAAGTGAAACTTGTCTTAAATTGTTTCTCTGACACATTCCTTAAATAAGATAGATTGCAAAACATTCAGATTTGAGAATCTTAAGTCTCCTAGGAAAGAGTATGTCTGAAGAACAAACTTCAGAATAATCGTCCCTCTGGTGCTAAGACCACACTTGTCCCTTTGATGCTATTAATCACAGCTTTCCCATGCAATTCCTAAATGGGCCAGGAGGCACCAGAGGGACTGTTAGAAAGTAAGAGACCACCTCTGAACATAAAGAACTTTTTGACAAAAAAATAAACGATTCAGTCAATGACTTTGTTTTTGTTTGTACCAGGATTGCATTTGGGCTTCATACCCTGTGGGCTTTTATTAATAAGTCTGTCGCTAATTTTGACTTAATGTAGTTAATAGTTTCCTATGAAAGAGTGATTTATTCTTCAGGCTTTTTATTTTGTATTTCAAATTGGTCTTGTTTCTCTAACAAGCATTTATCTGAGTAGATTCTAATGTAATTGAACAGAAGTGATTCTCCTTTTCTCTCCTTTAATAGCTGTCCATTGACTTACCTCTTTCAGAGCCCATCGTGCCCTTGAGTCAACCTTGTCGACTTAACTTCTACCCTCTCTTCCTCTTCTTTCAAGGCGTCATCAGAGTGATGGCAATGAAATAGCCCACACCAGGCTGCGTGCCTCAACCAGGGACCTCCGGGCATCCCCAAAGCCAACCTCCAAGTCCACCATTGAGGAGGATCTCAAGAAACTCATCAATCTGGAAAGCCCAACTCCTGAATCCCAGAAGAACTTTAAGGTACAGGGTAGAACTTGGGGTAAATAGCAGTTAGAGAGAGACCGAACGGGGCAGTTGCACCCTCCAGGAAGTGGTGGTTCCAGGCTCCTCTTCATCAGACCCCACTTCCCGCCATCAGCTGACTGTCCCAGTAATTGGTTCACATGTTTTCCAGATGCTCTGTCCCTGCAGCCACATCTCTTGAGTCGTGTTTATATTAACCTGTCCCTACCCCCATGGCTTTTTTCTTCCAGTGTATCCTACTTACAGTGCACAGGCTACACTTTCTTGACATTATTACTCAGATGACATTGCTTCTCAGAACTCTGCAGAGACACCCATGGCTCCCTTGTCAGACAGAAAGTTTTCTGAAAGGGCTTTAGCGCTTTCTTTCCGAAGGGTCCTCGTCCTCCTTCCACAGTAGCCCCCAGTGTGTTTCCTGCCCTGGGTGTGTCCACGGCACCCTGCACTCTGGCCTTGCCTCTGCCCCCTGCCCCTGGCCATGCAGACCTACCAGCCATACACTGCATGCTGTTTAGTCCAGCAAACATAAGTCTGCACGTTTACCTTCAGAACTTTCCAGATTCTCTTCACTTCGTAAAGCCGCCCCTCCACTCTCAGAATTCCAGACTAGAAATGCCTTCTCTGGAACCCAGCCACCCTCCCCGTCAAGCCCCGAGAACTTGCTCAGAGTTGGTGGGTATGTTGGTGGCCAGACTCCTGCATGACCACGAGGAAGGGTTTGTTCTGCTCCCCTCAGCTTGGGGACCCTTGAAGCCCACCTAAGGCGCTCTGCTTTCTTGTCCTCTAAAATGTGCAGTCTCACGCTCCCAGGCTCAGAGCTAGTGTTGGCTTAGCTGGGCCCAAAGATATTTCACGCCAAGCGTTTGGTATTCCTGTCTGCAGTGTACTGGGTGGCCCCAAGAGAAGGGAGTCCACCCCCAGAAGGTCATGGCTACAAACTTTAATGTTTTCTGTTCTCTGTGTTCTTAGTTAAATGATTTGTAGTCTCTTGGAAGTGACTAGAAAGCTTAATTTAAGAAGACCTTTGAGAACTGATTGAAAATGGAAGCTGACCTATTCCCTTAACCACTCACCATCCTCAGACTGTGATCAGAGGGTGAGAGACACGCTCAGCTGGATGAGCTGTGTGGCCTTGTCTCATCCAGGCTTTCTCGTCACCATTCTAGTTTATGTGCACACGTACATGCCTCTGTGTATGCGTGTGCCACACGTGTGTGTGCATCTTCCTTCAGACAGGTCAGATATACCTCCTGAACTTACAAATCAACATTTACAGAGATGAAATGTGCTCCAAAGACCATTCTGGAGTTTTGCTGAGAAATCAATGAGTTATAAACATTAACATCATAAATCATTTTAAAGACTTGCCATTCTGGACTTCTGTAATTTCTATTTTATAAGCCAGCACTTGACAGTTCTGACTCATCACCCAGGGCACAAATGGTTTCCTTAGCAACCTTGCAAAAGATAGTACTTGAAACTTCTTTCTTTATCCATCAAAAACCAAAGAGGTATATTAAAATTTTTAACTACCAGTTTCAAAACAAAAATTATTTCAGATTTTTCCTTTGAGGTTAGAGGAAAATAAAACCTGCCCTGAAAGGAATCTTTCCACCAATTCTTAGTTTAACATTTTTGGAAAGGAGCAAGCTCAGAGCTTTCATCCTTTTGATTTACTCATGCAGTGGAAATAATTGAAAGCAAATGTCTATCTTGCCCTTATTCAGGCCTTGGCTTTTATTTCCAAAGTGAATTACTTTAACATTCCTTTTTGAAATAGGAATGCACATTCTTTATGTTGTGACTATATTACCGTGAGACCCTCTGCAAAGAAAATGCTTCTGCTGGCTAAACTATTATGGTGAAAAGGCTGGAAGCAGGAGCTGGAAATACGCTCTGTTTTCTCTCTCGTTTCATCCTTTTTGGTTTGGTTTCAGATGAGTTCAGCTAAGTAGCTCTGTGTGTCTTGTGAGACTCATCATCTGAATGGCCGTGCCTCTGCTGTGTCAGTAAGACTAACATGCCCTTGCGAGGTCTTCCAGGCCATGCCTGGCTCAAGGCTCCAAGCCACTGCATCAGGCTTCAGGGTACAAGGAGTAGCTTGCTTTGGGCTGTGATACTTGGAAACCACTCACGCCACATTGGCTTTCTCACATAGCAAGTGCTACCAGTGAGCCATGATGAATAGCAAATGACGGGGTTATTCCCCGGCTCGTTTGCCAGCGGAGTGAGATATCTGCTGCAGGACGTGGCAGGGCTCTGCTGGGCAGGCTGGAGCTGAGAGGTGGGTGGCTGCAGGGCCCCGCGCAGCTGCTGTGGAACTCGTATCTCAAGGAAAAGGGCAGAGCTATTAACGTTGTATGAACCCTCATTGGCAGGCAGAGCTGGGATCACTGTATTCTCCCCGAGGGCTGCATGAGTCTGGCAAGTGAACAGACAGTAAGTAGTGCAAACTGAGAGCCTTGCTCTCCAGCCAGTACTCTCAGATACAGACCAAAGGAAGAGGCTTCATGCGGCTCTAGTGTTTAGGAAGAGCCGATACTCGCTTATTGCAAGTGCGGGTAACCCGTTTCACTGAGAGCCAGGAGGAGTGAAAAGAGTGAGGAGGGGAAGGAGACGGACCTGAAGACGCCCCCTCTCTAGGCCTTGCTTCTCAGCTTTGAAACAAAAGACCAGACTAGATCAATGGTGCCCAAATGATTTTAAAGTTCAGGAACCCTTTTCTTCCTAATACAGTTAGTTACACATGGCAGCCCAACATGTAGAACTAAGAAAGCAGAACTTCTCCAAGGGGAGGGGTGGGGTGCCTTGGGCTCTTGGGTCCCACCTGAACATCTCCTCTCCCCAGGCAGTGATGCTGGGAGGAACCCTTAGGGCTCCTTGGAACACAGTTGAGATCCCCCTTCCTGGTGCTCTCTAAAATCCCTTCCAAGTCTGCCACCCATTGTATTGTGGTTCTTTCCCAGGGTGTGGCAGCACAGGGCAGCACCACTCAGCGATCTCAGGTATGACCTGCAAGGAAGACAGAGGGTGCCCTAGGGGACTGGATAGGTGCACATACCTTTAAGCCTGGAGTTGAAGAGGGCTGGGGTCAGGAGCCGTCCCAACGTGCTTGGCCCAGGCTAGGTCCTACTATTTTTTAACGGATAGAAAGCATCTAGGTAGATTGCTTCCTTCCATCTCCTCCCCTGCCTCCCTTTAGTGCAGGATGTTATAACTTTGAATAAATCTCACTGCTCAAAGGATCTCTTCAAGGTAGCTGTTTACTACCTTGAAGTATATTAACATTTCCCAAAGAGGCTGAAACTAGAACTGGTGGAAAATCTCTCTTCTGTAAAACCATCAGGGTGGGGATAGTCACTGGAAAAGGAAGTCCCTTTGCCAAACCCAGATGTGCTAAAAATGATTGAGAGCAGTTTTTGAATAGAGAGATCTGAAATCTGGTCTAGTAGGCAGGAGCCTTATGTGACAGTCCTAGAACCTTGCAGGTGGAGGGAGGTGACTTTTTTTGTGGTACGCGGGCCTCTCACTGTTGTGGCCTTTCCCGTTGCGGAGCACAGGCTCCAGACACACAGGCTCAGCGGCCATGGCTCACGGGCCCAGCCGCTCCGCGGCACGTGGGATCCTCCCGGACCGGGGCACGAACCCGCGTCCCCTGCATCGGCAGGCGGACTCTCAACGACTGCGCCACCAGGGAAGCCCTTTTTTTTTTTTTTTTTAATTTACAATTAGCAAGCCATTTAACCTCTCTAATGCCCACTCTTCTGTGTGAAGTGAGAAGGGAAATCATTTCCATACCAAGTCGCCTCCCACTTAAAGACTCACAAAGCATTTATCACAACAGCTTAGTTTTCAAGGTAAGCACGTATGTACTTTGGGCTTAACTCATTGTGAATTTTAAAAAGTGAACACAGTTGGCTACACCTGGGGCTCATTTACAATGCATTTGATTAGTAATTTTTTCATATTTATGCTGCAGCTGTGCATACCACACTGTGGGTAGCTTTGACTTGATCAACCCTTGGCTTGTTGGACCGGAAGCATGTTAGACCTCAGAACCCATGAATGAGTCTGAGCATCAGATCTGTTCTCAGCCTCCTAGATGGAGGCATTGCCATATCATTCTCTCTCTATCCCTTCAAAGTGTCATGGAAAGTTTCACAGTGGCTTCCTGCCAGCAGTGACTCAGCCCTCCTACTCACATCCTCACCTGTTCTCCAAATTGTTCTCCCTGCCAAGGTGAACCGTTAACTAAGAAGAACTAAATAAGGATAACTCTGTTTTTTGTTGTTGTTGTTTTTGTTTTGTTTTTTTGCGGTACGCAGGCCTCTCACTGTTGTGGCCTCTCCCGTTGCGGAGCACAGGCTCCGGACACGCAGGCTCAGTGGCCATGGCTCACGGGCCCAGCCGCTCCGCAGTATGTGGGATCTTCCCGGACCGGGGCACGAACCCGCATCCCCTGCATCGGCAGGCAGACTCTCAACCACTGCGCCACCAGGGAAGCCCCAGGATAACTCTGTTAATGGACCGCATACTCTGTTGGCTTGCAGGATGCTGGATATTTCAATATCGTTAACGTGTCTGTTTTTTCTCCATGAATGGAATTCTCAAAAGCTTGCTATTTGTAGAAAAATCTCAAATAAAAATCAAATCTGGTCACAAAGGCAAAAGACATTAACAAGAGATACAGCTATTAGAGCTTTTGTCATTTATATATAACTGTATAAATACTTATCACTTATAAAGATGACTTCCCTATTTTTATTTCACGAATAGAAATCCATTTAAAAAAATAAATTATCTCCCAAGCTCATTAAATATAATATTAATAGTTAATACTTTCAAAAGCCACCTATTATTTGGGCGAATATATTGTGATGATCAAAGGCTCTTGTTGCCTGGCAAACATGCAATCGCTTGACAAGCTTCTGAGGATACCTTCCCGGCACCATGGCTGTTTCGCTGGGGACCGTAACATTATTTTGTAACACCACTGATAACGTACTGTTGTGCTCAGTCCAGTGTTTCATGGAATCCTCATAATAATCCTGAGAGGTGAACCCCATTTCATAGACGAGGAACTGGGCTCAGAGCAATAACATGATTTGGTCAAAGACACGGGATTCAAATAAAACCCATATTTGTCTGATCCTAAAGTCTTGTTAACCATGACACGATAGTGATGAATCTGCTTAATCCCACATCTGGATTTTGTACTGAGCACTGATCAGCTGCAGCCAGCATGCTGGGCTGTGAGGATGCGGCGCCCGGAACTCCTGTTTTAGCCCTTAAGGATGTAGACAATGATGGTGGACCTTGAGGCTTCCCTGTTGGGCTCCAGGATCTGAAAGGTTGTGTCTACCAGAGTGATTTTGTTAACGCACCCATCCTCCGCCCCCGGTCTTGGGTGTGTGACCCAGAAGATTGACTTTCTGTTGTCTTGACTCTGTTTTTCAGTTCCACGCGCTCTCCTCTCCTCAGTCTCCCTTTCCCACCACTCCCACCTCAAGGCGGGCCTTGCACAGAACGCTGTCCGATGAGAGTATTTACAGCGGCCAGAGGGAGCACTTTTTCACCTCAAGGGCTTCGCTTCTGGACCAAGCCCTGCCCAACGATGTCCTCTTCAGTAGCACCTACCCTTCTCTCCCCAAGTCTCTTCCATTGCGGAGGCCTTCTTACACCTTGGGAATGAAGTCGTTGCACGGTAAGTGTGTCTTCAGCTGCAGCTGAACAGCCCTGCTGATGATGGCCAGTGTCCACAGACACTTGCCACTCGGTTTGCTCAAGAATGAGAATTACAGGAAGTCCTGCTTGCTTGCTCCGATTATCTGGGCTCACCACCCCTCCCTCATTCAGCCTCTCACCTGGAATCCCAGACCACAGGGACTGAGCCTCACCAGACCGCAAGAGTCATCTAGGATGCTTGGTTTATTTTTTTCAGTTGAGGTTTAATTGACATATAGCATTATATTAGTTTCAGATTAAGATTTACTCTTGTAGCAGCTTTCAAATATGCAGTACAGTATTAACAATAGTCACCATGTTGTATATCCCCATGACTCATTTATTTTATAACTGGAAATGTGTACCTTTGACTCCCTCCAGCATCCTTCACTACCCCCACCCTACTTCTGGCAACCACCAGTCTGTTATCTGTATCTATGAGCTCAAATTTTTTTTTTTTTAGATTTCACATATAAGTGAGATGGATCATACAGTATTTGTCTTTCTCTGACATTTTTCAATTAGCACAGTGCCCTCAAGGTCCAGCCGTGTTGTTGCAAATGGCAACATTTCATTCTTTTTTAAATTAATTTATATTGGAGCATAGTTAATTTACAATGTTGGGTTAGTTTCTGCTGTACAGCAAAGTGAATCAGTTCTACATATACATATATCCACTCTTTTAGATTATTTTCCATATAGGTCATTACAGAGTATTGGATAGAGTTCCCCGTGCTATACAATAGCTTCTTAGTAGTTATCTATTTTATATATAGTAGTATGTATATGTCAATCCCAATCTCCCAATTTATCCCTCTTCCTCCTTTTCCCCCTGGTAATCATAAGTTTGTTTTCTACATCTATGACTCTAAATTTTCATTCCTTTTTTATGGCAGAATAATATTCCATTGTGTGTGTGTCCACATTTTCTTTATCCATTCATCCATCAGTGGACACTAAGGTGGCTTCCATGTCTTGGCTATTGTAAATATGCTGCAGTGAACATGAGGGTGCACATATCTTTTTGAGTTAGTGTTTTCTATTTCCTTGGTTAAATACCCAGAAGTAGAATTGGTGGATCATATGGTAATTCTATTTTTAATTTTTTGAGGACCCTCCATACTGTTTTCCATGGTGGTTGCACCAATTTACATTCCCATGAACAGTGCACAAGGGCTCCCTTTTCTCTACATTCTTACCAACAATTGTTATTTGTTGTCTTTTTGATAATAGCCATTCAACAGTTATGAGATAACATCTCAATAGGTTTCGATTTGCATTTCCTGGATGATGAGTGATGTTGACCATCTTTTCACATACCTGTTGGCCGTCTGTATGTCTTCTCTGGGAACACGTCTATTCAAATCTTCTACCCATTTTTTACTCGGATTGTTTGCTTTTTTGCTATTGAGTTGTATGAGTTCTTTACATATTTCGGATATTAACCCCTTATCAGATATGTGATTTGCAAATATCTTCTCCCATTCGGTAGGTAGCCTTTTCATTTTTTTGATGGTTTCCTTTGCTGCACAGAAGCTTTCTAGTTTGATGTAGTACCACTTGTTTATTTTTCCTTTTGTTGCTTTTGGTGTCAGAACCAAAAAATCATCACCGAGACTTATGTCAAGGAGCTTACCATGTATGTTTTCTTCTAGGATTTTTATGGTTTCAGGTGTTACACTCAAGTCTTTAATACATTATGAGTTAACTTTTGCATATGGTGTAAAATAGTGGTCCACATTCATTCTTTTGCATGTAGCTGTCCAGTTTTCCCAACACCATTTATTAAAAAGATTGTCCTTTCCCCATTGTATATTCTTTCCTCCTTTGTCATAAATTTATTGATCATATATGTGTGGGTTTATTTCTGGGCTCTCTATTCTGTTCCATTGATCTATGTGTCTATTTTTATGCCAATACCATACTGTTTTATTGTATCTCTGTAATAAAATTTGAAATCAGGAAGCATGATGCCTCCAGTTTTTTGGTTCTTCTCAACACTGACTTGGCTATTCAGGGTCTCTTGTGGTTCCATACAAATGTTAGGATTGTTTATTCTATTTCTGTAAAATATGCCATGGGAATTTTGATAGGGATTGCTTTGAATATGTTGATGGCTTCGGTGGTATGGACATTTTAACAGTATTCTTCTAATCCGTGAGCATTGAATGTCTTCATTTATTTGTGTCTTCATCAGTTTTTTCATTAATGTCTTGTATTTTTCAGTGTACAGGTCTTTTACCTCCTTGGTTAAATTTATTCCTAGGTGTTTTATTCTTTTTTGTATATGGGATTTTCTTAATATATCCTTTTGATAGCTTGTTGTTAGTGAATAGAAACAACAGGTTTTTTTGTATTGATTGTGTGTCTTACAACTTTCCTGAATTCTTTGATTAGTTCTAATAGTTTTTTGGTGGAGTCTTTAAGGTTTTCTATATATGACATGTTATCTGCAAATAGTGACAGTTTTACTCCTTTTCTGATTTGGATGCCTTTTATTTATTTTTCTTGCCTAACTGCTCTGGGTAGGACTTCCAATACTATGTTGAACAAAAGTGGTGAGAGTGGGCATCCTGTCTTGTTCCTGACCTTAGAGCTTTCAGCTTTTCAAAGTTGAGTGTGGCATCACCTGTGGGCTTGTGATATATGGTTTTTATTATGATGAGGTATGTTCTCTCAATACTCACTTTGTTCAGAGTTTTTATCATAAATGGATGTTGAAAATGTAAAATGCTTTTTCTGCATCTATTGAGATGATTATATGATTTTTATATTTCATTTTGTTAATGTGGTTTTTCACATTGATGAGCCATCCTTACATCCCTGGAATGAAACCCACTTGAACATGGTATATGATCCTCTTAACATAGTGTTGAATTAGGTTTGCTAATATTTTGTTGAGGGGTTTTGCATCCATGTTTTTAGGGATATTGGCCTATAATTTTCTTTCCTTGTGGCATCCTTGTCTGGTTTCCATATCAGGGTAATGCTGGCCTTGTAAAATGTGTTTGGAAGGGTTCCCTCCTCTTCTATTTTTCTGGAAGAGTTTGAGAAGGAATGGTATTAAATCTCCTTTGAATGTTTGGTAGAATTCATCAGTAAAGCTGTCTGAGTCCTGACTTCCATTGTTGGGAGATTTATGATTACTGATTCCATCTCCTTACTAGTAATTTGTCTGTTCAGATCTTCTATTTCTTCATGATTCAGTCTTGGTAGTTGTGTGTTCCATTTCTTTGAAGTTGTCCAGTTTGTTGGCATATGACTGTTTATAGTAGTATCTTACGATCCCTTGTATTTCTGTGGTATCAGATGTAACATCTCCTCTTTGATTTCTGATTTTGAGTCCTCTCTTTTTTTCCTGAGTGTAGCTAAAGGTTTATCAATTTCGTTTATTTTTTTTTTTCAAAGAACCAGCTCTTAGTTTCATTGACCTTTTCTGTTCTCTTTTTACTCTTTCATTTCTTTTGCTCTGATCTTTGTTATTTCCTTCCTTCTGTGGGCTTCAATTCTTCTTTTCCTAGTTTCTTGAGAGGTAAAATTTGGTTTTTTGAGACCATTCTCATTCCTTGATGTAGGCATTTATTTTTATGAACTTCCCTCTTAGAATTGCTTTTGCTGCATCCCATAATTTGGTATGTTGTATTTCCATTTTCAATTGTCTCAAAGTATTTTTTAAGTTAAGTTTCTCTTGCTTTCTTCTTAGATCCATCGGTTGTTCAGTAGCATGTTGTTTGTTTAATCTCTACCTACTTGTGAATTTTCCAGTTTTCTCCTGTAATCAATTTCTGGTACATACCACTATGGTCAGAAGAGATGTTTGATATGGTTTTAATCTTTTTAAATTTAGTAAGACTTGCTGTGGCCTAACATATGGTCTATCCTGGAGAATATCCCATATGCACCTGAGAAGAATGTGCATTCTGTTGCTTTTGAATGGAATGTTCTGTATTTCTGTTAAGACCATCAGTCTAACATGTCATTTAAGGCCAATGTTTCTTTATTGTTTTTTTGTCTGGGTGATCTATCATTTGTTGAAAGTGATGTATTAAAGTCCCCTGTTGTTGTTGTATTCCTGTCTATTCTCCCTTGAGGTCTATTAATATTTGCTTTATATAATTAGGTGCTCCTAGGTTATGTGCACAAATATTTACAAATGTTATATTCTGTTGTTGAATAACCACTTTAGTATTATGTCATGATCTTTGTCTCTTACTACAGTCTTTGTCTTAAAGTCTATTTCATCTGATATAAGTATAGCTACCCCAGCTTTCTTCTGGTTTCCTTCTGCATGGAATATCTTTTTCCATCCCTTTGTGTGTGTCCTTACATGTGAAGTGAATCTCTTGAAGCAACAATTAGATATATATTTTTTATCCAATCACTCTGTATCTTTTAATTGAAGAATTTAGTTTGTTTACATTTAAAGTAATTATCGGTAACTATGTACTTGTACCATTTTGTTGTTTTCTGGATGCCTGTAGTTCCTCTGATCCTTTCTTCTTCTTTACTGTCTTCCTTTGTGGTTTGATGACTTTCTTTAGTGGCATACTTTGGTTTCTTTCTCTTTATCTTTTGTGTATATACTATAGAGTTTTGGTTTGTGGTTACCATGAGGCTTACTTAAAACAACTTATGACAGTCTGTTTTAAGTTGAGAACAACTTAAATTTGAACACATTGTAAAGCTCTAACTTTTACTCCCCACCTCATTTCATGTTTTTATGTAAAATTTACATCTTTTTATCTTACGTATCCCTTAACTTATTACAGTTATAGTTATTTTTACTACTTTTGTCTTTTAACCTTCATACTAGCTTTACAAGTGGTCAGTTCACCACCTTTAGTATATATTTACCTTTTCCAGTGAGATACATACTTTAATATGTTTTCTTATTACTAATTAGCACTCTTTCTCTAAAGAAGTCCCTTTAACTATTCTTGTAAGACCAGTGTAGTAATGAACTTCCTTAGCTTTTGCTTATCTGAAAAACTCTTATTTCTCCTTCAATTCTGAAGTGACAGCTTTGCCAGGTAGAGTATTCTTTGTTGGCAGTTTTTTCCTTTCAGCACTTTGAATATATCATGCGGCTCCCCTCTGGCTTGCAAAGTTCCTCCTGAAAAATGTGCTAATAGTCTAACGGGGGGTTCCCTTCTGTGTAACAAGTTGTTCTTTTCTTCCTGCTTTTAAGATTCTCTCCTTCTCTTTTTTTTTTAATTAATTAATTTATTTTTGGTTAGGTTGGGTTTTTGTTGCTGCGTGCGGGCTTTCTCTAGTTGCGGTGCACAGGCTTCTCATTGTGGTGGCTTCTCTTGCTGCAGAGCACGGCCTCTAGGCACACGGGCTTCAGTGGTTGTGGCTCGCAGGCTCAGTAGTTGTGGCACACGGGCTTAGTTGCTCCGCGACATGTGGGATCTTCCCAGACCAGGGCTCGAACCCGTGTCCCCTGCATTGGCAGGCAGATTCTTAACCACTGCACCACCAGGGAAGTCCCTCTCCTTCTCTTTAACTGTTGGCATTTTAATTATGTGTTTTGGTGTGGTTTTCTTGGGGTTCATCTTTTTTGGAACTCTCTGGACTTCATGGATCTAGATATCTGTTTCCTTCCCTTGGTTAGGGAAGTTTTCAGCCATTATTTCTTCAAATAAGTTTTCTGCCCTTTCTCTCTTCTCCTCCTGGGACCCCTATAATGTGAATGTTGGTACGCTTGATGTTGCCCCATATGTCCCTTAAGCTTTCTTCCCTGTTTTTCATTCTTTTTTCTTTTTGCCTCTCTGATTGACTGAATTCCTCTACCCTATGTTAGACTTCACCAATCCTTTCTCCTGCTTCATCTAGTCTGCTGTTGAGCCCCTCTAGTATATTTTTCAGTTCAGTTACTGTATTCTTCAGCTCTGTGACTTCTGTTTGGTACTCTCTTTTACGTTCTGTGTCTTTGTGGAAGTTCTCACCGTGTTCATCCTTTCTTCTCTCAAGCTTCATGAACATCTTTATGGCCATCATTTTTAACTCTTTATATGGTAAGTTACTTATCTTGATTTCACTGAGAATTTTTCCTGAGATTTTTCTTGTGTTTTTCCTTTGGAACATTTTCCTTTGTTTCTTCATCTTCCTTGATGCTGTGTTTGTTTCTACGTATTAGGTAAAACAGCCACCTCTCCCAGCTTTGATGGCGTGGCCTCATGTAGAGGATGAACCGTGTCTTCCTACCCTGCCCTAGCTCTTGGTTGTCTCTCAAACTTTTGTGATTGTCCAAGCAGCCTAGTTTATTTTTAGAGCCTCCAGTAGCTGAGGGTGTGACAAGACCTGTCAGTGTCTCCAAGGGATGGATCTCAGTCATCACTTAGATTCAGTCATCACTTAGATCTCAGTCATCACTTAGATTGGAAACCGGAATCTCAGGCAGCAGCTTTTAAAGTATGCACATATGTACAGTCCTATGGGACCACAAGTATAAGCACCCCACCACCACCACCACCACCAGTGACCTGGAGGTGTCTGCCGGGTGGCAGTCATAAGTACTGGGACCCCACATGTATGTATAAGCGCCTTTCTGGAGATGCCTATGAGCTGGAGTGAGGCAGATGGAGAACACAAAGATTGCGTCCACAGGCCTCTGTTCCCTGAGAGCATCTTGTAGGCCTCTAAATGTGCCAAAACAGAAGGATTCTTTCACAGAAAGACGGGTGTGTTTCAGTCTGCTGCCTGGCAGTGCCCTGGGGGGGTGGTAGCCTGCCAAGAGCTGCCTCTTCAGGTGTTAGAGTCCCATGGGACCCAGAAACATGAGCTCCTCTTGGGCTCCAGAGCCCAAGGGGCAGCCACTGTGCAGCAGCCACAAAACTGGGGCTCCTGATGTGGTAAAAGCTCTCCCTTGGGCTGCTTGTTCAAAATAGAGATTTGCAGACCTCACCCAAGACCTGCTGAATTTGAATACAAAAGTCTGGTTTGTATTGTATTTTTTACCAAACATCGCAGCTGCTGTTAGGATTGGGCAAATTTGGCTAACACCAGATTAGTTATTTCTTAGAGAATGTTATCCACTGGCTTCCCTGAGCCACAGCATTGTTCTGTCTTTCCCAGCTATGAGAATATTAGCTGTGGTGTCGGCCAGTCACTTGTTGACTCATTCATTCATTGAGTGAGTGAGTATTATTTAGGAAAAGGCTTATTGATGCCGGGCACCTCCGTATTCTTCCCTTTGATTCATAAATGCCTTGTTCCTCCATCACCTTACTTGATCCCAGTTTTATTAAGGGCCATATTCAGGGACCAAAAAAAATTGCTTTTTTTCTTTCTCCTCTGTCCAGCTCCATTCCAGGGTTCTGCAGCTACCCTCCCACTATTGCCCAGCACAGCAGATACCTATTATGGAACCTGTGTGCCTGCTTACCATACATATGGCTGTAACCCCACCTCCCTTCTGCCCTTTTTCCTTCAGGGAACTCTGCAGCTTTATCTCTCTCTATGTCCATTTATACCCAATTTCTTTTCCTTCTGCTTCTTCTCTGAAGCAGTGTTTTCTTTAAATCTCCTGCCTTCCTAGTTTGCTTTCTCCCTGCATCTTTTCTGAGCTTTCAGCCCACTCCCATGACTGTTCCTCCATCATCTCCATCCTGCTTCCTACACAGTTCCCTTCTCCCCTTCTCCCCTGTGGCAGACATCACTCAAGAATCACATCAGCTTCCCCCTCCTCCCTCTTTATAAGAGGTCCAACTATGGCTTGAACCTGATTTCTCTTTGCCCTGAAAGGTCACTGTCTATGAACCAAAGCTGACACATGAAATGACCACTTTTTACCATCTGGACTCTAGAAACCACCTCCTAGTTGTGCCCTAAATAGTAGCCTTTTTTCCTCCGCTTCCCTCCCTGCATTGGGACCACTCTCCCTTCACTCCATTCCTCTTACAAGTACTTCCTGCCTACCTTGAATGTTTCTTTCACTTCCCCATTTTTTTTAACCTTTATAGGGATAAAAATAAACCCTCTGCGAAAGCCTGTCTGCATGTGTCATGTCACAGTAGGCCCTGCCTTCTGGAAGCTCACATACTAAGAGAACAGCCTGGAAATCTGCCCCCCTCACACCTTCCCTGTGAAGCCTGTGGCTGAAGGCCTGGCACTGAGGGAGGGGAGGAGCGGGCCACCCTCTCCCAGCTCCTTCCATCACCTCTTCTTGCTTTCCTAAAAGTCAGGCAGCAGCCACAGTGATCCCACGCCCTAAACTGAGCAGTCCTTGGGGGGCTGAGCCCTACGCCTTGGCCTCGTTGGTGTGACCACCACTGAGATACTGAGATGTGTTTGGGGAATGGACGACTTCTTTTTTTCCAAGTGGAAATTTGGGCCTCAGAGATAAAAGGGCAGAAGGGTGGTTGTGTGTAACACACAAAATCGTCTGTTCCAAAGAATCTGAAAACGAAAAAAATATATATATGTACTGAATCACTTTGCTGTACATCAGAAACTAACCCAACATTGTAAATCATTCCAGCTACTTACCCTTGGTGGGAGCAAGTTTAAATACAACTGAGCCTTTAATATCGGGCAACATTTGTTGATGTCCATTTACTCATAATTTTGCTAATGTTAAGCACATTAATAACTAGTAACTGCACATCAGACCGGTTCTTTACGTAATTTGAAAGGGAAAGCAAGCACTAAACGTTCTCTGGTTTATAGGCTATGATAATTGACAAAACTTTTTAATTCACAGTTATTTCCAGGGTCGCTTAGAGATTTTAACTGAGAAGTTCACTTTCAGCTTTGTGTTTGCATGAGTTTTAGTGTTACAGTCACATTGTGCGGGTGACCCTTCTCATGGAGGCACATGCTCTGCTCTCGTTTCTGCTCCAGCTGCTGCCCCATCGAGAGCATCTTCGTTTCCTGAGCTACGCTTCCCTCTCTCCTCCACCTATATGAACCTGAGCGGTAGCAGCACGCCCTCCACTGCACAGAGGGGCTCATTTCACCCATTCCTCCCGTCCCCAGGATAAGCAGAGATGAGCTGTTACTGTAGTTTAATATTTGTATTTTAAAAAATTGTCACCTTAGAAGGGGCTTGGGATGTTGGGCTGCTGTAAATCGAAAACTGTACAGGTTTCTGGTAATTGACTATATTGCTGAACTGAATGAATAAGCATTTTCAGAACTCTAATGGAAAACTGATGAATTCATAAGAGTGCTAACAAAAGATCAAGATGAAAAAAAAAATTAATCACCTGGGACTGAGTGAACTGATGAGGATGATTATAATTTCTGTGACTTTCTGTTTGAATAAAAAACAAAATGAACTTCCCAATGAACAAAGTTTACTACATCACTTCCCAGCTGAGTCTCTCTCAGTGTCTTTTTGTCCTCACTGGAAGTATGATTCTTGTTGTGCTGGTAAACGTTTAACAATCAGCTCCTGGAAGGAGGCACAGGCCCTGACTTGCAGCACTTGTCAGTTATTGTGGTGTAGATATACTCCTACCTCAGCTGATTTCAGGTTACCAAAGTGATGTCACTGAAAGCAAACTGGGAAGAGATGTATACAGATACACTTCTGTATAGAGTTTCCACCATATAGATACCTCCACAACATAGAAAATAGCAAAAAAATGTAATCAACCAGTGATGGGTCTTGAGTACCATCTTTTTAAAATATGATTTATTTAGTCGTAAGTTTACATAATTGAATTTTTTTTAAGTTTTTTTGATGTGGACCATTTTTGTCGTTCTACATTTTTACACTTAAGATTATAACCCTATAAACTCATTTATCAACTGTCTTCCTTTCCTATATTATTCTTGGCACTCAACTAAGACTGCCGAAGTCTATCGTACCTTGTATTTTTACATTCTCAAATAAGAACTTAAGATGATAAGATGTGCGTTAAAAAACAAAGAAAACTGATGCCAAGAGTTGCTTAGCGTGTCCTTGGGAAGGAGGAGGAGCCAACACCAGTTAACCTGTGTTAACTCTGCTGGGTGACCCAGCACTCACTGTCACGTGCTCTGATTTGGTTCTCACACCACCCTGGATACATCCAACTGCAGAAACCAGTGGGCCGTTCCTGGGATACAGAACAGACGTGGGCCAGGGATGCAGGGAGTCCACATGGAGGGCAGTCAGATCCCAGGTTCCAATGCAGTTAAAAATAAGCTTTACTATCCCCTCAAACAAGCATCACCAAGCCTCCCTGGCCTGGCTGCAAAACCCACCTCTCTTGAAGTAGGTCCCTTCACCCCAGCCTGAATCTCTTGACTCTGCGAGGAAACACGAGGAGCTGCCCTGGGTCCCACTGTAGACGAGCAGCTCCTGCCAAAGCAGACACATTGCCTCGGTGCAGGACTGACTTTTCCAAGACTCACCCCACTAGAAATGGGACAGTGGGAGGTTATACAAAAGTGAATTAAGGTTGGAGGAAGTCAGTTCCCAGTTCGACTCAGCTTTAGAATGACCACTAACGGCCTGTTAGACTAGAAACTGATGCCAGGTAACAAATGATTTACAAATATATTGTAACAGAAAATGGGTAAAACTTCGAGTGGTTCTCCTGTGGGCATGAGAAGCAGCTTATCCCTTGTCCCTTCCTGCAGGAGAGTTCTCGGCCTCGGACAGCTCCCTCAATGACATCCAGGAGACCCAAAGGCCGCCCATTCCCGACCCCGGCCTCATGCCCCTGCCCGACGCTGCTGCGGATCTGGATTGGTCCAACCTGGTGGACGCCGCCAAGGCATATGAGGGTGAGTCTACTGACGGTCCAGGCTGGGCCACACTGAGGTCGTGGGCAGTGTGAGTGCACTGGACACACGTTTTACCATCACAGCCAGAAACCAGCTGAGCTAACAGTTCTTGAGCACTTGGTAGGGGCCCCCACTGTCAGATTTAATCAGGTGGAACCCAGTGTTTCCTCTACATAGGAAGTCGTCACACGGATGCCTCGCCTCCCTGTACCTGAGAAGGGCAGAGTGCAGGGGAATCCCAACCGTCACTTGAATGGAAACAGCACGTGTCCGGGAGAGTTTTTTATCACGTCATGAAGACGTCATTGCTCAACGCACAGTTGGATCTGTTAGGATGCTTGTCCTGCTTGGCCCAGCCCCAGGCTCCTTCCTCTGCTCTTCTCACTCATCTCTCGGGTGTGTGGTAGCAGGTGTGCTTTCTGCCTGCTTCGTTCCTACGTCAACCTACTTGCTGTGCGCTTGCGTTAAGCCAGTGGTCCTTCAATGCAGGCCCTTACACTAGTGCTGACCTGCTCTGCTGAAATAGAAAAAAACTAAAAGTATTGCTGTGTGTGTTGACATGAGGTTGTCAGAGGTCTTTTTTGGATAGACTGACTCTGAGGTTGCCCTTCCCGATTTTTTGAGGCTAAAATGGTCTTTGTAAAATGATGGTGCTAGCAGATGATTGGTTTTGAGGTTTTGTTTTATTGCCCTTACTTGGAAGGATTGAAAGTTGCTCTTCAGTCAAGCTCCAGTTTGGGGGAGCCAATTGCCTAGGCCATGGAATTCAGAAGTCAGACAACCACAGAGCAGTGAACAGTGAATCCCCATTTTAGCTGATGGCAATTCCCCAGGACTAACTTGATTGTCAATTTCAATGTGTTGGTCACTCTCCTTCATATAAAATCACAGTTTTGTTTTTTGTTTTAATTTTTATTGGAGTATAGTTGATTTACAATGTTGGTTAGTTTCAGGTATACAGCAAAATGAATCAGGGATACATATACATATACCCATTCTTTTTTTGATTCTTTTCCCATATAGGACATTACAGAGTATTGAGTTCCCTGTGCTATACAGTAGGTCCTTATTAGTTATCTGTTTTATATATAGTAGTGTGTACATGTCAATCCCAATCTCCCAATTTATCCCTCCCCCCCTTACCCCCTGGTAACCATAAGTTTCTTTTTTTTTTTTCTTTAACATCTTTATTGGAGTATAATTGCTTCACACTGGTGTGTTAGTTTCTGCTTTATAACAAAGTGAATCAGTTATACATATACATATGTTCCCATATCTCTTCCCTCTTGCGTCTCCCTCCCTCCCACCCTCCCTATCCCACCCCTCCAGGCGGTCACAAAGCACCGAGCTGATCTCCCTGTGCTATGCAGCTGCTTCCCACTAGCTATCTACCTTACATTTGGTAGTGTATATATGTCCATGCCTCTCTCTTGCTTTGTCACAGCTCACCCTTCCCCCTCCCCATATCCTCATGTCCGTTCTCTAGTAGGTCTGTGGCTTTATTCCTGTCTTACCCCTAGGTTCTTCATGCCATTTTTTTCCCTTAAATTCCATATATATGTGTTAGCATACGGTATTTGTCTTTCTCTTTCTGACTTACTTCACTCTGTATGACAGACTCTAGCTCTATCCACCTCATTACAAATAGCTCAATTTCGTTTCTTTTTATGGCTGAGTAATATTCCATTGTATATATGTGCCACATCTTCTTTATCCATTCATCCGATCATGGACACTTAGATTGTTTCCATCTCTGGACTATTGTAAATAGAGCTGCAATGAACATTTTGGTACATGACTCTTCTCGAATTTTGGTTTTCTCAGGGTATATGCCCAGTAGTGGGATTGCTGGGTCATATGGTAGTTCTATTTGTAGTTTTTAAGGAACCTCCATACTGTTCTCCATAGTGGCTGTACCAATTCACATTCCCACCAGCAGTGCAGGAGTGTTCCCTTTTCTCCACACCCTCTCCAGCATTTATTGTTTGTAGATTTTTTGATGATGGCCATTCTGACTGGTGTCAGATGATATCTCATTGTAGTTTTGATTTGCATTTCTCTAATGATTAATGATGTTGAGCATTCTTTCATGTGTTTGTTGGCAGTCTGTATATCTTCTTTGGAGAAATGTCTATTTAGGTCTTCTGCCCACTTTTGGGTTGGGTTGTTTGTTTTTTTGTTATTGAGCTGCATGAGCTGCTTATAAATTTTCGAAATTAATCCTTTGTCAGTTGCTTCATTTGCAAATATTTTCTCCCATTCTGAGGGTTGTCTTTTGGTCTTCTTTATGGTTTCCTTTGCTGTGCAAAAGCTTTGAGGTTTCATTAGGTCCCATTTGTTTATTTTTGTTTTTATTTCCATTTCTCTAGGAGGTGGGTCAAAAAGGATCTTGCTGTGATTTATGTCATAGAGTGTTCTGCCTATGTTTTCCTCTAAGAGTTTGATAGTGTCTGGCCTTACATTTAGGTCTTTAATCCATTTTGAGCTTATTTTTGTGTATGGTGTTAGGGAGTGATCTAATCTCATACTTTTACATGTACCGGTCCAGTTTTCCTAGCACCAATTAGAAGAGGCCATCCTTTCTCCACTGTACATTCCTGCCTCCTTTATCAAAGATAAGGTGACCATATGTGCGTGGGTTTATCTCTGGGCTTTCTATCCTGTTCCATTGATCTATGTTTCTATTTTTGTGCCAGTACCATACTGTCCTGATTACTGTAGCTTTGTAGTATACTCTGAAGTCAGGGAGCCTGATTCCTCCAGCTCCGTTTTTCTTTCTCAAGATGCTTTGGCTATTCGGGGTCTTTTGTGTTTCCATACAAATTGTGAAACTTTTTGTTCTAGTTCTGTAAAGAATGCCAGTGGTAGTTTGATAAGGATTTTACTGAATCGGTAGATTGCTATGGGTAGTAGAGTCATTTTCACAATGTTGATTCTTCCAATCCAAGAATGTGGTATATCTCTCCGTCTATTTGTATCATCTTTAATTTCTTTCATCAGTGTCTTATAATTTTCTGCATACAGGTCTTTTGTCTCCTTAGGTAGGTTTGTTCCTAGATATTTTATTCTTTCTGTTGCAGTGGTAAATGGAAGTGTTTTCTTGATTTCACTTTCAGATTTTTCATCATTAGTGTATAGGAATGCAAGAGATTTCTGTGCATTAATTTTGTATCCTGCAACTTTACCAAATTCATTGATTAGCTCTAGTAGTTTTCTGGTAGCATCTTTAGGATTCTCTTTGTATAGTACCATGTCATCTGCAAACAGTGACAGCTTGACTTCTTCTTTTCTGATTTGGATTCCTTTTATTTCCTTTTCTTCTCTGATTGCTGTGGCTAAAACTTCCAAAACTATGTTGAATAAGAGTGGTGAGAGTGGGCACCTTTGTCTTGTTCCTGATCTTAGTGGAAATGCTTTCAGTTTTTCACCATTGAGGACGATGTTGGCTGTGGGTTTGTCCTATATGGCCTTTATTATGTTGAGGAAAGTTCCCTCTATGCCTACTTTCTGGAAGGTTTTTATCATAAATGGGTGTTGAATTTTGTCAAAAGCTTTCTCTGCATCTATTGAGATTATCATATGGTTTTTCTCCTTCAGTTTGTTAATATGGTGTATCACGTTTATTGATTTGTGTATTTTGAAGAATCCTTGCATTCCTGGAATAAACCCCACTTGATCATGGTGTATGATCCTTTTAATGTGCTGTTGGATTCTGTTTGCTAGTATTTTGTTGAGGGTTTTTGCATCTATGTTCATCAGTGATATTGGCCTGTAGTTTTCTTTCTTTGTGACGTCCTTGTCTGGTTTTGGTATCAAGGTGATGGTGGCCTTGTAGAATGAATTTAGGAGTGTTCCTCCCTCTGCTATATTTTGGAAGAGTTTGAGAAGGATAGGTGTTAGCTCTTCTCCTAATGTTTGATAGAATTCGCCTGTGAAGCCATCTGGTCCTGGGCTTTTGTTTGTTGGAAGATTTTTAATCACAGTTTCAATTTCAGTGCTTGTGATTGGTCTGTTCATATTTTCTATTTCTTCCTGATTCAGTCTTGGCAGTTTGTGCATTTCTAAGAATTTGGCTGTTTCTTCCATGTTGTCCATTTTATTGGCATAGAGTTGCTTGTAGTAATCTCTCATGATCTTTTGTATTTCTGCAGTGTCAGTTGTTACTTCTCCTTTTTCATTTCTAATTCTATTGATTTGAGTCTTCTCCCTTTTTTTTCTTGATGAGTCTGGCTAATGGTTTATGAATTTTGTTTATGTTCTCAGAGAACCAACTTTTAGTTTTATTGATCTTTGCTATCGTTTCCTTCATTTCTTTTTCATTTATTCCTTATCTGATTTTTATGATTTCTTTCCTTCTGCTAACTTTGGGGGTTTTTTGTTCTTCTTTCTCTAATTGCTTTAGGTGCAGGGTTAGGTTGTTTATTTGAGATGTTTCCTGTTTCTTAAGGTGGGCTTGTATTGCTATTAACTTCCCTCTTAGAACTGCTTTTGCTGCATCCCATAGGTTTTGCGTCGTCATGTCTCCATTGTCATTTGTTTCTAAGTATTTTTTTACTTCCTCTTTGATTTCTTCAGTGATCACTTCGTTATTAAGTAGTGTATTGTTTAGCCTCCATGTGTTTGTATTTTTTACAGATCTTTTCCTGTAATTGATATCTAGTCTCATAGCGTTGTGGTTGGAAAAGATACTTGATACAATTTCAATTTTTTTAAATTTACCAAGACTTGATTTGTGACCTAAGATATGATCTATCCTGGAGAATGTTCCATGAGCACTTGAGAAAAATGTGTATTCTGTTGTTTTTGGATGGAGTGTCCTATAAATATCAATTAAGTTCATCTTGTTTAATGTATCATTTAAAGCTTGTGTTTCCTTATTTATTTTCATTTTGGATGATCTGTCCATTGGTGAAAGTGGGGTGTTAAAGTCCCCTACTATGAATGTGTTACTGTTGATTTCCCCTTTTATGACTGTTAGTATTTGCCTTATGTATTGAGGTGCTCCAATGTTGGGTGCATAAATATTTACAATTGTTATATATTCTTGGATAGATCCCTTGATCATTATGTAGTGTCCTTCTTTGTCTCTTGTAATAGTCTTTATTTTAAAGTCTATTTTGTCTGATATAAGAATTGCTACTCCAGCTTTCTTTTGGTTTCCATTTGCTTGGAATACCTTTTTCCATCCCCTTACTTTCAGTCTGTATGTGTCTCTAGCTCTGAAGTGGGTCTCTTGTAGACAGCCTATATATGGGTCTTGTTTTTGTATCCATTCAGCCAATCTGTGTCTTTTGGTTGGAGCATTTAATCCATTTACATTTAAGGTAATTATCAATATGTATGTTCCTATTTCCATTTTCTAAATTGTTTTGGGTTCGTTATTGTAGGTTTTTTCCTTCTCTTGTGCTTCTTGCCTAGAGAAGTTCCTTTAGCATTTGTTGTAAAGCTGGTTTGGTGGTGCTGAACTCTCTCAGCTTTTGCTTGTCTGTAAAGGTTTTAATTTCTCCATCAAATCTGAATGAGATCCTTGCTGGGTAGAGTAATCATGCTTGTAGGTTTTTCTCCTTCATCACTTTAAATATGTCCTGCCACTCCCTTCTGGCTTGCAGAGTTTCTGCTGAAAGATCAGCTGTTAACCTTATGGGGATTCCCTTGTGTGTTATTTGTTGTTTTCCCCTTGCTGCTTTTAATATGTTTTCTTTGTATTTAATTTTTGACAGTTTGATTAATACGTGTCTTGGCGTATTTCTCCTTGGATTTATCCTGTATGGGACTCTCTGTGCTTCCTGGACTTGATTAACTATTTCCTTTTCCATATGAGGGAAGTTTTCAACTATAATCTCTTCAAATATTTTCTCAGTCCCTTTCTTTTTCTCTTCTTCTTCTGGAACCCCTATAATTTGACTGTTGGTGCATTTAATGTTGTCCCAGAGGTCTCTGAGACTGTCCTCAGTTCTTTTCATTCTTTTTTCTTTATTCTGCTCTGCAGTAGTTATTTCCACTATTTTATCTTCCAGGTCACTCATCCATTCTTCTGTCTCAGTTATTCTGCTATTGATCCCATCTAGAGTATTTTTCATTTCATTTATTGTGTTGTTCATCGTTGCTTGTTTCATCTTTAGTTCTTCTAGGTCCTTGTTAAATGTTTCTTGCATTTTGTCTATTTCCAAGATTTTGGATCATCTTTACTATCATTATTCTGAATTCTTTTTCAGGTAGACTGCCTATTTCCTCTTCATTTGTTAGGTCTGGTGGGTTTTTATCTTGCTCCTTCATCCGTGGTGTGTTTTTCTGTCTTATTTTGCTTATCTTACTGTGTTTGGGGTCTTCTTTTTGCAGGCTGCAGGTTTGTAGTTCCCATTGTTTTTGGTGTCTGTCCCCAGTGGCTAAGGTTGGTTCAGTGGGTTGTGTAGGCTTCCTGGTGGAGGGGACTAGTGCTTGTGTTCTGGTGAGTGAGGCTGGATCTTGTCTTTCTGGTGGGCAGGTCTACGTCTGGTGGTGTGTTTTGGGGTGTCTGTGGACTTATTATGATTTTAGGCAGCCTCTCTGCTAATGGCTGGGGTTGTGTTCCTGTCTTGCTAGTTGTTTGGCATAGCGTGTTCAGCACTGTCGCTTGCTGGTCGTTGAGTGAAGCTGGGTGCTGGCATTGAGATGTAGATCTCTGGGAGATTTTTGCTGTTTGATATCATGTGGAGCTGGGAGGTCTCTTGTGGACCAGTGTCCTGAAGTTGGCTCTCCCACCTCAGAGCCACAGCACTGACTCCTGGCTGCAGCACCAAGAGCCTTTCCTCCACACGGCTCAGAATAAAAGAGAGAAAAAGTAGAGAGAATTAGTAGCAGTAGGAAGAAAGGAAGGAAGGAAGGAAGGAAGAAGGAAGGAAAGAAAGGAAGGAAGGAGGGAGGGAGGGAGGGACGGTGGGAGGAAGGAAGGAAGGAGGGAAGGAAGGAAAAAAGAAAGAAAGAAGGACGATAAAGTAAAATAAAATAGAGTAAAATATAATAAAGTTATTAAATTAAAAAAATTATTAAAAAATAAATTTTTAAAAAAAGGACAGATAGAACCTTAGGACAAATGGTCGAAGCAAAGCTATACAGACAAAATCTCACACAGAAGCATACACATACACACAAAAAGAGGAAAAGGGGAAAAAATCATAAATCTTGCTCTCAAAGTCCACCTCCTCAATTTGGGATGACTCGTTGTCTATTCAGGTTTTCCACAGATGCAGGGTACATCAAGTTGATTGTGGAGCTTTAATCCGCTGCTCCTGAGGCTGCTGGGAGAGATTTCCCTTTCTCTTCTTTGTTCTCACAGCTCCGGGGCTCAGCTTTGGATTTGGCCCCGCCTCTGCGTGTAGGTCGCTGGAGGGCGTCTGTTCTTCGCTCAGACAGGACGGGGTTAAAGGAGCCGCTGCTTCGGGGGCTCTGGCTCACTCAGGCCAGGGGGGGAGGGAGGGGCACGGAGTGCGGGGTGGGCCTGAGGCGGCAGAGGCCGGCGTGACGTTGCACCAGCCTGAGGCGCGCCGTGCGTTCTCCCGGGGAAGTTGTCTCTGGATCCCGGGAACCTGGCAGTGGCGGGCTGCACAGGCTCCCAGGAGGGGAGGTGTGGAGAGTGAGCTGTGCTCGCACACAGGCTTCTTGGTGGCGGCAGCAGCGGCCTTAGCGTCTCATGCCCGGCTCTGGGGTGCGCGCTCATAGCCGCGGCTCGCGCCGTCTCTGGAGCTCCTTTAAGCAGCGCTCTTAATCCCCTCTCCTCGCGCACCAGGAAACAAAGAGGGAAGAAAAAGTCTCTTGCCTCTTCGGCAGCTCCAGACCTTTTCCCGGACTTCCTCCCGGCTGGCTGTGGCGCACTAGCCCCTTAAGGCTGTGTTCACGCCGCCAACCCCAGTCCTCTCCCTGCGCTCTGACCGAAGCCCGAGCCTCAGCTCGCAGCCCCACCCGCCCCGGTGGGTGAGCAGACAAGCCTCTCGGGCTGGTGAGTGCCGGTTGTCACCGATCCTCTGTGCAGGAGTTTCTGCGCTATGACCTCCGCACCCGTTGCTGCGCTCTCCTCCGCGGCCTCGAAGCCCCCCCCCCCCCCCCCCCCCGCGCCGCAACCCGCAGTCTCCGCCCGCGAAGGGGCTTCCTAGTGTGTGGAAACCTTTCCTCCTTCACAGCTCTCTCCCACTGGTGCAGGTCCCGTCCCTATTCTTTTGTCTCTGTTTTTTCTTTTTTTCTTTTGCCCTACCCAGGTACGTGGGGAGTTTCTTGCCTTTTGGGAGGTGTGAGGTCTTCTGCCAGCATTCAGTAGGTGTTCTGTAGGAGTTGTTCCACGTGTAGATGTATTTCTGGTGTATCTGTGGGGAGGAAGGTGGTCTCCGCATCTTACTCTTCCGCCATCTTCCCCTCGTTCTCCCTCCATAAGTTTGTTTTCTACATCTGTAACTCTACTTCTGTTTTGTAGATAAGTTTATTAGTACCCTTTTTTTTGTTTCCACATATAAGTGATATCACATGATATTTGTCTTTCTCTGACTTACTTCGCTCAGTATGACAATCTCTAGGTCCATCCCTGTTGCTGCAAAGAAGTTTTGCTTTTTCAGTGGGAGATTTTTTTTTTAATTTGATTTTGTTTCTTGGCTCAAGCCTGAAGTCTGTGTATTTTGAAACAGAGGTGGTGTGGGCCTAGGCTAAAGCCCACCAAGGTAGCCAGGAGTCTTAGGGAAAACATACTTGAGGAAGCCTCAGGAAGCTTAGTACTAGCTCTTTAATGCGCTTTATGTTGTCACTGAGTGGAAAGCATCGGTCTGGAAATTTGGCACCAGGCCTGTTTCCACGGAAACAATAGAATGGTACTTTTATGAGCAAGGGAAAAGCTGGAATAGAAGCTGAGTCACAACAACTGTTTTTAAAAGAGAAATTACAATGTTACTATCCTCTTCCAGCTAAAACAGTAAAAAAATTTTCCTACAAGGGTTGGGAGATAAGGTTTCCGATGCATTCCTGCCCCTTGATTAGCTCTGACTGTGCGTGTAGGCCATTTCTTTTAGAAATGGAGGGCCCCCATAGAGAGGGCCCAGGATCCAGTTCCAAAATACTGAATGGTTTCTTCTCTCCGTTTCAGTCCAGAGAGCCTCGTTCTTTGCTGCTAGTGATGAAAACCATCGCCCTCTGAGTGCTGCATCCAACAATGACCAGCTTGAAGAGCAGACTCTGGCCCAGATGAAGTCTTACAGCAGGTTAGTCATCCAGTGGCGAGGGTACCACTCCACACCACACGTCACCTCCATTAGTGACAGACCGCAGGTGTGGGGAAGAGGCGACGGAGGCCACATGTAGCAGCTGAATGAAACTCATCACTCCGGTGCCAGACACGTCACTTTCTGTTCGAATGCTTTGTAACCAAATATTCTAAACACCATGAAACTGTTCTTGATGGCTTAAAAGTCATCATTGTGAATATTCATTATTATTTAATGCCGTCGTACATTTCTGTCCTCAGGGTTTATTAGGTAAGGTAAGGGAAATCATGTGTGCTGAACATCCTCGGACTCCTATGCGTTTAGTCCTTGAGTCTGGGTTTTGAGTCTGCCAGTTTTGAAGCTGTCAGTTGGTCATGCTTGTAAATGTGCCTGCATCTTAGCAGCTCCCAACGTTCTGCTTCAGACCTACATTAGAACTGGGTCACCGGGAGAGGTAAGATTTATGTAAACTAAGAAGTTAAAAGCAGTAGCTGAGTGAAGGGCATGGACTCTGACTTCTACTTAACTAAGTAGAGGCTGACTTTTCCATTTCCCCCTCAGTTTCAAATGGTGAGGTTGTTGGATAAATGTGTGACGTTCCTATATATTAAAGCATCCCAGCAGTCAGCCGTGGACACATAGTAAGCCCTCCCTAATGGAGAATAATTTCATTGATTTGAAATCTCTTAAAACCTTTTGATGATGGATAAGAATCCAGATATCTAGAAAACTTGGTCAGAAACAGCCAGTAACGGGAAGAGAGGTTGGCATAGGTTTGCACAGATATACCGGCGACTTGTGCTTGAAGACTTCTGAAGCAAGTCTGTAAGGAAACCCTCTTCAAGAGGAAGTAGAAGAGCAATGGGTTGTTTGTTGTGAGTGTAACAGATGCTGCATTTATCCTATTGTTGGGACAGTTGGGGAAGGAAAGAGGCAGTGAGTTTGGCTGTTGAGAACTTTTTTAAAACTTGCAGAGTCGAGGGGAGAGCCCCAAATGTCCCTTTTTAGGATGAAGAGAAGTCTGAGTGAGCAAAGACAGTTCTCCTGAGAAAGGATTATTAAGCGGCTCCTAAATCTTTGTAGAACCTGTAGAAGCTTAAGATGATTGGGTCTTTGCTCGGTGTGGATGAGCAAATGCAAATGGGGTTAAATATGTTCTTAAAGATTATCAGTGCACTCACAGTCACAGAATTCATTTTGCAGACCTTCAGAAGTCAAGATACGCCACAGAGAGTTACTAACAGCCTGCAGTGGCTGCGTCAGCCCTGCCAGGAGCAGGGACTGTGGACTCAACGGCTTGTGAAGGACAGCCCTGCCCCCATCCCCAGCCTCAGTGTTTTCTGTTCAACACCACTCTTATTCTGTCACATCCTTGGCCTTCAACCCATCCAAACCTGACCTACTTGTGAGGTGCGGTGGATTGCAGCTGACCACTTCCCTTTTAAAATCCATTCACTGTCAGCTTTTAATTGGTCGTCCTGTCTTTCTTAGAAGTGAGGAGGTCATTATCATTCCATTTTATTTACAGCCTTGGGACACTCCATGCCACTGTGGGCTTGCTGTGGACCTAGAATTAGCAGAAGACGTTGACACAGCTTATTTTAGGTCAGGAATTCCAACTTGAACTTTGATTTTTAAAGTAAAGAATACCTTTTATTTCATGACGCCAAGAGTTCAGAGTCACCACCTCTTCCCCTTGACCTCTGGAAAGAGGCAGCTGCCAGTTGGTTCCATGGAAGCCTTCAGATTTTTGGTTGTGTGAGGCTGAGGTTGTGTTTCTGGCTAGAACTCACCTGGAAACTTTTTGGAGCTTGAATTCAAGTAGAGGAGAGTCTGGGAGGGAGAGTTGACAGGTCTTCAGCCCCTGCCACGCTGTGTCATCTGTCCAGCTGGTTACATGGCCTTCTCATCCTCTAACTCCCCTTCCTTCTGATGCTCCACTGGCATGGCATTTTTAGCACTTAAATGAAATGGGAGAAAATAAGAAAATTGTGGGCTGCAGAGTTTGCTGATCATAATAGCGAAGAGCTTAAGACATTAAGGTTGGACTGAGAAGCTTCTGAAAGATGTAGCCTTATTTTTTTAATATTTGAAGATATTTAAACTAGTCTAAGTTAAGACGTGGGCCCGATGACTTAGTCGCCACCGGGTGAGTGGCCACAGGCTTTACTTACTTGGGTTGCCCCAACGTAGAGCCTGCCCCAACCCTCCCCCAGCCAACATGCACACACAGAGGAGTAACTCTCCTCTTCTTAGAGCCTCTAAAGAGATACTCATTTCACTGTTTGACAGTTGTGTCTGCCAGAAAGTTGTTCTTGTGCTGCCAAAGAGACCATTTTCACTTATTGTCCTATATTGTCACAAAGATGCAGCATCTTAAACAAAGGAAGCCATTGATTGGCTGTAGTTCACACTTGCATTACCTTTTGTTAAGACTGCCATTTTCTTTTTTAAAATGAGAATGCACGGTTGTGTCACCATACTGAGTAATTTGACATTGAAAACCATTTTGTAAATTCAGACGCCTCCTTCAAAAAAAAAAATGCCAAACAAAGCCGGCCATGGAGGGTCCTGCCAGCAAGGTCTTTTGTTTCTTGTTCCCAGCAGTAAAAATTCCTCTCCCACTCTGGCTTCTAAAGTGGACCAGCTGGAAGGTATGCTGAAGTTGCTTCGAGAAGATCTGAAGAAGGTAAACCATATTCTCCAAGCAGGTCACCCAGTCCATGCAAGCTGCCCTTGAACCGTGAGAGCCCTTTGTCAGCAGTGTTTGTTAGTGGACTAAGATGTGGTTGTTTTCCCTACTTTCTCCGTACACATGTTTAGGGAGCTGCTTAGAGCTTGGTTCCCACTGACACACATAGTGCAAGAAAGCTTTCATTGTCACACGCACAGAAAAAGCGTTCCCTTTTTTGTGAACGCCTTTAGACCTCAGCCAGCCCTCTCCCAGCCTCCGCACCCCTGGTCCATAGCCCAGACCCACGTGTCCTCACTGCTATTCAGGCTCTTGCACCAAAAGAATTAGATGCTGTTTGTTTCTTGAGTGGCTTTATATTAACACAGGAGCCCCCAGAACAATCGTCTAAAATGTAAGACAGCCCTTATTCCTTACAACTTAACAAAGACATTAAACTACTCAGTCATGTATTTACATTCCAAAATCAGCCTGTAGCGGATGCCTCTGGGAGTCCCGTTCCCTGGGTGAGAGCATCTTAAGGCCCAGCACCAGGCCACATAGACAGCTCTTCAGTGGAATGAAGGAGGGAAGTGGGTGAAGGGCGCATGCAGATCCACAGCCACTCCTCACGGCTGGGCAGGGGGAGGCCACCCTCTTAGTTCTTTCCTGCTCTGCTCGCCCTCCCAGGAAAAAGAAGACAAAGCTCACCTTCAGGCGGAGGTTCAGCACTTGCGAGAGGACAACCTGAGGCTGCAGGAGGAATCCCAGAACGCCTCCGACAAGCTGAAGAAGTTCACAGAGTGGGTCTTCAACACCATCGACATGAGCTAGGCCGGGAGGGGGGGGCCGCGGGGGCGCGCGCCCCTTAGTGCCGCCAGGAAGGCGTCCTCCGAGCTCCCGCCCCAGCTCCCAACTTTGCCCCCGTTAGGGGAGCGCACAACACAACAATTGCAGATCAACAATCATTATCTGCCTTTTGTAGAAAAGAAAAAGAAAAAGGTAAATAAAAATTTTAAAAAGTAAAATAAAAGTTTAACTGCTAAAATGTGAATGTCTTTATTTTTTTGCACAATATCTTGATCTGTTATGTATTTAAAAAGAAACTGGGGCTAGGACCAGGGTTCCCCCCACTGGCCCATCTGCCTCTATTTCCATCAGCTCTTTCTTATCTATTTCAGGTAACCCAAGCTTTCCCTCAGTATCCTGACAAATGTCATTATTCCTAGGAAGAAAATAAAGTTTTTAAAAACTGTTTATTTGGGGAGGGGGATTTTTCTTACCTTCGTTCCTAAAATGCCTGGGGAGGGAGGTGCTTTGAGAAAATGCCTACCTCCCTTGAATGGCTTGTGCATGAGCTAGTGATGTCTGTCCCTATCTTACAGAGATGAGCAGGAACGGGGTTACTTGTCAATAACAAATCAGTGAACCAGAGAGAGGCAGAGACGGAGGCTGTGGGCCACACCCCTTTCCCATCCTGCATTATGACATCACTACTTCTTCCTTTCCCTGGGAAAATGGTCCCAGGTGCTGTGTGCTCCTCTGAGCTGGAGCCCTTTTTGTTTGGCTTAAGTCAGTCCCTCTAAAGTGGGATCAGCCTTTCTGTAGCCTCCTGGCTCCAAACAGTAATTGGTTTCAGAATTCCTCCAAACTAAAAATCATATGATTTATATGCATTTTGGTCAAAAGTAGAGTTTTTGTTTGAGATTTTTAAAGATAACAATGTGGCAAAATTGTATTTTTAGCTTGCTCAAAATGATCTGATTAATAAATTAGTAAATCCTTCTCTCCAAAGCAAGACTTCACCAGTATTTGTAACTAGGAAAAGTGAATGTTAAATTGTGAACTTTAATACTTACTTGTTAGGAGCAATGACTGTGATCATGGAATGGCCTTTTGAGACCTGCATGTCCCAGTGTACAATTTCAGCCCAGCATTTTCTGCATCCTTGTGTGCCATCCAAAGGATTCTGCTGCAGAAATGATTGATGTGCTATTTTTCCTGTCTAGTGATGCAGCTGCTTTGGGCCCCTGGCCATTGTTCCAAGGCTCTCAGTCCTGCACAGAACAGAGAAACTGGGTCACTAGTGCTGAGAGGCCCCAGGGGAGCTCCTGGTGGCCTTGTTTCTTGCCTTCACAATTGTCACTAAATTACCACCTGTGCCCCTTCAGTGGTAACTCTGGTCTAAGGGAACGTTCAGCTATCCAGTGGCACCTGCTCAGAAGTTCCCTGCCCCAAGTAATCTCAGCCCATTCCTCTCTCCATCCCTGAAAGAAACGGGGTGGATTTTCCTCTCTTCTCCCCCGCACCCCATCACTAGACTTTTATGCTACAGTTTCGTTCACGATTGTGATTTCTCCATGGGATTTTTTTTTTTTTTTCTGGTGACATTTCTGTCATGGAAATAGGAAGATTTCGGAGTGCTCTGTAAAGATCTCAATTGTCTGTCTCTTTCTCTCTTTGACTTGTATGAAGGAGATTGTACATTGCCTGATATCTCTTTGTAAATGAGAAATACTGCTAACATCCAAGCATTCTGAAGTCTTGCTTATCCTTCTGAGTTTAGTTTTTATTTTGTTTTACATTTTGTTTGGGGATTTGGGGCAAGCTATTTATTAGAGTTTTGCAACAGAGTTCTTGTTTGAAGCCTTTAAAGACTACTTGTAAAATTCAAATAAAATTCATTTTAAACACTCTTTTAAAACACTTCGGTATTATTGCTTGAGGTTTTCTTATTTATTTATTTTTCTTTTCTTTTCCTTTCTTCTCTTTCTTAACATCTTTACTGGAGCACAACCGCTCCACAGTGGTCTCTTAGCATCCGCTACACAACAAAGCGAATCAGCTATACACACACATACACCCCATATCTCCTCCCTCCCGTGCCCCGCGCCCCCCACCCTTCCCATCCCACCCCTCTGGGTGGTCACAGAGCACTGAGCTGATCTCCCTGTGCTATGCGGCTGCTTCCCACTAGCCAGCTATTTTACATTTTGTAGTGTATCTATGTCCATTGCCACTCTCTCACTTCATCCCAGTTTACCCTTCCCCCTCCCCATGTCCTCAAGTCCATTCTCTTTCTTATTTGAAAGACCACCCAGTAACTCATTGACCCTCCTTGTATCCTTATTTTTCCATCAGACTCCATTAACACCCAAGATGATCCTTGAAACTTTGTCCCTTTTAGAATTTTAATAAGCTTTTATACTGTCTGTTCACGTCCATAGAGAATTCCTAATTTGCCCTCTCTGCTTACGATTTAATATTTGCAGAGCACTTTATAATTAGCACCCTCTTCATTACCCGTGTGTGGACTGTCCGTAACAACACTCATTCCCTGAGACCAGCACATTTTGGACTCCTCTACAGCATCTCCCCAACTCTCAATGTTAGCTGTCGTATGTTGAGGGAATGCAAATGGCTGTTAATATTAGGCTGTGCAAAATGTAATTAGGAAAGTTAATCTACTGAAAAAAATCACAATGCATTCCAGAGCCAAATGGAACCAAATTTTTTAAATCTACCATGTCACTGTTCCTCTCCAGTGGTGCAGCTAATTGAGAGCTGACAGTATAGTTTCTTCCTTTTATTTGGTTCAGCAATTCCACAAATTCTAGAATTACAAGACAGGCTAAGACCGGATGCCACAAGATACTCTGATTAGCAAGCTAAAGAGTCTGTTTAGACCATGATTTTTACCTGGTTTAGAGGGTTTCCGAAGGGCTTGGACGTGGGTTGTGAGTTCCTGGGAGAAGGCGGCACCTACATTGATGGAGGATCTTCATCCATGAGGCTGGCTGGAGGGGCCAATTGGTTGCACTACAAGTCTGCTGCAGGTGATAAACAGATTGGGTTGTGTTGGATTACTAACTCTGTAGATGGGGATAAAAATGGTAGTACAAGGGCAAAGGAAATAGGCCCAGCAAGCTTAAGCCATTTGCCTCCAGTTAAATGCAGAGCAATGACCTGAGCAGATTACAACCTCACAGTAGATATAGGTAGCCACCTGGTGCTGTTTCCCCAGAACGAACAAAATCGAGATTAAAGTGCAAGGTGGCACACCTTGGTCAGAAATGCACTTCAACAGTAAAGATGTGGGCATTGTTAAAGATGAACTGTGTTATTTTAAAAGAATGAGAGCACAGTAATACCTTTTCCCTGTATGAATTATGCCACTACGGACCTGTCCATAAGGAATCAACATACTCTAATAAAAAAGGCATTTGACTTGGACTCAAATCCCATCCAATTGTGTAGCGGCTGTGTCTTTAGGTACATTACCTAATGCGTTTGGTTTCCTAGCTGGTAAAACAGCAACAGGCTCATACTGTTTTAAGAATTAAGTGGGATCATATGTGTAAAGCCGGTAACTGGCAAATTCAAGGCACTCAATAATTATGTGCCTTTCCTTGTCTTCCACCTCCAATGTGTTAGGGCTTTGATGTTGTTTTTCTAGGAGTCCTGACATATTAATAGGAGAGGGGGATGGAAGAGCCAGAATGAGCTCGTCCACTCTGCCTAATATCCGCCCGGGGCTTTTCACCCTTTGCCGTGTATTTTAGAAGAGTGACTCAAACTTGAGCTTGCATCACAATCACCTGGAGGGTTGGTTAAACCCCTGGGTCACTGGGTTGCATCCCCAGGGTCTGTAATTGGGCAGGTCTGGGGTGGAAACTTCGTATTTTCTCCAACTTCGCAGGTGATGATTTAGAAGCAGGACTTTGAAGAACAGAGATAACAAGAGGATAGCCATGCCCATTAGTAATTGAAAAAAATAGATGTTATGATGCGAGGCTCTTAACCATGTCCAGAAACCTGAGTATTATTTTGACAGGTTGGCTAACCACAGAGCACCTTGCCGGAGGAAACAGGCTTAAATTATAGCTAAAGAGAGCTTAGGCAAAATAACTTTTTTTTCTTTTTTACTAAAAAGGTAATTTAGAGACCCCTTTGCATGAAATTTTCTGCCACTTGACTTTTAAATTCTTGTGTTACCTGGATGTGACTGGATGGTCCTTAACTACCACTAATGGTATGACACTAGTTACCAGGTCAGCAAGGAATGACCCTGGTGACCTTGAGGGGCTAACAGTTTGGGAGCCAGTGAAGAGCCCTCAGCCAGGCCCACAGTGCGCGGCTTCACAGGAGTGCAAACCCCGGGAGACTAGGTCCCAGGCTGGGAGCATTGAATTCCAGTCACTAATTTCCAAATTCAGCCCGTCCTGTTTACCCTACTCTCCAAGAACCTATCAACCCTCAAAGTTACTAGACAAGCAGATTTCCCGACTGCCCTCATACCTGCTCCAAATTTAAGAAATCTATCCTCATGCTGCATCACAGCCCATTTTCTGTGCCACTGTCCAGAGAGAAGGAAAGCATTGCTGATCCTCTATATCCTTTAGATAAGCCGCAGCTCAGGCTTGAAGACACTGGCTGTCTTTTTGGAGATCATTATAACCATGGTTTTATTTGCTGCTGCTTTGTCCCCTTCCTGCTCTCCTTTCCTCGGGTCTCCCACCTCTCCCCAGAAGAGTCGGCCAGTGTCGTGCTCCTCTGTTTCCTTGTCAGCTGAGCCCCTCCGGTCCTCCATCCTTAAATATCCAAGCATCTCCCCCTCTCATGCCTTAGCGCATCCGAGTCATCATACCTGAGACCCAAGAGAGCTTTCACCTTCCTTGTCTCTCATTACACCTCTCATTATACGCCTTCACCGCACTTGCCTTTGGTCATGCCTGTTTCACATGTCCTCCCATTACTTCTAAATGAGCACACGTCACTATACCCCTTAAAGGGCTCCTCTGCCAGGACAGCCCCACCTGCAAATACATGCAGCGCATGTTATCCTGCAAGTTGTATCCCTCGTGACCCATTTTCAACCTGAATGATCTCCCAGGCAAAATCCCCTAAGCTTTGGGCATTTTACTCTATTTTTAAATACTTTCCTTAAGGGATCTCATCACATGTTCTAGGGATGCACCCATCACTCCCTGTCCTTAACCAGAATGCTCTGTTCTCTTAAAGGGACCCATCTCTGTACACATTTTTTTAGATATGAGAACACTCCCTGAATCTCTAATGAGCCCACCCAGCCGTACCTCTCCTACACATTTCTGTAATTCAGCATGTAAGAACAGAATCACTAAATGGCTATCCACCAGTCAAATCCATTTCCCTTGGCAAAAGTATAAATGACTGGGAGGGTGTGGGTTCTCCCACTCAGCACTGACACTTCCACTCCCTATTGCCCTACCTACCCCCAACTCGCTGCACACATTTATGTAACTAGACTGGTAGGTAGACATTTGAGTGGGTGTCCAGATCCCCAGGCCAAACCCAGGGAGGCACTTCCGCCAACCCACCCCGCCCCGCCCTGTTATGCACAGACATTCCCACCCCACCCCGACTCCTCCTGCTCTGTGTTCCTGGGAGTGAAAGCTCTGAGAAAATACATTTAAGAAAGGAGTTTTATTCAAGTTCAAATAGCAAGCTAGAAGTAACTAATAAAATTGCCTGGAGGCGGTCCTTCTGTCCCTTGTCTTAGTGAAGAGCTGGGAATGGATTTGTAAGTGACCTAGTAATTTTTCTAAAGAGCTTAGGGGTATTTGAACACAGTTACTTCTCTTAAGAAGCTTAAACACTGCTCTACAATCTTAAGGCAAAGAATACGTTTAGCAAACTCTTTTGCAGGAGTTGTTACAAAGATACGTTCAGCCCAATGTAGGCACATATCAAATTAATGAGGCTATGCCTATTAAAACATGTGCTGTCCATGCAATCTAGCTTAATATTAAAGATTCCAGCTGGAGTAAAAACTTGAATTTCACTTACAGGCACTGGGAACGAGCAATTCTACCCCCAAAGAGAAAAGACTCAGTAGAGGGTAGGAGGGGTTCAGGGATATGGAACTACTGATCACTATCTTTAAGTATTTGACACACCATGGTGTGAAGGAGAAAGCAGCCTTGATCTCTGTGGTTCTAGAGACAAAACTGGGACCAGTGGATACAAGTTACAGGAAACATATTATGTCTGATTGGGTGGTTTCCTGGACTTGAAGCCAAGAATTAAGTTAGGTCAGGAACCACTTTGCAAAGATGCTACTCATCACCTTTTCTTGTGGACTCTGCCCTGTTTAAATAAACTTGGAGTCATGAGTTACAGACTCAGGATGGAAAGGAACCTTCAACATTACGGTTCTACCTCCCTTCCCACAAGTCAGTCTCTCTTCATCACCCAGCCACAAGTTCAGGCACCTGGGGCTTGAATACATCCAGCGATGGGGAGCTCACTACTTCCTGAGACAGCACATTTTATCTTTATATTTACTCCTCTTTTTAAAAAGTGCATCCTTTTATTCAGAGAAAATCCATTTTCCTTTAATTTTTGTAACTACTCCCAGTCCTACCATTTTCAATTACACAAACAAATATAAATTTCCCTTCCCAGGTAATAACCATCAATACGTTGGGAAATATCAAGTCTTCCCAATATTATTTCTTCCCCAGGATAAGAATTCTCTATTCTCTCAACTTGTCCTCATGTGTCATGGTTTCCAATCCCTTCCCCTGCATAATCTAATCACACATATGTATTGAAGACACAACTGCTTTATATGCATTTGCTCTTTGAATACTTATAACAGCCCTGTGAGGAGGGTGCTTTTTTTGTCCCCACTTTACAAAAACAAGAAACTGAGGCCTGGAAAGGTCAAGTAATTTGTCTGCAGTAAAACTGCTGGTGAATAATGGTAAAGCTGGGATTCAAACCCAGCCCTCTGATTATAGAGCCAATACTTAATCTGTACTTTCTCAATTGTATTGGTTTCAACTTATGAGCCCCCTTCACAGCCTGGTTGCATGGATCCTTACCAAAGGGATCTAGACAGCATCACAGACACTGGGCCATAAATGGGGTGGGGCTGAGAGCCACGGAAGACAACAAAGTGTCCCTAAAGGCTGGAGGACTAAGAGGAAACCATCTCTTCTGGGGACCCTTTAGCAGAGAGGAAACTTTAAAGTGCTTCAACATTTTCTCTGATACAATATAGATATTCTCCCTACAAATATCAATTCAAGAAAACATCTCTGTCCAATCGCAGGCCAACTCTAGAAGTAAAGAGGCTTTGAGAAGCTCAAGCCAATGGTTCCTAGACTTAAGAATGCATCATGTCCTGGCTATCGTAAATAGAGCTGCAGTGAACACTGTAGTACATGACTCTTTGAATTATGGGTTTCTCAGGGTATATGCCCAGTAGTGGGGTTGCTGGGTCGTATGGTAGTTCTATTTGTAGTTTTTTAAGGAACCTCCATACTGTTCTCCATAGTGGCTGTATCAATTTACATTCCCACCAACAGCGCAAGATGTGGCACATATGTACAATGGAATATTACTCAGCCATAAAAAGAAACAAAGTTGAGTTATTTGTAGTGAGGTAGATGGACCCAGAGTCTGTCATACAGAGTGAAGTAAGTCAGAAAGGGAAAGACAAATACCGTATGCTAACACATATATATATGGAATCTAAGAAAAAAAAAAAAAAGGTCATGAAGAACCTAGGGGTAAGACGGGAATAAAGACACAGACCTACTAGAGCATGGACTTGAGGATGTGGGAAGGGGGAAGGGTAAGATGTGACAAAGTGAGAGAGTGGCATGGACATATATACACTACCAAACGTAAAATAGATAGCTAGTGGGAAGCAGCTGCATAGCACAGGGAGATCAGCTTGGTGCTTTGTGACCAACTAGAGGGGTGGGATAGGGAGGGTGGGAGGGAGGGAGATGCAAGAGGGAAGAGATATGGGAACATATGTATATGTATAACTGATTCACTTTGTTATAAAGCAGAAACTAACACACCATTGTAAAGCAATTATACCCCAATAAAGATGTTACAAAAGGGCTTCCCTGGTGGCGCAGTGGTTGAGAGTCCGCCTGCCGATGCAGGGGACGCGGGTTCGTAACCCGGTCCGGGAAGATCCCACATGCCGCAGAGCGGCTGGGTCCGTGAGCCATGGCCGCTGAGCCTGCGCTCCGCAACGGGAGAGGTCACAGCAGTGAGAGGCCTGCATACTTGCCAAAAAAAAAAAAAAAAAAAGAGATGTTTAAAAAAAAGTTATAGTCTTTGCATTCAAAAAAAAAAATAGAATGCATCAGTACCACCTGGAGAGCTATTATTAGGTCTGGGTGGAGCTGTGGAAGCTTCACTTTAATAAGCATCCCAAATATTTATGGCATGGATGGCTCCTGGACCACTCTCTGAGAAACTCTGCCCTAAGCTTTCAAAAACTCTTGGCCAGCTCTTCTGAATAAGGGAATGGTGTTAAGGCGAGGTGTTGTAGGCCAAGTGGTCGTCTGGCTTGAGATACCTGGATGCCTTGCTGCTCCCCCAGTAGGTGGAGAATGGCAGCCTGGGCCCTGCTGGCCAGCCAGGGTTCTTGGTGACAGAAGGGTAGAATTACCCTCTGAGCAGCCATTTATACAGTGGCTGAGAATTCTCAGCCTCACCTCACCCTACTCCCAGGTTTTCCTTTATTTATTTATTTTTTTTATTTTTTATTTTTGCAGTACACAGGCATCTCACTGTTGTGGCCTCTCCCGTTGCGGAGCACAGGCTCCGGACGCGCAGCCTCAGCGGCCATGGCTCACGGGCCCAGCCGCTCCATGGCATGTGGGATCTTCCCGGACCGGGGCATGAACCCATGTCCCCTGCATCGGCAGGCGGAGTCTCAACCACTGTGCCACCAGGGAAGCCCGGTTTTCCTTTTTTTAAAACAAGAAGTAGTTGCTTAAGTGGAAGCCAATTAAAATTGTTATTTTAAAACCAACTTCTAAATATTGTATCTAACACTCTTCCCTCCTTAGGATAAACTGCAACAATGTTAATTTTACACCCTGATCTAATCAGATCTCATTACTGATGTTGCTGTAATAACCTGCTACCAGCTCTGTATCCTTACTAGCGAGCAGATAGAAGTCATAGATTTCAAAGCTGGTCCCTGTTTTTAGCAAATAGAAAGACAAAGAGACTTCCAGCTTATACTTCGAAACCCATCTGTTGGAAAACCATGCCCAAGGTGCTTGCAGTCTGCCTGCTAAAGCAACAGGCTGAGAGGAGCAAAACAAGCCCAGCTCCCAAGTATAAACCCAGGCGAAAGTCCAAATGCCTCCCGACTGCCTGCCAAGGCTACAGCAGGACAGCTGGAGCCAGTGTTCCTGGCCAGGACCTCTTCCTTCAGCCAGTGTTCTGGTTATCGATGGCCACTTAAACTACTTCATACTTGGTTGTTTAAACCAGCACCATTGCATTATGCACAATCTCACATGTCAGGAATCTGGGCAGGACTCAGCTGTGTGATTCTTCGATTCCATGTGGCATTAACGGGTGACTCAGTGGTATTCAGCTGGACTGGTCTGGAAAGTCCAAGATGACTTCACTCTTGTTGCTGCCCCTCAGTAGGAACAGTGGAAGGTTGAGCCCAGCAGGGCCCATTCCCCTCTCTCTACAGTCTCAGAGCTTCTGCCTGCATTCTTCCTAGCACAGTGGTTGGGCTGTGCTAACATGGTACTCAGGGCTCCAAGAGACCAAGGTGGACATGGCCAGTCTTCTTAAAAGGTAGGCCCAAAAATGGCTTAGTGTCACTTCTCGTGTTTTGTCAGGCCCAGAGTCATGGGGAGGGGAAATACCTTTTAAGGAGAAGCTTGTCAAAGAATATGCACTGTCTTTGTCTCCCAGAGCCAGCCTCTCCTCTGGTTCCCATGGGTTCAGAGCCATTCTCCCTTCACAGACCGCTAAATCCTTAAGAGCAGAATACAAGGCTCCAGTTCCAGATGGCGATGTAGGAGAATCCTGAACTCACTTCTTCCCATGAACACCCCAAATCCCAAACCCCAAAACTAGATGAGTGACTCCTACACATCAGGCAAAGGAGAAAATCCCACATCAAAGTGGGAAGGAGAGGCTGGGGCACAATCTCACTATAAACCCAGGATCAGGGGGAAACTCACAAAGCTGAGCTTCTCCCTGAACAGCAAAGGGTTTGGACCCCACTTTTGCACCCCAACTTTTAAGACCACCTGAGAGATGAATCCCCCAAACATCTAACATTGAAAGCCAGTGAGGCTTGTGTCCATGAGACCCACAAGGCTATAGTGAACTGAGAAGCAGTCCTTAAAGGCCTCATGTGCAGACTCACCAAGCCAGAGGCTGCCAAATGAAAAGGCCCCAGACTTGCTGTGAAAGAGGCTTACTAGCTTATCTTAAGGCAATGGCCAGAGGAGCAGGCATCTAATTTAACACACATCTAGGGCTCTACTGGAGTACTCTCCAAAGATGCGGCCAGCAGTGGCTGTGTTTGAGTTCTCCCTCTGCCTTGCCCCAGCTTGTTAGTATCTCCCAGAAAGGAGTTTACACCCTTGTCTGGTACCCCAAGTTTTGTGGCTGCTGCCTAGGGGACACCTCTAGATCTCCTGGCTTGGGTGGCCAGTGGAGTTTATGTTCACAGGTACCACAGTCTTAACTGGCTATCATTTGCAGGACACGGCAGAGGGGCAACAGATGGAAGTGCCCAGTTTCTTCCTGCAAAAGAAACCTATTAGCTTGTCTTCCTAGTTGTAGCCTGAGGGGTGGCTTCTAATGAAACACACATTTAACGGCCAACTGTAATCCTCTCCGGAGACCTGGAGGACAGGCATTATCTTCACACTCTCCCTCTGCTGTTCTCCAGAACACCATTATCTCCTGGAATGGAGCCTGTATCTGGTGCCCCAGTTTTTATGTCTGGTACCCTGTTTTTATGGCTGCCACCCAGGGGATGCCCCTTGATCACCTGGCTCTAATGGCTAGTGGGACTTGTGTTCATGAGTTCAATGGGTTAGTAGCAAAGAAAAACACAGTTCTTAACTAGCTATCAAGTCTCAGCACAGAGAGAAATGCTCATCTCCCAGTCTTCGCCTGAGAGAGGTATATTTGCATCATTTAAAAGGTACTGCCTGAAGGTCTGGCTTCCAATTAGCCAGAGTCTAGGTGTTGACTGAAATCCTCCCCTTTAGGATACTGACAGGTCTTTTCACATCTTCAACTACTAGGGGCTATTAAAAATAAAATAAGCAGCTTGAACGATCACAAAGGTTTGTTCTGAAAACTAGGGCAGGGTAGAATGATAAGTTTCATCTCCTAGACGAGGCCACTGCTTAAAGACTGGAAGAGGTGGTTGCTTTATCTCCAGCACAGTCAAGGAAGATGAAGAAACAAAGGAAAATGTTCAAAATGAAAAAGAAGATAAAACCTCAGAAAAAGACCTTAATGAAATGGAGGTAGGTGATCTGCCTGATACAGACTTCAAATACATGGTGATAAAGATGCTCATTAAGCTTGAGAAAAGAATGCATGAACAGAGTGAGAATTTCAACGATGAGACGGAACATATAAGAAATACCAAGCATACTGGCACAAAAACAGAAATATAGATCAATGGAACAGGATGGAAAGCCCAGAGATAAACCCACGCACATATGGTCACCTTATCTTTGATAAAGGAGGCAGGAATGTACAGTGGAGAAAGGACAGCCTCTTCAATAAGTGGTGCTGGGAAGACTGGACCGGTACATGTCAAAGTATGAGATTAGATCATTTCCTAATACCATACACAAAAATAAGCTCAAAATGGATAAAAGACCTAAATGTAAGGCCAGACACTATCAAACTCTTAGAGGAAAACATAGGCAGAACACTCTATGACATAAATCACAGCAAGATCCTTTTTGACTGACCTTCTAGAGAAATGGAAATAAAAACAAAAATAAACAAATGAGACCTAATGAAACCTCAAAGCTTTTGCACAGCAAAGGAAACCATAAACAAGACCAAAAGACAACCCTCAGAATGGGAGAAAATATTTGCAAATGAAGCAACTGACAAAGGATTAATCTCCAAAATTTATAAGCAACTCATGCAGCTCAATAACAAAAAAACAAACAACCCAATCCAAAAATGGGCAAAAGACCTAAATAGACATTTCTCCAAAGAAGATATACAGATTGCCAACAAACACATGAAAGAATGCTCAACATCATTAATCATTAGAGAAATGCCAATCAAAACTACAATGAGATATCATCTGACACCAGTCAGAATGGCCATCATCAAAAAATCTAGAAACAATAAATGCTGGAGAAGGTGTGGAGAAAAGCAAACACTCTTGTACTGCTGGTGGGAATGTGAATTGGTTCAGCCACTATGGAGAACAGTATGGAGGTTCCTTAAAAAACTACAAATAGAAATACCATATGACCCAGCAATCCCACTACTGGGCATATACCCTGAGAAAACCATAATTCAAAAAGAGTCATGTACCAAAATATTCATTGCAGCTCTATTTACAATAGCCAGGAGATGGAAACAACCTAAGTGTCCATCATCGAATGAATGGATAAAGAAGATGGGGCACATATATACAATGGAATATTACTCAGCCATAAAAAGAAACAAAATTGAGCTATTTGTAATAAGGTGGATAGACCTAGAGTCTGTCATACAGAGTGAAGTAAGTCAGAAAGAGAAAGACAAATACCATATGCTAACACGTATATATGGAATTTAAGGAAAAAAATGTCATGAAGAACCTAGTGGTAAGACAGGAATAAAGACACAGACCTACTAGAGAATGGACTTGAGGATATGCAGAGGGGGAAGGGTAAGCTGTGACAAAGCGAGAGAGAGGCATGGACAGATATACACTACCAAATGTAAGGTAGATAGCGAGTGGGAAGCAGCAGCACAGCACAGGGAGATCAGCTCGGTGCTTTGTGACCGCCTGGAGGGGTGGGATAGGGAGGGTGGGAGGGAGGGAGATGCAAGAGGGAAGAGATATGGGAACATATGTATATGTATAACTGATTCACTTTGTTATAAAGCAGAAACTAACACACCATTGTAAAGCAATTATACCCCAATAAAGATGTTAAAAAAAAAAAAAAGAAAGAAAGAAATACCAAGCAGAAGTCACAGAGCCAAAGAATACAGTAACTGAACTGAGAGATACAGTAGAGGGGTTCAACACACCTGAAGATGCAGAGGAAAGTATCACTGAACTCGGAGACAGAGCAGTAGAACTCACCCAATCAGAGCAGCAAAAAATACAAATAGCTTAAGGGATTGACGTATGGGTCAACATCAAATGGACCAATATTTGCATTATAAGAGCCCCAGAAGGCGAAGAGGGAGAGAGGTAGAAAACTTATTTGAAGAAATAATGGCAGAGAATTTCCCTAACCTGGGGAAGGAAACACACATCCAGATCCAGAAAGCTCAGAGAGTCTCAAATAAGATGAACCCAAAGAAACCCACACCAAGACACATTATAAAGTGTCAAAAGTTAAGAAAAAAGAGGGAGGGAGATCAAGATGGCAGAGCTTACTGCCCGCCCCCTACCATGAACACATCAAAAATACGTCTACATGTGGAGTAATTCTCACTGAAAACAAACTGGAGACTGGCAGAGAGACACATACAACCAAGGCTGTAAGAAAGATCCACAAGGAAACAGGAAGGGAAGAGAAGCAATCATGCCAGCTCCTGCACTCCTAGAAGGGGAAGCATGACCTTTAGCTCCTCCCTGGGGAGTGAGCCGTTTGATCCACATATTGGGCACCCCAACCCTGCAGTCTGTCACCAGGGAGGAAAAGTCCCCACGCTGGTTTGAAAAGCAGAGGGACTGATAGAAGGGCTGTAAGAAACCTAGACTCCGCTTGTGAAAAGCATGCACATACTTGCTTACTGCCAAAAGAAGGCAGAGGAAGAAGACAAACTGCCCAGGACTCTGCCAGTTTCCTGTGGGTTTCCTGTGACTACCCCAGCACACAGCCCCGCTTGAGCTGATCACCCATTACAGCTCCCTCTTGCTCTGTGCTGCAGCTCCACGCTGGGGCAAGGCCTGCTGCAGCTGAGGGGAGTGCCCATTTGTGAGAGAAGAAACCAGCTCAGACCTGGCACAGCATCTGAACAGAGTGAGGATGGCCATTGCTGGTGCTCACAGAGGCAGAGGATTGGGAGTAGTCCAGAACTCTTATTGGTACTGGGACTGCCAGAGCCTGCACCCACACCCATGTCAAGCACCCACTCTGATTCCTCTTGCTCCATCAGTGCTTCCCTCTGAGGTGAGGGTGCCAGTGCTAGGATGCAGGAGAGCACACACTTAGAGGGAATAAAGCCAACTTGAACCTGGCCCTCAGTGCTTCTGCTCCAGCGACTTGACACCTGACCCCACAACCAATAGGGTGATGCTGGCCACTGAGCAGAGGAGAAGACACAGCTCACACCTGGCTCTGGCCATAGCCCTTCCATCTCCAGCTCCATCTCCTACCAAGGTGATAGCTGCCAGAACACCCTGAGGAAGATGTGACTCATGCTCATGCCAGATCCAGCTCACCAAAGCCACTGGCCACATACAGATTGTACAAGGATGCTCCCACACAAGGATACCCCTTCAAGACTGGGATGGGTAAATGTTTCACCCAATTTCATAGAGACAGAGAAAGTTAAGCAAAATGAGAAGACAGAGGAATTTGTTTCAATTGAAAGAACAAGAGAAAACCCCTCACAAAACAACTAGCAAAACAGAAATAAATAATTTATCAGATAAAGAATTCAAGGCATTAGTAATAAGAATACTAACTGAATTAGGGAAAAGAATAGATGAACAAGGGCTTCCCTGGTGGCGCAGTGGTTGAGAGTCTGCCTGCTGATGCAGGGGACATGGGTTCGTGCCCCAGGCTGGGAAGATCCCACATGCCACAGAGCGGCTGGGCCCGTGAGCCATGGCCGCTGAGCCTGCGTGTCCAGAGCCTGTGCTCTGCAACGGGAGAGGCCACAACAGTGAGAGGCCCGCGTACCACAAAAAAAAAAAAAAAAAAAAAAAAGAACCAGTCAGAACTGAAGAATACAATACCTGAAATGAAAAATACGCTAGAAGGAATTAAGAGCAGACTAGGTGATGCAGAAGAATGCACAAGTGATCTGGAAGACAGAATAATGAAAATCACCCAATCAGAACAACAAAAAGAAAAATAAATTTTAAAAAATGGGAACAGTTTAAAGGATCTCTGAGACAACATCAAGCATACCACCATTCACATTATAGGGGTCCCAGAAGGAGAAGAGAGAGAAAAATGGGTCAAAAATGGATTTCATGAAATTACAGCTAAAAACTTCCTAAACCTGAAGAAGGAAACAGATATCAAGGTACAGAAAGCACAGAGAGTCCCAAACAAGATGAACCCAAATAGCCATAAAAAAGAATAAAATTCTGCTATTTGTACCCACATGAGTAGACCTGGAGGGTATCATGCTTAGTGAAATAAATCAGACAGAAAAAGACAAATACTGTATGTTATCACTTATATGTGGAATCTAATAAGCCTCATGGCTTTTTTTTTTTAACCACAAATCAAAAAACCTAGAGTATACACAAATGATACAAAGAAATGAATCTAAGCATACCACTACAGAAAATCATCAAATTACAAAGGAAGAGAGCAACAGAAAAAGGAAGAAAAAGAGGAATTACAGGCGCTCGCCGTAATGAGACAGGTCAGTGCCTAGTTGGCTAGGCCAGGTCTGTGAGTGCGAGCACACCTGTAGGAAATCCGGTGGAATGCTGAGGGCTGCTGTAACTACCTGCTGACATCCCTATATAAAGAGATAATCTCCTTGTCAACTACCAATTTCCCCAAGGAACAGCAGACACAAGAAAAGTAAGATGAGAAAATGGAGGCCGAGGGAGTGAGTTGTCTGTCCAAGGTGACACAAACTACAATTGGCTGAGTCAGGATGTGATCCCAGAGCCTGTGTTCTTTTTCATTGTGCTGAATTTCTTCCAATAAGTCTCTTCTTAACACAGACTATGTGGGATAAATACAGGAGCACATTGCTGGCAATGAACACGGAGCTGCTGGACTGTCAGATAAAACAGCCGTGTGGATGAAAGGCTCTTGGTGCTACAGCCAGGAGTCAGTGCTGTGCCTCTGACGTGGGAGAGCCAACTTAAGGACACTGGTCCACAAGAGACTTCCCAGCTCCACATAATACCAAACGGCGAAAATCACCAAGAGATCTCCATCTCAACACCAGCACCCAACTTCACTCAATGACTAGCAAGCTACAGTGCTGGACAACCTATCCCAAAAAAATAGCAAGACAGGAACACAACCCCACCCATTAGCAGAGAGCCTAACTAAAATCATAATAAGTCCACAGACACCCCAAAATACACCACCAGAAAGACAAGATCCAGCCTCATCCACCAAAACACAGGCACTAGTCCCCTCCACCAGGAAGCCTACACAACCCACTGAACCAACCTTAGCCACTGGGGACAGACACCAAAAACAACAGGAACTACGAACCTGCAGCCTGCAAAAAGGAGACCCCAAACACAGTAAGATAAGCAAAAAGAGAAGACAGAAAAACACACAGCAGATGAAGGAGCAAGATAAAAACCCACCAGAGCTAACAAATGAGGAGGAAATACGTAGTCTACCTGAAAAAGAATTCAGAATAATGATAGTAAAGATGATCCAAAATCTTGGAAATAGAATAGACAAAATGCAAGAAACATTTAACAAGGACCTAGGAGAACTAAAGATGAAACAAGCAACGATGAACAACACAATAAATGAAATGAAAAATACTCTAGATGGGATCAATAGCAGAATAACTGAGACAGAAGAACGGATAAGTGACCTGGAAGATAAAATAGTGGAAATAACTACTGCAGAGCAGAATAAAGAGAAAAGAATGAAAAGAACTGAGGACAGTCTCAGAGACCTCTGGGACAACATTAAAAGCACCAACAGTCAAATTATAGGGGTTCCAGAAGAAGAAGAGAAAAAGAAAGGGACTGAGAAAATATTTGAAGAGATTATAGTTGAAAACTTCCCTAATGTGGGAAAGGAAATAGTTAATCAAGTCCAGGAAGCACAGAGTCCCATACAGGATAAATCCAAGGAGAAATACACCAAGACACATATTAATGAAACTGTCAAAAATTAAATACAAAGAAAACATATTAAAAGCAGCAAGGGAAAAACAACAATAACACACAGGGAATCCCCATAAAGTTAACAGCTGATCTTTCAGCAGAAACTCTGCAAGCCAGAAGGGACTGGCAGGACATATTTAAAGTGATGAAGGAGAAAAACCTGCAACCAAGATTACTCTACCCAGCAAGGATCTCATTCAGATTTGATGGAGAAATTAAAACCTTTACAGACAAGCAAACCTGAGAGAGTTCAGCACCACCAAACCAGCTTTACAACAAATGCTAAAGGAACTTCTCTAGGCAAGAAACACAAGAGAAGGAAAAAACCTACAATAACGAACCCAAAAATATTAAGAAAATGGGAAAAGGAACATACATATCGATAATTACCTTAAATGTAAATGGACTAAATGCTCCCACCAAAAGACACAGATTGGCTGAATGGATACAAAAACAAGACCCATATATATGCTGTTTACAAGAGACCCACTTCAGACCTAGAGGCACATACAGACTGAAAGTAACGGGATGGAATAAGATATTCCATGCAAATGGAAACCAAAAGAAAGCTGGAGTAGCAATTCTCATATCAGACACAATAGACTTTAAAATAAAGACTATTAGAAGAGAAAAAGAAGGACACTACATAATGATCAAGGAATCGATACAAGAAGAATATATAACAATTGTCAATATTTATGCACCCAACATAGGAGCACCATAGTACATAAGGCAAATAGTAACAGCCAAAAAAGGGGAAATCAACAGTAACACATTCATATTAGGGGACTTTAACACCCCACTTTCACCAATGGACAGATCATCCAAAATGAAAATAAATAAGGAAACACAAGCTTTAAATGATACATTAAACAAGATGGACTTAATTGATATTTATAGGACATTCCATCCAGAAACAACAGAATACACATTTTTCTCAAGTGCTCATGGAACATTCTCCAGGATAGATCATATCTTGGGTCACAAATCAAGCCTTGGTAAATTTAAGAAAATTGAAATTGTATCAAGTATCTTTTCCAACCACAACGCTATGAGACTAGATATCAATTATAGGAAAAGATCTGTAAAAAAAATACAAACACACGGAGGCTAAACAATACACTACTTAATAATGAAGTGATCACTGAAGAAATCAAAGAGGAAATAAAGAAATACGTAGAAACAAATGACAATGGAGACACGACGACCCAAAACCTATGGGATGCAGCAAAAGCAGTTCTAAGAGGGAAGTTAATAGCAACACAATCCTATCTTAAGAAACAGGAAACATCTCGAATAAACAACCTAACCTTGCACCTAAAGCAATTAGAGAAAGAAGAACCAAAAAACCCCAAAGTTAGCAGAAGGAGAGAACACATAAAAATCAGATCAGAAATAAATGAAAAAGAAATGAAGGAAATGATAGGAAAGATCAATAAAACTAAAAGCTGGCTCTTTGAGAAGATAAACAAAATTGATCAAACATTAGCCAGATGCATGAAGAAAAAAAGGGAGAAGACTCAAATCAATAGAATTAGAAATGAAAAAGGAGAAGTAACAACTGACACTGCAGAGAGATTACTACAAGCAAGTCTATGCCAATAAAATGGACAACCTGGAAGAAATGGACAAATTCTTAGAAATGCACAACCTGCCAAGACTGAATCAAGAAGAAATAGAAAATATGAACAGACCAATCACAAGCACTGAAATTGAAACTGTGATTAAAAATCTTCCAACAAGCAAAAGCCCAAGACCAGATGGCTTCACAGGCGAATTCTTCCAAATATTTAGAGAAGAGCTAACACCTATCCTTCTCAAACTCTTCCAAAATATAGCAGAGGGAGGAACACTCCCAAACTCATTCTACAAGGCCACCATCATCTTGATAACAAAACCAGACAAGGATGTCACAAAGAAAGAAAACTACAGGCCAATATCACTGATGAACATAGATGCAAAAATCCTCAACAAAATACTAGCAAACAGAATCCAACAGCACATTAAACGGATCATACACCATGATCAAGTGGGGTTTATTCCAGGAATGCAAGGATTCTTCAATATACGCAAATCAATCAATGTGATAAACCATATTAACAAATTGAAGGAGAAAAACCATATGATCATCTCAATAGATGCAGAGAAAGCTTTCGACAAAATTCAACACCCATTTATGATAAAAACCCTGCAGAAAGTAGGCATAGAGGGAACTTTCCTCAACATAATAAAGGCCATATAGGACAAACCCACAGGCAACATCATCCTCAATGGTGAAAAACTGAAAGCATTTCCACTAAGATCAGGAAAAAGACAATGTTGCCCACTCTCACCACTCTTATTCAACATAGTTTTGGAAGTTTTAGCCACAGCAATCAAAGAAGAAAAGGAAATAAAAGGAATCCAAATCGGATAAGAAGCTGTCACTGTTTGCAGATGACATGATACTATACATAGAGAATCCTAAAGATGCTACCAGAAAACTACTAGAGCTAATCAATGAATTTGGTAAAGTTGCAGGATACAAAATTAATGCACAGAAATCTCTGGCATTCCTATACACTAGTGATGAAAAATCTGAAAGTGAAATCAAGAAAACACTCCCATTTACCATTGCAACAAAAAGAATAAAATATCTAGGAATAAACCTACCTAAGGAGACAAAAGACCTGTATGCAGAAAATTATAAGACACTGATGAAAGAAATTAAAGATGATACAAATAGATGGAGACATATACCATGTTCTTGGACTGGAAGAATCAACATTGTGAAAACGACTCTACTACCCAAAGCAATCTACAGATTCAATGCAATCCCTATCAAACTTCCACTCGTATTTTTCACAGAACTAGAACAAAAAATTTCACAATTTGTATGGAAACACAAAAGACCCCAAATAGCCAAAGCAATCTTGAGAACGAAAAACGGAGCTGGAGGGATCAGGCTCCCTGACTTCAGACTATACTACAAAGCTACAGTAATCAAGACAGTATGGTACTGGCACAAAAGCAGAAAGATAGATCAATGGAACAGGACAGAAAGCCGAGAGCTAAACCCACGCACATATGGTCACCTTATCTTTGATAAAGGAGGCAGGAATGTACAGTGGAGAAAGGACAGTCTCTTCAATAAGTGGTGCTGGGAAAACTGGACAGGTACATATCAAAGTATGAGATTAGATCACTTCCTAACACCATACAAAAAAATAAGCTCAAAATGGATTAAAGAACTAAATGTAAGGCCAGAAACTATCAAACTCTTAGAGGAAAACATAGGCAGAACACTCTATGACATAAATCACAGCAAGATCCTTTTCGACCCACCTCCTAGAGAAATGGAAATAAAAACAAAAATAAACAAATGGGACCTAATGAAACTTCAAAGCAGTTGCACAGCAAAGGAAACCATAAGCAAGATGAAAAGACAACCCTCAGAATGGGAGAAAATATTTGCAAGTGAAGCAACTGACAAAAGATGAATCTCCAAAATATACAAGCAGCTCATGCAGTTCAATATGAAAAAAACAAACACCCCAATCCAAAAATGGGCAGAAGACCTAAATAGACATTTCTGCAAAGAAAATATACAGACTGCCAACAAACACATGAAAGAATGCTCAGCATCATTAATCATTAGGGAAATGCAAATCAAAACTACAATGAGATATCATCTCACACCGGTCAGAATGGCCATCATCAAAAAATCTAGAAACAATAAATGCTGGAGAGGGTGTGGAGAAAAGGGAACACTCCTGCACTGTTGGTGGGAATGTGAATTGGTACAGCCACTATGGAGAACAGTTTGGAGGTTCCTTAAAAAACTACAAATAGAACTACCATATGACCCAGCAATCCCACTACTGGGCATATACCCTGAGAAAACCATAATTCAAAAAGAGTCATGTACCAAAATGTTCATTGAAGCTCTATTTACAATAGCCTGGAGATGGAAACAACCTATGTATCCATCATCGGATGAATGAATAAAGATGATGTGGCACATATATACAATGGAATATTACTCAGCCATAAAAAGAAACGAAATTGAGCTATTTGTAATGAGGTGGATAGACCTAGAGTCTGTCATACAGAGTGAAGTAAGTCAGAAAGAGAAAGACAAATACCGTATGCTAACACGTATACATGGAATTTAAGGGAAAAAATGGCATGAAGAACCTAGTGGTAAGACAGGAATAAAGACACAGACCTACTAGAGAATGGACTTGAGGATATGCAGAGGGGGAAGGGTAAGCTGTGACAAAGCGAGAGAGAGGCATGGACATATATACACTACCAAATGTAAGGTAGATAGCTAGTGGGAAGCAGCCACGTAGCACAGGGAGATCAGCTCGGTGCTTTGTGCCCGCCTGGAGGGGTGGGATAGGGAGGGTGGGAGGAGGGAGATGCAGGAGGGAAGAGATATGGGAACATATGTATATGTATAACTGATTGACTTTGTTATAAAGCAGAAACTAACACACCATTGTAAAGCATTTATACTCTAATAAAGATGTAAATAAAAAAGATGAAAGTGATGTAAATGTAGAAAGATGTAAACTTTTATGGAAAAATCTTCATTTTCTAACAAGTAAAGTTAATTTTACATTCCATTTCAGTAAAAAAAAAAAAAGGAATTACAAAACAGCTAGAAAACAATTAACAAAATGATAATAAGTACATACACATCAATGATTACTTTAAATGTTAATGGAATAAATTCTCCAAGCAAAAGACATTGAGTGGCTGAATGGATAAAAAGACAAGACCAAAATCTATGCTGCCTCTAAGAGTCTCACTTCAGATGTAAGGAAACAGACTAAATGGGAAGGGATGGGAAAAAATACTCCATGCAAATGGAAACCAAAAGAAAGTTGGGTGTGGTAGCAATACTTAAATGAGACAAATTAGATTTTAAGACAAACTGTAATAACAGACAAAAAAGATCATGACATAATTCTAAAGGGGTCAATTCTACAATATGATATAACATTTGTTAATATTTATGCACCCAATACAGCAACATCTAAATATATAAAGCAAATATTAACAGACTTAAAAAGAGAAATAGATAGCAGTACATTAATAGTAGAAATTTTAAAACCCCACTTACATCATTGAATAGATCATCTAGACAGAAAATTAATAAGAAAACATCAAGGGCTTCCCTGGTGGAGCAGTGGTTGGGAGTCCACCTGCTGATGCAGGGGACATGGGTTCGTGCCCCAGTCTGGGAGGATCCCACATGCCTCGGAGCGGCTGGGCCCGTGAGCCATGGCCGCTGGGCCTATGCGTCTGGGGCCTGTGCTCCGCGGCGAGAGAGGCCACAACAGTGAGAGGCCTGCGTACCAGAAAAAAAAAAAAAAAAAAAAGAGAGAAAAAATGAAAACATAAACCTTAAATGATACCTTAGTCCAGATGGACTTAACAGATACATAAGAATTCATTCAAAAGCAAAAGAATGCACATTCTCTCAAGTGAACATGGAACATTCTCCAGCATAGATCATACGTTGGGCCACAAAAGAAGTCTTAATAAATTTAAGAATACTGAAATCGGGCTTCCCTGGTGGCACAGTGGTTGAGAGTCCGCCTGCCGTTGCAGGGGACACAGGTTCGTGCTCCGGTCTGGGAAGATCCCACATGCCGCGGAGCGGCTGGAACCGTGAGCCATGGCCACTGGGCCTGCGTGTCCAGAGCCTGTTCTCCACAATGGGAGAGGCCACAACAGTGAGAAGCCCGCGTACCGCAAAAAAAAAAAAAAGAATACTGAAATCATATCATGCATCTTTTCCAACTACAATGGTATGAAACTAGAAATCAATTATAAGAAGAAAACCAGAAAATTCAAATAGGTGGAGAGTAAACAACATGCTAATGAACAACCAAAGGGTCTAAGATGAAATCAAAGGAGAAATTAAAAAATACCTTGAGACAAGTGAAAATGGAAACACAACATACCAAAATTTGTAAGATGCAACAAAAGCAATTCTAAGAGGGAAGTTCATAGCAATAAGGACTACATCAAGAAACAAGAAAGATCTCAAATAAACAACCTCACTTTACGCTGCCAGAAACTAGAAAAAGAAGAACAAATAAAGAGCAAAGTTAGTAGAAGGAAGGAAACAAAATCAGAGAAGAAATAAATGAAATAGAGACTAAAAAGACAATAGAAAAAAATCAACAAAAGTAAGAGCTGCTTCTTTGAAAAGATAAACATAATTGACAAACCTTCAGCTAGACACACCAAGAAAAAGAGAGGACTCAAAATCAGAAATGAAAGAGGAAATATTATAACTGATACCACAGAAATAAAAAAGGCTCATAAAAGACTACTGTGAACAGTTATACACCCAAAAAATTGGACACCTAGAAGAAATGGATAAATTCATAAAAACATACAACCTACCAAGACTGAATCAAGAAGAAATAGAAAACTGAACAGATGAATTACTAGGGAGGAGATTGAATCAGCAACTACCAACATCCCAACATACAAAAGTCCAGGACCAGACAGCTTCCTTCTCAATATCCCAAAAAATAGAAGAGGAGGGAACTCTTCCAAATTATTCTTTGAGGCTAGCATTACCTTAATACCAAAAGGTACTAAGACAGAAAGAAAAGGACACCATAAGAAAAGAATACTACAGGCCAATGTCCCAGGTAAACATAGATGCAAAAAATTCAACAAAATATTTGAAAACCAAATTCAACAACACATTTAAAGGATAATACATCTGATCAAGTGGGAGTTATTCCAGGAATGAAAGTATGGTTCAACAATGTGATACAGCGGGGAGGAGTCAAGATGGTGGAGTAGGAAGATGTGGAGTTCGAGTTTCCTCAAAATTAGGGCACCTACCAGATGTTGTTTGGGGGCCTCGGGCACCTAAAGGGATGGGAGGAATCCCCAAGCAACTGGGTAGGATGTGGCAGGGGGAAGGAGGAGAGGAGACAGGATGGGACTGGCACCCCAAGGGACGGCTGGGGGAGGGGAGGGGTTCCCACGATCTGAGGGGCCCACCCACAGAGCAGGGATCAGTGGGGATAGGGAGAGACCTTCAGGGTATTGGGGGATCAGAGGGGAAGGAGGCTAGCATCTCCCCCGCCTGCTCAGTCCCCAGCAAGCCTACTTAGGTCCCGGGCCTAAACCTCAGCCCTCAGGGGCCCCCTCCATCCGTGTTGCGCCTAAGCCCCGCCCCCCACACCCCCAGGGCCTTTTCCGGCCATGGAGGTCCTGAGCATAGGCCTTGCCCCCCAGCTAAACCCTGGCCCCCTACCAAGGCCTTTTCCAGCCGTTTTCTTTTCTTTTCTTTCCTTTTGCTGTTGTAGTTCTGTTTTGCCTTGTTGTTGTTGTTTCATTTATATATATATATATATTTGCCTGCATTGGGTCTTCGTTGCTGCACATGGGCTTTCTCTAGTTGCAGCAAACGGGGGCTACCCATTGTTGAGGTGTGCGGGCTTCTCACTGCGGTGGCTTCTCTTGTTATGGAGCATGGGCTCTAGTCGTGCGGGCTTCAGTAGTTGTGGCACATGGCCTTCAGTAGTTGTGGCTCGTGGGCTCTAGAGCACAGGCTCAGTAGTTGTGGCGCACAGGCTTGGTTGCTCGGCAGCATGTGGGATCTTCCCAGACAAGGGCTCAAACTTGGGTCCCCTGCATTGGAAGGTGGATTCTTTACCACTGGACCACCAGGAAAGTCCCAGGAAACGCAAGCTTTAAATGACACAATAGACCAGATAGATTTAATTGATATTTATAGGACATTCCACCTGAAAGTGGCAGAATACACTTTCTTCTCAGGTGCACATGGAATATTCTCCAGGATAGATCACATACTGGGTCTCAAATCAAGCCTCGGAAAATTTAAGAAAACTGAAATTGTATCAAGCATTTTTCCGACCACAACGCTATGAAATTAGAAATCAATTACAGGGAAAGAAAACTGTGAAAAACACAAACAAATGGAGGCTAAACAATATTCTACTAAATAACCAAGAGATCACTGAAGAAATCAAAGAGGAAATGAAAAAATACGTAGAAACAAATGACAACAAAAACATGACAACACAAAACCTATGGGATGCAGCAAAGCAGTTCTAAGAGGGAAGTTTATAGCAATTCAACCTCACCTCAGGAAACAAGAAAAATCTCAAATAATCTAACCTAACACTTAAAGCAACTAGAGAAAGAAGAAGAACAAGAACAACAACAACAAAAACCCCAATGTTAGTAGAAGGAAAGAAATCATAAATATCAGAGCAGAAATAAATGAAAAAGAAATGAAGAAAACAATAGCAAAGGTCAATGAAACTAAAAGTTGGTTCTTTGAGAAGATAAACAAAACTGATAAACATTTAGCCAGACTCAACAAGAAAAAAAGGGACAGGATTCAAATCAATAAAATTAGAAGTGAAAAAGGAGAAATTACAACTGACACGCAGAAATACAAAGGTTCATTAAGAGACTGCTACAAGCAACTATATGCCAATAAAATGGACAATCTGAAAGAAATAGATAAATTCTTGGAAAGATACAACTTCCAGGACTCAAACAGGAATAATTAGAAAATATAAACAGACCAATCACAAGTAATGAAATTGAAACTGCAATTAAAAATCTTCCAGCAAATAAAAATCCAGGACCAGATGGCTTCACAGGCGAATTCTATCAAACACTTGAGAAGAGTTCACCTATCCTTCTCAAACTCTTCCAAAAAACTGCAGAGGGAGGAACACTCCCAAACTCGTTCTATGAGGCCACCATCACCCTGATACCAAAACCAGACAAAGATATCACACACACACACACACAAATTAGACACCAATATCACTGATGAACATAGACGCAAAAATCCTCAACAAACTTCTAGCAAATAGAATCCAACAACACATTAAACGGGTCATACATCATGATCAAGTGGGATTTAACCCAGGGATGCAAGGATTCTTCAATATACGCAAATCAATCAATGTGATACAACATATTAGCAAATTAAAGAATAAAAAACCATATGATCATCTCAATAGATGCAGAAAAAGCTTTTGACAAAATCCAACACCCATTTATGATAAAAACTCTCCAGAAAGTGGGTATAGAGGGAACCTTAACATAATAAAGGCCATATACAACTAACCCACAGCAAACATAATTCTCAATGATGAAAAACTGAAAGCATTTCCTCTAAGATCAGGAACAAGACAAGGATGTCCACTCTTGCCACTATTATTCAACGTAGTTTTGGAATTCCTAGCCACAGCAATCAGAGAAGAAATTAAAGGAATCCAAATTGGAAAAGAAGAAGTAAAACTGTCACTATTTGCAGATGACATGATACTATACATAGAAAATCCTAAAGATGCCACCAGAAAACTACTAGAGCTAATCAATGAATTTGGTAAAGTTGCAGGATACAAAATTAATGCATAGAAATCTCTTGCATTCCTATACACTAATAATGAAATATCAGAAAGAGAAGTTAAGGAAACAATCCCATTTAGCATCACAAGAAAAAGAAAAAAATACCTAGGAATAAACCTACTTAAGGAGGTAAAACACCTGTACTTGGAAAACTATAAAACACTGATGAAAGAAATCAAAGATGACACAAACAGATGGAGAGTCATCCCATGTTTTTGGATTGGAAGAATCAATATTGTGAAAATGACTATACTACCCAAAGCAATCTACAGATCCAGTGCAATCCCTATCAAATTACCAATGGCATTTTTCACAGAATTAGAACAAAAAATTTCACAATTTGTATGGAAACACAAAAGACGCTGAATAGCCAAAGCAATCTTGAGAAAGAAAAACGGAGCTGGAGGAATCAGACTCCCTGACTTCAGATTATACTACAAAGCTACAGTAATCAAGACAGTATGGTACTGGCACAAAAACAGAAATATAGATCAATGGTACAGGATAGAAAGCCCACGCACCTATGAGATAAACCCATGCACCTATGGTCACCTAATCTATGACAAAGGAGGCAAGAATATACAATGGAGAAAGGACAGTCTCTTCAATAAGAGGTGCTGGGAAAACTGGACAGTTACATGTAAAAGAATGAAATTAGAACACTGCCTAACACCATACACAAAAATAAACTCAAAATGCATTAAAGACCTAAATGTAAGGCCAGACACTATAAAACTCTTAGAGGAAAACGTAGGCAGACCACTCTATGACATAAATCACAGCAAGATTCTTTTTGATCCACCTCCTAGAGAAATGGAAATAAAAACAAAAATAAAGAAATGGGACCTAATGAAACCTCAGAGCTTTTGCACAGCAAAGGAAACCATAAAGAAGACCAAAAGACAACCCTCAGAATGGGAGAAAATATTTGCAAATGAAGCAACTGACAAAGGATTAATCTCCAAAATATACAAACAGCTCATGCAGCTCAATATCAAAAAACAAACAACCCAATCAAAAAATGGGCGGAAGACCTAAACAGATATTTCTCCAAAGAAGACTTACAGATGGCCAAGAGGCACATGAAAAGATGCTCAACATCACTAATTTTAATGCAAATCAAAACTATAATGACGTATAACCTCACACCAGTCAGAATGGCCATCATCAAAAAATCTACGAACAATAAGTTCTGGAGAGGGAGTGGAGAAAAGGGAACCCTCTTGCACTGTTGGTGGGAATGTAAATTGATACAGCCACTATGGAGAACCGTATGGAGGTTCCTTAAAAAACTAAAAATAGAATTACCATATGGCCCAGCAATCCCACTACTGGGCATATACCCTGAGAAAACCATAATTCAAAAAGGCACATATACCCCAGTGTTCACTGCAGCACTATTTACAGTAGCCAGGACAAGGAAATAACCTAAATGCCCATTGACAGATGAATGGATAAAGATGTGGTACATATATACAATGGAATATTACTCAGCCATAAAAAGGAACAGAGATGTGTTTTTGTAGAGATGTGAATGGACCTAGAGTCTATCATACAGAGTGAAGTAAGTCAGAAAGAGAAAAACAAATATCGTATATTAACGCATATATGTGGAATCTAGAAAAATGGTACAGATGAACCTATTTGCAGGGCAGGAATAGAGACAGAGAAGTAGAGAATGGACATGTGGACACAGTGGGGGAAGGGGAGGGTGGGACGAACTGGGAGCATAGGATTGACATATATACACTACCATGTGTAAAATAGATAACTAGTGGGAACCTGCTGTATAGCACAGGAAGCTCAGCTCGGTGCTCTGTGATGACCTAGATGGGATTGGGAGGGGGGAGTGGGAGGGAGGTCAATATATGTATACATGTATAATACACGTATACATGTATACACGTATTATACATGTATATGTATACATATACAACATATGTATATGTATACATATAGCTGATTCACCTTGTTGCACAGCAGAATCTAAGACAACATTGTAAAGCAACTATACTCCAATAAAAAAAAATGTGATACACCACAATCTGCCAATAATTGTGATGCACCACATTAACAAAATGCAAGACAAAAATAATATGATCATCTTAATAGATGCAGAAAAAGCCGTTGAAGTTTTCAACATTCATTTATGATAAAAACTTTCAGCATGTGGGTATGGAGAGGACATACCTCAACATAATAAAGGCCACATATGACAAGCCCACATACTCAACTTTGAAAAGCTGAAAGATTTCCTCTAAGGTAGGAAAAAAACAAGGATGCCCACTCTCACCACTTTTATTTAACACAGTATTGGAAGTCCTAGCTAGATCCATTAGGCAAGAAAAAGAAACAAAAGGCATCCAAATTGGAAAGGAAGGAGTAAAACTGTCACTATTTGCAAACATCATGATATTATATACAGAAAACCCTAAAGACTTCACCAAAAAACTATTAGAACTAATCAATAAATTCAGTAAAGTTGGAAGACACAAACCAATACACAAAAATCTTGTTTCTAATAACAAACTATCAAAAGGAGATATTAAGAAAACAATCCCGTATACAGTTGAATCAAACAGAATAAAATGTCTAGGAATAAATTTAACCAGGGAGGTAAAAGACGTGTACACTGAAAAGTACAAGACATTAATGAAAGAAATTGAAGAAGACACAAAAGATAATCAATGCTCATGGATTAGAAGAATATTGTTAAAATTTCCATACCACCCAAAGCAATCTACATATTCAAAGCAATCCCTATTAAATTCTCATGGCATTTTTCACAGGAATAAAGAATCCTAACATTTGTATGGAACCACAAGAGACCTTGAATAGCCAAAAATCAATGTTGATAAAGAACCAAAAAACTGGAGGTATCATGCTTCCTGATTTCAAATTTTATTACAGAGGTACAATAAAACAGTATGGTGTTGGCATAAAAACAGACACACACATCAATGGAACAGAATAGAGAGCCCAGAAATAAACCCACACATATATGGTTAATTTATGATAAAGGAGGCAAGAACGTATAATGGGGAAGGACAGTCTCCTTAGTAAGTGGTGTTAGGAAAACTGGACAGTCACATGCAAAAGAATGAATCTGGACCACTATTTTACACCATACACAAAAGTTAACTCATAATGGATTAAAGACTTGAATGTAAGACCTGAAATCATAAAACTCCTAGAAGAAGACATACACGGTAAGCAACTTGACATCAGTCTTGGTGATGATTTTTTGGATCTGACACCAAAAGCAACAAAAGCAAAACTGAACAAGTGGTACCACATCAAACTAAAAAGCTCTGCACAGCAAAGGAAACCATCAACAAAATGAAAATGCCGCCTAGCCAAGCGGAGAAAATATTTGCAAATCATATATCTGATAAAGATTAATATCCAAAGTATATAAGGAACTCATACAATTCAACAACAACAAAAACAACCCAATTAAAAAATGGGCAGAGAATCTGAATAGACAATTTTCCCAAAGATATACAGATGGCCGACACACACATGAATGTAATGTTCAACATGACTAATTATTAGGGAAATGCAAATCAAAACCACAATATCACCTCATCTCTGCTAGACTGGCTATTATCAAAAAGCCAAGAAATAACAAGTGTTGGTGAGGATGTGGAGAAAAGGGAACCCTCGTGCACTGTTGGTGAGAATGTAAATTAGTGCAGCCACTGTGGAAAACAGTATGGAGGTTCCTCAAAAAAAGAATAGGATAGACTACCATATGATCCAGCTATCCCACTTCTGGGTATTTATCCAAAGAGTATGAAAACACTAACCTGAAAAGATATCTGCAGCCACATGTTTATTGAATCATTATTTACTGTAGCCAAGATAGAGAAACAGCCTAAGCACCCATCAATAGATGAATGGATAAGGAAGATGGAATATTACTCAGCCATAAAAAATGAAATCTTGGCATTTGCAACAACATGGATGGACCTTGAGGGTACTATGCTAAGTAAACTAAGTCAGATGGAGAAAGACAAATTTCGTATGATTTTGCTCATATATGCAATATAAAAAACAAACACAATAAATAAATAAACAAGCCAAACCAAACAAGCATGTAGATACAGAAAACAGCAGTGGTAAGCAGAAGTTAAGGGTGAAATTGGTAAAGGGGGTCAACTGTATGGTGATGAACGGAAACTAAATTTTTGGTGGTGATCTACTGTAGTGTATACAGAAGTAGAACTATGATGTTGTACATATGAAACTTATATAATGTTAAATACCAATGGTATCTCAATTAAAAAATATGGGCAGAGGATATGAATAGACATTTCTCCAAAGAAGAAATACAAATGGCCAAGAGGTACATGACAATGTGCTCAACATCACCAATCATCGACGAAATGCAAATCAAAGCTATAATGAGGTGTTACCTCACACCTGTCAGAATGGCTATTATGAAAAAGACGACAAGGGCTTCCCTGGTGGCGCAGTGGTTGAGAGAGTCCGCCTGCCGATGCAGGGGACACGGGTTCGTGCCCCGGTCCAGGAAGATCCCACATGACGCCGAGCGACTGGGCCCGTGAGCCATGGCCGCTGAGCCTGCGCATCCGGAGCCTGTGCTCCGCAATGGGAGAGGCCACAACAGTGACAGGCCCGCATACCGCAAAAAAAAGAAAAAAAAAAAAGACAAACAAGAAGTGTTGGCAAGAATGTTCATTGTTAGTGGGAATGTAAATTGTACAGCCACTATGGAAAACAGTATGGAAGCTCCTCAAAAAATTAAAAATAGAATTACCCTGTGATCCAGCAATTCCACTTCTTGGTATTTAATCAAAGAAATAAAAAACACTCACTTGAAAAGATATATGCACCCCCATGTTCAATGCAGCATTATTTACAATAACCAAGATGCAGAAACAACCCGAGTATCCATGGATGGATGAATGGATAAAGAAAAAGTGTTGTGTGTGTGTGTACACACACACACACACACACACACACACACACACACACAGAGGAATATTACCCAGCCATAAAAAGGAAGGAAATCTTGCCATTTGAGACAACATGGAGGGACTTTGAAGGCATTATGCTGAGTGAAATAAGTCAGAAAGAGAAGGACAAATACTGTAATATCTCACTTATATATAGAATCTTAAAAAAAACAACAAAAAAGCCCTCCCCCAAGGCTGAATTTAGAGATACAGAGAACAGATTGGTGGCTGCCAGAGGTGGGGGCTTGGGGGGTGGGTGCAATGGGTGAAGGGGGTCAAGAGATCCGTACTTCCAGTTACATAATAAATAAGTCACGGGGAGGTAGTGTACAGCCTGGTGACAACAGTTAGTAACACTGCCTTCAGTATTTGAAAGTTGCTAAAAGTAGATCTTAAAAGTTCTCATCACAGGAAGAAAATTGTGTGGTGATGCATGTTAACTAGACTTACTGCGGTGATCGTTCTGCAATATACAAATATTGAATCATTATACTGTACACCTGAAACTAATACAGTATTATACGGTCAATTACTTTTCAATTAACGTAAAAAGACTAGAATACCAGAAGTTTCATCAGGAGCCATAAGAAACATGAATGCTGATTTCACCTGTGGACAATTACCTCATTCCTCACGTGGTCATGGGGGGGAAGGGCAGGCGCTTTTCAGTGTCTTTGCTGGACAGAGAGGCCCCACTGCCCCTCACCCCTTTCACCACCACTCCCATCAGCGGGTCTGAGGTTCACCAGTTGATAAACACACCTTTTTTTTTTTTTTTTTTTTTTTTTGAGGGGTACGCGGGCCTCTCACAGCTGTGGCCTCTTCCGTTGCGGAGCACAGGCTCCGGACGTGCAGGCTCAGCGGCCATGGCTCACGAGCCCAGCCGCTCCACGGCATGTGGGATCCTCCCGGACCAGGGCACGAACCCATGTCCCCTGCATCGGCAGGCGGACTCTCAACCACTGCGCCACCAGGGAAGCCCAAACACACCTTTTTATTTTCTACCCCAGCTTGGTCTGAGTGCCATGGCATGCCATCAAAAGAGACCAGCAGAAGAAGAGATGGTCAACCCTCACCCCAGCCCCCTTCCCACTAAGCCTGAGAGTCTCCAACTGAAAACCCTGTCCACCCAAGGTCGACAGTTGCTGTGGGGCCTGAGAGGCCCCCAACTCTGAAGGAGCAAGAAAGAGCTGGCTCCCTAGGTCATCACCACCTTCCTGAGAACTCAGCATTTACTATATATTTGGGGCAGCCCTTAGGACCCAAAGGCCATTTAAGGGCTACCAGAGGGACAAAGGTAAGCACGGCAGTCTGGAGGTGGCTGGTAGGAAGTGGTACAGTGTGGGGAGCCCCAGCCAGCAGGCAGGGAGCCAGGGGCCGAAGCTCTAGGGAAAGTCCCCTTGCTGCTTCTGCAGCTCCAGCGAGGGCCTCCCTCCTGCTGCCAGGGAAGCGATGCGCCAGAATGCCGGTGTGCAGGGCTGCGACGCCCTCTGCCTGCTGTCTAGAGGCATGGGAAGCGGCCTGGCAGCCCTGTTTCCCGCACCTCAAGCCGATGAGTTCCTGTGGGAGATCTGTCAGCGTAATCCCCTAAACAGCTCCCTCCTGCAAGTCGCACGGCCTGCCTGATGGGCCCCAATGCTTAACCCGCCAGAGAACTGACCACGCAGGAAGTGGAATCAAGGAAAACCCTCAGCTGGGGCGCAGTGAGCCCCACCCATCCCATGTCACGTGACTCTTCATGAAAGATGCCCTCGGAGGAGCAAGGGATATCCACCTCCCCCTGGCACCTAAATGCCTTTCAACTTTCCAGCCACGTCCAGCCAGTCTCTGTCTTCGCGGCCTCTAAGCCTCACTTAATGGGGGTGCGATGAACCACTGCCCTAGGTTTGGGACAGCTTCCCCATGTCCAGATGTGGGGACATCTCCAGCCCTGTCCTTTGACTAGCTGTTCTGCAGCACAGTGGCAGGATGGGCCAAACACAGTTCTTTTTTTAAAAGCAGGGCTAACTTCTCCCTTGACACCAAGAGCCATACTTGTAATCAATCTAGCTGGGGCAGCAAAGTACACACATTCTCAGTATTATAACCTCCTGAATGTTCCTAACCTCCCCAAACTGCACTCTGTGGAGGGGAAGCTCCAAGTGCTAGAAGATTCTTTTGCACTAAACCAAAATTATCTCCCTCTAAGTACACCCTAATAGTAACTACAAGTGCACTTTATCCAGGCCTTACAATGCTTCCGGCACTCTGCTGAGCGCTTTGTGGCCGTTGTCCCATCCAGACATACCAGCATCCCTGCTTTACACCTGAGGTTCAAGGTTCAGTGGGCTGAGGAGATCGCTGAGTCACTTAGCCGGGTTTGAACACAGGTTTGTGGGATGCCCTGGACCAATGTTCCTCCCAGCCTGTTGGGCCTGGTTCTATCCTCTGAAACCCCAAGGAAAAGCATCACCCCTCTTTCTCTAGGCCTCTCTACACCAGTCTCTTCTCCTAGACCAAGCATCCTCGGGCTTCTCATTGCCACTTAGCAGCCTTGGCCTCAGTCCCCTCACCATCCTGGTCACTTGTTTGCCTGGGCTCCCTTCAGAGGGCAACAGGTAGAAATGGACACAACACTGCAGTATTAGTAACCACCTCTCCACTTCTGGATCCCAGATGTCCTGTGATGCGGCCGAAGATTACCTTTTTTTGGCCTCTCTATCCCACGCGAGCACAGAGGAAGCTCCAACACCTGATACTCGTTCACACGCGGCATTTTAGGGTATTCCTTCCGCATTCAGAATTTCACATTTATCTCGATCAAATTTTGTCTTGTTAGATTTGATTGACTGTTTCAGTCTCTTGAATAATTTTAACAATGCCGATTCTGTCATTTAGTACACACGCTACCCCTCAAAGCGTGTCGTGCGCAAATGTGGCCTCACAAAGGACACTGATGACAGTGCCGACTGGCTGAGGCTGAGGACATGGCCTGTGGCCACCACACACCACATCCGGTCTGGGATCCACTGATTTTAAACAGGGCCCCTTGGGAAGCACCGGTCAGCCAGATGAATCCACCACCCAATCCCACCCTCCGTACTCACCCGTCTCCTTCCAGGTTTCCTCCTGATCTCCACTGCTGGCTCCTGGCCCTTTAGGCTCCAGGATTCTTGGAATGTCTGAGCAAGACAGTGACAGACTTCCATTTCTTCGTTAAACATCATCAATGTCTGCCCCGAGTCATGAAGCTGTCAATGTTTTTCTGCGGAGTCGCCCGACAGCAGTTGAAAGTTGTGGAGCAGAGACCTCTGTGATGCTCCAGAGAAGATCAGCGTGCAGGCAACCGGGACCTTTTAAAATAACCAGGTAGGGCTTCCCTGGTGGCGCCGTGGTTGAGAGTCCGCCTGCAGATGCAGGGGACACGGGTTCGTGCCCCGGTCCGGGAGGGTCCCGCATGCCGCGGAGCGGCTGGGCCCGTGAGCCATGGCCGCTGAGCCTGCACGTCCGGAGCCTGTGCTCCGCAGTGGGAGAGACCACAACGGTAAGAGCCCCGCGCACCGCAAAAAAAAAAAAAGAGTAAAATAACCAGGTAGCCCCAGTGGTGGACGAGGCTGAGGAAGGGAAGGCAGCCGTCCTGGAAGGTGAAAGCGGAGGCGTTTCTGAAACCCAGAGTCCAACTGTGAGTCCTGATCTCAAGAAACTTACAGCACCTGCCCCTCCAGGTCTGTGGGGACCCTGTGTGGGAGATGCAAGGAATTCTCAGCAGAAGGAAGGAAGGAGGGAAGGAAAAGAGGGGTTCTGGCCTGGCGGAGCCCACGGGCTCCCGGTGGAGACGGAGGTGGAGAGACGCTGCCTCTGCGGCTTTTCTTCTTTCTGTTTTCCTCAAGAGGCGCTTCACCTGGGCTTTGCTGATTGGGTTCAGCCCCTCTTTGTAGAACAAAGTGCAGGGGTCCTTACTTGAGCAACACCTGTTTAAAATCAGGTATCAGATAGTTGGCTCAGGAGTTGATTAGCTTCATTACCAAAAGGTGCTTCTTATAAACGATTCGGGGTCCTCAGAGACAGAAAACGCCCCCAACGCTTTTCCAGGTGTCCACAGGTTAGCCATTCAAAGAGGACCAGAGGGAAAGGCACACATTTAAGTTCTAGGGAGAGGGAAGGGACTGTCTACTGCAAAAGAATCAGAAAAGAAGGTAAATTCCCTCTGTAAATCTGAGAAAAATGAGCCTTACTAGACAAGCTGTATTTCCACCTGCTAGTAACACAGCGGCTGTGAAAAGACGGGTTGACATGGGAGAGCGACACAGGTGATGAATTTGGAAGGAAACCACAGCGGACCCTCGGGAGGCATTCACTTAAGTCGATGTGTGTTTTCCTGGCGCTCCAGTTCCAGGGGGAAGAGCCAACACGCCCTTGGAATACTTACTACACTTCAGAAGCCTGGCCTGAAAGCCAACGGCAGGCTGCTGGCGCCCTCTGCTGGATGCTTTTAAGTCTTGCTTCAAGAGAAGAAGAGCTGTGCCAGGAGAAAATCTGAAGGCACGAAGACTCGACTCAGACTCTCGGGCGGCTCTCGCAGGACTGGGATAGCCGCTGATCTGAATTTGAGCAGGACCCACAGCCCTGTCACTGTCTGAGCTAATGGGCGGCGCTGGGAGTGACCCACTCATTGACCGGGGGCCTTTGGAGCACAATTTCTTTCAAGGACTTTTCTGGGTACCTGGGGTGGCAGTGAAGAGGCAGTTTGTAAAGGCAAAGGGATCCACAGAGCACTGAGCGAATGATAAAGACATTGCTTCAACCTGAACAGACATTTCTCCAAAGAAGACATACAGATGGCCAAGAGGCACATGTAAAGATGCTCAACATCACTAACCATTAGAGAAATGCAAATCAAAACCACAGTGAGGTATCACTGGTCAGAATGGCCAGCATCAAAAAATCTACAAACATGCTGGAGAGGGTGTGGAGAAAAGGGAACTCTCCTGCACCATTGGTGGGAATGTAAATGGATACAGCCACTATGGAGAACAGTATGGAGGTTCCTTAAAAAACTAAAAATAGAACTACCATATGACCCAGCAATCCCACTACTGGGCATATACCCTGAGAAAACCATAATTCAAAAAGAGTCATGTACTACAGTGTTCACTGCAGCTCTATTTACAATAGCCAGGACATGGAAGCAACCTAAGTGTCCATTGACAGATGAATGGATAAAGAAGATGTGGCACATATATACAATGGAATATTACTCAGCCATAAAAAGAAACGAAATTGAACTATTTGTGGTGAGGTAGATGGACCTAGAGTCTGTCATACAGAGTGAAGTAAGTCAGAAAGAGAAAAACAAATACTGTATGCTAATACATATATATGGAATCTAAAAAAAATGGTACTGATGAACCTAGGGGCAGGGCAGAATAAAGACGCAGACGTTGAGAATGGACTTGAGGACACGGTTTGGGGAGGGGAAGCTGGTGTGAAGTGAGAGTAGCATGGGCATATATACACTACCAAATGTAAAATAGATAGCTAGTGGGAAGCAGCCGCATAGCACAGGGAGATCAGCTCGGTGCTTTGTGACCACCTAGAGGGGTGGGATAGGGAGGGTGGGAGGGAGACGCAAGAGGGAGGAGATATGGGGACATGTGTATACATATAGCTGATGCACTTTGTTGTACAACAGAAACTAACACAGCATTGAGAAGCAACTATACTCCAATAAAGATGTATAAAAAAACACAATGAGATGTCACCTCACACCTGTCAGAATGGCCATCATCAAAAAGTCTAAGAATAACAAATGTTGGCAAGGATGTGGAGAAAAGGAAACCCTTGTACACTGTTGGTGGGAATGTAAATTGGTGCAGCCACTATGGGAAACAGTATGGAGGTTTCTCAAAAAACTAAAAATAAAACTACCATAAGGACTTCCCTGGTGGTGCAGTAGCTGAGAATCCACCCGCCAATGCAGGGGACACAGGTTTGAACCCTGGTCCGGGAAGATCCCACATGCCGCAGAGCAACTAAGCCTGTGTGCCACAACTACTGAGCCTGCACTCTAGAGCCCACAAGGCACAACTACTGAAGCCTGCACACCTAGAGCCCATGCTCCACAACAAGAGAAGCTACCACAATGAGAGGTCCGTGCACCGCACTGAGGAGTAGTCCCTGCTCGCTGCAACTAGAGCAGCAACAAAGACAAAACACAGCCAAAACAAACAAAGAAACAAACAAACAAAAACAAAACTACCATATTACCCAGAAATCTCATTCCTTGGTATATATCCAAAATAACCAAAAACACTAATTTAAATGATACTGGCACCCCAATGTTTATAGCAGCATTATTTACAATTGCCAAGATATGGAAGCAACCTAAGTGTCCATCAACAGATGAATGGATAAAAAAGATGTGGTGTGTATACACAATGGAATATTACTTAGCCATAAAAAATGAAATTTTTCCATTTGCAACAACATGGATAGACTTAGAGTGTATTAAGCTAAGTGAAATAAGTCAGACAAAGAAAGACAAATACTGCATTATATCACTTATATCTAAAAATTTTTTTAAGAAACATAGTGAATATGACAAAAAAGAAATAGACTCACAGATATAGAGAACAAAGTAGTGGTTACCAGGGGGTAGAAGGAAGGGGGAGAGGTGAGACAGGGGTAGGGGATTAAGGGGTACCAACTACTATGCATAAAATAAATAAGCTACAGGGATATGCTGTAAACACAGGGAATATAGCCAATATTTCATAATAACTGTAAAGGGAGTATAACCTTTAAAAATTGTGAATCACTGTGTTGTACACCTGAAACTTATATAATATCATACATCAACTATACTTCAATTTAAAACATGGCGTTGCTTCAACCCAGAAGGTGTTCAGAAGACAGAGAACTTCTGTTGGTGGTTCCACGTGGTTTCCATTTTCCTCCCCTCAGACTGATGGGAAAACCTCCTACCACCTATAACCTCCCCTCACCAGCACCTGCAAAGTCCTGGGGAGCCAGAGCAACTGGAAAGAACTAGGAAATGGGGTGGGGTGAGCTGCGGGGGCCCTGATTTCTCTGACCAGGAATTCTCCACAAAGTGATTGCTAAGTACCCAGACATTTTATTTTTCCCCTAAAGCAAGTTCCAGAAATGTCAAGATTGTCCAGCAGGGAAGGCCCTGGAGTCCACCCTTCCCCAGAGCATGAGCTCCCCCCACTTCAAGAGATAAAAGGAGGAGAAGAGTGTCAGGATTCACCCAACTTACTTATGGAGTTGATCATGACTTTATTGAATAAAACAGCGTGTAAGAAATGTCACATTTCTTTCCTTTCTTCCCAATCCAAATCTATCCTATCTGCTCTAATCTGGCTAGATTGAAAGGGAATTCCATCTTGGTAATGACCGAAGCTCTCACCTGCCCTCCCACGGTCATATAAAGGTCCCAGGGGTCCTAGCAGGGAGGTCCCAGGTCTTCTGGTTACCATATCCTGCTGTTCTTATCTGCTGAGCCAGGGCATGGAGGTCACTCCCCAGGTCACAGCCCCAGCTGTGTTCCAGCAGATATTCTCCTCGAGGTCCTGCCACATCCCAGGGATGCTGTGCTCAGAACCTAAGTACTCCCGTCCCCTTTCCGGGCATGGGGGAAGCTCCCAGAATCTCATTCCAGTCTTCCTGTTTCTCCGTGCCCAGCAGAGCTTGAGGCAGCGGTAAGCCCCAAATGGCCCCTCACTCTCAGCACCAACCTTTAAACCTGGGCAAGAGGGGTGCCACGCTATACAGGGCCCACAAATCATGCATGTACGCACACTACACACACACACACACACACACACACACACACACACACACACTCACTCGGGACACAACCCCCAGTGCTGGCACAGACTCACCTGTAAACCCTAAACAGTCGCCTTATTAAAACCTATCAGGCCTCAGAGAAATGCCTGCCCTTGTCTTTTGCTCTGTGGCTTCAAACTAAAAGGTGGTGGAGACAGAATGCTTGAAAGGAGCTGGATACCACTGTGAAATGGGGGGAGGAGTTGAGCACCGAGAGTGTCTAGGGTGGAGAAAAAACACGTTAGCTTGTCAAATGCATCCTCTTAAGTAGCATCAAAGGCATAGCTTTGTGCACAGCAAAGTGCTGCTTCTCCATAGTGCGAAGTGTCCATTTTCTAGCTTCTCTTCATGTTCCAGTTCATGGTCCCAATTCTGTGACATTCACAACAGGTGCATATGGCAGCTGAGGACAATGTTGTGCTATTAAACAGTTCATATTACTCTTCAGCCTGTGTATGTAAAGGTCTAGGGGTAACATATTTGAAGTAATCTACCAAATCATTTTAATGTTTACATTTATGGTAATTTACATTTTTGATAAATAGATATTAAAATTGTGTGCATTTGGGATACAATTCCCTTTAATTTCTCCAGGTTCTTGAAAATAGGAGAACAAATCAGGATGATGAAAAAATAGAAAATCTGACAGAGGAAATCAGAAAAAAGGCTGAAAAGAGAAAAGAAATAGAAAATCTTTAGAGAAATGGACTGCTTACATTTTTTAGACACAGGAAATGCTGAAAGTGAGCAGGTTTGCATGTCAAAATGCACTCATGTCGTTATGAAAATGGACAGAAGACTAGATAAGCAGCCCACAGTCAAGATATTCAACAATGACAAGGAAATACGTGTTAAGACTTGAAATATTATACGTCCAATATTTAGCCAAATATAATGATGCTTTTGATGGCACTAACAGTGCAATATTTATAGAAAACAATAGGTAATTTTTAAGTTTAACAGAAATGATTTTGAAATGTGATGCTATAATGGCCGAAATATGTAGTTTGGATAAAAATTAAAGAATTAATCCCTCCCTAGGATGGAGAACTCAAAATGAGATTATTAATTTATGAGTAATAAAGTCAAAAAAACATACAGGGGCTTCCCTGGTGGCGCAGTGGTTGAGAGTCCGCCTGCCGATGCAGGGGACACGGGTTCGTGCCCTGGTCCGGGAGGATCCCACATACCGCGGAGCGGCTGGGCCCATGAGCCATGGCTGCTGAGCCTGCGCGTCCGGAGCCTGTTGCTCTGCAACGGGAGAGGCCACAACAGTGAGAGGCCTGCGTACTGTAAAAAAAAAAAAACCAAAAAAAATACATATATCCAATTCAACTAGATTGTACTAGGGAGGGACAAAATCATGGTGCATAACTAACATTTTTATACATATCATTGAGCTGCCAGAAGAAAACAAGGACGTTGAAGTTAATGAATGTTTTTAACTGGTTTTACAAATATTGTAAAAGATAATATTCTTGTTCTAAGTGAAGAACTAAAAAAAGTTTAAATTTTAGGCATTCATTGAAAGCAGAGATGCACACACTTTTTATGTAAAGGGCTAGATAGTAAATATTTTAGTCTCTCTAGGTTAGACTGTGCTTGCAATCCTTCCAGCTCTTTCAGGCATAAAGGATAGGTTCCAGCATAGTATTGGGGTCAGCCTGTCCCAGACGGAAAACTTTAGGAAATGCTGAAAGAGATCACAGGATCCCCAGCCCAGGATGCCTAAAAGAGTTCCTGTTTACAAATGAGCCCCGTTAAGGGCTCCTGCAGACTCGGAGACCCCGACCTCAATTTCTCAACATCCTGTTCACCATCTGCCACTGGAAGGACAAAATTAGACATGTCTGTGGCACGTGATATTTAATAATCTCTTATCGGTGCCGCATATTTTCGTTGTGAATATTTTAGGACTTTTATCATTTAACTGGATTCACCTATCTTCTAAGGGATCCAAGTTATTTGATCAACAAAGTTGTCTTTACATTGCAAATTCAATGTAGAAGAGTTTCCTAGTTCTTTTATATTTTTAGGTTTCTTTCTGTGGTCCAACCCATCACCTTCATATTTCTAGAAGAAGGAACATAAAAAGAAAAAAGCCCTTGCAACTTCATAGGGGTGACTAGAGCAGCACAGCATGCTGATATCCTAAAGGAAGCAGACAGCACAGTTCCAGGTAAAACTTCGAAAGTTGAGACTATATTTTACTCTATATTAATAAACTCTAAATAAAAAGTTTTGTTATTTCTCTGATAACACAAAGTCTTCTTTGAAGCTGTGGAAGGGAGAGTGTGTGTGCGTGCTTGCCATTTTTATTTTTCTTAATGTACTGATAGGCTGGGCTCGGCTGGGATTGGATAGAGAACTTCAGAGAAAAAGAGTAGAAACCACTCAACTCTTGAAGTTTGCCTGCTGGTCTCCTAGCAACTGGCTTCTCGTCTGAGGCACCTTCGAGCTGTGCAGGGACTCGGAACACTGTGAAGGGCCACAGATTCGCTTTCCCACTGGATAATGAAGTTGTTTGTAATTAATACAAACATTCCATTTAAGGAGTCGTGAAGGAAAGAGGGAGAGTTTTCAGAATAAGCTTTCTTTTCTTTATAAAAATTCTTTTCCATTATGGTTTATTACAAGATATGGTTTCCTGTATTATACAGTAGGTCCTTGTTGTATATCTCTTTTATATGCAGTAGTGTATATATGTTACTCCCAATTTATCCCTCCCCCCCTTTCCCCTAAGTTTGTTTTCTATGTCTGTTAGTCTGTTTCTGTTTTGTGTAAATAAGTTCCTTTGTGTATATTTTAGATTCCACATATAAGCGTTATGTGATATTTGTCTTTCTCTGTCTGACTGACTTAGTATGATAATCTCTGGGTCCACCCATGTTGCTGCACATGGCATTATTTCATTCTTTTTGTGGCTGAGTAGTCAGAATGAGCTTCTCTGGGTTGCTGTGTCTGCTGTTGTGACAAGAGAAGAGGTGTGTGTGTGAGGGTGATGGTTGGCTTAGTCCTTACAGGAGCCGGAGTTGCTCATGCAGCCTCCTCCATGCACACGGGGGCCAGGCGAGCTACCTGAACGAGGAAGGAGGCAGGTGAGGCACTGGAGGGCAGAACCAGACTGGAGTGAGGTAGGTGAGGAGAGTGAGACATTGAGGTGAAAATGTAAGGAGGCATTCACTCTCTGGGTGATTATACAAATGCTGGCTCTGCACTCATAGCCCCTGCTTACACTAAGCAACCCACTGACCCCACTCCAGGCTCTGCTGGAGGGGCATGTCCTGCCTCAGGAAAGCATTTGCTTCTGAGACTATGAGCCCAGTTACCAGATCACTTGGTTTTTAAAGAAGCAACAGGAATCTAGGGGTGTAGGGGTGTGTGTGTGTGTGTGTGTGTGTGTGTGTGTGTGTGTGTGTAAATCTCCCAATTTTAATATACACTCTACTATATATAAAATAATCAACAAGGACCTACTATATAGCACAGGGAACTCTACTCAATACTCTGTAATAACCTATATGTGGAAATAAGCTGAAAAAGAATAGATATATGTAGGGACTTCCCTGGTGGTCCAGTGGTTAAGACTCTGCTCCCAACGCAGGGATCCTGGGTTTAATCGCTGGTCAGGGAAGTAGATCCCGCATGCCACACCTAAAGATGCCTCGTGCCACAGTGAAGATCCCGTATGCCACCATCTAACACCCGGTGCAGCCAAATAAATAAATACATACATAAATATTAAAAAAAAGAATAGATATATGTGTATATATAACTAAATCACTTTCTTATACACCTGAAACTAACACAATATTGTAACTCAAATATACTCTAATAGAGAATTTTAAAATAAATAAATTTTTAAAATTTGCTTATTTTTCTTCAAAAAATAAAATAAAAATATTTTTACGCAAATGTTTTTCCTTCCCTTGGGACACATGAGGGCCAAAATTTGAATCATGACCCTTTGCTTAAATCTTTTCTAAGCAGACTTTGCTTTTTTTTTTTTCTGCGGTTTGCGGACCTCTCACTGCTGTGGCCTCTCCCGTTGCAAAGCACAGGCTCTGGACGCGCAGGCTCAGCGGCCATGGCTCACGGACCCAGCCGCTCCGCGGAATGTGGGATCTTCGCGGACCGGGGCACGAACCCGTGTCCCTGTACCGGCAAGCGGACTCTCAACCACTGCGCCACCAGGGAAGCCCGCAGACTTTGCTTTTAAAAACTCTTTTCTTATTCCATTCCTAAAGGCATGCACTCCCCTTCAGGCAGGATGATGACCCAGGAGTGTGAGAAGCATCAGAGACTTTTTAGTCCCACAGCTCAGTCTGTGAGCTATGCCTCACCAGACACGGGGGTTCAGCACTCTAACACCTCTCCCCACACTGAGTGCAGATCCTTAGTGGAGGGCTGTGGTGACCAGGGAGACCAGGGCTGTGGTGACCGGGAGACCAGGGCTGTAGTGGGGGTGAAAACTTGGTGACCGGGGCTTGCCACCAGTATTTATAGAAGTGAAGAGTCCAATGAGGAGAAAGACTGCAGAATGAAGGGCATATTGAGGGTTCACATTTGATGGGTGGCGCAGGGTGAGCAGCAGGTTAGCCGAGGGCATAGACAAACCTGTGAAGCTGAGTTCTGCTTCTGGGTAGGCTAGAGTAGGTCATAGCATACCAGCTCACTTACTGACAAAGAGCAGAAAAAACTGGATAAATTACAAAAGTCATATTTTTAATGGCATCAAAGAGTTGAGGAAGCTACAAGCATAAATGGACTAAAATTTCAGAAAGGGGAGAACTGTCTGGAGCTGAGTGGACAGTTGGCTGCCCTTTATTTCCCTGGGTCATTTTCTGATTCTCTGCTGGGCTGAGCACCACGCAAGGGAGGGAGCAGCAAAACTCTCGGGGGCCCTGCGGGGTTGCACCGCTCAGAGCGGGGGTTTTAGGAGTCTCCAACTCATGGCTAGCTCCCCCCAAAAAACTTTTCTGAATCTGAGGCTGTGAGGGTGACAAAAGAGATAGGTGACAAGTTTTAAAAGGCAGAGTGAAATATCCTATGGTCTAGGGGTGCTGAAGAAACTAAAATGGCCAGGTGGAAATGAACTGAAAACAAAAAGGCAACTGATGAAAGCTATAGGGAGAGGGGTACACTGACACTGAGATTCCATAGGCCCTTTTTACCTGGGGTCACTTATGAATTCTGGAAGCTGCTAGAGCCTGGGAGTTGAGGCTTGCCTCTAAGTCTGCAGCTAGAGGTGGAGGGCTTATGATATTTAGGAGAAACTGAGGTGATACAACTGAAGACTAGGGGACCTCAGACAGATGGCTGGGCTCCCTCTCAGGACATGTACTAAATTTTGAATCTGTATGAGGTGAGATGTTAAAAAAGCTAAGCTGAAACCTGTGAAGGGCAGAGCTCTCCTGTAGTCTTCAGGTGAAGGAGCCAAAGACCTGCCAGGCTCTAACTGAAAACTGCAGAGTCACACCCTAGGCACAGGGTAAGCTGGAGGCAGACCGAGCCTTGCCAAAACTCTTACCAAAATCTCATCCAAGGCCTGATTCAGCTCAGCCTCTGATGGACAGTCTCCTGCCTGATGCCTAACAGAGGAAAAGGGGAAGATAACATCATTTGGAGCCTTTACACGTCTTTCATCAAAATGTCTGGCATCTAATAAAAAATTACCAAACACGTGAAAAGCAAGATTGTACCACAGATAACTAAATTAAAAACCTAGACAATAGAAATAAACCCATAGATGGTCTAGATAGTAACAGGTAAGAACTTTTAAATAGCTATGTTAATATACTCAAGAAAGTAGAGAAAAGGATGGACAAAAGAGATGACAGAATAGAGAATTTCACCAGACATTTGGAATAGAATCTATAAAAAAAGAATCAAATGGACATTCCAGAACTGGAAAATAGAATATTTCAACTTGAGAACTCAATGAATGGGTTTAATGTCAGATTGTGAACATAATTTACCAACTAGTTGGAAGACAGCCTACTAGAAAATATTTAAAATAAATATACAGAAGAAAAATATGAAAACATAAACATCAACAGTGTGGCATGTGGGGTCACTGGGGTCTCAGAAGGAGAGAAAGAGTGAATGGAAAGAAACAATAGTTAAAGGGGTTATGCTTAAAAATTTCCCAAACTGATGAAAGACAGATTCCCTCCCACAGATTCAGGAAGCTCTGCAAACCCCAAGCAAGATAAATACAAACTTGTGGTGCCCTTCTGTGCTGTTTTTAGATCCTGAACTGAGTACAGTAAGAAGTAAGGGCTTAGACTTAGAGAAATAGAAATATTTATTCTGGGGCATTGACCACCTTTGGTTAGAAAACTGACATATTTCACAAACTCCCTATGACTACTCCCCATTTCCCAAGGCACTTTGGACACTGAAACTGCCCTGCTTTGCCGTTGTTTTTTCTCTACTTGGAACGCTCCCTCTCATCCACCTGTTGAGTCTCTGTCCTTCAAGACGTGTGGCATGTGATGCTTATCACTGCTGATCATTTTGAGGTTGAGAGGAGGGTACACTTGCTACACTCACCAGGAGAAAACAGTGCTGCAGAAACACCACTGGCCCCTCTCTTTTCCTCTTGACTGTATCTCCTTATGGAAGGAGGCATGATTTCTTTGACCGGACCATTGGAGAAAAGTTGTATTTCTCTATTCAGTGAGGCTAACAGGCTAAAATCGCCCCTACATGTGGCCTTTCTCTCTCCTCTGCGTTCAGCTTTTGTGTCACACTTCACAACCCAGCCTGCGGCTGGCTCAGAGTCTGCCCTGCTCACCTGGTTTTCTCATGAACTCCCTGTGTGCAGGTACTGAAGTCTAGACTATGAGAGAAATGTGAAGATGTTTTCCACCCATAGCCCCAAGCCTTGTTCTCGAATCCAGTTTTATATGCGACATTTACTCCCTATTCTATTTCTCAGTTGGTTCAAACTCCAAGGGGATGAATGAGGTTTACTATCACCCTGAAAACCCCAATAAAACACATCCCAAAATGTACACCTTATTTCAAGCCTTTCTTGTTCTTTCCAAGCAGAATACACTGCTCCCTTTACGGCTCTGAACCACTTTACAATAGTACCACACTGTGAGGTAATTATTTCTTGATCCAGATGCCCTGCTCACCGGGCCCAGGCTCTCTGAGTCAGGTACCATATCTGATTTCCTCATGTTACCTAACTCAGCATCTGGCACATCCTAGGTATTCAACATTTGTTTAAGGAGGGGACTCTGGAATTTCACCAAATATTACTATGTGAGGATTGCTAATGTTAGCAACTCACTCTTTGCTCTTAGCTGTTTTCTATATCAGGTTCACCTTTATTAATCCAGAGTAACCAGGAATGGGCTGTTTTAAAAAGGCTAACTCTTACATAACAAAATTTTCTTCTGCAAGTGCCAATGTTTTAAAACTTTCTTTACCTTTTTAAATTTTTATTTATTTATTTGTTTTTGCGTTACGCGGGCCGCTCACTGTTGTGGCCTCTCCCGTTGCGGAGCACAGGCTCCGGACGTGCAGGCTCAGCGGCTGTGGCTCAGGGGCCTAGCCGCTCCACGGCACGTGGGATCTTCCCGGACTGGGGCACGAACCCGCGTCCCCTGCATCGGCAGGCGGACCCTCAACCACTGCACCACAAGGAAAGCCCTAAAACTTTCTTTACCTTTCTGAATGAAACTTTTCCATACATACCTACATATATAACTTTATTATATTATTTCTCTGCTTTTTGAAATATTGGTTGGCCAAAATTTTAGTTCGGATTTTTCCAGATCTTACAGAAAAACCCGAACGAACTTTTTGGCCAATCCAAGAGACTATCTTGAGCGTGGCATAATCTTTCCAAGTCTCAGGATCATGACTCAGGATAGGAATTCTGTTTCTACAGAACAATAAACTCCCAAGTGGCTATTGAGATATAAGTTTTCTTGCATCTGCATTAAGTGATGGCTGTGATTTTCAAGTTCAGGGTTTTCTACCTTCTTCCTTTCTGTTATCTGATGCTTATGGTATCTGATTGGGGCTAACCTCCAACCACCAGTTTGCTACCTCTTGTATTTTGGGGGCAAGAAAACCAGGTAGCTATCACTGTCATAACTATGTGTTAAAAAAACAGTAAAAAGATTCTGATTGATTGAGAAGCGCTTTTAAAGAATCCAGAGCCTGGGTTTAGAGCATAGACATGACAGCCACAGTGATCTACTCTGCTGGGCGATTCCTGCATCTATCACCCCCGTGCTTGGGTTAGGTGTTGGGGAGGGTGAGGAGATACAGCAAGAAGCAAAAGAGAAGGTGAAACTCCTGGCTCTGGAGGAGGCTGATTTCTTAAAGAGATAACAAGCATGGAAGAGGGGGAGGGGGACCAGGGAGGGTGAAAAGACAGCTGTTGAAACCACTTACAGGGGAAAAATCTGATTTGTTGTGCTTTTATTGATGAGCTCACACTTAGCAGCGACTCTGAATTAATTTACCTTAAACATCTTAAATACAGCACAACAATATAGTTTAGCACCATGAGCTGAGCAGTCAGCCTTTCCAGACTGAGCTGGATTAGGAATTGAAATAGAGTCTTCCAAGGAATTTAACACAGAAGGAATTTGGCTTATTTTGTAAAGCAACACAATTTTTTTTTTTTTTTTTTTTGTGGTGCATGGGTCTCTGACTGCTGTGGCCTCTCCCGTTGCGGAGCACAGGCTCCGGACGCGCAGGCCCAGCGGCCATGGCTCACGGGCCCAGCCGCTACGTGGCACGCAGGATCCTCCCGGACCGGGGCATGAACCCATGTCCCCTGCACCGGCAGGCAGACTCTCAACCACTGCGCCACCAGGAAAGCCCGGCAACACAATTTTTAATAACTCTTCTTACTAATTACTAGGGAAATGAGGTATCAGCTTGGGAATCACTTAGGTAGTTTGGGCCAACATCAAATATATACAGATGTTTAGTCCATTCCCACATTGGACTATATGTGTTTTGGGAAAGATGTGTGTGGGCACTTCCTATCAACAGTGTTATATACAAAGCAGTAAAAGTAAGGGAATAACATACAAGATTTTATTTCTCCTTTGTATTTATATCAAAAACTTTTTTGATTCATATAAAAATGTTATTGTAGTTTTCTTTGGATTTTTATTGACAATTTATTGACAAGTGTAGCTTGGTGTGTTTTTATTTAATTGAGAAAAATCATTCTCTTGTGAGTCCCTCTTAGTTATGTAAATATAAAGAAGGTTGGCCTCATGAATCTAGAGTTAGGGATAACAAGATTCATGAGTTTTTCAAGGGTCCTAGAAAAAGCTACCTTATCCCATGTTATGCAGAGTTGACTTCCAAGGAGGAAATGAACTGATGCAATAGTCCTTCTGTTTGCCTTCTTTCTTTCTTTTTTTTTTTAATCTTTATTGAGATAGAATTCACACGCCATATGTCTTAGTTTGCTTGGGCTGATATAACAAGATAGATGGGTAGCTTAAATAACAGGTATTTATTTTTCACAGTTCTGGAGGTTAGGAAGAACAAGATCAAGGTGCTGGCAGATTTAATTCTTGGTGAGGGCCTCTTCCTGGCTTGTATACAGCACCTTCTTGCTGTATGCTCACATGGCCTTTCCTGAGTGCATGCATGTGGAGAGGGGATCTCTCCATCTTCCTTATAAGGGCACTAGTCCCATCGTGAGGGTCCCATGCTCATAAGCTAATTTAAACCTAATTATCTCCCAAAGGCCCACCTCCAAATACTATTACGTTGGGGGTTAGGGCTTCAACATGTGAATTTGGGCGGGGGACACAAACATTCAGCCCATTAACACCATACAATTCACCCATCTAACGTATACAATTCAATGAATTTTCATATACGCACAGATATGCACAACAATCGCCACAGTCAACTTTGGAACATTTTTCTTATCTCAAAAAGAAACCCCAGGGCTTCCCTGGTGGCGCAGTGGTTGAGAGTCCGCCTGCCGATGCAGGAGACGCGGGTTCATGCCCCGGTCCGGGAGGATCCCACTTGCAGCGGAGCGGCTGGGCCCGTGAGCCATGGCTGCTGGGCCTGTGCATCCGGAGCCTGTGCTCCGCAACGGGAGAGGCCACAACAGTGAGAGGCCCACATACCACAAAAAAAAAAAAAAAAAAGAAACCCCATACTCCTTATCTATCATCCCATTCTCCCCCAGTCCCAAGCAACTGCTAATCTACTTTCTGTCTTTATAGGCTTACTTATTTTGTACATTTCATATGAATGGAATCATATAATATGTGGTCACTGGTGACTTAGATAAGTGGTCTGGGTAAGGGTCTCTCATGAAATTGCAGTAAAGATGTTGGCTGTGGCCTACAGTTATCAGCCTGAAGACTTGACTGTGCCTGGAGGATTCACTTGAAAGTTGGCTCACTCACATGACCATTGGCAGAAGGTCTCAGTTCCTCACCACGCAGACCTCTCCATAAGACTGCTGGAGTGTCCTCACGATATGGCAGGTGGCTCCTCAAACAGCAAATGCCCTGAAAGAAAATAGAGGAAACTGAGTTAAATTTTATGATTTAAAGTCTCAGAAGTCACACACACCATCACCACATTCTATTTGTTAGACATGGGTCACTGAATCTACACTCAAGGGGAGAAGGATAGGTTCCACTTCTTGAAAGGAAGATCAAGGAATATGTGGACAAATTTATAACTCACTACAGAAATATTGCTGGATTAAAGATCAATGAAGAAACCAATACCAGTTTTTATACCACCAACAATTAACTAGAAAATGTAAGAACAACAACAACAAAGCATGCTATCTACAATAGTATCAAAAATAAAAAGTTTCTAAAAATTAACCAAGAATACCAAGTCTTCTATAAGGGCTATAGGGGAAGATCCAATAAATGGAGAGATATCCTATGTTCTAGAATGGAACAACAATCCATTCCCCAGTTATCTAAAAATTTGCTATTATCAAAATGAAGATTCAATTTGAACTTTTTGAGAATATTGATAAACTTATGATAAAACTTATATGGAAAAAAGTCAAAGTCTACAAATAGGTAATATAGTTTTAAAAAAGAAGCATAAAGAGGGATACTTGCCATACCAAATACAGAACACATCACAGAGTTATAACAAAAACAACAACAACAACAAACCCATAAACAGTGTGATATTGACACAAGCACAGTCAAATGGACTATTGAAACAGAAGAGAGAGCTCAGCAAGACCCAAAGGTATAGGAGAACTTAATATGAGATAAACATGGAACCACATATCAATGAGGACTGACTGGCTTATCTGTCAAATGGTACTGAGAAAAATAACTATACGGTGAAAATACACTGGATGCCTACCTAACACCACATGAAAAGATACACTCAAGATGGAAAAAAATAACTAAATATAAAAGGTTATATAGTTAACAGGAAAAAATGTCAACAATATTGTTTTGAACTAAGACCATAAACCATAAGACAAAAATTTTATTTGTCTAAATAAAAATTAAGTATTTATTTTCAACAAAATAAATCATGGATGTCTTTTGATAGAATGACAGAAGATATCTGCAGTGTTTAAAACTGAAAAGGGATTAATATCTAGAACATTGCTGTCAAATTTTAATAGGGATTCTAATTCCTTGGGGGATTTTGTTAAACTGCAGATTCTGATTCTGTAGGTCTGGGGTGGGGCCCTGAATTCTGTACTTTTAACAAGCTCCCAGTTGATGCCAATGCTTCTGAATAACAAGGATCTAGAGTATATAAAAAACTTCCAAACCATCAAGAAAATGACAGAAACCCTAATAAAAATTGGACAACGGTCATGAGAATATGATTTAAAGAGAAAACCCAAAAGGCCATCAAACATATGAAAAGAGTCATTAATTATAAGATAAATGCAAATTAAAACAATAACAGAATATTATTTTACATATATCAGGGTGTCAAAAATTAGGAAGACTGATAATGCCAATTATTAGCATAAAGTTTGGGAATATAGAAATACTCATGCATTGCTGGTGGGATGATAGACTGGCATAGCCATTTTTCTGAGTAGTCTAGCACTATTTGGTAAATTTAAATATAAATTCACACCATATGTATAGGCGATCTACTCCTGGTTACATTTTCCAAAATAATTCTCACATAGGTTCATAAGGAGACATACTTATTTATGAGAATGTTTATTAGAGCATTATTTATGGTGCTAAGGAACTGAAGACTCTCTAGAGGTCCATACCTAAGAGAACATACACCAAGTTTATGGATCAAAAAACTTAATGTCTTTAAGATGACAGTACTCACCTAATTGAGGTACAGATTCAACACAATCTCTATTAAAATCCCAGCTGCCTTTTCTGCATAAATAGACAAGCTGATCCTAAAATTCATATGGTAATGCAAAGGACCTAGAATAGCCAATTGTGCTGGACATGGGACTTTTTAGCATGATGGAGTGAGGAGTTGGGCAAATCTAACAAATAACATCTTACTCAATGGTGAAAGACTGGATGCTTTTCCTCTAAGATGAGGAACAAAACAAGGATATTCAAAACATTGTACCAGAGGTTCTAGCAAGAGCAATTAGGCAAGAAAAATAAATTAAGGGCATCCAGATTGGAAAGAAAGGAGTAAAACCATCTCTATTTGCAGACAACATGATCTTCTATATAGAAAATCCTAAAGAATCCACTTAAAAAACTATGTGAATTAATAAATTAGTTCATCAATGTTGCAGGATATAAGATCAATATAAAAAGTCAATTATATTTCTATATACTTGCATTGAACAATCCAAAAATATAATTAAGAATGCAATTCCATTTACAATGGCATTAAAAATATTAAAATATTTAGGAATAAATTTCATAAAAAGAGTGCAAAACTTATGCTCTGAAAATTACAAAACATTATTGAAAGAAATTAAAAGGAGATCCAAACAAGTGGAAGACATTCCATGTTCATGGATCAGAAGATTTAGTAGTGCTCAGATGGCAGTACTCCTCAAATTGATCTACAGATTCGATGCAATCCTTATCAAAATCCCAGCCAGCTTCTTTGCAAAAATTGACAAGCTGATTTTAAATTATGTATGCAAATTCAAAGGGTCCAGAATAGCAAAAAAGAACAAAGTTTGACAGTTTCTGATTTCAAAACTTACTATAAAGCTATAGTAATCGAGACAGTGAAGTACTGATAAAGATAGACATAGTGGTCAACAGAATGGAAATGAGAGAAAGTTTGTCACAGTTATAGTCAACAGATTTTCAACAAGGGTACCAAGGCAATTCAATGAGTAAAGAATGATCTTTTCAATAAATGGTGCTGGGAAAACTGGATATCCACATGTTTGGATACCTACCTCACACCACATGGAAAAATTAATTCCAAATGGAACAAGACCATTTTAGGAAAAGCCAAAACTATAATATTCTTAGAAGTAAACATAGGCATAAATCTTCATGACCTTCGATTAGGCAATGGATTCTTAGATATGACACCAAAGGCACAAATAACAAAAGAAAAAATGCATATATTGGACATTATCAAAATTGAAAACTTGCATTCATCAAAGGACATCATTAAGAAAGTGAAAAAATCTATAGAATGAGAGAAAACTTTAGGAAATCATGTATCTGAAAGGAGTTCTGTATTCAGAATATAGAAAGGATTCTTACAGCTCAGTAATAACCCAATTTAAAAATGGGCAAAAGATCTAAATACATATTTGTCCAAAGAAGATATATAAATGGCTAATAAGCGTATGAAAAGATATTCAACATCCTTGGCCATCTGAGAAATGCAAATCAAAACCACAGTGAGATAGCCACTCAAATAACCACAATATTTGAGTAACAAATATTAGTAAGCATGTGGAGAAGCTGGAACCTTAATATAATGCTAGTGGGAATGTAAAACGTTACAACTATTTTGGAAAGCAGTTTGGTGGTTTCTTAAAAAGCTAAGTATATACTTTCCATATGGCTCATTTATTCCATTCCTAGGTATTTACTCAAAAGAAATGAAAGCAGTATGTCCACACAAAGACTTGTAAGCAAATCTGTAGAGACAGGAAATAGATCAGTGTTTGCCTGGGGCTGGAGGTGGGAATAGGTATTGACTACAAGTGGAATGAGTGAACTTTCGTAGTGTTGGAAATGTTTTAAAATTGAATTTTTGTGACGGTTACACAGATCTATAAATTTAGTTAAAGGCATTGACCTATATAAGTATAATGACTGAATTTAATGGTATGGAAATTATACTTCAATAAAACTGTTTAAAAAATAACCAGCAAGTGGTAGGAGGTATGGATATTTATCAAGATTGGCAGTGTGTTGAAAATTGCTGAATCTCAGTGACTGGTAATGGGGTTTCATTACACTATTCTTTCTATTTTTGTATATATTTGAAAATTTTCATAATACAAAGTAAAACACAAAACAAAACAGTAGTGTTTTAGGAAAGTTTTGTAGCCAAATAACTTTGTGATGGGAAAAGTCTATTTGATGGTAAGGCTATTCAGAAAGAAATTGCACACTGAGACACTGCACACATCTCTAAATGTGTAAATTCATACTAAGCATTTGAGTTGTCTTTATTCAACTACCATTAGAAAAGAGATAAATTTTAAAAATCTGTATCACAATGCCCACGGCTCTGTATCCCCTAAAACACGTTGCTAGCACTTAGCATCCCAAGATCGGGATGTTAGTGCTCGACAAACAAGACTGTCCACTGAATGACCCCAGATAGTCTCTGCAGGTTGCCTGGCAACAAGCCACCTGGGATCAGTATAAGGGGCTGCACACAGCCTGGACTTCCCACAAGGTCTCCAGGTGCTATACGCATAGGTCTGCAAACTCCCTGGACAGTTGGAGCTTATGCTCAGACTCTTTTCTCCTGTTTGTGAGGCTGTTCTCTGGCTACCCTATAAAAATGCAAAGCAACAGAGGGAAAGTTTCCAGATGGAGCACAGGGCAAGGTACATCCATCTGTGCCTTGGCTCCTGAACTTTCCTTCGGATAATGAGAGCTTGGTGGTGGGGGACGCATGTCTCCTCTTACTGCTTGTAAGTTTACTCCCAAATTCTGCTTTGTATCTACACCCTGTCACATGTAGTATATTCCTTCATCCACATTCCACAGGTGAGGCCCAACATGGAGAACATTCAGCTTCTTACTGCCATTTTGAAATAGTCAAAGGGATCAGTTAGGTCATTTTGGGTGTGGGAGACATGGTTCCTGGGGGCAATGGCAGGCCACCTGGCTGAGCTGGGACTGTTACCTTGTGGTCAGAGATTTATGCCCATGGACTGCAGGAGTCACAGAGAAGTGGTTCAAACATAAAAGGAGAGGCAATGGAAGACAAGGCTACCATAATTCTATTCCTTTGCTTTTCTGGAAATCCTTCTGAAGAACAAGAAGGAAGAGACAAAAGAGGTCTCTCCTAGGCCACCATCAGAGGGACTGGGTTATCGTAACCACTTAGATCTGAAATCTATTAACATGCAGGGTTGCAGCCAGGGTCATTTTGTCAGGAGAAGTGTGAGTCAGGCTCCCTCCTTCATTACCACCCTCGGTCAGAGGAGTCCTGAGAAGTGTGTTCATTTACAGGACATGAAGGGGTTGAACAAGGGACGTTAAGGGAAAACCAAGAGGTGGTTAATGGAAGCTTCCCTGCTGCCAAATGAATTGCCTGGAACCTGTCTAATTCCTGAATTTTGCCAGGGGAATCATGTCCTCTTACCTGCACAAAGGAGGTTCCTCTGAGACCTTGCATGTGGAATCCTACTGAGGTAGCCACAGCCATTTGAGACACTTTGCAATTTTGTTGTCATTATGTGATAAACCTGGGCATTGTGAGGCACTCTCAACAATGTGTCCTGGACTCAGGGTCTGCCGGATGAGTTAACAGAGACAGAGGTTTCCAAGAAGAAGCTATTCCTAACCTTGTTCCATGCCTGGATGGGGGTGGGGTGGGGAAGTATTGTGAGAGGTGGGATAAAGGTTTTAGCTGCTTATATATACCATATACCATGTCTGAAGGGAAAAGATGGAGTTAAGGGGCCAAATAAGGGCCATGTCTGGCAGTTATGGAAAGAAAAGGGGTTGAAGAAGGGGGTAAGCCAAAAGAGGGGAAGACCCAAGGGCCAGACTCTTATAAGACAATATGGTTGTTGGCCAAAGGGGTTGTTACCGAGGAAGCAGACTGACTGGTCACCCAATCTTAATCTGTGAAAAATAGAGACAGACAGGTTTCAGAGGTCTGAGGTGCTGTGGGCTCTGTGATCCCCCTTCCTCCCTGGATCAGGGGCCTAGGAGGTTCCTAAGGGGCTATATAAGTCTCCAGGCTGACCTGGAACAAGTGACCTCTGGCCCTGAGGCCTCTTTCAGCTGCTCCTGGGCCCTGCCTACAGGAACAGAGAAGATAGAAGCCACGGGCACAGTTGTAGGGGGTGGTGGTGGTGGCTGGAGAGACATCCTGCCCCAGACACGTTGCAGCTATAGGGTTTCTGGGGGATAAAACATTGGGTCTCGGGGTCCTCTAGGGGCTTCTGGTTTCTTGAGCTCATGTATTGCTCCTTTTCTCTCCTCATTCCCAGGACGCCTGTTGTAGCTGGAGTGATCTTCATGATAGAAAAGTCCTGGTTTACGCTGGGGAAAGAGTGATGCCCAGATGGGCTTTGTTACATTGGTCAATGACAGCAATAATAGCTAACCTTGCCTGAGAGCTCTCTAGGTGTGAGGCCCTGTTCCAAGGACTACACATGCTAACTCATTAATCCTCACAATCTCGCCGTGATCATCTCTGAACATCTCCACATTACACATGAGGAAACTGAGACACGGAGAAGTTAGTAATTAGTCCAGGGCAATGCAGCTAGTGAGGAGCCTCTGGTCACATGGATGGACAGACACATGAAGGACACGCAGACTTCAGATTATGTACCTGTGCTGCTTCCTTCCATACCTCACCTCTGCTGGTTATCAGAAAGGCTGGGGCAGTGAGCAGAGCGGTATGGGGTGAAAGTAAACTATGGAGTCAGATGGCCTGAGTTCAAATCCTGGACCTGCTACTTAAGAGTTGGTCCACAGCAAGTTACTTAGGCTCTTTAAGTCTCATCTACCTCATCCTTAACGAGCGGATGTTTATACCCGTACCTATCTCATAGGTTGTTATCAGTATTAAATGGGGTAACGTGTTAATTCTAGTGACCAGGCTGGATATTGGAGCTACAACCCACACATTGTAAGACTATATTCTATCCATATACCTCTATATATCCAGGCAGCAGGAAGAAGGAAGGTGGAAAGGACTAAAAGGTGCTCTCTCTGTTTAAAGGAACCCTCCAGGAAGTCCTACACAACTTTCCTGCTCACATCTCATAGTCCAGGACGTAGTCCCACGGCCACTCTAGGCACAAAGGAGGCTGGGAAATACATGGCGGCTCTGAATCCAGGTTCTGATTCCCAGGAGAAGGGGAGAATGGATGAGGAGGTAGGCAGATAGCAATCTCTGCCACACGCTTCCAGACACGTGGGAGTGCTCAGAGGAAAATGCATCATGGAGGTGGGCGATGCATTTGATTTTACATTCGTAGTAGAAACTTCTAGTTGCTTACTCAATCAATACCCATCCTCACTGTCTCCCTTTCCAGAAGAATCCCCATTTTGGGGATATGGGGGATGCGATTGTGAAAAAAAGGCTGTTTTCTTCACCTCCCTTTTATAAAGTGGAGCCACGTGATCCACTTCTGGTCTTTGAAGCATAAGCTTGGTGTTTCGGGAAACCCTTTGCTTCTTAGATAGAGATTCTGGAGTTTCCTTTCCTTCTTCTTCTTGATCAGAATATGGACTTGATGGCTAAAGATGAAGCACAACCTTGAGACCAAAAGGGAAAGGCCAAGTGAATAGAGGAGACCTTAGTCCTAAAATCCTGAAGCCTCTCAACTAACGTTGGTGACCATGCACCTGGACCTCTTGTGTAAGAAAAGAAACCTAGGTGTTTAAGTCACTACTGGTTGGCTTTCCGTTTCATGCAGATCATAATACACTCATGGATACACTTTGTCTAGGAAAGAACCAGTCATTGTCAACCTGATCCACGGGACTAGAACCCTTGCCAGCAGACATCATGGCACAAATCCATCCCAACTGCTGCTGCCCTGCCAGTATTGGGTGGAGGGGAAAAAAATAAGACTGAGACATGAACATTTGCAGAAGGGACTGATGAGACTGAGACACAAACATTTGCAGAAGGGACTGATGAGACTGAGACACGAACATTTGCAGAAGGGACTGATGAGACTGAGACACGAACATTTGCAGAAGGGACTGATGAGATTAAAATGGATTATTTTGGTAGGGAGTGCTTGATATTTGGAAGAAAAAGGGGGAAAAGTGGGGGAAGAGGGCAACATAGGGGAAGGCGCTGTATAGAGATTCATTCTCTCCCCCTCTTTTCTCTTTCTCCCCACCGTCTTGCAGTCTCTGTTTTTCACACCTCCAGCTCCTTTCTAGTTGCCATCCTCCTAGTATAGAATTCTTGTAACTTTCTTGGAACTTCCCTGGTGGTCCAGTGGTTGAGACTCCATGCTTCCAATACAGGGGGCCCGGGTTCGTTCCCTGGTCAGGGAACCAGATCCCACATGCCGAAACTAAAATATCATGCGTGTCGCAACTAAAGATCCTACATGCTGCAACTAAAGATCCCATATGGTCCAACTAAAAAAAAGATCCCGCATGCTGCAATGAAGATTCCCCCATGTTGCAACTAAGACCTGGTGTAGTCAAATTAAAAAAAAAAAAAAAAGAATTCCTATAGCTGTTTTCTTTTTTAAAAAAATTTTAATTAATTAATTAATTTATTTTTGGCTGCACTGGGTTTTCGTTGCTGCGCGCGGGCTTTCTCTAGTTGCAAGAGCGGGGGCTTCTCTTGTTGCGGAGCACAGGCTCTAGGCCTGCAGGCTCAGTAGTTGTGGCACATGGGTTCAGTAGTTGTGGCACACGGGCTTAGTTGCTCCGCGGCACATGGGATCTTCCTGAACCAGGGCTCGAACCCATGTCCCCTGCATTGGCAGGCGGATTCTTAACCACTGAGTCACCACGGAAGTCCCCTATAACTTTCTTAAGCATTTTAATTCTCCATCCCCTCAGCGCATTTTTATAAACTGATTAAATTGCTGTAATAGTCCAGGTGATTAAGGCGAAGTACAAAGGAATAAACTTAAGAAACTTAAAAATTCCTCTGTGGGGACATATACAAGACCTGAACAAATGGAAAAGACAAAATATTTCCATATAAGAAAACTAAAGACATCAATTTTATCTAAGATGATTTATGCCACGATCCTGGTTTAAAAAGAAATATTAACTGGATATTATTGAGAAATGGACAAACTGGTGACAAAATTCATATGGAAAAATAAGTGGGTAATGGAGTCAGACTAACTCCATCCTAATCTGCTGATGGAAATGGAAGAAAGTAAACAGGTTTTGGTAAGGCTTGGCTTGCACATGACTCACATCTGTAGTGCTGCATTCAATTGGCAAGAACTAGTCACCTATTCACCTGGTCAGACCTGGATGCTGAGGGGCTGGGAACACTGTGGCCTCTTAGTAGCAGCACTGTGCTATGGGAGGGGAATTGCCTTATTTATTTCTTATAGTGACTGACAGGATGCTTATTATTATGCCTATTTTAGACACCTTCCTGAGCCTTAGGTAGGTTAAGTAACTTTCCCTAATTCACAACTAGTAATTGTCAGGGCTGGGAATCAAATTGGGCAGCAAGGCATCCCAAACCTAAGCTCTTTTCTCCACAGCAGGTTACATTTTAGAGCTGGAAGGGAACTTAGAGATGACTTAGTTGTACCCTCGACTGTGAAATGCTTGCAGGCTTCTTCGGGACCTAGCACGGGTCCCGGCTCAATTACATGTGTTGCCTCCCTAATGAACGGACTGGCTGATTCTCCTCCAGATGAGAAAACTGAGGTCCCAGACCTTTGAATGACATGCCCGAGGTCCTCTCCTAGTTAATGGTGGGTGGAGCTGGGATGGGCCTGTGTCAGTTTATCGCTCTGTCTTCTAGGCCACACTGCCAAGATCCTTTTCTCTCCTCCATATGAACTCATCCCAATCCATGAAACCCCTCTCGTCAGAGGGTAAGTCCCTTATTCTTCACTGTGAGTGTCAAATGTGACTCATGGGCAGTTTTGCAAGTAGTGCTAACTTCACAGAAAGGTTCGGCTTTTCATCTGAAGTCCTCAACTGCTGAAGCTTGACCCACTACACTTCTTGATGACCCCCATTCTAGATGAGAACAAAGTTCTTTCTGGCTTTCCTCCCTCTTGCAATTCAGTTTGGAAATTGCCCTTTCCCCCAGACTCCTCACAGCTGGCACTGGTTTCTGTCTCAGCTGCTTCTCTCTAAATCTGGACTCTCTTAAATGGTCATTTATTTGCACTCCTAATCTGAGGCCAGATCCACTTTTGGATTAATTCCAAATACCTTCTGCCTAATAACTAACCCTTGTCATCCCTGGCAGTCATGGGGAAGAATCTGGCATTGGTCCAACTGTGTCCTCAGATGTCTGCCTTGGATCGCTTCTGCTCCAGCCCACAGGGATGACACTTGTATTTTCCTGGCGTGCTTAACCTCCTACTAGTAAACTCTCACCTATTGCTAATTTGCAGTTGTAGAACACAAACACACCTTACAGACACACACCCCCTTCCTATTTATATGGGTTTGTTCTTACCGGTCCCCTAGAACCAGAGGGTTATTCTTCACAGCAGACTGAAAAACCCAGATCTGCCCTTGGAGCTGACTTTGCCTTTGCCTGTTGGGAATGGTTCTCCTGGGGGACAGGAGGGAATAAGTTGATATCAATCATTTAGATGCAAGAGTCAAACCAAACCAAACCAAAACAACTCATAACCAGAGGCACTGGAGAACTCTAATTAAAACCTCTTTACAGAGAATTTTGAGAGGTAATGATTATCTTACTAAGTAACCCCTACTTAAGGTGGCCTCCAGAGTAGGAAAATTTTTGTCTGAATAGGCCAACGGCCTTTAAATTTCATATGGATGAAAAAAATTGTCATAACACAAGAGATAAATGAATAAAAATGGTTTCTCCAACTCATATACTTGACTCTGAAAATAATATCTTTCATGGCAAGTAATATTTATGTGATGTCTTAAGCCTCTGGAGTTGGACGTTTGGTAATATAATCATCGATGTTTATCTGCATTCACCTTTGTGTGCTCAAATCTTATTATTATTATTTTTTTTTGCGGCACGCGGGCCTCTCACTGCTGTGGCCTCTCCCGCTGCGGAGCACAGGCTCCGGACGCGCAGGCTCAGCGGCCATGGCTCACAGGCCTAGCCGCTCCGCGGCATGTGGGATCTTCCCGGACCGGGACACAAACCCGTGTACCCTGCATCGGCAGGTGGACTCTCAACCACTGCGCCACCCGGGAAGCCCCCAGGATCACATCTTTAAGCTAAGCGCTGAAAACAAATTTCAGGGCTGAAAGGGCTAAGCCCTGCTAAAGACTTGGGCTCTCTTTCTACCAAAGGAAAGACTGGGGGCCACGTAGCAGCCTTGAAGCCAAATCAAACATCTTTGAATTTCTTCCTGTTCACATCCTAAGCCTCTTGATTATTCCTTATCCCAGGAAGGAAAAGAAAGTCAGATGTTCCCCTTGACAGGAAGTTGGAGGGTGAAATTCATCCAAAGTGAACTGTCAGGGAGGGGTTCTGGGGTGAGTGGGGAAGACGGGGGAGGAAATCAAAGGGGTTCAGGGGGCTGTGACCAGGGCAAGGTGGCTATGCCAACAACCTGTCATCTGTCTGGAGGCCACCTCTCCTTGGTTCCTTGCCCCTGGAGGTAGAGAAGCAGAACATGTGAGGGGTCTGGCACATGGCTTGGGAACAGCAGCTGAGGGGACAGATCCTCTGTATAGGGCCAGCACAATGAAGATGTGCTCTATTGGGTGCCTTGGAGAGAGATGAAGCGCGAGTGCTGGCAGCAGGGAGAAACATCCTAGGTGCAATAAAATAATGAGTGGAGAAGCCTTTTATACAAGGGCAGCATAGTTGTATTCTTGGATTTCCAGAAGCTTCTTGGACGAGCAAGTGCAGTGGGGTGATGGTTTTCTTTTCCATAACTCCTCTTGGTCCCTACACTCTTGTTAGCATCGGTCAGATTTTGTTCTCAGGATAGAGTTGTCAGAGTGAAGTGCAAAGGGCAAAGTAAGAACCTACATATTTCTTGGGTTTGGAATTTCCAAATGGACATTTACATTTCCAGTTGGGAGCACACCCAGCTTTTGAGTACCAAAGCCAACATTTGTGCCATATGCAATAGGCCTGGGAAGGAAGACCGATGTTGTAACAGTCAGTCCTCTTGTCCTAAGCCTGATCAAGGGTGAGAGTTAGGGAGGAAGACGATAGCCAAGGTGCTGGCGTGTGGCCCTGTGTTCTTGCCCCATCCCTTCTCTCTGGGGGCTGAGTCCAGGGGAAAGACCCCTTGATGGTTAGGAATCTAGGAGGAGAGAGGATGTATGTCTTGCTATTCATCTGGTGCTCTACTGGCCTCACAAATGTGCGGGGGGAAGCAGGTAAGGCTGGGATGTGGCAGGGCAGGGAGGGCTGGATCCTGGCCAGTCCTGACAACCCTTAGAGCAGCTCAGAAGTGAGTTTTCTTGCACAGGAGACAAAGGGATGGGCTCAGAATTAGCAATAGAAATGGGAATGATAAGATGCCTAAGGCTGTTCATCTATACAGGAGTCTTGAGTGTGGGGGACAAAAGATGAAAACCCAGGACTTCCCTGGTGACGCAGTGGTTAAGAATCTGCCTGCCAATGCAGGGGACATGGGTTCGAGCCCTGGTCCGGGAAGATCCCACATGCTGGGGAGCAACTAAGCCCGTGCACCACAACTACTGAGTCTGCGCTCCAGAGCCTGTGAGCCACAACTACTGACCCTGCGAGCCACAACTACTGAAGCCTGTGCACCTAGTGCCCGTGCTCTGCAACGAGAGAAGCCACTGCAATGAGAATCCCTCACACCGCAATGAAGAGTAGCCCCCGCTCGCTGCAACTAGAGAAAGCCCGCGCGCAGCAACAAAGACCCAACGCAGCCAAAAACAAATAAATAAATAATAAATAAATAAACTTAAAATAAAGATGAAAACCCTTTTGAGACTTATGGTTTTCAGCCCACCTCTCCTGCTGGGATCAGGAATTCCACAAGTTCATCTGTTCATTGGTTTGTTAGTTTGCCTGGTTATTATTTCAGTTATTCACTTGTTCTCATTGGTTTCAGCACCTACTATATGTCTAGAGTCTAAATCTTGTATTAGCTACTGAACCAGCTCTTTCCAGCACTAAGGAATGTTCCCTTGTCTTATCCTGGAAAATGGTGATCAGTTCTGAATTGCCCTGCCCAGACTCTTCATTGTTTCGGATACTCTGATCAGACTGACTTTGAGCCCGAAAGGTAAAGCTTTTAGAAATCTTAAACCATGGAGCAAGAACTTCGTGTGGATACACTGAAGAGAAGGGAAACACGCATCTGTGGAGTTACTTCACTTATGAAAAACTAGGAAGGGGCATCTAATTTTCAGACGTGAAGACATTTAAACTCCCACCTTTCAGGAGGGCAAACCTTTAACTTCTTTGTGCATCTCAAGGTCACACAAGCTCAGAGAAAATTCCGACTTCCTTCAAACTCCAGCCTCTTGACTTACTATTATTCTCTTGGTCCTGAGACTTCGGAGCAAATAAGGTGATGGCTTATTTTCTCAGCATATCTGAGGAATAGAGATTCCACAAATGTTGGAGATTCAGTAAGTAAGCCATAGAAATGTAAGTGATCTAGGGACGAAAGTGTAACTAGTTCCTGGAGGCTGTCAAGAACTGCTTTCTTCAAGCTCCCTTTATTCTTAGGATTCTCTGGGTGGCAAGTGTATTTATGGACCATACCCCCTGGGTAGATCATCAACCTTGATATTTCCAGAAGAATCCATTAACATAGCACTAGACACTGCAGACATCCTGCTTCCTGTGTGTAGAATACAAGGCTATTTTCTATACATTCTCAAAGGAGAGAATGTATTTTTCAATACCTATTTCCTTACTGTAAAGAAAAAGAAAAGTGACTGAGGTATTTTGCCTGTGAGAATCCGTGGAAGTCTGGGCTGGTTACTTCAGTGACTGGAGCAACAGGAATGAAGCCAAGGGTTTAGTCCATACTTCAGCCTGTTAGTTTCAATGTCTGACCACAAATTATTCTCCTCACGTGACTTGCAAATGCCTCATGTTGGTCATGAGAACTGATTAAGAAGTACAGATGGCTCAGTGTGTATCCATCACCCTCAGTGGGGAAGTAATGCCAAGTGCATGCTGACAGCTCATTCCAGGCAGCGACAAATGGCTTCTTTTCCAGTTGTGTTGGAAGCCGAAGGTTTTTCTTATTATAAAAAGATGTTATTTAAATTATTGTTTGCTTTTGCTCTGATGTGATGAGAGAGAGAAAAAAAAAAGCGTGGGATTGCAAAGACCTTTTTCCTGCTGAGATGAAACAGAGAAGGATAGGCTGCAAGCTGAGAGGGCACGTGTGGTCTGTTTGACTCTAGATCCTAGGGTAGCAGAAAGACACCTTCACTCCATTATAGGGGTGATGCAGATTCAGAAGGGAAGGGCAAGAGCCTCCAAGGTCATGGGCTTTCTCTGAGAGGAATGAAGAGCTAATGAAGGAAGCCACCAAGAGATGTCAACGGAACCAAGAAGAAATGAGTCTGTCAATAGCAATTTGCCATCTGCTTTTGTTATGCACAAGACAATTAGGTGACATCTAAGGCTGAGTTCTTCAAGGGCAGTCAAAACCAAACAGAGCTTCTTCAAGCATCTGTAGTAGGCTCATAGATTAACTTGGTCAGTGACTTATTTGCAACTCAGCTGGTGAACGATGGTCTGGCAGTCTGCTCTCTGGGCTTTGAGGAATTCTTGAAGATATTTGGTAAGTTGAAGAATGATGTTCAGAGAATAGTTGGTGTCAGCTGAGGCAGGACCCCTCTGGGGAATCTGAGCCTCACCCTGAGCAAACCTACACATTTGATTTTGGTGTGTGTGTGTTTCAAGGTGAGCTGACCCAAGCGGCTGACTCACACTAACCAAATGCATAAGAGGCAGATGCAAAAGCCCAACTGACGATTCATTAATTTTTAGCAAGAAACTTAACAGTTGACGTACTGTGTCAGCTGGTCAGCATGTTGGCTCTCTGGAGGGATGGGAAACTCCGATGCCTGTGGGGCCAGGCAGGCAAAGAAATGAATTGACCAGATGTGAGGTCAAAAGGAGACATGGGAATTGTGCTGAACAGGGGACCCTATTCCCCTTCTAAACTATGCAGCCAATATGATCTCCACCCAGTTGTTGCTGTTCAGGGGGTGGTGTGTGCAGAATTTCTGATTTTTTAAAAGTTGAGATACAGAGTTGCATAAGAAATTTCCTGATTTATAAATATTAGCAATTAATTTTTAAAAGTTTTAAAACCCACTGTATAAGCCAAACATGCCTACACCCTTCACATTTGCAACTGCTCATTAAATTAAAACCAGAAGGCTGCTTTGAGAGCCAATTTCAGGACAAGGGAGTTAGTTGGTTGAGCTCAATGTTTAGTGTCATCAAACTGTAAAAGACTGATGTATCTGTTTCTATTCCACACACCTGCCAGGAAGGGTTGAAGTCTCCTCTGGTCCAGATACACAGTCACATCTGCCTCAACTTCATAGGTTTCATTAAAACTACCAATGCCCCCGCTAGCAACACTTTCTTAATTTACACTGTGGTGTTTGCCAAGGAAGGTTCCACCTTTCTGGACATCTTCTGGGATTGCATTCTCGCTCCCCAGTTAGAGTTTACCAAGCCCCTGTTTTGACCTAAGGATTCCGGAGCACTTTGCCCAATACAATCTTATTCATTAGGAATTGATTTTTGTCGTTTAATTTTCCACAGGAAACAATGACACTATTAATAGTATTCATTCATTCAACAAGTGTTTATTGAGCTCCTATATTGAACCAAGCACCGAGCTGGACACTAGGATTGCATGAGCAGACAAGAGAGAATCGAAGGAGCTTACACTCTAAGCACTGTCAACATTTATCAAGATGTTTCAATGTACCAGGCTCTGGGAGAGATATTTTATGTAATTATTCAATCTTTAGGCCAACTCAAAAACCAGTATTATAATTATTTCTGTGTCATGGTTAAGAAGCTGTGGCAAGTTAAGATCTAATGACCCTACTTCCACTATCCAGAGAGGCACCGTGGGTCCCCATTTGTCAACCTTAGTGTCTTCCTAGGCACTGATGACTCAACTCCTTCCCCCCACAATGCTGTCTTGGGACTGGACTTGGTGGATGGGAAGTGGGCTGGGTCTTCTAATGGGAATTCCACGTATGTGTTGAAGGTCTTTCCCATTCAAGAGTTCTTAATAATAATTATTAAAAGAGATACTATCTTCTAGGTGCTTACTTTGTGCTAGGCTTCACACTAAGTATTTTACTTATATTAATTAAATCCTCAAAGCTATCACACGATGTAGGTATTATTACATCTTTTTACAGATGAAGAAACTGGAGACCAGAGAGGTCAATAACCTGTCCAAGATTACACACAGGGTCACTGCACATCACTGGGGGTCGCTGGGGGGACTGACATCGCAGACCATGGAGTAGGCGGTACATGACCTAGTCAGTTGCTCACAGAGTTCATACATGGTGCCACTGAGAGCTGACCCAGAACAAATAGAGTCAGATGGAAACACAGGCAGAGGGACTGGTGGAGGGGAAAGAGAATTCCAGAAGGGATTCAAGAGAACCACCCCTCCTACCCCGGGAAGTGGGAGATGCTACCCGCACATGGGAACAACCTCTCCAATATCATAATTTTGCCCGTGGTCAATCCAACACATTGGAAGAGTTGGCTCTGCTAATAACTGGCCAAAAAGACAAGCAACTGGTTGATTCACCTATAAGATAGAGTCTTGTAAAACTGTTGTAATTGTTCAGCTTCTTTCATCCAACCAATCTGGGACTGTAACTGACCTTCTTGACCAGATGTTTTGGCATTGTGTGGACAAAGGGGAATAAACAATCAACACTAAGATCCAAAAAGCCTACGTCAAGATATGGTTAAGAAGAGTCAGAATGTTTTGCAGATCATGAGGCCTTCCCTGTTTATGGTTTGTCCTATTGTCCTAGCTGGGTTGAGGAAGGAAACATTTTCCTAAGGTTTAAAAATAAATAAGTAAGTAGGATGCTATCAAAAGCCATAAACTAAACGGAGTCCTTGGAGAACAGCCAAACGGGATTGTTATCAAGGAATGGCAGCCTTCCTGAGCAACCAGTAAAATCCTTGGCGTGTCAAAATGGATTGCAGATGGAACAAGTAGTCCTGGAATTCTAGAATATTAGATCTAGAAGGGGCTTTAGGGACCAGCTAGACAATCTCCCTTATTTTATAAATGAGGAAAAGCTTAAGGACCAGAGAGACAGAATGACTTAGTCAAGGTCACACGGCCAACGATGGAAGAGCATTAGAATGAAGGTTTCCTGAAGCTTCTGCATATCCAGAGCAACATTTCTGCCTCTTTGAGGACTATTTAGGGCTATTTGGGGTGGGGGGTGGTCCTTAAAATAAATAGTTGATTTATTAATGTTATAAATTCAAAAGTGTAATTTTTCTCTCAACTTTTACATTCAACGTGTCTTATATTTTTATTTATCAAATAGCCCTATTTAATCCAGTTAATAAAATTCTTTTAAATCTATTCAACACGATTATAAAGGTAATATATTCCATTTTCATTTTAAAAAGTTTTTAAATGTCTGAATTAATAAGTAACTTTCCTAAATACTTAAACACTAACAAATCTAATAAATCTAGTAGAATCATCAGTGATTATCAATCTTAAATGCTCCAGTAAACCTGTAAAATTCTCTTAACACTTATGAACTTAAAAATCACAAACTAAAATTAACTACTCCATCTTACTTTTTAAGTTGGAACCACAAGACAGTGTTTTATTCCCTAATATTCCAAATTCTCTTAAACATTTTAGACACTTTAAGCATCAAATATACAGATTGTCCCAATGTTCACAAAATCTTTTCTTAAACTGAATAGAAAAGTATTAACTCTATGGAACTGACGTACTTCACCATCTCCTTAAGTCTAAATCTTTCCCAGGGGTAAAGGAAGCCATTACTCCATCCCCAGACTGAGGGTATCATTTCAGTGAACCAAAGACCATGAAGGATTTGGCTGTAAGGAGCAGCCTAGAGTGGCAGGTAGGTAGAGGAGTCATCCCTGGATACGCACTACATTTTGAACCCTTTAAAACTGTTGCACCAATAGTGTGGTCTTGCAGTCCGGGTTCTCTGGTTTGAAATGATACCTCTCTCTTTTCATTTGTATCTTCATTTCCTTTCCACTCTGCAAGCCTGCTTTGCAACTGGATTGGATTCTGCTAATCTGTTTACTGCATTATTGTGTCCTGAAGCTTTTCCCTTTGTTCCTGTTTCTCCCTGCCCAGGCCATAACTCTTATAGATACTTAATGACATCTGTTTGGATTCTGTATGGATATCTCAGAGCTCTGTCCGGTTCTGTGGTCACTTAATCCCAGAGGTCTTTCCATCACATGGCCTTCTCCTGTAACATGGAGGTCAGCCTCTGGGCAGGATCTGGGAGTGGCTGCCGCCTTCTCCTCCCTCTCATCCAGGAAAAACACCCCCCAAATGCTGATTGCCTTACAGACCTCTGAGGCAGAGCGCAGTTCTCCCCAGGCAGCTGGTCCCCCGGTTGGATACAGCCAGCCTTACGATGGCAGTATTCTTCTGTGGAAGAGACTTCAATACAAAGCTTTTTTTTTTTTTTAATAGATTTATTTATTGGCTGTACCGTGCAGCATGTGGGATCTTAATTCCCAACCAGGAATCGAACCTGCGCCCCCTGCATTGGAAGAGCGGAGTCTTAACCACTGGACTGCCAGGGAAGTCCAATATAAAGCTTTTTAAGGTAATGAGTTTTGGGGTGTCTTTCTTTTTTTTTAATACAGGGAAAAGATGCCCTCCAGTCTCGGTCTTTTTTTTTTTTTTTTTTTAAGGACTGGTTTTGTTTATTTATTTATTTAATTAGGACGCACCACGCAGCATGCAGGATCTTAACTCCCCGACGAGGAATCAAACCTATGACCCCTGCAGTGGAAGTTCAGAGTCCTAACCAATGGACTGCCAGGAAACTCCTGATTTGGAGTGTCTTTTAATACTTCATGTGAATATAAAATTTAGTGGGTGTGCTTGGGTGGTTTAAAAAAAAGTTATGTGATATGCCCAAATTTTACTTTGGAGGGTCCTGGGAATCACACTTAAGAGAAGCAGAATCTCAGATATTACTGGAAGCCCAAATGGCCTCTGGTCAGAAGTAATCTACTCTATGTATTAAGATGCTGTAAACAGAGAAAACAAGCAATGGTTTCAAATCAAAACTCACCTTGAATTACAGGTGTTGATTTGCAACTGAGCTGCTTTTCTCATGAGCATATACCTGGGTACAGGGCAGCCAGAGATGGATGAATAAATGATGCTTAGTGATTCTTCAGCATGATACTGGGTTAACCAGAATTTATTTACTGTATATATGATATGTGTATATACGTGTGCGCATGTATATGTATATATCTTTCCAATTGAAAAGAAACAGAAGTTCCTTTAGTTTTTGTTTGTTTACAAAAATATTTAGCTGGGCTTGACAAAACTTCTGAGTATGTACTGTAGATGTTGTAAAACTATCCTACTCTGGTAAAATCCAGCCTGTAGATGGGATTAGTTTAGCCCATTAGTATCGGCCCATGTAGTGTTAAGAAAAGAGCAACGAACATTTAGGAGTAGGAAGGTAGCATGTAAATATCTAGATTTCTTTAAGGAATGCCTGGCTACACAACCAGTATGACATGGTGACAATGGTTTCCCCACTAGATGGGGCTTGTACTCTTCAAACCACAGTCCCCATCATCCCCTATGTCTACCTGAACTTGAGTGTCAGTTGCTGTTTATCCTCACACTCACCTTGTTATTTTTCTTATAATAGCATTAAGAAGCAGCATCATAATTCTAGCAAAAAATGGAAAAACAAAAAACCAAGGGAGTTGCAGTTTTCAAGAAATAAAAGAGGGCATATTTCTATGCAGAAATAAAGGCTGTTCCTAAGTTTTTAACATGCAGAGTTTTCTTAGACCCAGACAGCACCATTCATTGACTTGGCCTCTGGGGTTCCTGCTGGCTTATGAATATGCAACCCCTGGGTCAACTGTGCTTGGGAATAGATCCTTATGTTTGGCTCCCTGACAATGAGTGTCAGCATGCTGCAACCCACTGAAATGCTCATGGCAGGGGAGGTGGGTGAGCTTTACAAACTTTAGCAGTTCTCTCTTTAGATTCTTCCTTAAGGCCCTCCTTTCTCACAAAACTTTCAAGCCAGTCCCACTAACTCCACTTCACACAAACATAATTGTCTGCACTGGTACTTTTTCCCTTTCCAATCTCCCTTGAAATTGGGTTATTGCACTATAAGTGTTCATGGCCATGAGAGACTTAAAAGCTGATAGAGATATGTAATAAGAAGACTCAGCCCTCCCTTAGGAAATTATTGTGTAGTACAGTTGAAAGGGGAAGATATTAAAGTCAAGACTATGTTGAATAAGATTGAAAAGGAAACACTGTAACTGGGGAGAGGGGTAAAGAGGGTAGTTGAAGGGATTTCTTGATTTTAAAATTCATTCTATTAAAAAGATACAGTCAGTTTAGAATAGGCCCTACTCTTAGCTTTTGATTAAAAGGTTGGGAGAAGAAATGAATATTTCAGACTTTCATATGGGCAGAAGTAACATTACAGATCACTCATTTCAAAGGGGAAAGAAGAGTAAAGGTTTTCTTGCAGTGGCGCAAAAGAGTGCTGGAAAACAGGCACGTCTTTCTGACAACGAATCTGACCTACTTAAATTCAGGGTCTGGAGAAGCATGAAAACATAAAAGTCCTAGGGAGTCGCTCTGATCACGTCCTCCTCTCTTTCGTATGTGAGACTTCCTTCGGGAGTGATAACCTTCCATAACCAATGCAATGAACAAAAATGATTGACCTCTAAGGTGCAGCCTCAAACAACCTTACTGGTGCCTCCACCCCTAGGTCCTGGTTCAGATCTGCTCTGTGCAGCTCCTTTTCCTGACTCCCCGGTGAGGTCTAGGGCAAGCCCAGACTGTCTTGGTAACCCTCAGATAAGGAAAGATCTTCTGGTCACCTGAAGTCACAAAATCAGTCTCATTTCAGTAATTAGGATATTTGGTTGCATGAAATAGTTAAAACTCCAAGTACATTTAGAGTTACAAGTTCTTTTCTCCTTTAAGTCAGGCTGCCCCAGGAAAAGGAGGCCTGATTGGATTCTTCAAGATTTCCCAATCTAGCACTTACACCAGCGCTCCCATCCTCCTTTCTCCGTGTGCTGACCACAGACTTTCTAATCCTTCCAGGAAGCAGGGGAGAGGGAGGAGAAGTAGGATGTCAGGAGAGGTCTTACCTGACAGGTACAGACATGGCTGTCACCAGGGCTGGGATTAGGACATAAAATTTAAGGGGCTCCCCAAATTAGCAATCAAGATAAATAGCATTTTAATCCCACATTTAAAAAAAACTAATGCAAGAATCCCTAATGAACAAAATGTCAATGTTTTTTAAAGACACGATAAGCTGAAATTAATTTAAAAAATATTTCCAGGGGCTTTCCTGGTGGCGCAGTGGTTGAGAGTCCACCTGCCGGGAAGATCCCACATGCCGCGGAGCGGCTGGGCCCGTGAGCCATGGCCGCTGAGCCTGCGCGTCCGGAGCCTGTGCTCCGCAATGGAAGAGGCCACAACAGTGAGAGGCCCACGTACTGCAAAAAAAAAAAAAAAAAAGGTATTTCCAATGCTCACTTACACAAGAGAAATTGTCAAACACAGCAATTCTCTCAAATGAAAATGAGATAAGTAAAAAAGTTGATTCTGAAAATGTTATTGATGAGTTTGTGTCCATTAAAGCCAGGAAATTAAAATAATAGCAAATCTGTTAGGGTTATAGATAAAATATTTAAATTTAAAGTAATGTGGTTTCAAAATATTTTTCAATTTCTCAGTATTTTTTCAACTATGTTAATGTTCTGGGAAAAAATTAACCATTAAAAAGATACATTAAAAAATGTATGTAGGGGCTTCCCTGGTGGTGCAGTGGTTGAGAGAAGGCCTGCCGATGCAGGGGGCACGGGTTCGCGCCCCGGTCCAGGAAGATCCCACTTGCCGCGGAGCGGCTGGGCCCGTGAGCCAGGGTCGCTGAGCCTGTGTGTCCGGAGCCTGTGCTCCGCAACGGGAGAGGCCACAGCAGTGAGAGGCCCGCGTACCGCAAACAAACAAACAAACAAACAAAAAAGTATGTAGAGGGCACACGTCTTTCCTTTCACTTCAGGCTCCAGTATGGCTTGCTGCGGCACTGTTACCAATCCTGCCTTTATTTAAAATATTTATACTTTGTTCATCATGAATGTTTTACCATTAATTTTGATTTTAAAAAATACTGTATCAAAATATTATTTATCTTGATTACTGAGTTTTTGGTGTCCCCTTAAATTTTGTGCCCACCCTAAGTGTCCTGCTCCCGTTGCCCTAATCCCAGCCAGGGCTGACGCTGTGTTTGAAGGTGGGCTAGGCAGTTGTTTCAACGTGACTGTCACCTGCATGGTTCCCATACTGCAGGTGCATATAGCCTGTCTCTACACACTCATGATTCTTCCCTCCACCTTTAGACATCCCACAGGACACTTCCACCCTTATCTGCAGCTCTTGGCAGGGTCTAAGCCCCACCTGAGCGGCTGTCAGGTGCCCACAATCTTTCCTGAAAAACAAGTACCTTGAACCCACCATTATTAGTAACTAAGGTCCTTAGTTTATTTAGATTTTCTTAATTTTAACCTAATGTCCTTTTAAAATTTTAATTTAAGACAAAATAAAAATTTATGAAAAGACTATCTTTTTAGAGTAATTTTAGGTTCACAGCAAAATTGAGAGGAAGGTACAGAAGTTTCCCGTATAACCCCTGCCCTCACACATGTATAACCTCCCCCATTATCAACAACCCCTATCGGAGTTGTGCCTTTATTGCAATTAATGAGCCTACATTAACACATCATAATCATCCAAAGCCCATAGGTCACATTAGTGTTCATTCTTGGTGGTGTCCATTCTATGGGTTTGACAAATGTATAATGCCATGTACCCATCATTACAGTATTTTACAGAATAATTCACTGCCCTAAAAATCCTCTGTGTCCTTCATATTCACCCTTCCCTCCAACTCTCAGCCCTTGGAAACCACTGATTTTTTGTCTCATAGTTTTGCCTTTTCCAGAATGTCATATAGTTGGAATTATATAGTATGCAACCTTTCAGATTGGCTTTTTTCACTTAGTAATATGTACTTAAGTTTCCTCCATGACTTTTCATAGCTTGATAGTGCATTTATTTTAGTGCTGAATAATATTCCATTTTCTGGACGTACGAGAATTTATTTATCCACCCACCTGAAGGATATCTTGGTTTCTTCCAAGTTTTGACAATTACGAATAAAATTGCTATAAACATCTGTAAGTTTTTTGTGCAGACATGTTTTTTTTTTTTAATATTTTCAGTTTTTTTTGATGTATAGTTGATTTACAATGTTGTGTTAGTTTCAGGTATATAGCAAAGTGATTCGGTTATACATACACCCATTCTTTTTCAAATTCTTTTCCTATTTAGGTTATTACAGAATATTGAGTATAATTCCCTGTGCTATATAGTAGGTCCTTGTTGGTTATCTATTTTTTATATAGTAGTGTATATATGTTAATCCCAAACTTTTAATTTATATGGATGTAAGTTTTTAACTCCTTTAGGTAAATACCAAGAATGCAATTGCTGGATCATATGGTAAGTGTATGTTTTGTAAGAAATGGCCAACTGTCTTTTGAAGTGGCTGTATCATTTTACCAACATTTCATCAACATTTGGTGTTGTCAACGTTCTGGATTTTGACCATTCTAATAGATGTGTAGTGGTATCTCATTGGTGATTTAATTTACATTTCCCGAAGACATAGGACGTGGAGCATTTTTTATATGCTTATTTGCCATCTGTATATCTTCTTTGGTGAGATGTCTATTGAGTATGGCCTTTGGCCCACTTTTTAAGGCCCACTTTTTAAATTGCCCCCACTTGCCGCAACTAGAGAAAGCAGTGAAGACCCAACAAAGAGTTTTTGGTATGTTTTGGATAATTGTCCCTTATCAGATGTGTCTTTCACAAATATTTTCTCCCACTCTGTAGTTTGTCTTCTCATTCTCTTGACCTAATGTCCTTTTCACGTTCTAGGATCCCATCTAGTATATACCACATTATACTTGTCAATTCTCCTTAGGCTCCTCTTGGCTATGACAGTTTCTTAGACTTTCCTTGTTTTGGATGATCTTGACAGTTTAAGGAGTACTGATCAGGTATATTGTAGGATGTCCCTTGATTGGAACTTGTCTTAGGTCTTGGTCATGATTACACTGGGGCTATGAATTTTTAGGAGGAAAATAAAAGAGGTAAAGTATCATTTTTATCACAGCATATTAAGGGTATATACTACCAATTTGATTTATAACTGTTGATGTTGAACTTGATTACCTGGCTGAAGCAGTGTTTGGCAGATTTCTCTACTGTAAAATGACTCTTTTTTGGTACATGGGCCTCTCACCGCTGTGGTTTCTCCTGTTGCGGAGCACAGGTTCCGGACGCACATGCTCAGTGGCCACGGCTCACGGGCCCAGCCACTCCACGGCATGTGGGATCCTCCCGGACCAGGGAACGAACCCGTGTCGCCTGCATCAGCAGGCAGACTCTCAACCACTGCGCCACCAGGGAAGCCCTAAAATGACTCTTGTTTATCTCCTCCCCATGCTGTACTCTTTGGAATGCAGTCATTATACGCAGCCCACACTTAAGGAACAGGGAGTCATGCTCCCCCTCTTTTAGAGTGGAGTAGCTACATAATTTATTGTCAATTTTTCTACATAGGATATCTGTGACTTATTGGTTTATTCAGTAACTTATTTGTATCAGTAGGACTCATGTATATTTATTTATTCTTCTTTTTTTTTTTTTTTTTTTGCGGTACGCAGGCCTCTCACTGTTGTGGCCTCTTCCATGGCGGAGCACAGGCTCCGGACGTGCAGACTCAGCGGCCATGGCTCACGGGCCCAGGCACTCCGCGGCATGTGGGATCTTTCCCAGACCGGGGCACGAACCCGTGTCCCCTGCATCGGCAGGCGGACTCTCAACCACTGCGCCACCAGGGAAGCCCTATTCTTCTTTTTTATGTAGGTGTTTATAGCCATGGATTTCCTTTAAGCACTACTTAGCTGCATTGCACAAGTACAAAACTGGTTTTTAACAAACTCCTGAGCAAGTCCTTTAGAGTGACTACTTGCTAGCTAGTCTTGGGGCTCAGCCAAACTCAGACTGAGCGCCCTTTTAACATCCTGGTATAACAAGCTTCTTTGACACTTTACCAACAAACTCCCCTTTTTTGAGGTCCGTAATAGATTTACATTTATTTTACATTTCTATGATATTGAGCAAAGTCCCAGGGCAAGAAGCATTGTGGGGTTGAGGGCTGCCATAGCAGGAAGTTAGATTTCTAATGTTCACAATGGTTACTTTTAGTTTAATTTAGGCATACTCTTAGACGAATTGCACAGCTGCAATTATAAGTTAAGCAGAGGAAACAGACGTATCTCATATAGATTATCTGGTTAATTTAGGCCAGACTGTGTGTTTATATGGGGAGGGAATATGGAGGGAGGGACTGGGAAGTGGAGAGATGGAGATAGTAAATATTTGCAGTCGTTGAGCTCTGGCTCATAATCCAGAAAGGAGACAACAACCAAAGGGCAAAACTCTCAGGTAGTCACAGTGACTTCAGGAGTATGACTGCTTGAAAATTCTTACTGGCACAAAACCAAAAAAGCGGCTTATTTGAAATAGGATTATCCTGGTCCACGTTCTTGTGCCTTGGCTCTGAAATAAACTGAGCTTGGCCTTTGGTTCTTGGAAGACTGACTTCCCGGGAGTAACTCCTGAGAAAGCTGGTATCCAGTGGGGAAGATATTGCCTTTGAGGCTTCCCAGGGCTGTGATATGGTCATATCATCCCTGGTTACTCCATAACTTATTGTGTGACCTGGGGCAAACCCCCTTAACCTCTCTGAGCCTTACCTTCCTTATCTAGAAAAATGAGGCTGGAATAGATGGAGTAAATGATATCTAGAGACCCTTCCAGCTCTAACCTTCTGTGTTAGATTTCTCGGCTGGTGTTAGCCCATCTTCCATTATAAAATGACCCCCAGAGAAACATAGAGTACTAGTCTGTATTTTTCTCGCCTCCCTTTTTTTCCCTCCTCACCCTTGCCCATACTATTTTTCCCTGTATTTATCCAAATACTAAAATTTCCCTTAAACTTAAAACTGGGATGGAATTGAAAAAGATGCGATGCTTCCCATATATGTTTAATAAGCTAAAATGACTGTTTCAGTTAGGGAGGGAAGAACTCAGGAAGGCCAGCACCAGAAACACAGTTCTCAAGGGCATGCCCTGATGATGGTTTCATTCAGGGTATTTTCAGTGAACAAAAGATAATTAACAATGAAATAGAAGCAAAACAAATCCATTTGTGCCCATTTGCATTCTCTTCATAGGGTGATGTCTAATTCTGGAAGCAACGGTAAAAAATTACAACAAAGAGCTCTGTTGTGATTCAGCTGGTAAACAGCACAAACCAGTTCTTTTCAATATGCAAAAAGTTGGGGATTTCCCTGGTGGCACAGTGGTTAAGAATCCGCCTGCCAATGCAGGGGACACGGGTTCGAGCCCTGGTCCGGGAAGATCCCACATTTCGTGGAGTAACTAAGCCCGTTCACCACAACTACTGAGCCCGTGCGCCTAGAGCCCGTGCTCTGCAACAAGACAAGCCACTGCAATGAGAAGCCCGCGCACCGCAGTGAAGAGTAGCCCCCGCTCACCACAACTAGAGAAAGCCTGTGCACAGCAGTGAAGACCCAACACAGCCAAAAAAATAATATTAATAATAATAATATGCAAAAGGTTGGGGAAGGGGTCAAATGTGATTAGGTTGCAAGAGGTTTGTTTGGCAAAAGCTCAGTGAAGTTTTCATCTGTGTTGTACCTGGGCTTCCTGAAACCCACTGAAGTATCTTTTCTGTTAAAAACATTTCAGAGAACGTTTTTTGGGGCACAGAGGAGGGGGAGAGGAAAAAGGAGAAATAGTGTCAGGGATAGGTCCAACAATCTGGTTTATGCCACAGAAGGCCCAGAATTAGATGTTTCTCAAAGATACAATGTAGTGAGATGCACACTGGATTTGGAGTCCAAGTCAGAACCTGACCCTCCTCACCTGTAGCACAGAACTCCACCTAACACTTGCTCACGTGACTGTTGTGAAGGCCAAAAAGAGATCCGTTAAAGTGCTTGGAAAACAGCAGCATCTCATGTTGGCCATTGTCACGAAGAGGCCATGCTCCTTGGAAAGAGAAATGCATTTCAAACTAAGCAGGGATTGTTGTAACGGGGGCTGTAATTGGGGATGAGGAGAGCTTCAGGGATTTGTACCCCCTCTTTTCCACAGGTGTCTCTTCCTATAGAGGCAAACTACTTGTAACCGGTGAGGCAGGGTCCCAGTGGGAAATTGCACTGGGAGGGCAGGGGAAGGAGCCTTGGGGACCCAGGCTGGGGAGTTATTTGGGGACCTTGAGATGCTCGAGGGACCACAGGGGATGACTGCAGTGCACCTGCTGAGGGCCAGCTCACCCTTCCTTCTGGCTAGAACACGTGTTAGACTTGGATGATGAAGCATTATGATGTGATTTATTTGTGTTATGGTTCCTACTCATCTTATGTGAAACTTACACGATTTAAGCTATGTTAAGATATGTTAAGTAGTTCTAAATGGAGTCCCAGTGGCCAATGGGAATTTTCATAATTGTTATTTTGAAATGTCTGCTGTAGGACTGCGAGTGTCTTAGGGTGTAAACTAAGAGTGTTACTTTAGATAAGAAGTATGATGGGCAATGCACGTCCCTGGAACAGAAAGAGTGACCGATAGTCAAGATCCCTTCCCTAGGGTAATCGTTACTTCTTAAAAAGAAACCACTAAGCTGAGTGGCTTGAAGGCTCTTTGCTGGGGGACCTGACTCCACACTGCTGCCCTGTCGGAGCTTGTCCTGACTCATGCTTGTCACAAGACCAATTTCCAGACTGGAAACTGCTGCTCACGCTGAGATGCCTCCTTCCAGACTCTCCTTGAGGTGGTTCATTACCCTCTTTTCCCTACTTTAACTAACCTGTGTTATGTGCTAATTGTGTACAAGAAACCAAGTGATTCGTGAGCTGAATATTGGCTCCTATGTCATCCGCCTCCAATTCCCATGATTCTTACCTGCCCTTGCTGCTGGGTCCTGCAACGAGCATTAAACCTTCCCTCTCTGAAGGGCTCAAATAAACATCCCAAAGAACTACAGACTCAGAGGTCTAGAGGTTGTCATTCTTTTCAGTTAACTCATTTCCTTGCTCTATCTGATGGTCTTGTCTCTTCGGCTTCCAGTGTGCTTAACTCCTCCCAACTTCATTGCCCTCTATCTCCTCATTTCAGGTCCTTCCTTTGGCTTTACACACACACACACACACACACACACACACACACACACACACAGCCATTGCCCAGTCTTTCCTGTCTGGCAATTTCCAACCCTCCTAGAGATCTTCGTTCCTTCCTACATAATAAAGAAGTCCTGACTCCATACTCTTGTGTCCTGCAAACTCAGACCACTTGGACTTCAACAGGAGCCTAGTGGAGGTTTGCCTTTGCTGACTCTAGATGTGTGTGGAAGCAGAGGGGCAGCAGAGGGTCAAACTGGACATGGAAGGAAAATGTGGTTATGGGACATGGTGTGGTTTCCTAATCCAGTTCAGGTTAGATGCTCCGCCAGCCAAAGATGGATTGAGTTCCCTCCAAAATCAACCTACAAGGAAACACACCTTGTGTGTTTCCAGACAAAAGTATGGAAAATTCCGTGTGTGTGTGTGTGTGTGTGTGTGAGAGAGAGAGACAGAGACAGAGAGAGAGAGAGACAGAGAGACAGAGACAGAGAGAGACAGAGAGAGAGAGAGAGTAGGAGAGGGAAAGAGAGAGGGAGAGAGAGAGGGAGAGAGAGGGAGAGGGCCAGAGGGACAGGGAGGGAGAGGGATCTTAATGTCATTCTATTTTTAAGTGGAATAATTTTTAAATTTAATTTTCAGATTTTCAACTGGGAGCACAGATAGATGGCTAAAAACCATTTAAGAGCGTGCAAGCTTTGATGTCCATGTGACAATGAAGGACATTCAGAATACACTGAAGTAAATGATGATTACAGCAGATTTGATGCAGTCTGAGGCTCCACAGTGAATGACCAGCATAGACTAGCAAAGACAGCAGTACCACATCCACGCAAGTGGTTCATGGAGCTCATTAAAAATTTCTTTAACTTGACCGAAAGGAGTTTGCAAATCAACAGATTTTCACCCACACATCATTTAAAATGGAGAAAAACAAGCACAATAAAATGTCAAATTCATTCATGGCTTTAGTCCAATCAGAAGTAAAAATGGGGTTGACTTTAGTCTTTCAGTCAGAGTTCAGGGACATCTTTTGAACGTGCAAAAATGCATCATTTCAGCTTGGCCGTCTCTTCTTGAGCCTAAACCCAGATCCACAACCCAGATCTCTACCAAGTTTTCTCCTATTAAATGATTCTGAAATATTGAAAGAAGCTTCAAGCCATTTTATTTGTCTCCATCGTCTTATTTCTAGCCCAGACAGGTTTCTTGTTAGCCACAAGAATTCCTGAGACTCATTCAAACTTGCATAATTGAATTTTCAATGTCACTGCAACAACGGTTCTTTACTGATCAGTTTTACCACACAGGAGTTTTATCATATGAAAGTTTGTGCTCATTTGCATCTCCACAATTATAAAGCCCAGGTTTAACATAAGCATCTAAATACCTCCTACACTTTAAAAATTGCCCACAGCTTACTTGTTATGGTTTTGGAAGTACCATCTTCTTTTTTATAAGATTGTACCTAAGAGGTAGTGAGCATGCGTTCAGCTAGCATATACGTATACTCATGTCCACATGAGAGCAACACTAAGGAAAAGCAGTGCACACTGAAGCCACAGCCATGCACCAGCCGTGACACCACAATTGTTTAGATCACCTTTCCTCAAAGGGTCTGTATCAGGGTTCTCCGGAGAAACAGGACCAATAGTAAATATACAGATACGTAGAAAGAGAGTTATTATTAGGAATTGGCTCAGGCAATTACGTAGGCTAAATCCCACCATCTGCTGCCTGCAAGCTGAAGTCTTAGGAAAGCCAGTGGTGTATAATTCTAGTCTGATCTTAAAGCTCTGAGAACCAATGGAGCTGATGTAAGTCCCCATCTGAGTCCAAAGGCCTCAGAATCAGGAGCGCTGATGTCCAAGGGCAGGAGAAGATGGATGTCCTGGTCTAGGCAGAGAGCAAAGTCGCCTTTCCTCTGCCTTTTTGTTCTATTCAGACCCTCAACAGATTGGATAACACCCACCTGCATGGGTGAGGAAACTTCCTTATTCAGTCTGCTGATAAATACTGGATTCAGTCCAATGCTAATCTCTCCTGGAAACACCCTCACAGATACACCCAGAAATAATGTTTTACCAGCCATCCAGGCATCCCTTACCCCAGTCAAGTTGCCACTGAAAACTAACCATCACGGAGTCTGAGTCTTGATCTTTTCAGTGGCATCAGCGTTCTCAGTTTACTCACTGGTAAAAAAATAGGATGTAAACTGTGTAAAGATCAGTGGTTTGAATACTGACCTTTCCAGAGGAAGCTGAAAGCTTGTGCTAACACGTATCTATATGCGATTTCAGCTGGGAGAAGGCGCTCATTAAAATTTTCAGGCAAAGAATTAAATGGTTGTTTGTCTTTTTGGAGAAAATGAGACCTTGAGGCAAAGGTAAAAGCGTGAACGGGCAAAGGATTTTATTGTTGACCTTGATGATGAAAAGTGACTCACAAAGTTGCCTTTCTGCAGCAGATATTCTTTTTCATGATTGACTGCGTATGCTCATTCAACACAAAGGTGAAAATAAATATTTTAAACTGCACGTGACTTGATCACAAATAAAAATGAAGTTTGAGAGTTGGATAAAGACAGTTGATTGTGAGGACAGTGAATCATTTAAGACTCTCTGTTTACCTGGCATCCAAAATCACAGCCCCATTGGTAAAATAAAGAACAACATTGGCAGTGACCTTTTATCGCGGAAAAAGCCACTTAATGAATATTTCCTGGGGTTGTTGAGCCTGATAGAGGCTCCTTCAAAACAAAATGTGACATGAGCGACCTGACCTCTTAACAAAGATATATTTGCTAAGTTTGCAACAGCTGAGTTTCAGTAGCCTGAAAACCTTGCGCTATGTACCTCTTAGTATAATTCTGGCATGTCTCCTCAGCCATTACTGTGATGTTTGTTTGAGTTGTTAAAAAAAAATAAAGTTGTAGCCATTATATTTATGTAAATAAGTAAATTTATTTACATAAATATTATGTTTATAAATATTATGTGTTTATAAATATTATGACACAAAGAGAAGAGAAACTGTGTTGATGGTGAACATAATACATGTCCCCTCCTGCACACCAGCCCCCTATCCTGCCCAGGCAGCCCTCAGTTTTTTTTTTTAATTTATTTTATTTTATTTTATTTTTTTAACATCTTTATTGGGGTATAATTGCTTTACAATGGTGTGTTAGTTTCTGCTTTATAACAAAGTGAATCAGTTATACATATACATATGTTCCTATATCTCTTCCCTCTTGCGTCTCCTTCCCTCCCACCCTCCCTATCCCACCCCTCCAGGCTGTCACAAAGCACCGAGCCAATATCCCTGTGCCATGCAGCTGCTTCCCACTAGCTATCTACCTTACTACGTTTGTTAGTGTGTATATGTCCATGACTCTCTCTCGCCCTGTCACAGCTCACCCTTCCCCCTCCCCATAACCTCAAGTCCGTTCTCTAGGAGGTCTGCGTCTTTATTCCTGCCTTACCCCTAGGTTCTTCATGACATTTTTTTTTCTTAAATTCCATATATATGTGTTAGCATACGGTATTTGTCTTTTTCTTTCTGACTTACTTCACTCTGTATGACAGACTCTAGGTCCATCCACCTCACTACAAATAACTCAATTTCGTTTCTTTTTATGGCTGAGTAATATTCCATTGTATATATGTGCCACATCTTCTTTATCTATTCATCCGATGATGGGTACTTAGGTTGTTTCCATCTCCAGGCTATTGTAAATAGAGCTGCAATGAACATTTTGGTACATGACTCTTTTTGAATTTTGGTTTTCTCAGGGTATATGCCCAGTAGTGGGATTGCTGGGTCATATGGTAGTTCTATTTGTAGTTTTTTAAGGAACCTCCATACTGTTCTCCATAGTGGCTGAACCAATTCATATTCCCACCAGCAGTGCAAGAGTGTTCCCTTTTCTCCACACCCTCTCCAGCATTTATTGTTTCTAGATTTTTTGATGATGGCCATTCTGACCGGTGTGAGATGATATCTCATTGTAGTTTTGATTTGCATTTCCCTAATGATTAATGATGCTGAGCATTCTTTCATGTGTTTGTTGGCAGTCTGTATATCTTCTTTGGAGAAATGTCTATTTAGGTCTTCTGCCCATTTTTGGATTGGGTTGTTTGTTTTTTTGTTATTGAGCTGCATGAGCTGCTTGTAAATTTTGGAGATTAATCCTTTGTCGGTTGCTTCATTTGCAAATATTTTCTCCCATTCTGAGGGTTGTCTTTTGGTCTTGTTTATGGTTTCCTTTGCTGCGCAAAAGCTTTGAAGTTTCATTAGGTCCCATTTGTTTATTTTTGTTTTTATTTCCATTACTCTAGGAGGTGGGTCAGAAAGGATCTTGCTGTGATTTATGTCATAGAGTGTTCTGCCTATGTTTTCCTCTAAGAGTTTGATAGTGTCTGGCCTTACATTTTAGGTCTTTAATCCATTTTGAGCTTATTTTTGTGTATGGTGTTAGGGAGTGATCTAATCTCATATTTTTACATGTACTTGTCCAGTTTTCCCAGCACCACTTATTGAAGAGGCTGTCCTTTCTCCACTGTACATTCCTGCCTCCTTTATCAAAGATAAGGTGTCCATATGTGTGTGGGTTTATCTCTGGGCTTTCTATTCTGTTCCATTGATCTATCTTTCTGTTTTTGTGCCAGTACCATACCGTCTTGATAATTGTAGCTTTGTAGTATAGTCTGAAGTCAGGGAGCCTGATTCCTCCAGTTCTTTTTTTCGTTCTCAAGACTGCTTTGGCTATTTGGGGTCTTTTGTGTTTCCATACAAATTGCAAAATTTTTTGTTCTAGTTCTGTGAAAAATGCCAGTGGTAGTTTGATAGGGATTGCATTGAATCTATAGATTGCTTTGGGTAGTAGAGTCATTTTCACAATGTTGATTCTTCCAATCCAAGAACATGGTATATGTCTCCATCTATTTGTATCATCTTTAATTTCTTTCATCAGTGTCTTATAATTTTCTGCATACAGGTCTTTTGTCTCCTTAGGTAGGTTTATTCCTAGATATTTTATTCTTTTTGTTGCAATGGTAAATGGGAGTGTTTTCTTGATTTCACTTTCAGATTTTTCATCATTAGTGTATAGGAATGCCAGAGATTTCTGTGCATTAATTTTGTATCCTGCCACTTTACCAAATTCATTGATTAGCTCTAGTAGTTTTCTGGTAGCATCTTTAGGATTCTCTATGTATAGTATCATGTCATCTGCAAACAGTGACAGTTTCACTTCTTTTCCAATTTGTATTCCTTTTATTTCTTTTTCCATTCTTTTTAATATTCTTTTCCATTATGGTTTATCCCAGGATATTGAATGTAGTTCCCTGTGCTATACAGCAGGACCTTATTTTTTATCCATTCTATATGTAGTCTTTTAGTAACTTTTAAACATTTTCTTCATATATCCTTGTATATTTTTTGTTATGCTTATTGCTATTTTATCTTTTTATTGCTACTTAAAAAGATTTTTCCACTATATCTATTAACTAGTTGCTGTTTATATATATGTGTGTGTCTGTGTGTGTGTGTGTGTGTGTGTGTGTGTGTGTGTGTGTGTGTGGTGTGAAAACTACTGATTTAACTGTTTATTCTGTATCCCTCTATGGTACTGAACTCTTACTGTTAGCAGTGAATTTTCAGTTGATTTTCTTGGGTTTTACAGATACAGACTAATATCTTCAATGATAATTTTAGCCTCTCCTTTTATATTTTTTATGCTTGTAATTTCTCACTCTCTTTTGACTGTGTTGGTTGGTACCCCGAGGTTAATATTGAACAATGGTGGTGATAACCAGCTCACTTGCTTCTTCCTGACTTTAGTGGGACTGCCTCTCATAGTCCCTATTAACTTTACCTCAGGCATGAAATAGATGTATCATGTTGAGAAGTAATCACATACACCTACTTTATTGTGTGTTGTGATCAAGATTGGTTTATTGATTTTGTCAAATGGCATTTCGGCATCTGTGAACATGATATTCTCCTGAGAGCCATTGACATGATAAATTATATTAATAGTTTTGCTAATATTGAATCATTTGGACATTCTTGGAATAAATTCCACTTGGTCACGATGTTTCAGTTTTTTTTTTTTTTTTCTGTACGCGGACCTCTCACCGTTGTGGCCTCTCCTGTTGCGGAGCACAGGCTCCGGACGTGCAGGCTCAGCGGCCATGGCTCACGGGCCTAGCCACTCCGCGGCATGTGGGATCTTCCCGGACCGGGGCACGAACCTGTGTCCCCTGCATTGGCAGGCGGACTCTCAACCACTGCACCACCAGGGAAGCCCCATGATGTTTCAGTTTTAAATAAACTGTTGAATTTAGAATTGATATCGTTACATGAGAATGATCTATAGTAGGTTTGTTTGGTACAAGCTTTGACAGATTTGTTATTATTATTATACTGGTTTCGTAAAAGGAATTTGAACATTTTCTTTTTTTTCCATGCTCTAAAAGAGAGCATTAGAATTATCAATTCTTTGAGGTTTTGGTGGAATTCCCACATGAAACTCCCTGATGCCATCTTGGGGGTCATCTCTTTGAACTTTCTCTCTTTTGCCTATAGAAAACGGCTGTTTTTTGATTTTCTCTTTCTTCTGGGTTAGTTTTATTTAGTTATATTTTCCTAGAGAAATGTCCATTTCATTCATATTAACATGCTGTAATTCCCTTAATTTACTCTGTATCTATGATTATTGTCCTTTAACGATCCATCATTCTGTATCTATGTACTTTTGCCCTTTCTCTCCTGACTGGGCTAGCTAGTGCTTTGCTGTGAGCTGGGTTTTCAGGGGAGTAGACCATGAGGCAGAGGTGAGTGAATCAGATGTTTGTTAGGGAATGCTGCTGGAATCAAGATTTGTGGAAGGCAGGGGTAGGAAGCAGAAGTGGTCAGAGAGAGAAGAGATCCAGGTCCAATGCTAACCTTTGGTGACTTCTTGGGCAGCTCTGGAGCTAGAATGGCCTTCAGAGTTGTCCCCCAATGGGCCACACGGCCAGGCCTCTTTTCCTGCTTTGAAGAGATAGTGGATATAGACCACTTGCTCCAGAAGGGGTGTGACCTGAGTGAGGTGACTCTCTGCGGCTGACACAATCCTCAAAGTCACTGACAGCTGAAGCAACAAGTTTTCAAGAAGGGAGAACTGGGGAAATCAGTGTCCCCCACATGGTTTATCAACTTTTTACTTCTTGAAGATTCTACTTTTTGACTTATTTATTGCCTCTGCTGTTTTTTTTAACATTAATTTCTGCTTTTACCCGTATTAATTTCTTCTGTCTTCTTTCAACTTATTTTGTTGTTCATTTCTTAACTTTTTGAGCCAGATGCCTAATTCATATGTTTTTTTTCCTTCATGTTTATTTTTGTAAGTATTTTTAAGGTTAAATACTCTCCTCTGTGTATGGCTTTAGAAGTTTTCTGTAGCTTCTGATACATCTTTATGATTTTTTTTTCCTTTCTAGGAAGTCTGCAATTTCTGTTTATATTTCCTTTGAGACCCTAAAGTTGTTTAAGAGTTTTTAAAATTTGCAGATGGAAAATGTTTTCTGCTTGTTATTAACTTCTAATTTTATTGACTTTGACCAGAAAATATTGTTTGTACTGTTTCTACTATTTGAAATTTATTGAGGCTCCCTTTGTGAATTTAATGTATGGTCGATTTTTGAGAAAGTTCTCTAGGTACCCAAAAAGAAGGCATATTTAATTAATTAATTTTTTGGCCACCCCACGTGGCTTGTCGAACTTCCCCTAACAGGGATTGAACCCGTGCCCCCTGAAGTGGAAGCACGGGGTCTTAACCACTGATCACCGGGGAAGTCAAGAAGGCATATTTTAAATTATTTTTAGGATACACAGTTTGATGTATATCAGTTTAGATATACACCTTATTCATCATTTAGGTATTCTATATCTTGTTTATTCTTTGCTCTACTTAATGTTTTTTGGCTTAAATTTGAGCTTACCTTATATTTGAGACCATGACCTCTGTTTTGTTTGGATTGTTTATTTGCATTTGCCTAGTACGTCTCAACATAAACTTCTGTTTCCAACCTTGCTACATAACTTTTCTTTTTCGGGTGTCTATTTTGTGTGCTGCATAGAGGTAGTTTTTGCTTTGAGATCCAACCTGAACATCTTCTTATTTAATAGATAAGTTAAGCCATTTATATTAACTGATGTAACAAATATGTTTGGTTTCAGTTCTATTATTTTAATTTATAGTATGTTTCCTGAATTTACAAAAGTTTTTTAAAAACTTATAGTCTGTTTTCTTTGTGTGTGGTTCTCTGGGGCAGTACTTCTGATGTTTAGAAAGGTATCTATTTTTGTTCTGTTAATAAATAACAACTTATAATGTAATTTCACTTAATGCCCTTAGTCCTTTGTTTCTTTAGAAAATAACCATTAATTCCTTAATAAGAGAAGTGATAAAGTTAACATGCTTCTTTTTACTCACCCTTGTAACAGGGAAGAGCCAAATCGGACTACGTGTTGGATCTGCTTTATTTTAACCTTTGCTTTCCGTGGCTTTTGTTCACTAAAAGGATACTGCCTGTACATAATGGCCTGCCTTGGGAAACTCTGCCCCTCTGCCTGAATGTTAAAGTGCCTTTGTTCAGGGAAACATTGGACCCTGTTCCGCCTGTGGATGGCCACAAGAAAGAAGAAATAAACACAGCCCCTCCTGGAGGCTGGCCATTCCAGGTGATATTTGCAAAACTTATGGCCTTTTTACTTTACGTCCTCATCTCCTCTGTGCTATAAAAGAAACTGGCATCCAAACCCTGATAAGATGGTTATTTTGAGACTTTAGTCTGCCGTATTCTCGGTCTGCCAGCCTTCTGAATAAAGTCATATTCCTTGCCTCAGCACTTCGCCTCTGATTTATTGGCCTGTCGTGCAGCAAGCAGAGCGAGCTTGGACTCGGTAACACCCTCTCCTTCTTTTCCTTCTTCACCTGATTTTTGTCAATACTTTTTAGCATTTCTTTTGAAACATTATATGTACTTATACTTTGATTACTTGTTAATTTGTTTTAAATGACATCTTTGGCTCTTGTTTTTACAGATGAGACCACCTCTGAATTTATTCTATTGCCTAACAACTTTCTCCCTTTCTCTCCCATTTTTTATTGTATAATTTTTACACGGTCAAGAATAAGCTTCCCTGACATAAGGTGTATCATTTTAATATGCAAATTTAAGAAGGAACAATCTCTTGAATTTTACCTTTGAAAGTTCTTCTTTAACATTGTCTTGGTTTTCTTCCTTCTTACAGCTAAAGGTATGTTGGGTTTTTTTTTCATCCATTCTCCATATTTATCACTGTTTTCTCTAGTCCTTTTTAGTTATTCCTTTGTTGCCATTTCGTTTTAGTCTTTGTTTTTATTTCTACCTTGTGTACCTTATGTTTTTCTGAAATGCCTATGTACCCTGTGCTCCTTCCAAATTTTACTTTTTTTTCCTTTTATAGTTTCCTGAGTTTTTTTTTAAATTGAAGTATAGTTGATTTACAACGTTGTGTTAATTTTCCTGAGTTTTTCTAGTTCAAGGCTTTTTTTTTTTGAATTGAGGTATGGTTGATGTACAATTTTTTAAAATTGAGGTATTCTAGGTCAAGTCTTATCTCCTCCTGAAGTTTGCCATCTCTTCCTTGATTTCTTACATCTGTGCTTTGTGGTTTTTCCTTTATAGAAGCAATTACCTCATTAGGTTATTTTAATTCTTAGCAAATAAGACAGAAAGAGAAAACCAAATATCATATATTAACGCATATTTTTGGAATCTAGAAAAATGACACAGATGAACCTATTTGCAGGGAAGGAATAGAGACGTAGATGTAGAGAATGGACGCGGCACGGGGTAAGGGGAGGGTGGGACGAACTGGGAGATTAGGTTTGACATAAATGCACTACCATGTGTAAAACAGATAGCTAGTGGGAACCTACTGTATAGCACAGGGAGCTCCGCTCAGCACTCTGTGACAGGAGTGGGGGTCCAGGGGGGAGGGGAGATATGTATCCATCTAGCTGATTTGCTTCATTGTACAGCAGAAACCAACACAACATTGTAAAGCAATTATACTCCAATAAAAAAATAAAATTAAAAAAAATGTGCTCAGGATTTCCATCCATTTCATTGTTCTGGTAGCAATTATATCTGTTGGTAGGTTTTACTGCTCTTTTCCACCATTTTTTTCTTATGATATCTTTGTATCAATACTGTGTCAGCTTCTTTATGATCACTCACCTTTGAGTGAGAAGCATTTGGGGGAAGCTCTTTGCAGGAGATTCCTTTGGGCTAGGGCAGCAAGTAACCTGCAAGGCTTCAGAATTCAAAGGCTCTCTGCCATCAGCTGCCTCAGAGACAGCCTTCTGCAAATATGGCTCACTTGGTGATTCTTTGAACGGTCCATCCCCACTGCTTCTCTGATGCAAGCCCGACCAAGGAGGTCACCTGTCACCAGCCCTGCTCATCTCAGGTTCCATACTTGTATTGTAAGGAAGGGACAGTTTTGCACCTTGGGTGAATCTGTCACTTTCGGGAAGAGTATTTTATGACACTTTCGTAGATATGATACCACTGAACCCTCCTGCAATTCTCTATACTTCTTGTCTTCACTTTCTACCCTATTTTAACTGTTTGGGGGCATCTTTTAGCATATTTTGAAGGCCTGTAAATTTTATTTGTCTCCTAGTATAGCTGAAACTAAATTTGTGGGTTTTTATTTTCTTTATTGCTTCTGTATGTTTTCCAGGAGAAGGGAAAAGATACTGATTTGCATAAGTTTGTTTATATCAGATGTTCTGAAGAATGACTTTCTTTTTTTAGAAATGGAAGTGTAGTTGATTTACAATGTTGAGTTAGTATCAGGTGTACAGCAAAGTGATTCAATTATATATACACTTTCCAGATTTTTTTCCATTATAGGTTTTTATAAGATATTAAATGTAGTTCCCTGTTTTATACAATAGGTCCTTGTTGTTTATCTGTTTCATATATAGTAGTGTGTAAGGAATGACCTTCTTAAAATAAAAACCAGACCCTATCTTCCCAGCTTGAAATTTTTTGGTGGCTTTGCATTTCACATAGAATAAAATCCACATTCCTTTGTACTAGTAAGTCTTGTTTGTGGTCTAGTCTCTGTTCCGCTTTCCAACCTCACCTTAAATCTCTCTCCTACACACCATGTTCCAGCCACATTGATTTTCTTGGACTCCTTAGAACATGCCAGGTTGTTGCTCACTAAGGGTCTCTGTCCACTAAACACTCCCTTTGCCCTGCCCCCTACGGCTTCAGCATTTTTTACTTTAACAGCTCCTTCTCATTTTATAGGTCTGAGTGTAAATAACACATCTTCAGAGGTATCTTCCCTGGCCGTCCTATTCCAGCCCCTTGCTTGTGAAGGGCAGCAAAACACGCCACCCCAAAACAGGCCACTTTGCTATATTGATTCTTTTGAGCTTTAGACTCTTGAAAAACAGCAAATGCAGGGAGAGGCTTTCTCTGAACTCCCCTTATTTGTCAAAAGACAGATTCTCTGGGCTTCCCTGGTGGCGCAGTGGTTGAGAGTCCGCCTGCTGATGCAGCGGACACGGGTTCGTGCCCCGGTCCGGGAAGATCCCACATGGCGCGGAGTGGCTGGGCCCATGAGCCATGGCCGCTGAGCCTGCGCTTCCGGAGCCTGTGCTCCACAACAGTGAGAGGCCCGCGTACCGCAAAAAAAAAAAAAAAAAGACGGACTCTCCAAAAGGAACTCACCTGTCTTAAACTGCCTACCTGGGGATGGGGGGTTTCATCAACCAGGGAAGATCGAGACTCTTACCAAGGGGAGGGAGACTAGAGGTGGACTCCACGCATACAGACTTTGTCACAATCAGACCTCCCATCTATTCTGCTAAAGGCCCCTTCATCTTTCCTGACAACCATTTACTCTCCCCTAACAGGCCTACATCCCTCCTTCCCTCTCCCTACTAAGATGCTATTTAATCCTGAATTCTGAGTCACCTTGGAGAGTTACTCAGTTTTCCTGGGTATCTCTCGTGTACACAAAAGGTATACATGATAATAAACTTTCGTTTGTTTTTATTTTCTTAATCTGGCTTTTACTACAGGGGGCTCAGCTAAGAACTCAGAAGGTAGGGGGAAATTTATTTTTCCTTCCCTATACTTGCTCCTTTCATAGTACGTCATACATTTTGTAATTATTTGTCTCTTTCCCTTTGATGAAATAAAATTCATATTTTAGTGCAAGACAATAAAAATTTTAAATATAAAATGTTTCTCTGCTTGTTTGGGCCTCCTTCCTCCCCTTTAGTGTATATTAGGCATCTGCATTAACTGGACCTCCTTAGAAGATACCTTCTTTGTACATGCAGATTTGATCATGTAAACTGTCAGTTCATCATTTGATGTCTAATCCTTTGTCTCAAGAACGTATATAACTGTGCTTCAGCTTTCTGAAAGGCTGCCCCCCAGGTTATCATCCTCAGGTTGACTCGAATAAAATTTTCTATTTCTTTCTTAGATTGACTATTGATTAATTTTTATCGACAGCTTCTTCCCTTCTCTTTCTCCTTCCTTTCTTCCTTCCTTCCCTCTTTCTTTTCCTTATTTCTTCCTCCTTCCCTTCCTTTCTCCTTCTCTCTCTTACTATAAGCTTTAGGAGTAAAGGAACTGTGATAATCTTGTTCTTTATCTTCAACACAGTGCCTGTCATTAACATGTACTCATAAGCGTTGGTTAAGAGAATAAATACATCAATCAGTGAAGACTGTTTTCACACATGAGTGTCATATTTGAATAGGGAAATCAATAGGGTCTGTTGTTTGCACTGGAGAATAAATAGGTTGGATGGAGGTCTGGAGACTGTTTCTTGGAAGGTTTGGTTGTAGGAACAAGGGATATTTCATTTTGGAAAAGAGAAAAGTTTGGAGATGGAAATTAATAGCCTTCAAATATAAGCAGTTTAATCTTGTAGAAAAGTGTTTTTATCATACGAATCACCTGAGGAGCTTGTTAAAAACATGGCACCCCAGGCTCTTCCCTGACCTTTGATACATTGGGTACATAGTAGGACTAGAGAATCTGTTTTTTCTGTTGTTTGTTTTGGTTTGTTTTTTAACAAGCACCTCAGGAAGTTCTTTATATCAGAAAATGTTGGGAAATGCTATCTTATATGAGGCAGTGTTGTTACAGTGGTGGAAACTAGGATTTATGGGCTGAAGTTATAGAAAGGCAGACTTTGACTCAACGTAAGGAGATTGTTTTAAGCCAGAAGGGCGGCAAAGTGATGAGGCTGCCTCTCTGGATGGATCTGACAGAGGCTGTCAACCCTCCAGGGGCTAATCTTGCAGTGGAAATTGCAGGGGGCGAATGAGATACATGCTGAAGTAGCTAAAATCTAGGGTCCAAGGAGATGCAAAGTGTTTTAAATACTTGGAGCTAGCAGTTTTTCTAAGAGTGAGGAAAGGCAGGAAACAACAATAATGACAAACAAAAAACAAAACCACACACAAAACCATGGGAGATTTCTGAGAGGGAAAAAGGAAGCAAGACAGCAGATATAATTAAACCATCAAAGGTCTTGAAGACCAAAGGAAACCGGACATTTTTAATATATTTAGAGCCACAGGACAAACAACAAGAATGATGAAGTGAACTGAGTCTCAGTTATTAACTAGATTATCTTCAAGTGCAAGGGCCTCAGCAATTACCATGCAGAATCGTGCTTTTGCAAATAACATATTATGAGGAAATGGACTGTGGAGCAGTGGGTTCCGGGCTGTGGGAAGATGAACTGGCTAGAAACTGTTTATCTGTGGTAATTCCCAGGGAGACCTGGAGTGGGAGGAAGGTCACTGACTTCCGGGTGGTGACAAGTCAGAAGAGGCCTGGTTTGTTTCTGGGTGGCAGTGGAGGCTGCTATAGAAACAGAGACTGGTTCTAGAAACTCTCTCTCAACTGGCCTGATGGGGGCTCAGAAAGGCAGTGGTGAGCATCATTACTGTTTTTTTTTGAGTTGATGTGGGGACGGTCCCCTTGGAATAGAGCACGTTTGGCTCTGCTAACAGAATGGTTTCTCCAGCTCCAGGTGAAACCTGCCCCCCTCTCCCATCCAGGGGAATGGACAGCTCTGAACACTCACCACTGGTCTGAATGTCCAAAATAAAGGCAGGGTTTTTTTTGACAGATACCCTCTAATGTGGAACTTGCCCCTTTGGTTATCCATAGAGGCTTTTCTAGCTTACGAGCAAACACAAGGAGGGACTTCCCTGGTGGTGCAGTGGTTAAGACTCCACACTCCCAATACAGGGGGCCTGGGTTTGATCCCTGGTCAGGGAACTAGATCCCACATGCATGCCACAACTAAGAGTCCGCATGCCGCAATTAAGCAGCCTATGAGCCTCAACTAAGGAGCCTGCCTGCTGCAACTAAGGAGCCCACGTGCTGCAGCTAAGGAGCTGGTGAGCCACAACTAAGGAGCCCGCCTGCCACAACTAAGACCCGGCGCAACCAAATAAATAAATACATAAATAAATATTTTTTTTAAAAAAGAAGTTATTAAAAGAAAAGAGCAAACACAAGGAGAAAAAGGAAGTAAAGCTAAGCCAGCCTGGACATTGAGAAAGCCATGTGGATCAGCCTGTGGCGTCAGACCTCAGAGCAACAGAATCCTGTCCCATTTTCCTCTGTGTTAGTGCTTCCAATCCTGGCAGCCCGTTGGACCCATCTGGAAGAAGTGATGCTTTGGAGTTTGTATATACTAGCTCATGAAAACCAATTCAGAAAATTTCAGAAATTTTGTGAACCACTGGTTGAAAGACTCATTATTAAAAATTAATTATATGAAAATATAATTAGCTACATGATATTGAAAACAAAGCCCATCACTCCCTAATTATTTTACTCCTCTCTATGCTCTTGAGGTTGTTTACATCTATTGTATGTGTAGGGCGGAAGCCCTACATGATGGTATGTAACCAGTCATCTCTTCCCAACTCCTGTGCTCAGTGATGTCTCACTGTAAGCTTAAAAGTGACCATCATGGGAGTATTTGCACCACGAAAACTGGTAAGTGTTTTAATCTGGGCTTGATCTATTGTCTTGTTGATTGTCTAAGACTTAATGAAATGATTGAAAAAAATGTCAATAATTCAGATTAAACTTAAAAGTATGTCCTGTTTATAACTGTTACACTGTGAATAAGACAAAAATTTGAGGAAATATTCCTCCAGACTTCAACATTATTATCTGTTTAAATAAAGAAGTTACTCATGTTATGGACAACTGAGGAAAATCTGACCTACTTTTACGTGTTTCACTTTCATTTTCCTCATTAACATAAATGAGAATATCAATCAACATTCATGTCTGAACTACGCTCATGTGTCAGTTACAACTGTACGTTAACTATGAATAAAAGAGTTCAGTAAAAATAAATGGGGGCTTCCCTGGTGGTGCAGTGGTTGAGAGTCTGCCTGCCGATGCAGGGGACGCGGGTTCGTGCCCCGGTACGGGAAGATCCCACATGCCGCGGAGCGGCTGGGACCGTGAGCCATGGTTGCTGAGCCTGCGCGTCTGGAGCCTGTGCTCCGCAACGGGAGAGGCCACAGCAGTGAGAAGCCCGCGTACCGCAAAAAAATAAAAAATAAAAGATAAATAAATGGAAGCATTTTGTGAAAATCAATTGGTTAAATGGAATTTACAATAAAGACCATTATGTTTTATTTTTATATGTAAATTATGTGCTACACGTCTTTTATGTCACTGAAATTTCTAATAAGCTTATGTAGTTATATGCATACTGATTTTTTTCTTTTGGAGAGCTGGTTGTTAAACACGACCACTACACCACTTCTGCCTGGGAGCTTTAAAAATCACTAATACCTGGAAAGATGTCATCAGCAAGATGGTGGAGTAGGAGATACCAGCCTTCAGTCCCCCCACATAAAACAACAGTTAGACAGCTATCCGTGAACAAAAATAGCTCTGGGAGGACTCAAGTCCAATTAAGAACCTGCAGCAACACAATGGGACACCCAGAACATCAACAACAACAGCAAATGAAGAATAACTGCACGGAAGGGATTGCTGGGGAGATCTGCATAGCTGAGGTGTCTGGAGATGGCTGAGAACAAAGAAGAAGCCTGGGGACTATCAGTGATACCCGCTGATACGCTGTTTCCTAGCAGCCCTGCCCTGTGACGGACCTTCACATCCTTTGCCTCTGAAGACCTCAACAGCCTCTGCGATGGCCACAGACTCCCTGAAGCTTTCACAGCAGAGGAAGGACCCCACCGTGTGTGTTGGCACCAGCCCCAGCAGCCTGCTCCACAGAGGACTCCTTGCCAGGTAACCTCCACCTTACCAGGTAACCAACAGTCATCACAGCCATGGACGCCCCTGGAGAGGGAGATGTTGCTGTGTTCTTGTCCCAAGAAGGAGCCGCTGTTGTGCCATCCCGGGATCAGGGCTGACACACCCCATCCCCCGCCTCCATACATGCCTTGGACCCAAGAGCGATGGCTGCTCTGTGTATACCTGTGCCTCAATGACCAGAGCCACTGTCACTGTGGACTAACCTGTGCCCTGGCCTAGTTCTGCACCCCAGCTCTGTGGCCCCTTGTGAGCACAGTGGAAATTAGAGGCACAGCTGCAGCACGTGTATCTGCACTGGGGACCACGGAGCCACAGTCACTCTGCTCATACCCGTGCTCTGGATTCTGGCTCCACAGCCACTCTGTGAGTACCTGTGCCGAGGACACTAGGCCACCACATCAACGGGCACGTCTGTGTCCTGGACCCCAGAGCCATCTGTAAATATAGCCCACATCTGTGCTCAGAACACTGGCTCAGCAGCTGCTCTGTGAGTGCCCACGCCAAGGGCACTGGCATCACCTACAGCAGGACCCAGACCAGCTATAACTCTGCACATTCCGTGCTCCAGACACTGGTTCCACGGCTGCCCCATGGGTGCGTGTACATCAGCACTGGTGCCACCACCACTGAGAGTACATCCAAAAACCAGACCTGGTGCCAAGAGGGATTCCCTTGGCCATAACTTCCCCCGTAGGAGAAAAAGATATCAGGAAAAGCCCAGAACCTTTGCCATAAAAGACCCCAACAGCTCTCACCGCTGCTGTGGTCACTTATCACAACGGCTGCTGAGGACCCCTGTAATCTTTGCAAAGGCTGACCTCAGGTGATGGACAAGCACAGAGACTATACCACTGTGTCCTCCATGAAGCAGGAGCTGCCACACCCCACCCAGCCAATGCCCTTGGACACACTCATAGGTGAAGTCTTTCCCCACTGAAACCAGTCCATAGAGTCTGGTAGAGGTGAGTGCTACGTCAGATGTATACATTAAAACAAGGCTACAAGAAATATGAAAAGTCAAGGTAATATGACACCACCAAAGGTACACAATAATTTTCCACTAAATGACTCCAAAGAAATGAAGATTTACAAATTGCTGGACAAATAATTGAAAATAATTGTTTTAAGGAAGCTCAGTGAACTACAAGAAAACACAGACAACTCAATGAAATCAGGAAAACAATATATGAACAAAAGAAGTTCAACAAAGAGATAGAAATCACAAAAAAAGAACCAAACAGAAATCCCGGAGCTGAAGGATACAATGAATGAAATAAAAGTGTGATAGAGAGCATCAGTAGCAGATTTGATCAAGCAAAAGAAAAAAATCTGCAAACTAAATGGTAGGTCATTTGAAATTACCCAGTTAGAGGAACAAAACGAATGAAAAAGAGTGAAGAAAGCCCATGGAATTTGGGGGTACCAGGAAAGGAAACAACCAACAAAATGAAAAGGCAACTTATAGAATGGGAGAAAATATTTGCAAACCATATATCTGATAAGGAATTAATATCCCAAATATATAAGTAACTCATACAATTCAATAGCAAAAAACCCTAAATAACTTGATTAAAAAATGGGCAAAAGACCTGAATAGACATTTTTCCAAAGAAGATGGAAACAGATACAAACAGCCAACAGGTATATGAAAAGATGCTTAATATCACTAATTACCAGGGAAATGCAAATCAAAACCACAATGAAATATCACCTCACACTTGTTAGGATGCCTATTAACAAAAAGTCAAAAGAT